>NC_136902.1:72481738-73193257 GCF_949606895.1 Notothenia rossii
AATGAGACATTTCTTCGGAAAGATGGATAATCAGGATTGCATAAATTAATCAGGATTAACTGTTTTCCATAATTTGATTATTTTCTATACGATTTTTATCCCAAGATCCAGATTAAATAATCTGAACATCATTAAAATAAGATAATTGGCTGTCAATTATGTCTATACTTAAAGTTTGTAATGGTTACAGCATTCAGTCAGACATATCCTTTCATACAGTAGTCCTGGAGCTTTTTCTTATGTTCTTATTAAAACATTTTCTTATTAGAAATTAAGAAGAAAACACAACTACTGGGAAAACTACAGCCATAGGTTTAGGATTTTCTCTGCTGGTGTCTTTTTAAGGTCTGTACATTCAGAAATGTACTTCAAATGTGGGTCTTGCGCATTGGTGTGACAACATAGTTCAACTGCATCACCTGATGGCAGCTCCTGCCGTTTGTTTCATTTAAAATATTCGTGGTTTAATTTATGGAATGCCAGGAAAGAAAATATTAAGTAGGCTAAATGTTATTGTTCTGCTAGAAAAATATTGTATTCCTGTCAGCAAATTCTCAAAGTATAAACCCAAACTCTCTTTCCATTTTTCCATCCAGTCATTCATTTTGACAGACAATGACAGGCGAACGCAGCAGTCACACAGCATGGATTTGGTAGTAGTGCGGCAATCATGCGACAGTCACGACTTTGGGTTGTGCATACATCGATCCTTTTCTAAATCTGTGTCTTTAAAATCATACTGCAGATGTAATCCGATTACATTTGGTTCATACGTTCTAAAGACTTTTAGGGTAAAAGTTATTAAAATCTTGCATTTGTATTAGTTGCTTTAGCTGTAGCGTGCTAAAAAAAATTGTACAACTTGCCATAAAACAGAAATTTGGTGTAACTCCAATGTACATTTTCCAATCAGCCCCACATCTCAAATGCATGATAAGGGTTCAGGCCCATAGTCTTAACACCATCTGCTGACAACAGGAAATCAGCCTTATGTGACACACACCATGCAAATTACATTAAGAAATGACATTGTCAGCTCTACACTTGATATAGAGCAACATGTTGTTTGTTGAGCGTCACATAGGTGATAGGTGTGATTCAATATATAATTTCAACTCATCACACTCAAATGCCAAAGCTGATGATCTCAAATGGTCCCATCAATAAAACACAGCGGCCGCCAGTAACCCGAGGAGAGCCTGTATGTGCGAGGACCCATTTTGTGTTGCATGCAGTTTAATTAATTTTAACTGCTGTTATTCAGGGGGAAATATATATCCCACATTTGTTGCCTGTGTTGCTGTAACCCTCCTTTAAAAAGGACAAACTCCATGTGAGCCGCTCACTCTGCTTAAATTCACAATTATTACGGGGTAGTGATTAACACAGAGGTCAACCCATCAACACAAGAGGTGACCATGGCAACAGTCTTGGTTTCCTGCTGAAATCCGGGAGAAGGAGTGGCGGTGGAGAGGAGGGGAAGCAGGGGGCAGAGCTCGCCCTGTTGCTCGTGCTCATTTGCTGGGCAGAGGAGTCGTGACTAACCAGAGCCTCCCCCCCCTCTCCCCCCCCCCCCCCTCCCATCTGTGTACGTGCTGTCACTGACTCACTACCAGGGAAGGAAGGGAGCAAATAAATGGACTCAATAAGAATAAAGGGAAAAGATGTCTCCACTGTCTCCTTATTCGTGGATAGCTGATTGGGTGTTGACTGGATGTGTGTGTGTGTGTTTGTTTTGCTGTCCCGCCGGGGTCCATGACCTGACATATCACTCACGCCGTGGGGACCCAGGCACGAGCATTGCAATCAATAGAAAACAGCTTCCTGATATGCCTGGTGGGGTTCTTTTGGAGAAAAAAAATGGTCCCCTGGAGGTCGACTTTCAAGACTTTGTGTGTGCTCTTGTGGTCACACACGGTATTGCGGTGTGTGAATTTGCAATGGTGGGGTCCTTAACCTGACAAAGTGTGTAAGTGTGTGTAATCATATAATCTTTATATTTAATTAATATTTTTTCTTCAATATGACTGGGCATTTATTTATTTGTATTTGTTTTTTCTAAAATCAAAAAGGGAACCCGGTTAATGATTAAACTTCCTTTCAGAGCAATTTTGGAAGAAACAGTTGATAACATTTAGGTTGACATGACTCAGACAAAAATATATATTGATCTATTAATTACCTTTTTACAATAATTTGTAAATAAATACAATAATTAAATAAATAAAAAGCCTATTTTGTACCAAAAAAACGGTTCAAATGTAACTATTAATGAGAGTCAAAATACTAATGAAGAAAATAATTGTGAAGAATGCACCAGTACTGCAACAACTAAAAACCATCAGAGTATCAATCTCGCTCCCAGATACTGTTAAGGGAAATGTTTACATATGTCCTCAGTTATTGTATGTGTACAGAGATTGTGTCTATTCTGTACATAGGGATGTAATACTGTTATTGTACCACTGTGAGGCACTGTAGTGTTACGTGCTACGTAAGGACCAGGCTTGCGTCATGTAAATGAGGGTGTGTTCACCTGATGCAAGTGTACACTGTCTATGTTTGTTTTTCTAAGTTAGCTCGGCTGAGCGAAGGAATCACCTGTGAAGCAGAGGAATAAATCATGCTCAAGGGCTAAACAGTTCATCGTCTCCGTCTCCAATATTTCTCTCTGAGTGCAGCGTATGAAGAAGCTGCCATCCTAAACCTCAACAGGTTATGGGCCCCGGAGTCATTCGGGGAGAAGTTTGAAGATTTATCACCATCAGAAAGTCACGGCGAACAGCGTGCTAACGAGATAGCAAGATAAGCTAACATGGATCATCGAGGGACAAGCAGGTTGCCTCGACTGATGTTTGACGGAGATGAAACTAAGTATGAACTGTGGGAGACAAAAGTGTTAGGACACCTTCACCTATTAGGGTTAAAGAACACGATTCTAAGAGAACCAAATAGTGAAGCCGAGATAGCGGCAGACGGCAAGAAAAATGCAGGCGCGTATGCTGAGCTAATACAACTTTTAGACGGCAAAAGCCTCTCGCTAATTATGAGGGATGCGCCCGACAATGCAAGAGAAGCCTTAAAGATATTAAGGGGATATTATGCCGGGAGGGGAAAACCCCGGATAATAAACTTGTATACCATGTTGACATCGCTTCAGAAGACGAACAGTGAAAGTGTCACAGACTATATCATATGGGCAGAAACCACCATCACTGCGCTACGGACAGGGGCGCCGCCAGGGATTTTGGGCCCGATGAAAATATATCACATTGGGCCCTACCACCAGGCACAGGCCACTTTGTTTATAAATTACCTCGAGGGCTGTACCAAATGGTGTAGCAGTCCGTATACGGCCCGGGGGCCGGAGGTTCCCCACCCCTGCTTTAATATAATAACATTAGTATTAATATCATAACCAAAATGTCGGTGATTAACATTTTGTTTACAGACTGATCACTCAATGCTTCAAACTGTCCATCATCCTCAATAGACTAAAAGCAGTTTTTTGTTTTATATAGATCATTGGCTATGTGGGAAAATACTGTGTTTGAAATGTATAATTTAAATTAGATGTTAGCTTTTTGTTATATATATATATATATATGTATATATATATATATATATATATATATTGTATTCCAGTATCCCTTCAGATATGTTAAGTGGCATGTCATTCAACACAATGCTGCTCACCTCCTTCAGTTGGGAAAAAAGCTGGTTCATGTTCAGCCTTATGCGAGGGCCAGCGCCATATAGATAGAAGAGTTACGACAACGGAAGTCCAAAAACGGTTATCGTCACGTGGTTCATGTAGACAAGGATCATTCCCCGGAAGTTCATGGCTGGTAATGTGAATGCATTGATAACAGGAGATAGAACTACGATATTTGGTAATTATTAGTGAATAAAGGTTTTGATTTGCAATATTTATACAACAAATCGATATGTGTATGTATTTACATCAATATGTTTTAAAAAATAAAATAGAATTTGCTAATATTAAGTGATAATATTAGGATTAGTGTGAACAACTAGTTGACATGTTAGGCTAACAGTGCCTTGGTTAAAGAGCCTGTTGCTGTTTATTTATAGCTTTGAATTCTTTAAAAGCAATATTATCTTCTTAAACTTGTATGGTAGTCAGGAGCATCACTTTCTAATGTTTATTGATATATTTAGAGGGAGGGGATCTAAAGGAATGCTTCAAAATTCAGATTAGATACATTTCTACCATTTTCTTAAATTCATGGTAGTTTCAGTAATCCCATGGTAATTGAGGACACAAGTTATCTAAATGACTAATGTCATCGTTATGGCTTTCAGAAAGGACAGGAGACCGACAGGTGACTATCAAGGGACTAGCAGCAGCAGCAGCAGCATGATGATGATGATGTTAAATGTGTTGTTTTAGGAACATCCATTGCAAATACATGGAATTCAATAAACATTGAATAGCATATCATGCAGTTTGTCTGTGCCTTTTCCTCCGTGTTGTCCTGGTTTGCTGTGCTGCCTCCTAGTCGACAAAATGAGAAAAAAAAAATCCAGAAAATCACATTGTCTGATTTTTAAAGAATTTATTTGCAAATTATGGTGGAAAATAAGTATTTGGTCACCGACAAACAAACAAGATTTCTGGCTTTCACAGACCTGTAACTTCTTCTTTAAGAGCCTCCTCTGTCCTCCACTTGTTAACTGTATTAATGGCACCTGTTTGAACTCGTTATCAGTATAAAAGTCACCTGTCCACAACCTCAAACACTCACACTCCAAACTCCACTATGGCCAAGACCAAAGAGCTGTCAAAGGACACCAGGAACAAAATTGTAGACCTGCACCAGGCTAGGAAGACTGGATCTGCAATAGGTAAGCAGCTTGGTGTGAAGAAATCAACTATGGGAGCAATTATTAGAAAATGGAAGACGTACAAGACCACTGATAATCTCCCTCGATCTGGGGCTCCACGCAAGATCTCACCCCGTGGGGTCAAAATGATCACAAGAACGGTGAGCAAAAATCCCAGAACCACACGGGGGGACCTAGTCAATGACCTGCAGAGAGCTGGGACCAAAGTAACAAAGGCTACCATCAGTAACACACTACGCCGCCAGGGACTCAAATTCTGCAGGGCCAGACGTGTCCCCCTGCTTAAGCCAGTACATGTCCAGGCCCGTCTGAAGTTTGCTAGAGAGCATTTAGATGATCCAGAAGAGGATTGGGAGAATGTCATATGGTCAGATGAAACCAAAATAGAACTTTTTGGTAAAAACTCAACTAGACGTGTTTGGAGGAGAAAGAATGCTGAGTTGCATCCAAAGAACACCATACCTACTGTGAAACATGGGGGTGGAAACATCATGCTTTGGGGTGGTTTTTCTGCAAAAGGACCAGGACGACTGATCCGTGTAAAGGAAAGAATGAATGGGGCCATGTATCGTGAGATTTTGAGTGACAACCTCATTCCATCAGCAAGGGCATTGAAGATGAAACGTGGCTGGGTCTTTCAGCATGACAATGATCCCAAACACACCGCCCGGGCAACGAAGGAGTGGCTTCGTAAGAAGCATTTCAAGGTCCTGGAGTGGCCTAGCCAGTCTCCAGATCTCAATCCCATAGAAAATCTTTGGAGGGAGTTGAAAGTCTGTGTTGCCCAGCGACAGCTCCAAAACATCACTGCTCTAGAGGAGATCTGCATGGAGGAATGGGCCAAAATACCAGCAACAGTGTGTGAAAACCTGGTGAAGACTTACAGAAAATGTTTGAACTCTGTCATTGCCAACAAAGGGTATCTAACAAAGTATTGAGATGAACTTTTGTTATTGACTAAATACTTATTTTCCACCATAATTTGCAAATAAATTCTTTAAGAATCAGACAATGTGATTTTCTGGATTTTTTTTTTCTCATTTTGTCTCTCATAGTTGAGGTATACCTAGGATGAAAATGACAGGCCTCTCTCATCATTTTAAGCGGGAGAACTTGCACAATTGGTGGCTGACTAAATACTTTTTTTCACCAATGTATACCTGACCACATGTACAAGGCCAGATTTAAGTTTTGTTGTGAGCAAACTATCACAATATTTTGCTGAGTCTACAGAGGAGCAGTGGGTAACTTTGAAACATGTGTTAAATACCTTAGAGGCACTATAGAGAAAGAGTTGTGTTTCAGAAGAAACGATAGTGAGAAGCTAGGCTTGCTAGCCTACAGTGATGCCGACTGGGCAGCTGATGTCACCGACAGGCGCAGTACCACAGGATACTGTGGAAGCCTCAGTAAGAACAGCTCTTTAGTCTCATGGAAGAGTAAGAAGCAGCTTACAGTGGCACTTTCCACCTGTGAGGCGGAATACATGGCTCTGGCCTCAACTATACAAGAGTGTATATATCTAAACCAGTTACTGGAGGGTATCGATGATTACAAATATAAAAAAACAGTCGTGTATGAGGACAGCCAGGGAACAATTGCCCTAGCCAAAAACCCTTTAAGCAGACAGAGGTGTAAGCACGTGGACATAAAGTAAACACTTCATAAGATCAACTGTAAAGGATGGGAAACTAACTCTGGTGTACTGCCCTACTGAAGAGATGGTAGCATAATGACAAAACCTGTAACTAAGCTGAAACTGAAGAAGTTTGCAGGAATCGTTTTTGGAGTTTAAAATGTGTGAGGAGGTCCACATTTTCATTTTGTTTACATTTTTGGAGTATAGCAACCTGAGAACAAGTGTGGGTGTTAAGGGAAATGTTTACATATGTCCTCAGTTATTGTATGTATAGAGAGATTGTGTCTATTCTGTACATAGGGATGTAATACTGTTATTGTACCACTGTGAGGCACTGTAGTGTTACGTGCTAGGACCAGGCTTGCGTCATGTAAATGAGGGTGTGTTCACCCGATGCAAATGTACACTGTCTATGTTTGTTTTTCTAAGTTAGCTCGGCTGAGCGAAGGAATCACCTGTGAAGCAGAGGAATAAATCATGCTCAAGGGCTAAACAGTTCATCGTCTCCGTCTCCAATATTTCTCTCCGAGTGCAGCGTATGAAGAAGCTGCCATCCTAAACCTCAACAGATACTAAGAAACAATGATTGGTACATGGTGTAGCCATATAACAAACTTTCTGGGAGACTGAATCGCAGATGTGGTTAAATGCTATAAAGAAGGAAAGGGTTTCACCAAGGGAGAAAGGCATACTCACAATAGATTGGAAATGATTAACAAAGCTTCCGAATGTGATCTAATGGGGTGAAGCCTGCGAGCTAGTTCAGGCTGTCAACCGAGCACCAATGATGCATTTCCACGGGATGCTCCGCGTCCCTCTTACAACCAACCAAACACATTCTCCTAAACTTGCCACTCTATTTAAGCTGCCAGATCTGCCTGCCTCTGCCTCTCTAATGCTGCATTCATGTTGCTAGTGCTGCTGCTGCTTCCACGATGCTGATGCGTTCACATGCTTCTGCTCGCCTGCCCCACCACCACCCCAGCTTCTATCTGTAGGCTCGGGGATAGTTATCTAATCATCACTCAACGTTTTGTGTAAATCTGCACTCTTAGCCCGGCTTAGTTGACTTTACTAGAAATTTGCGTGCAAACCAAGCGGCAAACTCTGGGGAAGAGCCGGGACGCCAATTCGGAAGTGCTACATACTGCAGTTCATATATTGGCCGATAGGCGATGACTGCAGAAAGGAGCAATTTCCATAGACCCCCATGTTAAAATGCCCAATTTTACAGCAGAAAAAAACATGTTTCTACCCCTGGCTCCATACATTTTATTATCGATATAGTTAGATTCCACCTTCATGATTATGGATCTGTGAGTGAATTGTTTTGTAATACGACCCTTTTATTTATATTAGGTCTTAAAGTTTTTGCATAAATTAGGGCGTGGTCACATTGAGTAACCGCTCTGTCAAGTGACTGCTACTACTAGCTTCTTGTCTCTCTGCTAGCTGCTCCGTGAAGCTAGCTACAGGGACTCTGCCTGGTCAGTTCATCCAGGAAACACAACTTGAAGCCTGCCGTGGTTGTTTGTTCTTCATGCTTATATATCGGGCTATTGTGACTCGCTCTGCGGTTAAAACAGACGGTGCATGAATGCGGTTTTGCGGTAAGTGAAATTCGAGTGCTTTATTTATGTGTTAATGATTTTAATCGACGTAATGAATGTTAAGGCTTGGGTTAGCGTGTAAGCGAGTGGTAGCTAGATCGGTGCTAACGATGCTAATCGTAGCCTCCAAGTTAAAATCATAGACTGTATATATAAAGGTTAAAACGAAATAGAGAAGTGTTAAGATATTTTATTATTTAGGTAGGAACTGTATGTGTGCTGTAAACTCATGTTTGTGCTGGGTGTATGAGGGTTCAATTAATGGGGTTCAGTTTATGTGTGTGATACTTTAAATCTGGGTGGAGCTTCGCAGGGTTTATTGATGTGTAGAGGGGATACATAAATGAACTTCATTGAGATTGAGGAATCAGGAGAGGCCACTAGTAAGTGTGATTATTATATTGAATTTGATTTAAGTTGTATGGGATATGTGTGATCCTAATTGTTGTATTGTTGTTGTCCTTTTTTCTTCTAAGGTTAACAACCTATTTGAATTTGATTAAGTTACCTAGGAGTTGTTTCCGTCCATCTTGATTCCACCCATACTGTCGGGAGATAGACAGTACAGTTGTTAACTAACCGCATCGGGAGGAATAAAGGTTTCAACCGATGGCGAGAGACAGCTAGGAAGATAGACTACAGCAACGGTCGGCGGGAAGTGAATGCCCGAGGCTAGCAAAGCTAGCAAGGACCGTCGAAGCTAGCGGAGCGGAGCTAACGAAGCTAGCGGAGCTAGCGGAGCTAACGAAGCTAGCGGAGCTAACGAAGCTAGCGGAGCTCGCGAAGCACCGAGGGACGCCGGTCCGCAAGTAGAGCTGACGACCGGACGACAAGGAAACCCCGTGGTCGCAACGGTCGGCGGAAAGTGAAGGCCCGAGGCTAGCAAAGCTAGCGGAGCTAACGTGGTTGGAACACGTGAGTGACAAGGCTATTTTCGGCGCTATCTAGCCAAAGAAGCTAGCGGTAGCATAGCAAAGACGAAGCAGTAGCTAGACAGCAGACTGAAGGTGGCCAGGAAACAAAGCTAACCAGCAAGAAGACAATAACTAGCTAGCTAGCACACTGAAGGGTGCTAGCATACAAAACTAAGCTAGCTATCCAAGTCAAAGACACCAAGCTATTGGCTAGAAAACGAAGCCAACCAGCTAGGTATCTAGCTAGCTAGCCAGGATAAGACAGATTGAGCTAAACTCAGCCTTAAATTCAGAGAGATGATTAAGGGGGAGGAAACAGTGAAGCATCTGAAAGACCTGCGGACGAGGGCGAAGGTGGCTCTAGGTCGTAAGGTGAACTCAGTAACAAAGATGGTGAACACTATGTCAGAGGAGGAGTTGATGAAAGAATATGGTGAAGTCCACAAGGCCGCCACCAAAGTCACAGAGGCCAACAGTGGATACCTGATGAAATTAATTCTGAACGCTGATAGCGACGAGGACCAAGTATCAGAAGAGCTGAGGAAAGACGTGGAAAAGACGGATGGAGAAACCAGCCAAAGGCTTGAAGAGATCAGTGAAGTGATTAAAGCAAACCTTTGGTCTAGGCATGGAGAAAGGAAAGTGATGTTTGCTGTCGGGGAGGCTGAAAAGGTCTATGAGGAGGCAGAAGCGACACAAATTGACCTAGTAAGCTATGAGAGTTACGAAAAGCAGCTAAATAATTTAGAAATACTCATTAAGGAATTAAAAGAAGTGCAAAGCACCTGGAGGGGATGGGCTCCTGAGACTGCTAAAACAGATGTGGAAGAGATAGTGCGCCAGCTGGAGACAAGGAAAAATGCACTCAAGCGTCAAAAGGAAGCTGAGTTTAACAAAGCACGCGGTGCAGCAGAGTTGGCACGCACCGCAGCAGAGGATGAGCGTGCCCAGTTCGCCCTGGTTCAGCTAAGACAAGACCAGGCCCAACGCTCTAAATTGGCCGAGGCTCAGATTGCAGCAGAAGAAGCACGGTTTGAACTCATGAAAGCGCAGCACAAAGCAGTGGAAGAGGCGCACACTACTGGCGTGGCAGGCACGGAACCCAGAGACAACCCGATGGGAGCGATATAAAAGATACGACTCAAGCCGGTAAGCCTTCCCAAGTTCAGTGGCAGTATGAGGGAGTTTCACCGCTGGAAAAAGGACTGGGAATCTTTGCAGAAGCAGGGAGAACCGTCCGGGTCGCCTGAAGTCAAGAAGTTCCAGCTTCTAGACAGCATGGAAGAGAAGGTAAAAAAGGATGTCACATTGGCCAGCTACAGTACAGTCGAAGACATGTTCAGAGTACTGGAGAACCGTTACGTGAACAGGTCCACGATTGCACTGCAGATCGTCGCAGAACTGGAGAAGATACCAGCTGTGAAAGGAGACCAGCCGAGGAAGGTGATAGACCTCATCCAAGCTGTGGAAAAGGCTTTGGCAGACCTCACAGACCTCGGGAACCCTGGAGCCATCAACCACCCGCTGATGATTAGGTCTATAGAAAGCAAGCTGCCCGACCAGGTGAAGCGAGAGTGGGTCATCTTCAAGGCTAAGCCCGAAAACGGTGTCACCCCAGTCAACCATTTCAATGCGCTTCTGAAGTTCCTGAAGGAGCAAGAAGAAATTCTAGAGAGCTTGGAACAACTGAAAATAACAGAGACATCTGAAAAAATGGAAAAGCCGCAAAACAGGTTCGAGAGGAAGTATGCCTACACAAAAGCCACCAGAAGGGACACTCCAGAAGGGGAGTGCGTCGTGTGTGGAGAGGAGAAACACAATAACAAGTTATTCTTCTGCAAGAAGTTCAAGGGGTTTGGCTTGGCTGAGAGAAAGACTGCTGTGAAGAAGGTAGGAGCATGCCGCGTTTGTCTTGGATGTCACGACGTGGTAGAAGAGTGCACAGACAGGTTCCTCTGCAACAGGGAAGACTGCCAAGAGGGGACCTCCTCGGACCACCACTACCTCCTCTGTCCAAAATGGGAACAGCTACCAAAGGGGAAACTTGGAAAAGGCAGTGAGAGGGTAAGGGAGCTAACAGAAGAACAAAAGCTAGCCTTGTCCAAATGTTCCCCAGAGGCGGCGGCGGAGATCATGAAAGCTTTCAGTAACAGCAACAAGACTTCAGTGACAAGGAGCGCTAGGAAGGATGAAGGTGGACTTCTGGAAGAAAATAGACTGACCGAGCACCCTGTCATCATGATGCTGTTGGAAGTCACTGCCAACGCGGGGCAAAAGATCGGAGCTCTGATTGACCTCGCATCAGACACCAACTACATCACTCATGTAGCGGCTGACAGGCTCGGTCTGAGCAGAGAAGAAGTCACTCTGATTGTGCATGGAGTTGGAGGAATGACCGTGAGAGTCAAGACGAAGAGGTACCTCCTGCGAGTAAGAGTCAAGACCCCCAAAGGTACTGTGAGGGCTCACAAGCTGGTTTGTTATGGCCTGGAGGAGATCGCTAAAGTGCATCGGAGCGTCAGACCTGAACAGCTAAAGAGGTTCTTTCCGGAGGTTGCAACGGAGGAACTGAAGAGACCAGACCATGTCGAGCTTCTCATCAGTCACAGAGAGGGGAGACTCGCTCCACAAAGACTGAGGATAGTTGGAGACCTCGTCTTATGGGAGGGCCCACTGGGTAAAACCGTGGGCGGAGCACATCCCAGTCTGTTCGAGGATGTAAAAGTGGCAATGCACCAGTCTGAGACGCACTTCGCTCGCTTGATGAGGACAGCTGCAGTGGGGTACAGAGAAGTAGTTGAGAGTCCTGAGATTCTGAGGGAAGAGGAGACCAAGAGCCTGACTCAGGAAGTAAAGGCGGAGACCAGGAATACAACTGCAACAAGGAGAGAAGTTCTCGAGTGGTGGAAGTGGGACAGCATCGGTGCGGCCTGTGAACCTAGGTGTGGTGGGTGTCGCTGCGGGACATGCCAGCCAGGAGGAAAGGAAATGACCCTAGCAGAAGAAAGGGAGCTGGAAGTGATTAAAGAGGGGCTGTCCTACATGGCCAAAGATGAACACTGCCTGACTCCGCACTGGGACGCATCTTACCCATGGACCGAGGACCCAGCCTCACTTCCAAACAACAGAAGAGGAGTGGAGGCCACCTTCCTGAAAACAGAGAAGCAGCTCAGGAAGGAAACTGAGTGGCAGTCCGCCTACAAAGGTCAGATTCACGAGATGGTGGAGAGAGGCGCGGCAGTAAAACTCACCACGGAGATGATAGACGGCTGGAGAGGACCAGTGTGGTACGTGAGCCACATGGTCGCGCCGAACCCCCACTCAGTGACGACACCAGTGAGACTGGTCTGGAACAGCAGTCAACAGTTCAGGAGGGTCAGCATGAACGACCTTCTGCTTAAGGGGCCGGATGTGCTGAACCCCATCAGATCGGTCTTACTCCGATTCAGGGCGGGAGAGCATGCAGTCCTAGGAGACATCCGAAAGATGTACAACTCAGTCTGGCTAAAAGAGCGCGAAGTCCACCTGCACAGGTTCCTCTGGAGAGACACCCCAGAAGAGGACATCGGTGAGTACGCCATCACCAGGGTAAATATTGGCGACCGACCCGCTGGGTGCATCGCACAGTTGGCAATGAGGGAGACTGCTTGGCTGCCCAGGTTCGCGCATATGGTGGAAGAACGCAGGGTCCTGGAGGAGGACAGTTATGTGGACGATATCTTAACATCCCACAATGACCAAAAGAGACTGGAGGAAATCACAGAGGGGGTAGAAGAGATTCTGAGCGCCGGAGGCTTCTCCCTCAAACCATGGGTCAGGTCAGGCCAAAGTGGGAGGCAGAGGACTGCAGAGCAGGTCCAAGCTGGAGCAGTAGCAGAGCCAGGGTTCAAGACACTGGTACTCCCGAACCAGTTAAGCGACGAGGACAACAAAGCTCTGGGGATTGGATATCATGTGGAAAAAGATCAACCTTACATAATGACCTCGATCAACTTCTCAAGAAAGAAGAAAAAGATGAGAGTGGGACTGAATCTTCGTGAGGAGGAGGTAAGACCAGAAACGCCTGACCCTTTGACTAGAAGGGAGCTACTTAGTCAAGTTAGTGGACTCTATGATCCAATTGGCCTGGTTACGTCTGCAAAGCAGAAGGGGACTATCCTCGTCAGAAGGGCCTTCCAAGAGGCTGAGAGAGGAAGATTGACAAAGGAGACTTGGGACAGCCCACTCTCAGGGAACCTCCGAGAAGATGCTATCAAGCTGTTTGAAGAGTATGTAAGGCTGAGTAAGGTCAAATTCCACAGGAGTCTCACGCCATCCGGGTGGAAAGGCAAACCGTGGGGGGTCACGTTTTCAGATGGGAGCGATGACGCATACGGTGCCGTGATGTACCTGAGATGGGAGTCAAAGCAAGGGGTCGAGGTCAGGTTGGTGGAGTCAAAGGCCAAGCTAACACCTCTCGACCAAAAGGGAGACGTAGTCAAAGCTGAGATGTGCGGTGCGGTTTTTGCAGCTCGGTTAAAAGGGTATTTGCAGAAGCCCGGACGGTTGGAGGTGGAGCGCTGGTTCCACTTTGTTGACAGTCAGACGGTCCTGGGAGCCATCCAGCGAGAGAGCTACGGGTATCAGACTTTCTTCGCAAACAGGGTCGGCGAGATCCAGAAGGCCGGACCAGTAAGTGACTGGTGGTGGATCCCAGGGCCACTTAACATCGCCGACATCGTAACAAGAGGAGCAACTCCTGAAGACCTGGGAGAGGGCTCAGAGTGGCAGAGGGGACCAGAGTTCCTGGTGAGGCCGCTAGAAGAATGGCCCATGAAGTCGGCCGCTGAGGTGGCAACTGGTGCCAGAGAGAGTGTGGGCAAGCTTCAAAGAAAAGCATTCTCGGCAATACTCACCAGAGCCCAGTCAACCAAAACCCCTATCCCTGACGACACCAGTGGAAAGGACGCAGAGGCTGAGGAGTCCCTAGTTAAGGTTGGTGGATCCCCAGAAACCTCCGAAAGGGAAGAAGCTTCAGTCTTGACAGAGAGAAGACCGGAAGGAAAGTTTCGAAGCATTGCTGTTGTGAACCTGGTAAAACCAGAGAGGTTCAGCAGTCTGGCTAGGCTATGTGGAGTGGTCGCATGGGTCCGGCGAGCTGCAGAGAAATGGCTGACTAGAAGAGGCCGAGCGACGGGTCAAGCAAAGTGGGAGGCAAGAGTCCTGGACAAAAGAAAAGGCAAACCTGTGCCTCTGCGGGGGGACCTGGCTTCGGGGTCGTGGAAGATTCCGAAGTAGAGAACTAAGGAGAAGAACCTCCTCAGACACCACCACCAGAGCAAGGTTATTTAGGTTGGTGGCCTCCTTGGGTCATCCGACCAGGGTGCCAAGTGGGAGGTGTGCTGTAAACTCATGTTTGTGCTGGGTGTATGAGGGTTCAATTAATGGGGTTCAGTTTATGTGTGTGATACTTTAAATCTGGGTGGAGCTTCGCAGGGTTTATTGATGTGTAGAGGGGATACATAAATGAACGTCATTGAGATTGAGGAATCAGGAGAGGCCACTAGTAAGTGTGATTATTATATTGAATTTGATTTAAGTTGTATGGGATATGTGTGATCCTAATTGTTGTATTGTTGTTGTCCTTTTTTCTTCTAAGGTTAACAACCTATTTGAATTTGATTAAATTATCAAACCTAGGAGTTGTTTCCGTCCATCTTGATTCCACCCATACTGTCGGGAGATAGACAGTACAGTATGCATCACTAAGGTTAATTTAAATTGGCTATGCTCAAGTATGTAGACAAGCTAATGTCGAAGTAGTAGTGTATGTGAAATCAACCTCACAATAAGATGTGTGTATATATTACAATTATTAATGTCATATTTCAAGATGATTACTTAGATTAGACCCTCCAGAAAAACGTGGGCTAGAATCCTTGATTATGCGGGCTAAAATCCTTGATTATGCGATTAAACATGCGGGGTTTTTATGTGATTTTATGCGGTGAAATTGCGGGAAGTTGTGAAATATGCGGAAAGTTGCGAAAAAGAATAGATTTTTTTTAAATATTGGGCTGTCTTATTTATTCTCTCTCACACACAACCTGCCACTAACGTTAAACCCCTTTCCATCCATCCATCTTCTCCCGCTTATCCGTGGTCGGGTCGCGGAGGTAGCAGTTCTAGCAGAGAGCCCCAAACTTTCTTTTCCCTGGCCACATCAACCAGCTCTGACTGGGGGCTCCCAAGGCGCTCCCAGGCCAGCGAAGAGATATAATCCCTCCACCTGGTTCTAGGTCTACCCCTTGGTCTCTTCCCAGCTGGACGTGCCTGGAACACCTCCCTAGGGAGGCGCCCAGGTGGAATCCTAACTAGGTGCCCGAACCACCTCAACTGGCTCCTTTCGACGCGAAGGAGGAGCGGTTCAACTCCGAGTCCCTCCCGGATGACCGAACTTCTCACCTTATCCCTAAGGGAGACACCAGCCACCCTGCGGAGAAAACCCATCTCGGCCGCTTGTACCCGCGATCTCGTTCTTTCGGTCATGACCCATCCTTCATGACCATAGGTGAGGGTAGGAACGAAAATGGCGCGGTAGACAGAGAGCTTTGCCTTCTGGCTCAGCTCCCTTTTCGTCACAATGGTGCGGTAAAGCGACTGCAGTACCGCTCCCGCTGCTCCGATTCTCCGACCCATCTCACGCTCCATTGTTCCCTCACCTGAGAACAAGACCCCGAGATACTTGAACTCCTTCACTTGGGGTAAGGACTCATTCCCTACTTGGAGTGGACAGTCCATCGGTTTCCTGCTGAGAACCATGGCCTCAGATTTGGAGGTGCTGATCCTCATCCCAGCCGCTTCACACTCGGTTGCGAACTGATCCAGTGAGTGCTGAAGGTCGCAGACCGATGAAGCCATCAGAACCACATCATCTGCAAAAAGCAGTGGTGCAATCCTTAGTCCACCGAACTGCAAACCCCCCCCCCCCCCCCACGACTACGCCTCGAAATCCGATCCATGTATATTACAAACAGGATTGGTGACAAAGCGCAGCCCTGGCGGAGGCCAACCCTCACCTGAAATGGGTCCGACTTACTGCCAAGGACCCGGACACAGCTCTCACTTTGGGAGTACAGAGATTGGATGGCCCTGAGTAGAGACCCCCTCATCCCATACTCCTGCAGCACCTCCCACAGTGACTCCCTGGGAACCCGGTCATACGCTTTCTCCAAGTCTACAAAACACATGTAGACTGGATAAGCGTACTCCCAGGCCCCCTCCAGGATCCTTGCGAGAGTAAAAAGCTGATCCGTCGTTCCACGACCAGGACGGAATCCGCATTGTTCCTCCTCAATCTGAGGTTCGACAATCGGCCTGACCCTCCTTTCGAGAACCTTAGAGTAAACTTTCCCGGGGAGGCTGAGTAGTGTGATGCCTCTGTAATTGGCACACACCCTCTGATCCCCCTTTTTAAAAAGGGGAACCACCACCCCGGTCTGCCACTCCTTCGGTACTGTTTCCGACTTCCACGCAACGTTGATGAGACGTGTCAACCATTACAGTCCCTCAACACCCAGAGCCTTCAGCATTTCTGGGCGGATCTCATCCACCCCCGGGGCTTTGCCACTGTGAAGTTGTTTGACGACATCAGTGACCTCCCCCCGGGAGATTGGTGTCGATCCCCCGTCATACTCCAGCTCTGCCTCTAACATAGAGGGCGGAGTTGTCGGGTTCAGGAGTTCCTCAAAGTGCTCCTTCCAACGCCCTAACACTCCATCAGTTGAGGTCAACAACGTCCCATCCTTACTGTAAACAGCTTGGATGGTTCCCTGCTTCCCCCTCCTGAGGTGTCGGACAGTTTTCCAGAACAACTTTGGTGCCGCCCGAAAGTCCTTTTCCATGTCTTCTCCGAACTTCTCCCACACCCGCTGCTTTGTACCACATACACTTATGAGCATCCTTATGTTCAAACATGGTGTTGGTTATGGCCAATCCATGACTAGCACAGAAGTAACAAACCACCACTCCGGTTCAGATCAGGGGGGCCGTTCCTCCCAATCACTCCCCTCCAAGTGTCTCCATCATTGCCCACATGTGCGTTGAAGTCTCCCAGCAAGATTAAAGAGTCCCCTTCAGGAGCCCCATACAGGACTCTTTCCAGGGTCTCCAAGAAGGCCGTATACTCTGAACTGCTGTTGGGTGCATAAGCACACACAACAGTCAGAGTTTTCCCCCCCATAACCCGCAGGCGTAGGGAGGCGACCCTCTCGTCCACTGGGGTAGACTCCAACAACGAAGCACCCAACCGGGGACTTGTGAGTATCCCCACACCCGCCCGGCGCCTCAAACCTTGAGCAACTCCGGAGAAGAATAGAGTCCAACCCCTATCCAGAAGTAAGGTTCCAGAGCCGACGCTGTGCGTAGAGGTGAGCCCAACCAGATCCAACTGGTAACGCTCCACCTCCCGCACAAGCTCCGACTCCTTCCCCCCCAGAGAGGTGACGTTCCACGTCCCCAAAGCCAACTTCTGTCGCCCGGGTCTGGTCCGTCGAGACCCTCTGCCTTCACTTCCACCCTTCTGGCAGCGCACCCGACCCCATCGCTGTTTCCCGTAGGTGGTGGGCCCGCGGGACGGAGAAGCGGAGGTGTTGCCCACGTCGCCTTTTCGGGCTGTGCCCGGCCGGGCTCCGTGGCAAGCCCGGCCACCAGACGCTCGCCGACGAGTCCTCCTTCTGGGCCTGGCTCCAGAAGGGGACCCCGGGCTTCCTCCGGGCCGGGTATCCTCACTTCGTGTGTCGTCTTTCATGAGGTCTTGTGAACCAATCTTAGTCTGGCCCCTTGCCTGAGACCAATTTGCCATGGGAGACCCTACCAGGAACACAAGGTTCCAGACAACACAGCCCCCAGGTTCATCAGGGCACACAAACCTCTCTACCACGGTGAGGTGCTGGTTCTTCAGAGAGGTCCTTTCCTATTCAATTAAACACATTCAATGTTTATTTATTGTAAAAGCAATGGGGCTATTTTAATCACACTCTCTCTCTCTCACACACACTTCTCCGCCTCATTCTGTTTTCATTTACTCGTTCGTTATCTGACCAGCTTCAAATTGTAGGCTACTCACTTCGTTTCTTGTAGCCCTCAAAAGGGTTTTGGAGGTTGATGCCTCGGTGAACGTGAGTTGTTTGGCTTTCTTGTCCGCAGCAGCAGAAAGTATTTTCGAATGTTTGAATGAATCAAAGTGGGTCGTCACCGTCGACTTTCTCTCAGACGTATGCTCCAACACACAGTTGCACGGGGTGCAGAATAGTTTCCCCCCACTTTCGTGAAAGACATCGGGGTACTGCTTTGCCCGGTCTTTAGCAGAAATGTTCGTCGTGTGAGTTCCACACGTTCACTCTACGGTGTTGTTTACCTTCTGTGATGCGCGAGCTGATGACGTCACGTCATCATCGCCACTACTTCACGTCAAGACGAGTTAACTTTTTTTTTCTCTCAATTTTGTGTGGAAAAATGCGGGGATTATGCGGCCTTTTGATAAATATGCGGCCTTTTAAAAATCTGCGCCATTTTGCTGATTATGCGGTAAATTCTGCGATCGCGTTTTTCTGGAGGGTTTATTAGATATTACAATATGGTTGATTGAGCTGGAGTTCGTTATTGAGCTTACACGTTAACGTCAAAGTCATCTGAATAACAAACCCAAACCTTGTTGTTTCTATTAATTGCATTACCAAATGGGTATCAAATAAACAGTAAGCATTGGTAACACAACTTCCAAAGTTACAGTAAAATAAAAAGGACCCTGACTCGGACAATACGCAATCCAACATGTTCATCAGAAGAGAATCAGTTATATTGTTTGTACACATGGTACTTTACATATATATCTGTTTGTTTAAGCTGTCCAGGTGATGCAGACAGGCTGGACCAGAGAGTGAGAGACAGAACTGGACTCCTCACAGCAGTGAACTTCAGCTCAGGTACAAATACTCTTTTTTTCATACTGTACAAAGAATCAAGAAAGATATTGGTTTAAATGAATGAAGTATTGACTTTAATACACTGATATACATTCCATTAAACAATACTAGATCACCTACACATCAGTGAAGTTGAGGGTTTTTTCTTTGCAAAAAGTTACATTTAGATGTTAACAAGCAATATGATTTTGTCAGCTTTCTAGTTTAATGTATTAAAGGCAAAGATATTTAACACATAGTGAGAACTGCTACTATTCATCTCTGAATCTTGTTCCAAAGAACGCGGTAAAAGTTATTCTTTCAGTGAGACAACAGAGCAAGCTTCTACAGTTGCACTACGTTTTGATAACAGTTAAATATTATTTTGATAATAACATATTTCAATGTTGATGAACTTCATACTGTTCATTCATAATCTGATTGTCTTTGTAGCTCACTGTTGAAATAAAAAAAAACATTACAATTACAAAATAATTATATCTACAGCCCCTAAACAAACAAACACACCACTTTCATAAATAACACACTTGTTCTGCAATAATATGTTTTATGTTTCCTGTAATTTTTGTTAGGAAAGGACATCCCTGAAAGACACAACATTTTCTCCTTCTCTGAGGGTCAAGAAGAACATCCAAGAGGAAAATTAAAAGCTGATGCTATGAGATTTTAAGACCAGTACACTAAGAAACTACTTTCATTGTAAAAACAGTCAGCTGATCGAATGCACCTATTTCCACATCTACACTCCATCAGCTAATTATTTCTATTTGCCTCGCTTTATGAGCTTCACATCACTTGTGCCTTGTACCGCAGAGTTTGCAACGTCACAAATAAATGGGGCCAATCTTCAGTCAGATGTGAATGTGTAATCTAACATTTTCAGTAAGAATAATGGACAAAAGGAGTGCAAATACAAATACAATTTATTGAAATGTCAACCAAACTTAATCAAACATGTTTTAAATAAAAAGAACATATGGACAGAAGGTGTAAAACTATTAAATGTGCAAGTAAACACATTTAGTCAAATAAAGTGACAGACTAGGCCTGTGCAGTTGGTATCAGCTTTGCCCAGCATGGGCTCCTCCATCAGTCCTCTCCAAACCAACAGACAGGACGTCCATCACACAGAGGTTTCTCCCTGAAGTCTCTGCAGCTTTCTGGACACCACACTGTCTCAATCCGTCCACACTGAATATGAGAGGGGGGAAATGAAAATAACAAATGCTTTAGACAATAAGAAACATAAAGTTGACTGTTGAGTTGCTCAATTTTTTAAGATTGTCAATACTATTACTGTATAACTAATATATCAGGTTAAGAGGCACATTCAAATAAAGATTGGTCTTTAAATACATGTTGTGTTTTGAATTGTTTGTCTAAAGTCAAGGATCTCAAACTGGTACTGTTTGGAGGAGGCCTCACAGGTAAGAGCACTAACTAGCTACCATCGCATGTACCTTAGCTTGACTAAAATGTATTAAACGTATAATTAAGTGATATCAAAATATAAATAACTAATGTCATGCAAACATATGAATATTTTCTTGATTCCAGTGTTTAATTTAGCACAATTGCATACAAACATTAAGGGATTTTAAGATTCTGAAGTATTATGCTAAAAACTCAATAACTTAGATTATTATTTATAGTTTTGCTGAATAGTTTCATGTCCGCTTACCTTAGAAACGTAAAATACCACGGCAGTGTCTGGTTATGGCTAGAAAGGATCCGTCTAATGTAAATATGACGTCACGTTCTCGTTCTAACTCTCGTTGTAATCGGAGCGGCTCGGTTGTAATCGGAGCGGCTCGGAAGCGCAGTCACGTGGCTGAATGTTTATGTTTGGGATGGCGAGAAACTAAACTATATTAAGTATGTAAATACTTGTTAGCGGTCTTGCTGTTGAAAGAAGAATGACAACACTGTAGATCAGCAACACTATGGTTTATTTTGTATTCACAGGCAAGTCAACGTTGTTGCAGTAAAAGTCCCAAGATAGCTCCTGGTGCAATAAAATATATGTTGCATGTTACTGCTGTAGATGTGTTTACCTCTTTTATATCCCGTTGGGTAGTTTAATCTGCAGCAATGCACCATATTCTATAATATCATCATATATGTGTAGCTTTGTCTCTGTCGTATCTTTCAAAAGTAAAGTGAAACAGCTGTTTTCAGCTTTGTGATGATGTATTTTCCAGCTGATCCAAGAGGCTTTTTAAACACCTTACTTGGCTTAAGAGGGAGGAGAATTTTCTCAACACATAAAGGAACACTTTATCCTTCAGTTTATCACAAACATTACATCAACACATTTGGAGATCCTAATTTGAATTCAGTCTGTAATTTGATATTAAGGTTTTAATAATGAAATGAGGTCATGAATCGAGTTCAAGGTTAAGATCATCTTGATTATCCTATGTACAAAAATTAACATACAACATTAATATAACAGTAACGAATAAAACAAAATAACATTATGCAACTCTGATCTTCTTGCTGATACTTTTCAAAGTTACTTTTACATTTGCTCTACTTCTCCTGCTACTGTTTGCTCTGCTTTCAACTTCTCTTTCAACTCTGCTCTTTACTCTGCTTTCCCTGTTTCCTCTGTTCTCCTCTCCTCATCTTCTCCTCAGACTATCCTCCTTTTGCTGTATCCTCTCCTCTCCTGTTCTCCTCTCCTCATACTCTCCTCCTTTTGCTGTCTCCTCTCCTCTGTTCTCCTCATCTCCTCTCCTCCTCAGACTCTCCTCCTTTTGCTGTTAGATATTTAGACTGTAATGACAGCTTATGATATACTTTTTATAACTACATCAATCACATGCAATGGATTAAAAACGTTGTTTTACTTACCACCTCTTTACAGCTCCATTCATCTCCAAGCTTCCAACATTCACCTGGCGGTGGTGCCTTGGATGAAAACAACTTTTGATATGATACAATACAACAACAATAGTTAACACCTAGCCACAGCAATAAGCACAATGAGAAGACTAATGGTCTCTTTTATACCAATTTCTATTGGAGTGAAATTAACTGTGCCATGTCACATAGGATTGGAATGGATGATTGGCTGTGTTTTGTGAATATAAAGGAGATGGCAAAAGTAAATATACTTTGTTCTTACCTAAAGCATCTATCCTCCTCTTCGTACCCCTGCCTGCTCCTCCCGCATTAGACTCTGGGGACTTAGCTTTTAAAATCTTGTTCAAGCTGTCCACTCTGTAGTTGGATCTCATGACCTCAGCTTTATGACCCACCCGGCCTGAAAAAGGGTGTCTACGATGGCTGGTACTGAGAGGTGTTATGGTCCTCTTCTGCCTTTTGTGTTTGGGGGGCGTGAAGGTGAGAGGAAGACTACTGTCATGTGGGGTGTGTTGCTTTACGCCCTCCAAAAGATAATTTAGTCTTGATATCACTGTACACATGAACGTCTCATCCTGTAGGTGGTATGTGTGCTCAGTAATTTCCCGCAACAAGGTCCCACACTGCTGTCGTTTCCTATCTCTTGAGGACTTTGAGTGGTTACCACTGCTCTGATTACAACGAGAGTTAGAACGACGTCTCTTCCCGCGTCCCGCCCACCCCGACCCTTTCCGATTACAGCCGAGCCGCTACGATTACAACGAGAGTTAGAACGAGAACGTGACGTCATATTTACATTAGACGGATCCTTTCTAGCCATAACCAGTGTGCCGATGGGGAGCATGTTAGCCTAGCTTTGTAGCTTCAGCTAGCTCTGGAACTTTCAGCTCGGTGACAGCAGGTCCTGCCACTGCTCCGGCTCTTTGCACTTATTTGTATGGCGTTATATTTGTGCCTCTATCCTGAGCACGCAATGAAACACGTTGCGCATAGAAAATGCGATTGAGCGCACACTTGAACATTTTTGAGCACAGAGAAATATATTTTCTTTCATAAAACTCCTGCTCCGTGCGCAAGCAGACCGCTGCACGCGCTCTCTCTCCCCCGCTCGCTCGACCTCTCCACCCTGTGCGCGCTCAGCTTTGCCTGTGCTCGCTCAAGTTGTCACAGCGTTACAAATGTGCCACAAAACCAACCAATCGGAGAACTCGAGAAGGTCAATTGTGATTGGCTGGTCGTCTCCAATCATATCTTCTATCTGAGATGAGAGAGGGATTTTCGGTTGCCATCAGGCTGTTGACGTTCTTATTACACATCCGTCGTTGACATTACAGGACATGACAGACTCGAATGAAGAGAATAGCACACCACAATGTCAGGTGAGTTATACATTTCTAGTTTTCTGATATCACGTTATTGTTTGCAATGCCTGAGTTTGCTAGCCGGCAACATAGCTATAGGGGTGGTTTAAGCAAACAGCTAACAAACCGTAGCCTACATGTACGCCATGAACCCTTCTGAGGTATTGATTACTTGCTGTAAGCATTAGAGGTGGCAGAATGACAAACATGTTTCTCTCTCTATCACAATTTTGGGTTGACCAGAACCTGGACCAACTTCTGTTTCCTGTTCTACAATGGGCATAGAGCTTGCGTTAATTTTCAACCGGACAACTAAACAGATTAGGCTAGGACCGGGTAAAGTTAGCAACACACGTTAACCATGAACAGCCTATTAATCCGTTCTCTTAATGTTTATTCCGTCCAACGTTGTGGAATTAGAGAGAAAGGGCTTCTTAACGTGCTTTTATCCGGGGTGGAGGGAGTTAAATATAACATTGGGGCGTGTGATTGTAGTGGGTGGAGGTGGTGAAATGAGGATATCCATTTTGGAGTTCAAGCTAGCATAACAGTGTTTCCCACACAATGTTAATACTTGGGCGGGCCGCCCAGGTATATTAAGGCCCGCCCAAGTATATTTCGGACCTTTTTTTATTTTTTGTATCCGTCCGCGAGCGACGCCATCTGCGAGTGATTAACTAATGGACAATGAGCCCGCGCTCTACGTCTCCTGTGCCTGTTCGCTCTGCGGTTGATTAACTAGGGGACAATAATCCCCCCCTGTTCGCTCTGCGATCGATTAACTAGTGTATGATCCCTCGCTCGACACCTCCTGTTCGTGCTGCCATCGCGTGGAGGGAAACGAGAAACGGAGAAGACGACGTTAATTTAGAAGACGCGGACACTAAGGTAAAGTAACTATTTTCTCCTTATTGTGTTGTTGTTTTCTGACTTTGGTAGGAGATTCGAATTATTTGAAGTTAGTGGCAACTAAGAGTGTATTTAACGTAACCAGGCCTACTTTGCTGCGTGCAAGTTACGTGTGCTAAATTAAATATAAAAAAGATTATAATTCGTTTTCTCTTCGGGCTATGCCAGTTAGAAGGACACAGATTAACTTTAGCTAAGGTTAGACTGTTAATTTCCCCTGCATTACTCCTCAGATATGAGTATTCAAAAATATTTTAAGAGAATACGGCGTGAGGATGAGGAGGAGAGACGAGGAGAGGAGGAGAGACCACAGGTAACTTAGCCAATGTTAGCATTTTGCTTGCAATGGCAATAATAAATGCATAAGTCTCAATAATGATATATGTCGGTTCATTTGACCTGAAATTATACAATTTCAGTCAACAGTGAGTTGCAATGCAGAGACCAAACTAGATTCAAGCTTGTTTTCAATTCTAGCCGGTGGTCAGTGAAGATGCTGGCACAACTAGTCAGAGTACTGAGGGAGAGGCAGCAGGTCCCAGTGTGGTAGAAGCAGCAGCAGGTCTCAGTGTAGAAGCAGGTGCAGGTCCCAGTGTGATACAAGCAGCAGCAGGTCCCAGTGTGGTACAAGCAGGTGCAGGTGAACAAGCAGCACAGTTCCAAGCATCCCAGACACATACACAGACATAGTATAATAGCAAGGAGAACTCTACCATTTAAATGCAGTAATAACAATGCATTATTTTCAGATTCCAAGCATCGCCACTCAGGATGGAACCCTGATTGGCTTAAAATGCCACAGTTCAAGAATTGGCTCTACCTCACCCAGCATGGTATGAATGGCATTTGCAAGTTCATATTTGTAATAAAACTTATTTTTTGTAAGAATTAACACGTTTTTCTTTTTAAAAAGGAATGTTTTGCCGAATCTGCAGGCAACACAAGCCTCCAATAAAGAAAGGCCCCTTAAAACGGGCTTTCATAGAAGTTGGGATTCTTGTTTTCCGCAAGGATTATATCGAGCGCCACATCTCCTCAGAGCCTCATCAATATAGTGTTAAGCATCAGGTCTCACTTGCATCAGGTATATCATTTTTTTATGTAAAGCTAATTTCTGCAACCTATCAACCATGTTTGGCTCATATAATGAATTATGTCTTTGCCCTTGGTCTAGGCTACTCAGTGATGCAGGCTTTTGAGCCCACAGTTATTATGGAGCATGAGGCCATCATAGGTGGATTCAAATGTCTTTACTGGCTAGTAAAGAACGAGATTGCTCACCACACCAACTACCCTAAGCTCTTAAGTTTAGCTCAGCTTTTGGGTTGTGATTACTTTGAAAAGCTGAAGGTAAACCTAGTACAAAATGATGCTTGTGAAACTAAGAACTTTAACCAGCTAAATGTTAAATGATCTCTTTTTCTCAGGTGGATCAAAGAAACAATTATCAATCACACAGAATAGTGGATGAAATGCTGGAGATCCTTGCAGAGATAGTAGAGTCGCCTATTTTGGAAGAGATAAGGTCATCTCAAGCAATCAGCCTAGAGGTTGATGAAACCACAGATGTATCTGTAAACCGCCAGCTGGATTTACATGTTAGGTGGGGTATTTTTTAAAGGAATGATGTGCATTTAAATAAAGGCCTAGTTAAACTTAATATTTATTAATATGTGTGAAAACCTATACATTTTTATTTTAGACACCTGGATAAAGAGGGTTATGTTTTCAACCACTTCCTTGACCTGGTAACTCTGGAAGATGGGAAAGCTGACAGCGTTGTTGCTGCCATCAAGAGTGTACTACAGAAGAAGGATCTCCCGGTAGACAGGCTCTACGGACTCGGGACAGACGGTGCAGCAGTGATGACGGGTATGGAGTTTATTGTTAAATCTAATGGATTGTGTGAAATGTGTATTGTCAGCTGTTATTAAAGGAAACAAAATGACGCCCTCAACACTGCATTTAATTCTTAAACTTAGGCCGTCTGAATGGAGTGGCAAAGCAGCTCACAGACAGTTTTCCAAAGCTGGTTTCTGTAGCGTGTGCTGCTCACAGACTAGCACTGGCATGCAAAGATGCCTCAAATGCTGTCAGGTATATGGCAAACTTCAGGAACCACCTGCAGGAACTGCACCTATTCTTCAGAAATAGTGCAAATAGGTCAGCCACACTGAGTGCTGCCGCTACCACTCTTGGTCTGAACGACTTGAAAGTCAAGGTGTGTTTTCAGTTTCACCTATTTTCATAATACTATTGTGTTGTCATATTATTTACATATATTTTACTTACCAGTGTTTCTACTTGTTGTTAGGAGGTGAAAGATACAAGGTGGCTATCGCAGCACCTAGCCGTTCAAAACCTCCAGAGGAACCTTCCAGCTGTGCTGGCTGCTCTGGCGGAAGAAGCGAGCACAAGGAAGTGCCCAGTGGCCAAAGGTCTATACACCTTCTGTGCCACATACCGCTTTGTGGCTGCCCTCTACCTTCAGGCAGATGTGCTGCCCCACATTGCAATGCTGTCCAAGGTGTTTCAGAGAGCTGATGTGAACTTTCTCCACATAAAGGAGCAGGTAGATTACAAAGAAATGCATTTGATGCTCCCAGTTATTTGCATTATCCATCCTATTATATTGTTGTCTTTTTCCACATTTAGGTGCCAGTCACACTTGTTACTCTGAGGAGAATTCTGGAGGCAGGCGAGACCCCACTCCCCGGAACGTTCCTTGCTCGCCTACACCAAGACTTGGACAACCCAGGTGGACTTGGGGCGTTTAGCATTGCCGGAGAGGAGGAGAGGATCAGGAGGGGACACGGAATTCTGGAGCGCCCCCGGGAAGATATGTGGGCCAGATTTGTCAGAGATGTAAATACATCCCTTCTTACTTTTACATTCCAATATTTATTTTCCTTGAACTGAAAAATGTATAATATCATTCCAGGTCCTCAAACCTTACATCTGCAGCCTGGAGAGCAACATTGAGAGCAGGTTCCAGCATATTGAAGTGCTGGGGGCCTTCAGTGTCCTGGGTCCAAAGGCAGTTACCTCAAATGATGTAACCAACATTTCAATGTTGCAGACCCTTGCCAACAAATTCATCCCAGGGCAGGATGCCACAGTTATCCAAGAGTGGACCTCCTACAAGCAGCATGTTCTTGAAGGAACATTTAAGGTTGGTAAATACTTAAATTAATATGAACTTGACGGTTAGAATTGCTTGTTTTGACATCTGTAAATGTTTCAATTATACTGTATACTCATTTGCCCTGCCTTGGCTAATCTCTGAAGGACAAGACACAAGCTGAGATCATGCAGCTCCTGGCCAGTGAGAAGGACGAATGGGCAGAAATATACCCAAACCTCAGCCTTCTCTCTTCAGTGGGGTTGGTCATCCCTGTCTCCAGTGTAAACTGCGAGAGGGATTTTTCTACGATGAACAGGGTAAGTGTCATTCCCTGTTGCATGTCATTCTGTATAGTTCATTTAAAACAAACTGTCTGTTTTACAGGTGAAAACTGACATGAGAAACCGACTGAAAGGGGAGCACCTGGCTGCATGTATGCGGATAGCAGTCAGTGGACCAGCACCAGAGGCGTTCCCATACACACAGGCGTTGGAGCTGTTCTTCAACAAACCCAGACGGATTAAGTGCTCTGACAAACAGTGCCATCTTTGTACAAAATGAATATTGCCATACAGTAATGTAAAGTTAATGAATAAACATGTTGTTAAAACTTGTTGTTTGTCACATGTGTTGCACATCACAAAGCCCGCCCCGCGGTCCGCCCGCACCGCGCTCCGCTCGCAGCCCCCCCCCTGGCACCTTCCCCCCCAAGTATATTTCAGATCTGTGGGAAACACTGCATAATATAGTTAAAGTTGCACACTAATAAGGAAGAGAGATATTTTTGTGATACATTGCTATTGATATGGATTTAGAGTGGATATTTGAGACAAGTAAACAAAAACGTAATTTATGGGTGAGTGTTTTTAGCAGAGTCATATTATGTCCTTGTGATTCTGTTGATTATTACCTTTCTGTATTATGTTGCAGCTCAGCTGATTTTGGATTGATGGCAAAGGGAGAGGGACTTAAGTTAGAGTGAAAATACAAGGTAAGTTTAAAATAGGTCAGCCATTTCCCATCCTATAGGTGGCGAGCTGTATCTAACCCTTTCTCCTGTCTTTGTCTCCCTCTCTCAGCACAAGAACCCCAGGGGGATTCAATGGAGCCTGAAGACCTGCAATGAGACCCTCACCCTGAGCCTGAGTCTCAACTCCCAGAGTTTTGCAAGCCTCTCCCTGTTCCTTATTTTTGATTAAAAAGACATTAAGCTTCCCAAGGGTGTGGTCTTCGTTTTGTGAAAAATATGATTACCTCACATATTTTGTTGCTGTTGTTGTCTTTTGTGATAGTTAAAAGGCTCCTGCTGACTTGAGCCAGCCATTCTTTCTGTGGTGGCTGTCCATTTCCAGCCGCCTCCTTGGGGATGTTTTCCCTTTGCCTGTTGTGTGGGCGTGGTGGCTGTCACTCTGGCTCCCGGCTCACCTGCTGCAATCAGCTGTTCACCCTCACACCTGATTCTCATCAGCCATCTACAACGGCATATCAGCAGAGGCTCCACAACCTGTCGGCGCCAGATCGTTGTTAAACCACAGTGGTAAACCTCCAGGCTACTCAGCATTATCAGCTACCTTATTTCTGGATGTTCTGACGCTAACGTGTTTTCTTCCTGTGCTCCAGGATCATTCTCTGACCGCCGTGTTGTCGTCACCATCCTCCACTTCCTCGCCACTCCTGCCGGATTTATCCTTCCCGCACCTTTTGTTCACTAATAAACCCTTTTTGAACACTCTGCCGTGTCCTGCGTTTGGGTCCTCTCAGATATCGTAACAGAACGATCTGGCCAGCATGGACCCAGCGGACACAGGCCACCAGTCCAAGACTGCGGACGAACTCAGCCAAGCCCTGGCCAGTCAAGGCGCTCTCGTGGGGCATCACGCTGTGGTTCTCCGTGAGGTAGTGGAGACTCTCCGGAACCTCTCCGCTAACGTGCAAAGGATCGGCACGCAAGTAGAACTGCTCACCACACAGTATTCTCCTCCGCAGCCCGCTGCACAGCCGGCAGCCCCTCCTCCCGCACCTCTCTATCAGCTACGAGAGGCCGTCATTCCCACACCGGAGCGATACGCTGGAAATTTGGGGATTTGTAGAGCCTTTTTGTTCCAGTGTACGTTAGTTTTTGAGCAGCAGCCCAGTACTTATCATACAGATGGGGCTAGGGTAGCATACGTAATGAGTCTGTTGAAGGGGAGTGCTTTAGATTGGGCTACAGCTGTTAGGGAGAGCCAGCCACACATTTGCTTATCATTTGATACTTTCATTTCCGAAATGAAAAAAGTTTTTGATCACCCGGTACGAGGGAGGGACGCTTCCAGGCGCCTTCTTTCTCTCCGGCAGGGCTCCCGTAGTGTAGCCGAATTTTCAGTTTAGTTTAGAACAGTTGCTGCAGACTCAGGCTGGAATAACGAGTCATTGCAGGATATTTTTCTTCAGGGGCTGAACGAAGCAATTAAAGACGAGCTAGCTGCTAGGGATGATCCAGTTAGCTTGGATAATTTAATTGCCACAGCTATCAAGATTGATAATCGCCTCAGAGAGAGACGTAGGGATAGGAATAGCCGTCACCCCAATCCCAGCTACTCCTCACCTGATCCCCAAATTGGGACTGCCACTGCCCCAATCTCCAGATCCTTCCCGATTCCTTACACGGCCTCACCCCCAGAAGACGAGCCCATGCAAGTGGGAAGGGCCCGCCTCTCACCATCTGAGCGTGCTAGAAGGATCCAGGCTGGGGAATGTGTTTATTGAAGCCAAACCAGCCATCTCGTTTCCTCCTGTCCTAATCTGCCAAAAGGTCAGGCTCGTCAGTAGGTGTGGGGATTCTGGCGAGCCCTTCCTCCTCTCTCAACCCCCGACCCAGAACGCAGCTAGAAGCCGTGCTTTGCTGCAACCAACAGTTCCTACCTCTGCTCGCTTTAGTGGACTCGGGGGCGGACGATAATTTTTGGAAATTAATATTGCAGTTCAGGCAGGAATTCGCTCCGAAGTGTTAGATTCACCTCTTAATGCTAATGCTCTTAATGGTAAATTCCTGGCCCAAGTCACTCACCGCACCTTGCCAGTAAACCTCATTCTGTCTGGAAACCATCGTGAGGTTATTCAGTTTCACCTAATTTCCTCACCTCATGCCCCCATAGTGTTGGGCCATCCCTGGTTAAGAACACACAACCCCCAGATTAATTGGGTAACTGGCAAAATCCTTAGTTGGAGTTGTTTTTGTCTATCCTCATGCCTGCAGTCTGCCCTACCGCCTGCAGAGACCGCCACTCCACCACCCAAGATCGAGCCGCCTGACATGTCATCTGTCCCCACTGAATATCATGACCTGGGAGAAGTGTTCAGTAAACAGCGAGCTCTTTCTCTTCCCCCTCATCGACCCTACGACTGTCCCATTGACCTTCTTCCCGGGGCCCCTCTGCCTTCCTCCCGTCTGTTCAACCTGTCTCGCCCTGAGAGGAAATCCATGGAGAGTTACATCCATGACTCCCTGGCTGCCGGTGTCATCCGCCCATCCTCCTCCCCGGTCGGAGCTGGTTTTTTCTTCGTGTCCAAGAAGGACCGCTCACTGCGGCCCTGCATTGATTACAGGGGTCTTAATACCATCACTGTAAAAAACAGATATCCATTACCCCTCATCAACTCTGCTTTTGAACCCCTCCAGGAAGCCACAATTTTTTCCAAACTGGATCTCCGCAATGCCTACCACCTCGTCAGAATCCGAGAAGGGGACGAGTGGAAGACGGCCTTTAACACACCACTCGGTCACTTCGAGTATCTGGTAATGCCTTTTGGACTGATGAATGCCCCAGCAGTTTTCCAGTCGATGGTTAACGATGTGCTCCGTGACCTCCTCAACCGATCAGTTTTCATCTACTTGGATGACATCCTTATATTCTCTCGTAACCAGGAGGAACACATTATCCATGTCAGGCAGGTGCTGCAGAGACTCCTGGAAAATAGACTCTTTGTGAAGGCGGAGAAATGCGCATTCCATGTCAACACAGTCTCATTCCTGGGCTACATCGTTGAGGGAGGAAAGATTAGGGCCGACCCTGAGAAGATCCAAGCAGTGGCAGGGTGGCCAAAACCAACCTCAGTGAAACAGCTTCAACAGTTTCTTGGTTTCGCCAATTTCTATCGGCGCTTCATCAGAGACTACAGCAGAGTGGCGGGCCCTTTAACCAGACTCACTTCCCCTACAACTGGCTTTTCCTGGACCCCAGAGTGCGATGCAGCCTTCTCGGAGCTAAAGAGACTCTTCACCACTGCCCCTGTGCTCATCCACCCTGATTCCTCTCGCCAGTTCGTTGTGGAGGTTGATGCCTCCAACACCGGGGTAGGCGCAGTTCTTTCCCAGCGCTCGGAAAGAGATCAAAAATTACACCCTTGTGCATTTTTCTCCCGCCGCCTCACTCCAGCTGAGAAAAACTATGACGTGGGTAACAGAGAGCTGCTGGCTGTCAAACTTGCCCTAGAGGAGTGGAGACACTGGCTGGAGGGAGCTGAGCTCCCTTTTATTGTATGGACAGACCACAAAAACTTGGCTTACATCCAAACTGCCAAGCGCCTTAACTCCCGTCAGGCTCGATGGGCTCTGTATTTCGGTCGCTTCTCATTCACCCTTACCTACCGCCCAGGGTCACGGAACCTCAAGCCGGACGCTCTCTCTCGCCAGTTTGCTTCCGAAGAACCAGCTGCCGGTCCAGACACCATCCTGCCTGCCTCCTGCGTGGTAGCGGCTGTTACTTGGGAGATTGAGTCACTTGTTAAGGAGGCTCAGCGGGCGCAGCCTAACCCAGGTAACTGCCCAGCTAATAATCTCTTTGTGCCTATCTCTGTCCGCTCCAAGGTCCTGCAGTGGGCACACGCCTCCCGTCTCTCGTGTCATCCTGGTGTCCATCGCACACTGTTTATCCTCAGACAGCGGTTCTGGTGGCCTTCCATGGCTCAAGACACCAGGGTCTTTGTTGCTGCCTGTACAGTATGTGCCCGCGCCAAGTCCTCCCACCAACCTCCCTCTGGTCTGCTTCGCCCGCTGCCAGTACCTAGTCGCCCTTGGTCGCATGTGGCCTTGGATTTTGTTACTGGACTTCCACTCTCACAAGGTAATACCATCATCCTAACTATTGTGGACAGATTTTCCAAGATGGTACACTTTGTTGCTCTCCCCAAGCTTCCCACAGCCCGAGAGACTGCAGATCTTCTGGTCAACCACGTTGTTCGACTACATGGAATCCCCACCGACATCGTTTCTGACCGGGGTCCCCAGTTCATTTCCCACGTTTGGAAAGTCTTCTGTCGGGCTCTGGGAGCATCGGTGAGCCTGTCGTCGGGTTATCATCCTCAAACAAACGGGCAAACGGAACGGGCCAACCAGGACCTGGGAGCGGCTCTCCGCTGTGTGGCTTTCAGGAACCCCTCTTCATGGTGCCCACATCTGCCATGGATCGAATATGCCCACAACTCCCTGTCAAATGCAGCCACAGGTATTTCACCTTTTCATTGTGCCATGGGTTTTCAACCACCCCTGTTTCCAGCACAGGAAGAGGAAGTTGCTGTTCCTTCCATTCAGACCCACCTTCGACGCTGTCGTAAGGTGTGGAAGGACACCCGAGCCGCCCTGCTCCGTTCCGCTGCCCGCAACCGCCTCATCGCAGACCGTCACCGGACCCCGGCCCCCAACTACTTACCAGGTCAGAGTGTTTGGCTTTCCTCCAAAGACCTCCCACTCAAGACAGAGTCTAAAAAACTCACGCCACGTTATGTCGGCCCCTTCATCATCGACTCTGTTGTTAACCCATCTGCAGTCAAGCTCAAGCTTCCCCCACACATGAAGGTTCACCCTACTTTTCATGTTTCTCTGCTAAAACCTGTTGCCAGCAAGCCCTTGTCTCCTCCAGTGACTCTTCCCCCACCCCCCCGCATCATCGATGGTCACCCGACCTACACCGTCAGGCGATTGTTGGACGTTCGTCGCCGTGGAAGGGGATTCCAATATCTCGTGGATTGGGAGGGCTATGGCCTGGAGGAGAGGTCTTGGGTTCCCCGGCGAAACATCGACGACGCGTCCCTGGTACGGGACTTCCACCGGGATAACCCTGGTAGACCTGGTAGACCAGGTAGGCCGCCTGGAGGCGTCCCTTAAGGGGGGGGTACTGTGGTGGCTGTCCATTTCCAGCCGCCTCCTTGGGGATGTTTTCCCTTTGCCTGTTGTGTGGGCGTGGTGGCTGTCACTCTGGCTCCCGGCTCACCTGCTGCAATCAGCTGTTCACCCTCACACCTGATTCTCATCAGCCATCTACAACAGCATATCAGCAGAGGCTCCACAACCTGTCGGCGCCAGATCGTTGTTAAACCACAGTGGTAAACCTCCAGGCTACTCAGCATTATCAGCTACCTTATTTCTGGATGTTCTGACGCTAACGTGTTTTCTTCCTGTGCTCCAGGATCATTCTCTGACCGCCGTGTTGTCGTCACCAGCCTCCACTTCCTCGCCACTCCTGCCGGATTATCCTTCCCGCACCTTTTGTTCACTAATAAACCCTTTTTGAACACTCTGCCGTGTCCTGCGTTTGGGTCCTCTCAGATATCGTAACACTTTCCTCCTCTCTGTGTCAGTGGGGAAGCCGTACATGTGTACTCCTTTCTATGAGTGATTGGAGCATCCCCCAGCAGCACAGCAAACCATGGGGGAGACTATATGCCAGGACAACACAGAGGAAAAGGCACAGACAAACTGCACGCATGCTATTGAATGTTTATTGAATTCCATTTATTTACAATGGATGTTCCTAAAACAACACATTTAACATCATCATGCTGCTGCTGCTGCTAGTGCTTTGACTCATTTTGCTGTCAGTTGACAATCATTGATAGGCACCTGTCGGTCTCCTGTCCTTTCTGAAAGTCATAAAGATTACATTAGTCATTTAGATGACTTATGTCCTCAATTACCAGAGGATTACTGAAACCACCATGAATTAAAGAAATGGTAGAAATGATTCTAATCAGAATTTTGAAACCTTCCTTCCCTCCCTCTAAATATATCAATAAGGATGTGATGTTCTTGACTCATACAAGTTTAAGAAGATAATATTTGTTTTAAAGAATTAAAAGCAATAAACAACAGGAACAGGCTCTGTAACCAAGGCAACGTTAGCCTAACATGTATGTTAACAGGTAAGATAGCTGTTCACACTATCCATGTATATTTTCTACTTTTTGCAATGCTATGTTATTTCTATTTAAGATGTTTACATTTTCGATTGTTTAATTCTAGTCTTTTAACTGTCTAATGTACAATGCCTTGTCTTTTGCTGCTGCCGCGTTAACATTCCCCCAATTGGTATCAATAAAGTACTTATTATTATTTTGTCTTAATCCTCAAATATTAGCACATTTTACTTAAAAAAACAAAAACACATTGATGTAACTACATACACATATCGATATGTTGTATACATATTGTAAATCAAAACCTTTATTGACCAATAACTACCAAAAATTGCATTTCTATCCTGTTATCAATGCATTCAAATCGTGATTCAAATGGCCCGCCACAAACTTCCGGGAACTTTCTGAGTCTCTCTGAACCACGTGACAAACAAGCATTTTGGACTTCCGCTGTCGCAACTCTTCTCTCTACATGGTGCTGGACCAGCCAATCAGAATTGATCTTTTCGAGTTCTCCGATTGGTTGGTTTCGTGGCACATTTGTAACGCTGTGACAACTTGAGCGAGCAGGCAGGCAAAGCTGAGCGCGCACAGGGTGGAGAGGTCGAGCGAGCGAGGGAGAGAGAGCGCGTGCAGCGGTCTGCTTGCGCACGGAGCAGGAGTTTTATGAGAGAAAATATATTTCTCTGTGCTCAAAAATGTTCAAGTGTGCGCTCAATCGCATTTTCTAGGCTCAACATGTTTCATTGCGTGCTCAGGATAGAGGCACAAATATAACGCCATATATTTGGAGCAGGCTGGAGAAGGCGGGAGTTGAACTCTGACATCACTGTCGATCCGTTAGTGGCCGACTCCGCCTACTAAGTGCTTCTCGGCAACTCTGCAGAATCCTATGGGTGACGTCACAGACCCTACGTCCATTTATATATGTCTATGGTTCTAACCAGTATTTCTATTAATCTAAGGTAATTGCAAAGGAATCAAAACTAGACCTGTAAGCTGTATGGTTGTTTAAACCTTGCTAATGCCTTTTTCAATTGACAATGGGTAAAATGTTGAGTTATAAAGGGAAAATCCCAATTCCAGCAGCAGCTGTTTTCTTCAGACAATCAAACAGACAGTTAGAGAATAGCTGGTGAAGAAAGCAGAACATTGAGCAGCTAAAGAGACAAATACTTTACTAAGGAGTTGGTGCAGAGCATAAACAGAGCTAAAAGTTAGTGAATATTGGACTTATCAGATGAACAGAAACACCATTTCAAATGAATGATCATGTTGCTCTGTATCAGCTCGATGTGTACAGTAAATAGGCCTTTCACCATACATTCACCATGTGAAATATATAACTTACCTCATCAATATGGAGTATTGTGAGTAAGGTTGTGTTCCACATCACACCAACATCAGATAGCAAAACCTGCAATAAAAATAAAGATAAGCAGTAATTAAAACTAATAATAATGGTAAATGAAAAAGGTAATTGATTGCCAATAATTACTAACTTGTGTTAGGCCAATGACTCAAAATCCTACAAACTCCTTTGTGACAAACAATGTAACTTTTTTTTTTTTTTAACAGAGCCTAAATATGACTGGATGTGGTGCACTTTTGCTAAATGTTTAAACAAATTGCTTGTGTGCCCTTACATGCTCAACTGTTATTGCACTTGATGGAACCTTTTAAAAAGGGAGAAGCTTTTCTTAATTCTTTCATTCTACATGTATAATGACATTAAATGATTATATTCTATAGTAAAAACCAATAAATGATTTCTCACTTTTGGAAAAGAGCATCGTCCACCTCAAGACGGGTAACATTTAACCACACCTAGGAGCGCTTAGTTCTCTCTCCACCTCGGAGCTTGTGTGTTTTGCATGCATGTAGCAGCCGCGTGTGTGTAAAGTGCCCCGCCCCCTCGCACACAGACGGGGAGAGATCTCTCTCGTCTGGATTGGAAAGATTGAAAATACATCATAGACGCATTTTGTCTGATTGCATATTATAAACTGTGTTGGCGAAACTAAGAATGTAATATAATGTTTAAGTAGCAATAATACATATGACATGTATTTTTTAAATGTCTCAAGTACCGATAAACAGACCGTCTTGCTAGAGAGATGGTACTTTCCTGGGGAGAAAAGGTTCGTGGGTGTGTCGGCCACATTAACAATTTCTGACTAACTTATGGCAACACAAAATAATACATGGGAGCGGTGGAGTGATGAGGAGGTGTCGGCGCTTCTGACGATTTACTCGGAAGGCTTCAGTAGAAGCCAGTCCCCAACTCCGGGGACTTCCGGCCAGCAGTATACGCCGTGAAGGTGTTTGCGGTGTAGTGGGGCCGACATACCCACGAACCATTTCCTCATCAGGAAAGTACTAACTCGCTAGCAGACACTATCTGGGGGTGAAAATAAGGTTCGCGCGAACTAGGGACTAATTCCAGATCCTTTTTGGTGTGAAACCAAATCTCCCCCTATCTGCCTAGTTCGGGGGGGAAAGTACTATGAAAGCACCTATAAAACCAAGATATGAACTTTAGCTGCGGTAACATTAACCCCTTGCAGTAACGTTACCAAAAGCACCCTTACCAACGTGATTTCACATGTTTAGTTGTCTCCTAATATTACCACAATGATAAGAACAAGTTAAAAATAAACATACTTACAGTACAGCCGGTCAGGAACACACTAAGAATGGCCAGTATATAAGCCAGGGCAACGGGGAAGGTGAAGCTACAAAAAAAAGCATAGAAACAGGCAGTTAACATTCAACTTGTATAAGCCACAAACTGATAAAAGACAAAGATTGAATTTATCACGTATTTAATTTGAAAGCAGTATCAAATTATCTTATAATGTTAATGATGCATGTTACACTTCAATTAGGTTACTTAAACATTACTACACAACTAAGCTAGGTTAACAGTAGGCTAACAGTTAGCTAGCTGCTGTAGGCCTATGTTAACGGTTGCTAATGTTAATCTATCAAAACACACAGTCGATAGCGTTAATGTTAGCTATAAAGCTACCTGTTTAAGTATAATATAATACACCCAAGGCTATAAATGAGCTACTTACTTAAAACGGAGAGCCGTGGAGAACGTTCACCTCACGACAGCGGAGTTACGCTGGCAGCTGAGTCCGGTCCTTCAGATTCCGAATGGAAAATGGAGGGAAAAGTGGCGGGCTGCTTGTGTATGCGCATGCGCAGACAGGACAGTATATGTGGTAATTAAATTGTACAGTTTTTTTAATAATTTGGCTACTTTTAAATGAATTAAATGAGCTAATTTTAAACAGTGACAATATATGTTAAGATTAATTAAGAAAGATAAGAAGGATGCAATAACACATTCAAATCTATTAAAAAAGGCTAGATTAAAACATGTAACATCTAAAAGGGGTCATAATCAGTTTTTTCAGTGTGTTTTGATGTAAGAAATGACAAAAAGATGGTTCCAGAATGATTAAGAAGTGGGAAAATGAATAAAGCAACCTCTGGGTTAAAAATAACCCAGGCAGGTGTTCAACTGCAATTGAAGCCCTAATAACCCCTTTGACCCAGCATGAACAACCCACCAGTGTGTTTACAGTACCCAAATAACCCATAATTATGACCCAGCCAAATCAACCCAGCAATGTGTTTATGGAAATAACCCAGCATTTTTTAGAGTGTAATACATATGACATATATTTTTTACATGTCTCCAGTACCGATAAAAGGACCAATAACGTCGGAGCTTAACTGTACCACGGTCTTTAATAATTCAGCCCCGGGGCCCGTTAATACTGGGGCTCGGTACCCATCCCTACAACTGATGCTGTTTTGTATGTTTGAACTGGTGTCAGAATATCGGCATTCAAGATATTTCTTTAAGAAATTATACCTTTGATCAAAAATATTATGCTCATTGGTCCCTCAATAATTTTTTATGTCACTTGTCTGTATGCCTGATTGTCTTTTCTTTCTTTCCCTAGAAACCACAAAGAAGAGGAGTTGGATTCGTGCGGAGGTCAAAGCTGTTGAAAACACACTAATGACCTTTATCAAATCTGGTAAAGTACCAGGAAAGTTGGACTGCATTGCTTGCATTACAGCTTCTCCAGAAGCACTGATGGAAAGAAACTGGACAGCGGTAAAGTTTTGCGTAAAAAATAGGATCACTGCCCTTAAACGTGAAAGGACAAGGAGAATTTACTGAACAAATGCTAATATATGCTCCTTGCATTTGTTGTTCAGTTTTAATCTTGAATTGTCACAGTCCGTCGGTTTCTGGTTTTACTTTGAAAGGTGTTCACCCTGTCTGTCATCTCTGTATTAGTTTCCTGTCTGTGTTTTCCCTCCTGTCTGATGATCTGATTCTGGTCACCTGGTCTCTTTGTGTTTTCCTTTCCCAGTTGTGTCTTGTCATCTTGATTGGTCATGTAGGCCTATGTATTTAAGTTCTGGTTTCTTGTTTGGCGAATTAAGAGTAAAGGGAGTTATTGTCTGTCTTGCACATCCAGTCACTTTGAATATGGTTATTTTTGGAGACCAGTCCCCTTTTCAGGTTTCAGGTTTCTTTTTTTTTTTGAGAGTTTGGAAAATGTGAAGTGATTTTTGTGTCAACAAAAAAATATATATAACGATTTTAGCAGTTAAAATCAAGTCTCTAGACCAGCGGTCGGGAACCTATGGCTCGCGAGCCATATATGGCTCTTCCGGTGATGGCATATGGCTCCCAGACAATTTTGAGTTTAAAAAAAAAAAAAAAAAAAAAAAAAAAAATCAGTTTGGAACTGATTTTAAAATACTTGTGATATTTCTTAATAATACTGTGTAATTTTAAAGTAAATAGAAATTAGTTTTGAAGATAAATGTCACGAGTCACGGGTCACCCGTGGGTTGTAACGGAAAAGATGGCGAAAAGAAAAAAAGACGATGATTACCGTGCATTCCAGGTTGCTGCATGGACAGAGGAATTTGCGTTTGTGGAGAGAGCAGGATCTGCGGTATGTCTAATATGCAATGATAAAATTGCATCGATGAAACGGTCAAATATATAGCGGCACTTCGATACGCACCATGCTTCATTTGCATCGAAATATCCAGCGGGGGACAGCAGGAAAAGGGCATGCGAGGAGCTAGAGCGGAGAGTGCAGACGAGTCAGCAGTAACTACGTGTGTGGACCAAGCAAGGTGACGCGAATTCCGCTAGCTTTGCGGGAGCTTTGGCAATAGTAAGGGATGGAAAGCCATTCACAGATGACGAGTATGCCAAAACATTCATGCTTGATGTGGCCAATGAACTGTTTGATGACTTCCCAAATAAAGACAAGATAATCAAACGAATAAAAGACATGCTCCTGTCAGCAAGAACTGTGCACGATCGTAGCATCATGATGGCAAATCAAGTCGAGGAAACACAAATTAAGGACATAAATGCCGGGACATACTTTTCTCTCGCGTTAGATGAGTCAACAGACGTTAGCCATCTATCTCAGTGCAGTATAATTGCCAGGTATGCTGCAGGTGACACACTGCGTGAGGAAAGCTTGGCTGTTTGGTCAATGAAACAAGAGGAGAGGATTTATTCACGTCTTTTATGGAGTTTGCTAAAGAAAAAAAACTACCGATGGATAAACTTATTTCTGTCTGTACTGATGGTGCACCCTGTATGTTGGGGAAGAACAAAGGATTTGTAGCGCTTCTCCGTGAACATGAAAAGAGAGCCATCCTAAGTTTTCATTGCATCCTGCACCAGGAGGCGCTTTGCGCTCAGACGTGTGGCCAGGAGCTTGGTGAGGTGATGTCGCTGGTCATTCGAGTGGTCAACTTTATTGTTGCCCGAGCTTTAAATGATCGCCAGTTTAAAGCTCTGTTAAAAGAAGTTGGGAATCATTATCCCGGTCTGCTTTTACACAGCAACGTGCGTTGGTTGTCAAGGGGGAAGGTGCTCAGCCGTTTTGCAGCTTGCCTGAGTGAAATCCGGACTTTTCTTGAAATGAAAGGCGTCAAGCATCCCGAGCTAGACAACACTGACTGGCTCCTGCAGTTTCACTATCTCGTTGACATAACTGGCCATCTGAACCAGCTCAATGTGAAAATGCAAGGTATTGGAAATACAATCTCATCCCTTCAACAAGCAGTGTTTGCATTTGAAAGCAAGCTGGAAGTCTTTCTCAGGGACATTGAAACAGGTCGTCTTCTGCACTTTGAAAGACTGCAACAATTTAGAGATGCATGCTTAGCAAGTGACTCCACTCAACATCTGGATCTCCAGCAGCTAGCTGGCTTTACGTCCAATCTCCTGCAGTCATTCAAAGCACGTTTTGGAGAATTTCGTGCGCGCACTGGTCTTTTCAAGTTCATCACTCATCCACATGAGTGTGCAGTGGACAAAATCGACCTGACATGCATCCCCGGGAGACTTTGAGCTGGAAGTTGCTGACCTGAAGGCATCAGACATGTGGATGAGTAAGTTCAAGTCACTTAATGGAGAGTTGGAAAGTCTTGCGCGACAGCGAGCAGAGCTGGCGAGGGAACACAAGTGGACAAAAATGAAAAATCTTCAACCTGAAGACCAGCTGATTCTTAAAACTTGGAACGAGCTTCCTGTGACATACCACACAATGCAGCGTGTGAGTATTGCCGTATTGACCATGTTTGGCTCTACATATGCATGTGAGCAGTCATTCTCGCATATGAGGAACATTAAGACCAACCTACGCTCACGTTTAACTGATGGAAGCCTCAACGCCTGCATGAAGCTCAACCTCACCACGTATGAACCAGACTACAAGGCCATCAGCAAAACCATGCAGCACCAGAAGTCGCATTAAAAGTAAGAAATATTTAATTTATTATATTTTTAAAATACTATATGGCTCTCAATGAAATATATTTAGAAATATTTGGCTTTTATGGCTCTCCCAGTCAAAAAGGTTCCTGACCCCTGCTCTAGACCCTTCAGAAAGGCTGGACCCCATCAGGCTGTATACAGTCATTGGCCCCCACGGGGTAGCAAAAACCTGTGTGTGTGTGTGTGAGGCGTCTCAGGTCTTTTGTGTTTGATGTCAGAGCAGCACTGATCAGAGCCGGGGGGGCTCCATGCTGCGCTCTGCCACTTCGCTGTTCTCACATGTTGCCACAGCAAACACTTGGATCACATGTCTATTTATCGCCGCCACAGCTGGAGCCATCCATCACAGCTGGAGCCACGGGGGCACCTGTGGGATCAGCAGCGACTTTATTTAGACCCATTCTCACCCCCTCCCCCTTCTCTTGCCTCCCCCCTGCACGCTTGGTCCAGCATCTCCACCACTGCTTACCACAAAACCCTTTCAAGTCTCCTCATCTTACTGCGCCTCGCCCCGCTGGTCATTCATACACATCAGCACAGACTGAAATACACTACTCTAGTGTTACAAGCCAGCAGAGATCATCTTAAAGATGTACACAGCATGTTTAGTTTAATAATCATTCATAAACTAATCATCAGATAACACTCTGATAATCTGTTGACGCTTGGACGCTTAGCTTGTCCCAATATTTCCAGATAGTCGCCTGTTTATCTTCAGCAATCCTTCTGTAACAGTCTGAATGGGATCTCTGTGCTCATAATGTACTTTATGGATTGAAGGATCTCTGCTGCCTATCAGAAAGTGTCATTTCTGAACAGTGCATGTTATTGAGTGTCTGTAGGTTTGAGGGATGTGTAAAGGATGTTGCGGTTAAATCACTGTGGCTCGCTTTGTACTGTGGAGCCCATCAGTTATCTTATGTTACAGGCGGTCAGGCTTAATCAATGTCACTCCCCGCCTCATTCAGAGCAGACAGCTCCTTCTGTACGTGGCTGCAGGTGCTTGTTAATACGACGATGCTGTCATTGTACACTTTCAGCCTCCATGGCAGCCATATTAAACAGGAGAGTCTTCCCAGAATGCCTCTGACTCATTTGACATTTCACTCTGAAAACCATGTCTTTGTCTCCCCAGCCTGCAGCGCTATCTGTATCCCTCTTATCTCTCTATCCATGTTTAGCTCACATTTCACTCTTTACATTCAAGGTTACCACCTTTTTTAAACATCTACCATCCCCTTTTTAAACATCTAACATCCCTTTTTTTCACATAGTTTACAGACATTTTCTGTCACCAGCACTTCGTCTCTTAAAAAAATATTAGGTGAAAATCAATCAGTTCTTATTATTTGATGCATAACATTTCAAGATGATCGCTGAAGATTTGTCTAAAGCATTGGCACCAGTTTGCACCACCTGGTTCTTCTGCCGGTTGTTTCCAGTTGATTGAATTTGCTATGTAATTAGGAGTGACTGAGGCAAGGGCCATGGGTTTATGGTTAGCATAATATCACCCTCAGGAGCCCTCTGAAATAGGATTGACTTCGGAAGGCATGTCTAATTATGGTTTTATACATGGATATATTCACAAAAAGCTGCCCTGCTGCAGTCTTGAGCCTCTCAAAGTTGTGAGCATATAGATGTGAGAATATCGAGCTCTATCCTCCAGGGCAAGGCATAATGAGATTTGAAAAACAGGCTAAGAAACAGACTGTATACTGGTTTTGGCCCTTAACATTTAAATTGGTAATGTGTGCATTTGTGTGAGCATTAAACATTTAGATTACGACTGAAATTGAGACCTTATTGCCTGAGCCACTGCGGGGTATGATCCAATTTGTATTGCATCTTCAACTCTTGAGTTTGCTTGCTGAGTTTTACGAGTTCAAGACCTGCAACATGATCACACAGGCTCTGCAGGCATTCAAATAAACAGTTATACTGTACGTGAAGGTACTGAATCAGGTCACATGTGGGACACAGCTGTCTGTGTGCTACTAGGTGTTAGATTTAATAAGCTTTACTAGCAAATATAACAAATTAGTCTTTGTGTGAGGTTTGGTGTATCAACACTAAATAAAGAAGCCAGGAAGTTAAATTGCACGTGATGCCCCACGAAAAAACATTTTTCTATTTACTGGAGATCCGCACTGAAAAAATGAGCTTTTTTAAACTTACTTCTGTTTCAGCTATGGTTGATTTATCCGTCATAGTAATAAATAATGTACAACTAGAAGAAGAATCTAACCGACAAGCAGGGCCGTACGGTACCATTAACAAAACTAAGATCATGTCCTCGGGTAATATTTCTGAGCATCAGGGGTCATGACATATTGAATTTAAAGGCAAAGTTTGAAGATGAATGTGGTCAGAGTAATAAGAGGGTAGAAAGTGGGCTTTAGGTTTCTGGCCTGAATTGATGTTGTGGCTGGTGTAATACCATTGCAATATATTCTCTAGTTTTCATGTGTTTCAACCTGTTTTAAGCAAGAACATAGTGAATAAAGGTGATTTGGTATTATCCAACAGAGTAACAGACCTATAAGAGTTAAAAAAAGCTTTGGAAAATCGAAAATACAACCGTTAAACAAATGAATGGGAAATGTTTGTGATTAGCAGCCCTGCTGAAATAGTAGTGTGCTAATAGATAATGCTCCACTTACTCTTGAGATAAAACCATCAGAAATATGTTTTAGAAATATTCAGATTTTCAGATGGTAAAGAGATCTGTTGTTCTGTAGTTGCATTCCAACAATACTTTTGTTGAGAGAGCTTCTTAACCAGGGGTATGGGGTCCCCAGGAGGCCTTGAAGTAGTTCAATTTGGTCCCCTTAAAAGTGGGGAATAGTTTTCCACTCTTTAATTCACTAAAAAGGTGAAATGTGAATAAGACGAACTACTCTGATCATAGGTTGCACATAGGAGCACTTGGTCTTAATGATATCCAACAATTCAAGATTTTCAGATGGAGGTCCCTGAAAGTAAATCTTCAATGTTGAGAATCTTCACACAAAAGATGTATAGTGAAACACTGGCCTTGCCTAAACACTGACCTTGACTAAACACTGCATGAACTTTTTTTTGCAATGCTCATAAAGTCTTCTTTACAGGCTTAAAACGTGCATCCTCCAATAGAAAATAAGCTACACTCTCTCCTCCTCCTATTCCTCCTCTGCGTGGCACGGATCACTCCTCATACCGAGGCTCCCTGTGTGTACGCCGCTCCTGTAGAAGCAGGAGGATGAACTGATGGCTCGTATTTCTTTTGACTTTCACGTTATGTTATTTTGTGTCGCTACTGTTGCGGTTAGTTTCCCGCCCCCTGGCTTGTCGCCATCCCGCTGGATGTCTGTGAGAGCGGACTGACTGCAGGTGAATGTCCGGAGTGTGAGAGCAGTCCTCTGGATTGATGCTGGCGGAGAACACGCTTTGAAAAAACCTCCATCACCGCACGACTGAGTGTCCACTGGTAAATTCAGTTTTATTTCTGATGGAGGCAGTTTATTTCTGTCATTTTTACCTCAAATAACATCGTGTTGTTCAAACTAAGACTACATAATTTACTCAATAATGATCTATACGAAACCTGAACTTGTTAACGCACGCGCACGAGGACAAGCAGCGCGTGCAACAGCTCATCATAACTGATCAAACTCGTGAAGTTTAAAGCTAATATATTATATCAATACATTTATAAATATTTGTTTAGTTTGTAAAACAACAACTGCATTTATTTTCCTGAGGAAGATACATAATGTCTTGTAAACAGGTCTGTCATAGTTATCTCCGCCAGGCGTAAGCCTACGGGTAGCCTATCATGTGTGCCAGGCGTAAGCCTACGGGTAGCCTATCATGTGTGTGCCGAAAGCTAATCTTGCATTCTAGTAGACACAGCCGCCAAAACATTTCTGTGTACATTTGTGAATGTATGCTCAATGACCATTTGAGTTTGTTGCAATTTAAAATACAGTATCTGGAAAAACAATTGTATTACTATGTACTGTTTTGAATACTCCTCACTTTTCTAAACTGGGTTTTATGGTGACTACTTAAGTAGCAAAAGGCATTGCCGACAATGTAATATACTTAAAATAAGCCTTAGGCAACCTAGTCGGTTGCAGGCACCATTTTGGCCTTTGTCATAGCCAGAACATGGACATATAAAGGTGGTGTTATGGAGCCTCTCAGACTTATTTTAGACCTGCTATGATCCATTAACGTTATGCATACAAGCTGAATAAATACTAATTTGTATTATCTTCAAGGACATCAGTGAGATTCAACTGACACCTTGAGACACACTGGATCACAATGTCCTTCCATACATACACTTTATGGTCCAATTGTCTTCAACAGTGTTTATTTTATCTGACCATCAGTAAACATCTCAAAGATATTCAATTTCATATCAAATATGTCAAAAAAGCATTGAAGAATCTAGAGCGTTTACATTTTTGTGCCTTTTTTGCTTAAATTATTATATTATTATATATATATTATAAATAATACAAAATATTTTATTAATTTTAAAATTGAACCAAAGTGGTTTCAGTTCTGTTATATTAATTTCCAGTAGCACCAATTATAGGTAACAAGTCTTTAAAAAGGTATTGAACATTGTGTCATTGTTTAAAGTGGAGTCACTCCATTCATCCGCTTCATCTGTCGGCTGCAATGATACTGGCTCACACAGAATAAATGTCTGTGTGCATGGTAATATTCCTGGAAAAAAACAAACAGAAGAGTAATCATTTGTATGTGCAGCAGCCACACTGTTTGGTGTGCTTTACTGTACATTTGTGCACTCACCATCTCTCACTACACAACACATGGCCCTGTGTGTCAGACTCTCATGTTTGTGCCTGAGGGGTAACATTGTGCAGTCGCTGCTGTTTGCAGAGAGGTGCCAAAGCCAAACCCTGTCCCGGTGACCAGAGGAATTTTTCCCTGAACTAATTTTGAGCCTGCCCTCTGTTGAACCCCTTGCAGTCGACTTGTTTTGTCATTTTTGCTGTGTCATGTTGCTCATTTTCTTCTCATAATTACCGAGGCTCCCTTTTAAGAGATCACTAACACTAAATACAAATATTCGGTTTTGGTTTGAGAAGTCCAGTTCAGCTAAGGTCCGGTTGATGTTTCACCGTGAGGTGAGGGTTGCCTTCAGGTCTTTTCGTTCTAATTTTCCTGCAGGTGGGTCGCGTTTCCTATTTGTGTTAGTGGTGGTGTAACCGGACCGCAGAGGCCTCTCTCAGACGGAGATGTGTGAAAGCATATTTGCGAGGAGGGGCCACCTGTTGACAGCATGATTGAGTGGGCAGTTGTTTTGTAATATTTAGAGAAGAAACATGCACATGGGGGGGATTTATCTCTGTTGTCTCTCGTGTTTTTAATTTTTTTTTATTCCTCATCCCTTTCTCCAACATTACAGTAGATTCCTCCCTGCATAATCCTCCCTCCCCCGCTCCCTGCAGCCGCTCTCCTGCCCTGCCTGTGGTATAAATAACAACCATGTTGAGGAAATCTCACCTCTGTGGTGCATCAGCATTTGGGAGAGGGCCGGGGATTATGTGGTTCTCCTATCTTCCTCATCTATCTGTTGACAGTCTTACTGTGGTCAGTGGGTTGCTGTAGCAACAGAGTTTGTACTGAATGTCAGCCCATGGTTTATGTTATCTATCTTTATGAAGCATTCATTGCATCGACTGTGCATCATCTCACTGAAACAGAAGGGGTCTAGCAAGCAGGACATCTATGTGGAGTTTTTTTTGTTTAAGCTAAATGTCACAATTATGGTAGACCGGTACCAGACTCTGATCCAGATTCAGATCCCTCTGCATGTTCTTATTGATTTCTCTTTTCCTTTGAAGTTTGTAAAAACAACCAAGATGATAGGAGTTTTCAAAGGGAAAGAACAGCAACACAGCTGTATATGTTGTTGTAAGTGAATTTGCAGAAATATATAAACTTCTAAATGCACCCTTTTCTTCAAAAAGTCACCTCTTTCTAGATAAATCCATTAATCATTAGGTTTCCTAACATTCAAACCTGTTGATGTCTTTAAATGCTCTGTTATCCTTCGTTAAAAAAAAGGAAAATAATCAAGAGTACTTTATTTACTGTCACATAAGAAAGAAAAATCAGTTCTGATGTGGTTTGTGGTAACACTCGTCTCTCCGAGTCTGGATCACTGTAATTTTTGTCTCGTAACCAGTGACGACAGTGCATAGGAAGGTGGATCGTGCCAACCAATTCAGAGGCAAAGTGCAGGGGGATTGAAAACAGAAAGCAAGCCAGAGAAACTGTTTCTGAATAAGGAGGGATGAGGGTGATGTTTCAGCCTTGATCCTTTTTGTTGTGGTTAGAAAGAGATGAAGAACATGGTGAGGTGACAAAGCTGGGATCAATAGAGGAGAGTGCAGAGGAAGGAAGGTGACAATGAAGCAAGGAAGCTCCACACCATGGAAAACCATCGAAAGGGTGAAACAAACCAACATGTTTTTTATGTTTTTACGGCATTGCATTAAAAGCATGTTGTCCCCGACCTTTTTGTCTTTCGACCCGTTAAAACAAAGCCATATCTACTTGTGACCATTTTAATTAAAAAGGTACTCAAAAATGATATTTGTAGACACATGGGGAGGGGCAATTACTATCTCGGCTGTGTGTTTGCAGGTGGCAGCAGGGGATCAGGTGGTTGTTTTTCAGCAGGTTGAGTTCCAGTTCAAAGCGTCTTGTTTGCTAGAATGTAACAGAAAATGAAAGACCTGCCGGCCAGACTGGTGCGTGAGGTGTGAATGACGTATGACACGAGCGAGCAACAGTGTTAGAAGTATCGCCCGGAGCTGTGGTCGCTGTGCTGATAACTAAGTGTTTACACAGGAGGCTGTTTCTATCAGAAAAAAAGCTAGAAATGTCAGGTGACGATGCACATAATATCTTTTTATTCAAGATCTCTCGTCTTCATGTTGCATCTGTTGCATCTTTAACTGAAGGTATGCCTATTTGGATATAGAAAAATTGAATTAGATACATATACTTTAGCAAAGTGCTTATAATGATGTGTTCTATCAGCACACTTTGGTGTGATAATATCGTGAATAATTACTTTCCAACCTGCTGTTTATTTCCATCCAAAACGACTTGAAAAGCACAGACAGGAGAGAGATGTAATCTGTATGTGAGGGCTGTGGATGGATGAACATGAGATGAGGTGAGTGCATGCCCATGGGGGGTCTGCGCTCACATGGCCGAGTCTCTCTAGCTGAGTTCAAAAAAAATGTTCCTCCATCTGTGGATTCATGAAACGCTCTGATGAAAGACTGGAACAGCGGGTCCCAGCCGAATGTTTTTGAATTAGTCAACTTTTGTGTCTAATCTTTAACTCTTTTGAACGCCTGGGGTTTTTAAGTTTAAAGGCTGACGAGTAACTGCCTCAACACAATGCCTTCCAAATAAAAGGATTGGAGAACTATTGTTTCAGCACTTGTTTTGCTTCCAAACAGTGATGTTGTTACTCTTCCTTGTGAAGTGTTTCAAGTGCTCGGTCTACAGAGAAGCAGAACAATGTTTTATTTAGATTGAAAGTGAAATCTGTTTGTGTGTTACAGGATCTGGCTTGCTGCACTGCTAAAAAAAGGTTTTTCTCCGTCCTTCTCGAAGCCTTCTTGATTTCACAATGGGTTCCCGCAGCCAAGGCTTCTTCCACCACCACCACCACCATCGTAGCTCCATGGTGCCCACTCTGGTGCCGCGGCTACTGTCTGAGAACGGCAGCCTGTTGGGGAGCATCGCCCAGATCACCCCCAACCTCTTCCTCAGCAGAGGGAACGTGGCGTCCAACCGCAGCCTGCTGCTGTCCAAAGGCATCACCTGTGTGGTCAACGCCACCATCGAGCTCCCCAACTTCAACTGGCCTCACATGGAGTATGTAAAGGTCCCTCTGGCCGATATGCCCCACTCCCCCCTCTCGTTGTACTTCGACAGCGTGGCTGATAAGATCCACAGCGTGGGACGAAAGCGAGGCGCGGTGCTGGTGCACTGTGCGGCGGGGGTGAGCCGCTCCGCCTCTCTGTGTCTAGCGTACCTCATGAAGTATCACCGTGTCTCTCTGGCCGAGGCCCACGCCTGGGTCAAAGCCCGCCGCCCCGTCATAAGGCCCAACGGCGGCTTCTGGCGCCAACTCATCGACTATGAGAGGAAGCTGTTTGGCAGAAACTCCGTAAAGATGGTGCAGACGCCCTACGGGGTCATACCTGATGTTTATGAGAGGGACCGCAGGAGCCTGGCTCCGTACTGGGGCCTGTGAGATCCACAGTGTGGAGAACGAGGAGGAAGTGAAGTTGAGCCCTTTGGCCCTCCTGATCTGCAGCTTCATGTGTGTTCAGGACCGGCTAAGTGAGACGTGTGTAAGCGTACATCTGTTTAAGGCTTATTTAAAGAATTCTGGTAGCCTTGGGATTGAGGGAGTTTTTAACCAAACACTGATGGTTGAGGCTGTTCCAACCAGTCACCTCGATGTAGTCTTTGGGCAGGAACAATGTGACTCTTGATCAGGACCACAACAATGTCAGCGTGGATATCGGTGCTGTCTATCTCCTGGTCCTTCTTTTTAGTTCCACTGTAGGATGAGCCCTCGGTGAAGCTGTTCTCTGAGCTCTGCAGCTCTGAAAGTGAAGTGACTGAAGTCCTTTTCCTGGCGTAATGATGTCATGTGTGGTGGCGTTGTCCCAGTCCTGCAGTAATCTTTAGTGTGAAGGGCAGCAGCATTCTCTCAATGTATGGTAGCATTTAAGAAACGTGTACAGAAAAAATATTGACAAATTATTTGATTGGAATATAATGACGGTGAGGAACAAAAAGCATTCTTTAACTGAATATTTAAAGATGTTATTATACCTGCCTTTTTTAAAGGTGAATATCTAGAAGTCAAAGGTTAGGTCCTGTGTACCACAGGGTTGACTGTTCCATCCTGTGAACACACTATGTTATTGTAGTGCTTTTTGATGCTGTTTAAAAAAAAATATATATATATATATGCCGCCTCTAGGGGAACTGGTAGCTCTATGATAGATGCTTTGAAGATTATTTTTCATCCCACTGCTTTTGCCAAAAATATCAGAGCATTGGTTTTTTGCTCTAAAAGAGGGATGTCAGAAGCTGAAGGTCCTAAATCTGCTGTCTTTTGTTGGTTGACATTTTTACTTTGCTGCATGTCCCGTTCCAAAATCCATAATTACTGTGCACTTTAAAAAATGAATACTGCAGTAAATCGCATTACACCTGTTTATCAGGACTTAAAAAAATATTATCACAAAAAAAGTAAAAGATGCAGTGATTCATGCTTGATGTCACCTTATCACATATTGTGTAAAAGATATGTAAAGCCGAGTTTTATGTATTTTAAATCCAGCATTGTGTACATCAATGTTGATGTGATAGCAGTCTTATTTTTCCCCCGCTTCTGCTGGTGCTTTGCTGCGTCTTCTGGCACATTACCGCCACCAGTAGATCAGTTGGAAAATACTAAACCTTATGCAGGATTGTGTTTCATGTTGCTTGTGAAAGAAACTAAATACTAGTAATATTCACAGTTAAGCTATAATTGAAGAAGTAAAACATTGCACATTTGGAAAATAACCAAAAAGCACAAACCAACCAAATAAATATGACTCTAAATAACAGCCACCATTTTCTTATTTGTTTACCAGTAGCATATTAAAATGTATCCTAGCTGCCAGATTTAGCTCTTCACAAAAACTAGGACTACTTTTTCTGTGTGTGGTCCAGAGCAAATTCACACGCTTCAGATAATGCAATGCTACGTGAAGTGGTTGATGTGACGCATTTAAAATGACCTCTTAAAGTTGTCTGTTTTTAACAGTCCAAAAGATATAAGAGAAAATGTAGCAATTTATGACGTTTTAGAAGCTGAAACAAGCGATAAAAGATTATGATTGTTTAAAATCATGAATTTATTTTCTTTCTGTTGTACTAATCTCACATCATTTTATCACATGACTATGACATATATGACTGTATGGGGTTAGGTGTGTATGGTAATTAACCATGACTCTTACCTACTGTATACTGCAGTGAAACATCACTGTTGGGTGTGGTCATCTCACATAACGCAGCAGTAATGTTGACATTTTCAGAAACAGAGAGATCAGTGCAACAATGTGTTTTTTTTAACAATGCCATAATGTATTACGTGTCGTATTACAATATAAAAAAGAAAATAAGTTTAGGGGTGATTAAGTAGGATACAGATGATCTGTAATCTGTCTCTAATGTTTTCTTTCCCCAAGACAGTCGTATTAAAATTCTAAGAAAAACATGTTTCTATTTTCTTTTAAAACTACTTTCTGAGATATCTTCACATAAACACACTGCAGCATTTTCTCTGCCAAGTGCCTCTTAGCATTCGTTCTACATTGCCATTTCCCGAGAGTTTTTTTTTTCAGATGTCAAAAAGCCTCCTGTCATTCATTTTCAATGTCTGTTTCTACAGAGCAGCAGGCATATTATTGATGAGCTTCATTTAGCTAGTGCCCACTCTTTCTGAAGGACATGCTGAGTGGTCCACAAGGAATGCCATTACCCAGAGAGACATCAGTCTGACCACAGCAGAGATGCACTGCAAGCGATAGGACCAAATGATGCACTTCAGTTCACATACTATTAATTAATAAATATTTTAAACTTGGGTCCATATGAGAGGTTTCCAAGGCATGGTCAACGCTAAAAGTGAACACATCCTTCAGCAGCAGCAGCATTAGGCAGAGGTCTTTCCATCATGGTGGGCTTCAGAGGCCGAGCAGGACCAACAACTCTGATTGTGTTTGAATGGATCACATACAAGACAGCAGCAACTCAACAGGAGGCAACAGACATGTGAGCTGCACAGAAATGTTATTTAAATTGATTATTTCCATCACAACATATACATAAACAACCAACAGCTAAAAAATAAATAAATGTGTTTAATTAGGTACACCTTTTTGATAACTGATGGGTCATTCATTGATTTTACAAAAATATTTTAATTGAAATTTTATTTGGGGAAAATCGCATTAATAAATACAATGGGGGCTAATAGAACATGTCTGTAATCATATCAGCACAGTGTTGCATATCAGTGCAGGTTTCAATCACATAAAGCAAATATGAACATCTGCTTTAGCTGCAATGAATGACTGAATCAGGGCTTCTCTAGGCTTCAAATTATACGGCCTTTAATTATTCACTATAATCGGCAAGAGCTACAGCACTACTCCCGTTTCAATATGTGTAAATCCTGCATTTCCATCCAACAAGGCACAAGGCCAGTTGTTAATATTAACATGCTACTTTCACATACCATTTCAGTCTTGCCGCCATCGTTAGTTCTAGTTATAATTTGACAACCTTATTTGGCTTATTTTTGTAGGGAACAGACACAAAGAGAAGGAGGAGGATTATTTGGATGCCAGCAGCACTTGGAAACCTTAATAAAAGTCCCAGAGGAGAGTTTGTAAATTCTGTTAGCGCTACAAATATAGATCATGAAACTGTCCAATTGAAGCAGTGATAAAGAACCCATAACAGAGAGAAAATATGGCAGTAAGAGAGTTCAAAAAAAGCCTTACAGCCAGATAAACTATGTTGAAAGATTAGTTTAATATAATTTTTTGATTTTGCTATGAAATTCTGAATGAAAGGCTGCGCGCGAGACTGGTTTTTCGCTGGGTTGAGTCGTGTGGGTTTTTGAGTGAGATACGGCACAGCAGCCTGTCAGTTTACTCTTGCTAGGTTAGTTTGGCTATTATCATTTATATTTATCTGCAACAATGGATATCAGGAATTGGTTCATGAAAGGAATATGGCAACTCAGCGCCAGATGCAGGCAGGCACGCACATTAGAAGAAATCAGTTACGTTACTGATACGTTGGTAACAAATCAGTTACGTTACCAACGTAACTGATACGTTGGTAACAAATCAGTTACGTTACCAACGTAACTCATTTGCCAGGGACAAGGGAGGCTGGCAATCAATTATATTTTGAAGAGAAATTGACTCAAGCCAGCTCTCTCACAAACTCCGGCTCTGGGCGCAAGCAGACCGCTGCACACGCTATCTGACTGCCTCGCTCAATCTCTCTCTCTCCCTTTCTCTCCATCGCTCAACCTCACTCCACCCTGTGTGCGCTCCTCAAATTTGCCTGCATGCTTGCCCAAGTTGGCACAGTGTTACAAATGTGCCACAAAACCAACCAATGGATGCAGCCTATAATAAGACCGTCAACAGCCTTATGGCAACCTAAAACCCCTCTGTTTCCGTAAAAACAATTCACGACGGGTGGGCCCGCCCTGGTAAATCAAATGCCCGCCCAGAGACGTGTCTGCCGCCGGATTGTTTGTACCATTTTCAGGCGATTTGTAATCTGTTCTAGAAAAACGATGTGTTTTTTAGGATTTCAAGAAGCATATAGAACAAACAATGGATGTATTTTATGAACATTTATCCATGCTGAAAGTAGATTTAGATGTGTTAGGAGTGAGATAGAGATTATTATCTAATATGCATCTGATGAAGCATTGCATGAAGTCTGTTGATGATCAGAGGCTGTTCTTGGGGCTGCATAAACGTTTTTTTATTTTTGTTTTGTAGACAGACCATGCAGGCCTCAGAGTTAAACTTGGGCCTGCGACCATAGTTTTATTGTATTTTGTTTTGAAAATCCACAGCGGAGGTTTGTGTCGTACTACATGCGGTGTATTTTGCATATCTCTCAGTAGCCAACAATCTGTGAGTCTGTTGGCTCGGACTAAACTCGTGTTTAAAATAATACTACATAATAAAGATTGTCTACATTTCATAATAAGAGGTGTAAAACCTGAGAGGATTTTATATCGCATTTGAACTAAATGCAATCTGTATTTGTATTGTTGATTTAATGTGTGAACGAGGCGATATAGAGAAGGTTAAGCTGTCATTATTAGGCTGTAATTTGTTATATACTGTTGGAATGGGTAAGCAGGCCTATTGTTTTTGGATATTTGTGGAGTTAGGTGGTCCATGAGTGTTTTTTATTGGTTAAGTGGTCCTTGGTATGAAAAGGTTTGAGAAACATTGCGCTAGTGGATTGTCAAATTATACAGATGGCTAGTCCGCCACTGATAATGTCTATGCAAACGTTATTATTAATAATAATTTAAAAAAAAAGAAATTATAAAAAAATTAATCAATTTTTAATTTTTTTAATTTTCCATTTTTATTTTGTAATCATCTCGCAACCCCCACTCGGGGTCTCAGGAACCCCACTTTGGGAACCCCTGATCTAAAGCACAGTGGGAGAGGTTGGCTCATACAGTCTGTTGTGTGGGGAAACAAGTGTCACCTTTTCGTGAAGCAACTCTTCTCACAAGATAAAGACAACGTTGAAGCAGCTGTTTTTAATCAATACTGTGATTGACTATGGGCGTGAAATACCAAAGAGCAGCAGTCGATACCGCACAGTGGGCTATCTCTTCAATCTTGCTTCTCCCCAGAGTGATAATGACAACAATAGATGTAAAGATGACGGGCCCGGGCGGTCTGCATTTCCAATTACACAGCTCTATTCAGTAATTGATTTCAGCATTTGTAATTTTCTGTAATCCCGGCGTTCACCGTGAGAGTAGAGGAATCCATTTTCTGCAGGAAATGAATTGGGGAACGGCCGGAGATAAATTGGATGTTGGAGAGCACACCTGAACACAAGTGGGAGAAGGATAATGAGAGTAGTTTCACCCCGAGACACCTCATGTGATTGGTCGAGCTCAACCGCCAGCGAAGACCCTGCAGGGTCGTCGAAGAGGAATTTATTCCATTTTGTTGCAAATTGATGGAGATGAGGGCAGAGAGAAAGTACATTATGGGGGGATGGAGGGAAAATGTGCGGCAACATTCATGCATTGTGAAGAGGATGTTTCTCAAAGAGCAGTAGAATAATGTCAAAGTGAAAGGACTCCTTTCAAAGCTGGAATGCTCAAAACAGAGATGCACAATAAATGAGTCAAACACATTCATACTTCTTTTAAAGCAAATAAACACAGCTGATGTCAAGTGTGGTAAAGGAAAATATAGAAATATTTGGTAAGATAAGACATCAATACCTCTCTCAAACTATGTTCGATGTAAACCTACTGCCAAAAGCTGGTTAGCTTAGTTTAGCATAAAGAGTGGAAATAGGAGGAAAATACTTCCCACAAAAAGAGCCTCTAATGTTAGCTAATGAAATGTCTTGTTTATTTAATCAGGATTAAAAAGCTAGTATTCTAGAAACTATTATTAAATTCAGGCAAACGCTTTTCTTTGTTAAGTTTTTGTAGAACTCCCCGTCCCCTTAATAATCAGAGTATTGCTCACAGACCCATGAACGCCGTTTCAACGGTTGCTAAGGAAGGATGTCAATAATAATCTTTGTTTACACACGCTCAATTACAGTGATTGGTATGAGTTTTAATTGAAGGCAGACTTTACATTTGACTGATATAATCATCTCTGACAGTAATTAAACTGTATGCATATTTATTTACATCAAATTCACATTACAGTTAGTGACAATCATAGGCATATATACAGTCTACGGTCATAATTACAACGCTGAAGCATGACACTGTTGTATACAAGTAGCTAGTAGTTCTGTAGTTTAGATAAGAATGGGTCTTGTTCCAAACTTCCAAATAACATGGTTTCTTTCAGGTCCCCAAAATCCCAACTTCTACACACATCAAATCTATAATTTAAATAGCCAAAGAGTTTCGTAATTCTCCTCAAGAGTGCAACAAAACATTCAAAGCAGTCGATTCAACACAATTAACAAAAAGGTATTCACCTGCCTCAGTTTGAAAGTTAAAGATGTCTTATTAAAACCAACACAGCTTCAGAGTGTCATCAAACAGACCCGAACAACACATGTAATTCAAGTTCAATTAAAGGTGTATAATTCAACAGCTCTGGTTCAGTGGAAACAGAGAGTCATGAATAAATATCCTCCTAAACAAAGCAACAAGGGACATTAAAAACTCACAATGTTTACAGCCGTCCTCCTCCAGTGTCACTAATCTTATTGCACACCTAATAATATAAATATGACTCAAGATATTCAATTAATAATGACCTTTTTCCAGCAGTGAAAACAAGACATATGTTTAGTACATTTCTCTGAAAGAGTTAAAGAGTAACAATAACAATAACAGCATAGATGGTACATATATATTTATACAAAACTTTACATTATAACAAATGGCCAGATCTGGGACAGCTTAGTTGTGACGAAAGAGAGATTGCAGAATAAAAACACATAAATACAGACTCGGTGCAGTTTGAGGCGCGTTGTCAGTCCACCTATCTGGTGTTGATTAGCCTTTGCCCGTTGCCATGGCAGCGGCAGCCCAGGGCTCAGAGCAGGTCGGGCAGGATGAGGCCGGGGGGTTTGGGCTCCACACAGTTGATCCAGAAGTTGGCACAGCTGGCGTGGTACTGGTGGCCCCCGTACAGCAGCTTGAAGTTGTCCGTCTCCGAGTTGAACGCCTGTCAGAGCGAAAGGGGGAGAGATCACACACCTGCATCAGGGAGAGGCATTAACTCATCTGAGCTCACAGGAGGAGAAGCAGGATATGAGACACTTTCCTATGCCTTTACTGTGTGGTGATTTCATTCTGGATAGGGTTACAATGATGTATCAGCCTCTAATGCATCCCAAGGGTTAATGTTTGAATACTAGAAAGTCCCATGTTTATATGAGAGCAGCACTGCAGCTCATCCTCCATGTTCCTGACGCTGCCGTACATCTCAGCCTCTGGCAAGAGAAGGGCTTCAACACACATGGGTTACATGCAATGCAAGGAAATCATATTTACCATGTGTACAAACACACGTCTGCATTACGCTGTAAGCAAGTACTGGTCCACGTTTATGCAAAATAAATACAAAGCCTATAAATAATTCAAAACCTATAGTAGTCAAAATGAAGAAATATAAACAAATGACGGTTTCCTAAAAGTGCAGTCATCTTAAAACTAATACAATAATCACACACATGTCTTCAAGTGATGAAGAATAAATACAGCTCTGGAAAAAATAAATAGACCACTCAAAATTGTTCTCTCTACATGTACAGTATGTATGGCAGCCATTCCTTTCCCGTGTCTGTTCAATTCCAACACAGAGAAATGTTGTCAGTAGTTTATAGAATAAAGTCAAAAAAAGGTTAATTTTACTCAAACACATACTTACAAATAGTAAAACCAGAGAAAGAAATAATTTTGTAGTGGTCTTTTAATTCTTTTCTGAGCAATATTTATGGAAAAATAGGGATAGGGGCAAATAGAAGACTAAATAAAGAAATAATAGATTATGTTTAGTTTAGACAGTCATTGAATTACCTAAAGAGGCATTTTAGTAGCAATAGAGCAGCTGAGGTTAAGAGGACAGTGTGTCAGTAGTACAGCTGACCTCGGGCTTGACACACAAACATGATTATCATTGCCTTTATGCAACATCATATTTATCTAAAGAGTTCTATTTAGCAGTTAAGAGTCTGATGCTATCGAATATCTGCTCATCAAACTGGCTCGAAAGATTAGCCATCGTTTCATTTAGAGTAAGGGTGCAGAAGGTTTGTCCGTGCTGTGTACCAGCAGACACGCTTCACTTCATTTTGTTTAGCTGGAGACAAAGGGCAACATGTCCAGAGGGGCACCCCACACTCGTTGCTCCATAATATGATTTGCTTCTGTGGCTGATAACCTCAAATTGTGTAAAAGCCAAAGAAAATGAACAATTTGATGATCTGCTCCCCACTTGAGGGCTGTGTGTAACGAGGAGAACCTAATGTGTGTGATGAGCTGCTTCAGAGTTTGCATCCCTGGTGAAATGAGGGGGAATGAGTCATGTGCAGTGAATCCTAGCCTCCCACACAGAAGGTAGACACATGCAGAAAGCAACAACTGCATACCAAACACAGCAGAGCCTCTCCACCTGTCTGAAAGCAGTCTGCAGGATGAAGGACTTCCTCACACACTCACATAAGCAGAGCAATTTCCTTTTCAGTGCTCTTCTGTGCCTTGGCCTACTTGTTTGCACAAAACCTGCACCTACGCCAGCCAAAGCTAGAACATGTTAGCGGGGGGGATGCAGCAGAGTGAAACACAAAGACACCCAGCAGAGCCTTCCCCTCTCTCACCTGTTCTCCCCCCTTCACCCTCACCCACTCAGACTCCCTCCTAGACTTCACCTGTGTGGCAGTAAGTGTAATGCCAATTGTTCAGTTTTCACTTGACAGATGTTGTACATGCAGCCACTACACTCTGAGAAATGAAATATGGATGTTGTTTTCATTAATTGCTTTTTTTTATATTGAAACTACTAAGTAAATGCACTTTTTACAATTAAATCAAGAGACTTTAATGGCATTTATGTAAAAGTTAAACGTTTTGGGATTACATTACCATGTTGTATTTAAATGATAGTTATTTAAAACGCACTGATTGTCCCAAAGTGCTTGCCGTACTTTCTCAGCACATGCACTAGTAACTACTCTCAAACACAATGAGAGTATTCATACTTTCAAGCCGGTCAGATCTTCCTCAATAATACAGCTGACCTTTGCAGCTGCATGTTCGTGTAAGGCGGGATCAAACTGAGCTCTACCAGGTTACACGATAATCAAAACTACCCAGGTCTTCTTTTTTGCTTTTTATTCTTCAACAATGAAAGAACAAAAAATAAGCGAGGCATAGTTACCCTCACCCTCCTGGTATTGTTCCTAATCAATGTCTGCAAGGGCAAGAGGAGTCAGGATGTGCATGCAAAGTCCAGATCAAAGGTAAGTTTGCGCAGAATAAGCAGCGAGCAGATCAGCGAGTTGAGTCCAAGTTATTATCCCTCCGGACTCAAATATTCCCTCTCAAAGAGATGAGATTGATCACAAATATTGATGAAATGTCTGTTGAGTATGCTCATGGTAGCAAATCAGTGCAGTCTTCCTCAGCAAGGCTTCTCTCAGAGGACACCATTACCGTCATGACGCTTCACTTTCTGTGCAGAACACTGAAGGGTGTACATGATTTCAGTTTTGAAATGCTTTGAACAGGAACAGAGATATATCCAGCAGATCCTGTGAAACGGTTTCATGTTGAAAGTAGTGACTGAACGCCAGTGATATAAATGTGATAGACAATCAGATGTTGTTCTGTCGCTGTTATTATCGGCTTCAACAAGACACAGAACATTTCAATTACATCTTTGTTTCGGAACATACTGACAGAGGGATCTGAACATTCTGCACATCTAGACTTTGAGGTGAAAAGAGACGCAACACACATTTTCTTCACCAAAGCCTGTGTCAAACCCAACTTTGGACTGATTCACTTTAACATTCCCAAAGATGACCTTCATCTGTCGGTACGAGCCTGCCGCATCAATTACTGCAATGCTTTCACTGTGAGCGTAAAAGCAGTAATGAAATAAATCAGCAGCCATATTAGCAAACAAATATTCTTTACAAAGAAAACCAACAAGAAAATCGACAATGATTTGTCATGTGGTATTTGTTTTATACTGAACTTTTCCAGACTGACATTTTGCCATTTCCCAATCCTTTGAGGCGTGGTATTAACAGAGTCATGCATTCAACTGTTTAGGGACCCTGGTCCCCTGAGGTGCAGATCAGCAGAGTGTGACAGAGACGGGTCAACAACAGGTTGCAAACAAATCTAAGATCCATATTTCTCTTTGCTCTCTTGCCACACTTCCTCAAGTAAAAGCTACACAGAACAATCCATCCAAACACTCAAGGCACTTCAGAAACCTGCATTAATATATATACGTATATCAAAAGGAATGCTGAATGTTTCCAGTGCTTCTCCCTCTAATTGCTCAAATGAGCATTTATCATTAAGCAGAGGCGCTGGAGCATCATTAGCAGAAAACGATCACTTATGATAAAACATGAATGCAGACAAACTGTGATGAAGCTGCTGCAGGCGGCTCCTTGCTGCCTCCTGACCCGAAGGAGACACAGATGCTACCAACACATATTCCGTTCAACAGCAACAAGAAATACCATTTGTGTCAACAATAGGAATAAAACATTTATAGCAAACATTGAAATACTCAGCACAAATAAAGCAGGAGCTATTGAGCTGTTCTGCGGTTACATTTCTTTGATGGCACATCAACATCTCTTCCCCTCAGTCCCTTTGGTAGAAAAACAAATCAGCACCTCTTCACTAAAGGACATTTCAACAATCAGTGCCGTCTGCAGCAGCCTGAGCTCTTCTTTCACCTTCATTATACTCTGAGGGGATGCTATTCTCCACTTGGCTTTTATATTCGCTTTCACCAGTGGCTCTGCTAAAAATGCAATTAGAAAATGGCTTATTAATCTCATGCTAGTGGCACAGAGACAAAATAAAGCTGCATTCATTTCAGGCTGGCTCTATGCAGAGTGGGAGGTGAGAGAGTGTGTTTGTGTGCAGGTCTATTCTCGATTCAAGGTCCCTGCAGGTTTCGTCAACTCAAATTTAAGACTTTTTAAGACCTTTTTAAGACCACTTTGAATAGAATTTAAGACCTATTTCACGGCAAGAAAGTATGAAGGAAAATTGCTATGAAAGAAGAAATACGTCCCATAATTACTTACAAAGTAAATGTATTCATGTTCAACATGAGAACAATGACTGAACATAACACCTTAACAGTACACAGAACTGTGTTAGCGTGTTAGACAAAAAGTGTGTATGTGTGTGTGTGTCTGTGTGTGCTTGAGTGTGTGTGTGTGTCTGTGTGTGCTTGAGTGTGTGTCTGTGTGTGCTTGAGTGTGTGTGTGTGTCTGTGTGTGCTTGAGTGTGTGTCTGTGTGTGCTTGAGTGTGTGTGTGTGTCTGTGTGTGCTTGAGTGTGTGTGTGTGTCTGTGTGTGCTTGAGTGTGTGTCTGTGTGTGCTTGAGTGTGTGTGTGTGTCTGTGTGTGCTTGAGTGTGTGTGTGTGTCTGTGTGTGCTTGAGTGTGTGCGTGTTAGTGCTGTGCAATTAATCGTATTTTAAAATCGCAATTACGATTTTGGCCTGCACAGTTACGAAAACAACATAATCGAAAAAAAAGATTATTTTGCTTTGATAGGTTGTGACAGTGCAAGACAACATATTTGATCTAATTAATTTTAGTCTAATTTATTTATCATATTTATATATGTTTAGTAGCTTGTGGAAGTGCGCTCCAAAATATTTGTTGATCTTATTTATTGGTATTTATTATTTTTGATATTATTTATTTAATTGTATCATTTATTTAATTAATTTTTGTATTGGTTTTTCAGTTGAAATATACATTCAGGGTAATCAACAGTTAAAAAGATACTGTTCAAATTATTATTTATTTTAAAGTTCAATAAATGGATGTTTTAAGAGTCAATGAATAATCGTATTTAATAATCGTGATATTAATCGCCCTAGTGTGTGTGTGTGTGTGTGTGTGTGTGTGTGTGTGTGTGTGTGTGTGTGTGTGTGTGTGTGTGTGTGTGTGTGTGTGTGTGTGTGTGTGCTTGAGTGTGTGTCTGTGTGTGCTTGAGTGTGTGCGTGTTAGTGCTGTGCAATTAATCGTATTTTAAAATTGCAATTACGATTTTGGCCTGCACAGTTACGAAAACAACATAATCGAAAAAAAAGATTATTTTGCTTTGATAGGTTGTGACAGTGCAAGACAACATATTTGATCTAATTAATTTTAGTCTAATTTATTTATCATATTTATATATGTTTAGTAGCTTGTGGAAGTGCGCTCCAAAATATTTGTTGATCTTATTTATTGGTATTTATTATTTTTGATATTATTTATTTAATTGTATCATTTATTTAATTAATTTTTGTATTGGTTTTTCAGTTGAAATATACATTCAGGGTAATCAACAGTTAAAAAGATACTGTTCAAATTATTATTTATTTTAAAGTTCAATAAATGGATGTTTTAAGAGTCAATGAATAATCGTATTTAATAATCGTGATATTAATCGCCCTAGTGGGTGGGTGTGTGTGTGTGTGTGTGTGTGTGTGTGTGTGTGTGTGTGTGTGTGTGTGTGTGTGTGTGTGTGTGTGTGTGTGTGTGTGTGTGTGTGTGTGTGTGTGTGTGTGTGTGTCTGTGTGTGCTTGAGTGTGTGTCTGTGTGTGCTTGAGTGTGTGCGTGTTAGTGCTGTGCAATTAATCGTATTTTAAAATCGCAATTACGATTTTGGCCTGCACAGTTACGAAAACAACATAATCGAAAAAAAAGATTATTTTGCTTTGATAGGTTGTGACAGTGCAAGACAACATATTTGATCTAATTAATTTTAGTCTAATTTATTTATCATATTTATATATGTTTAGTAGCTTGTGGAAGTGCGCTCCAAAATATTTGTTGATCTTATTTATTGGTATTTATTATTTTTGATATTATTTATTTAATTGTATCATTTATTTAATTAATTTTTGTATTGGTTTTTCAGTTGAAATATACATTCAGGGTAATCAACAGTTAAAAAGATACTGTTCAAATTATTATTTATTTTAAAGTTCAATAAATGGATGTTTTAAGAGTCAATGAATAATCGTATTTAATAATCGTGATATTAATCGCCCTAGTGCAGAGGTGCCCAGTACGTCGACCGCGGTCGACCGGTCGACCGCGGGGGCAATGCTGGTAGATCGCGAGTCATTCATAAATTAAAAAAAATCCAGCTCCGTTAAAATAGACAAAACAGGTTTTGATCCCTCCTCCTTTGGCCTCCCTGCCACTTAATTCAGGAGTTGACTTGATTGACAGAAAAAGCGACCTATTGCTTTCCAGTCTGTTAACACAGAATGCAAAGCGATACAAAATCAGTCAAGTGCCGGGAGAGACAAACAACAAAATGAGTGCGGGAACGAGCAAAAAGCTAAAGACATACCACTTCCACACAGAATGGGAGGGAGAATCTTTGTTTGTGATGTCACATTCAAAGGTTATTTGCCTTATTTGTAAAGCAAGCGTCGCTCTGCCAAAGAAAGGTAACGTGGAGAGGCATTATCGGAGTGTTCACAAGGCATATGACAGCGACTTCCCTCCGAGTAGCGAGTTGAGAAAGAGAAAGGTCATGTATTATTGCTACACAAACATTATCTCTTAGTCTTAGTGTCGCCAACTCGTTTCTAACATGCAAAAAGACAAACAAATGCGTCTATGGTCGGTGTATTTTCGACCTTTCCAATCCAGACCAGATCTCTCTCCCGTCTGTGTGTGAGGGGGCGGGGCAGTTTACACACACGCAGCTGCTACATGCCAGCAACACACGGAGGAGATGGTGGAGAGAAGCGCTCCAAGGTGTGGTTACATGTTACCCGTCTTGAGGTGGACAATGCTCGTCACCAAAAGAGTTTAGCATGTAAGGGCGGTAACACGAGCAATTTGTCTAAACATTTAGCAAAAGTGCACCACATTCAGACGGAGGAATGCACCGGGTTCGACTGTCTTTCGAGTAGCTCTGTAGCCCCATCCACGAGTAACGTTTCCACCTCAGGTGTTATGTATGCTAGCAGCAACACACGGAGTTAACTACATTATACAAACATGGGTTAATGATTAGAGGTAACTGAGTTATTTATTTTGTTAAAGTTTCAGCTATTCTGTTTCCAGTTCTGTCATCAGATTATTTAATAAGATTTGTTAAAACATTGTTGTTTCTTTTGATGTGAAATATTATTTATTTAATTCAAATAAAAAGCAATGTTAATTTTGTTCACAATTTGTTAAGTTAATTTAATAATATATGTATTTTTGAATCAAGTATTCATCTTTATTGTCTTCATTGTTAGTTTCCACATGCCTAAAACAACCTCAAACTAAATCTAAAAGTTGATGGCTAAATAAGAGCGTTTGAGAAATTGTGCAAGGCACACAGTAGTAGTCCGAATAGTCGATTAATCGTTTCATTAATCTATAGATTAATCGATAATCAAATTAGTCGTTTGTTGCAGCCCTATTGTAGTTATTCCATGTAAAAATAAAACGTGTTATTCAGCAACCCTTGCAATTTGGGTTTTTATTTTTGGTTGGTAGACCTCGGTTAGCTGGTCATTTCAAAAGTAGCTCACCAGCCAAAAAAGTGTGGGCACCCCTGCCCTAGTGGGTGTGTGTGTGTGTGTGTGTGTGTGTGTGTGTGTGTGTGTGTGTGTGTGTGTGTGTGTGTGAGTGAGTGAGTGAGTGAGTGAGTGAGTGAGTGAGTGAGTGAGTGAGTGAGTGAGTGAGTGAGTGAGTGAGTGAGTGAGTGAGTGAGTGAGTGAGTGAGTGAGTGAGTGAGTGAGTGAGAGAGAGTGACAAGAGCTAAATTCAGAGCTCTGCTGCCTTGGCTACAATCTTCCATCGTTGCTGTTGTATGATTGGTGTTTAGACGATATTTAGCATCCACAGCACCTCCGCTTTTAGGGTTAACGTAGACCCAAACGTCGCCCGGAGGTCCCCCGGTGTTGTTGCGGGAGCTGCTGCACTAGCTAACGCAGCACTAGCTAACGCTACATTAGCAAAACAAACGCTAATTTATTTTTGCAAAAGGTGCAGCAGGCTTCAAACAGGTTCCCGCCACTGGTTTCAACCAAGCACTAAATTAGATGTTTTCCAACCAAATACGGTGGAACTTACACTTCCCCATATTAATTTGTAAGTGGATTCGAAGATACATCATTTTCTGACTGCCGCTAGCTGAAGCTTGGTTGCTAGGTTACTAGCTGGGTGTTCTCCAATAAGGGGCCGGGGGAAACAAAGTTAGTGATTACTGGTTCCATGTTGATTTAACTCAATACAAATTGTTGGGGGGAACTGAAAGGCTATTACCGTACTGGTTACTTTGCAGCCCGGACATTTCCCCCGAAACACATTTAGACGCGATCGCAATACAGAAGTACCTTTCAAATGTAAGACTTTTTAAGACCCCGCGGGAACTCTGTCGATTGTAATGACTAATGTGTAAGCCACATCTGCTGGCATCCATGATGCCTCTCAGTCAGCCATATCTCTCCTGGACCATCCGTCTGCTCCTGGCTGAGCAGCAGAGTGAGCAGCAGGGTGAACGTGAGAAACAATCAGCGCCACCGTCCTGCCCTCTGAACCTCAGGGTCCAGAACACCATTAGGCCCACGTCGAAGAAACAGCCTCTGTAGGCGAGGAGGCAGACACACAGCAGCTCTGCACATACTGCACCAGCCGGAGATAATAAGTGAACACTTATCAGAAACACCAATGATTGTTAGCTGCAAGGAGGTGAGCTGTTACCTCAGGAGAGAAAGGAGACAGGACAGACAATGAAACCCATCCAAGACAGAGTGATGACCTTTGTGACCTTGAAGAACCAATCCCAGAGTGCAACAACCTCCCCTGAGGTGCCAAAGTGACAGTTCTCCTCTCTCACTTATTTCAAGAGCGTACATTATTATCCGTTACGGTGATTGTCCAATAAAATCTGAGCAACCTTAACAAGGCACAACAAGCTTTGCATTTCTTCTCATGTTGAAGCGGTGCACATTAGGGTCCTGTTAGAGACAGGTGTATGCTAAGCAAATTAACCTGATTATGCTAACATTGATAGCCGTGTGATTGTACTTTTTATCATTTCTCAAACTACAGTAACTATTTCTGCACTGCAATACAAGGAAGCTTGGTTTGCTTACGGTCATAAGCTGGTGAGGAAGCCCAATCTTTACCAGGGACATTCAGATTCAGCCTCAGTCTTTCATCATGTGTGTGGCCACAAAACAAGTGAGTGGGGGCAAAAAACCCTTCTATAGCTAGCAAAGGCTGCTCTGCCAGCTTTCATTATTCTCACTAAAATCAAGTCTGGCTTGAAAAGTGGAACTGCTTTTGGGTCATTTCAAACGTGATACATGTGACTTGTGAAAATGGATAGCTTGCCAGGCATAGAAATGGTAACTAAGAGGGGTGGGCCTTAGCGACAGGTCAAGAAATCCCAAAGTGATTTTGGCTGATTCCCTTCATCTACAGTACAGTGTGGGAGAGGAGCAGTGGAGAGAAGTGAGTCCTGTCACTTTGGACCCCCATCATGCTTGTCGGTAAGAGCAGAATAGGCCCCCAGTGGGAAAGAGTTGAGTGAGATATATTTGACAGTTAAATGTCTCATACTCGTTTAAACAGACGTCCAATAGTGCTTTCTTCTTTTCTCTGCAAAACGTTTCAAAGCCAAAGAAATGTCAGTTGTTATCCAGTGTGGATGAGCATAACATTTTTGTAAACATGTGTCCGGTTAGTTATTCTGTGTGTGTGTGTGAACACTAACCTTGCTGCGAGAGTCAACGTTGAGCAGACACACACCACAAGCCAACTCCTTGGCATTCTTAATGCCGTGTCTCAAGATACAGGAGGAGAAGTCGAGGGAGGTGTCATCAGGCTACACAGAAAAAAACACATATTTTACTTCCTGCCGCACCGCTAAATGTAGTCATTTATGTTCTTATAATAACAGCAGAGAGAACAACTCTGCTTACAGTAAACATCTCCGAGCATCATCAACCTTTTAGAAAGACTCGCCTTGACTTCAGCTGTGTTGAGTAAAAACAAACACGACCAGCATAAATATATTTTCTTTTAAGAGAAAAAAAAAGCTTAAATTAAACATTTTTTCTTTTTTGTATTCTCTGCCCCTTCCTTGAGATGCTGTGTCATTATTCTGAAGTGTGAAATACGATAAGGCTCCTTGGTTTCTGCTTTACAGACGGTAGCAGAAAGCTGAATAAATAAATCTATACAATTCTTGTCCTCCCATTGAATCTGAAGGCTGACCTATCTGAAAGCTCAGCTACATCGCAAACAAATCAATGAATCATTGATTTTGAGCTAATGGACTGCTGATATTGGATTTGTTAGTATTTCATTATGCCATTGGCAGCCACATGTGTATGTGTGTACCTGAACTTGAAGAGTTTGAACATCGTTGGAGCAATATATTGATTCATATTATTTATTTATTAAAACACTTATTCTCTAGCTGTTTATGTTAATATTAAATTAATCATCGTTAAATACATTTTTATTTAGAAGGCAGTTTTGTGGAATTGGGTGATCTGGTGATTATTATATATTGAGACAGGTGGTGGTGGGATTAGTGCACCATCACGAGCATATGTTTTTTTTACCAGGGAAAACTAAGGAAAAGCCACAGGTGAAACTATTATTCTTGATGTATTGTATAATTGGAATACAACAAAATAAATGCAAGAAAGGATACTTTGGCATGGACATTGGATTATTTTTACTGCGTTAGATTTGCTTTCAGGTATCTCAGAGGCAATTTCAGTTTGAGTTTATTCTCTGTTTTATTTCACCACTACAAACATGTTTTGAAAGATTCTTTTTATGTGTTTGGGAGCTTCACTTTAAAAACTGTCCTGTGCTCTAGAGAAAGATCTCCTTTTGTTTGAGTGACTTACAGCGAGCTTGGCCAGCGACATGAAGCCCATGAGATTGTTCCACACGCGGCTGATGTCCTTCAGCAGCTGCTGCAGCTTCTCAGAGCACACAGCCGTCGCCTTGACGCCCAGCTCCACACGCCTGGTGACACGATACACCTCCACCACACCTGTAACAGGAAATACACAAGTACAAAAAAATCACAAAAACATGTTGGGTTGGTGTTTTTGTCACATTTTCAGGAAAGCAAGCTGTGTTCGGTGCCGAGCTGTGACATGTTTCCCAGTCACAGCTCGTTAAAATCAGAGAGGCACACTAAGGGAGCAGGACCTCAGAGCAGGCTGGGATAACACATCCCACCAGAGCTCACTGTCTGTCCTCTCTGTCCTTCAGGAGGTGTAAGGCCTCTTTAACAGCCTCTGGTTCACACTATACAGCTACTCCTGGCTTCTTTATAGTAGTGTGTGTGTGTGTGTGTGTGTGTGTGTGTGTGTGTGTGTGTGTGTGTGTGTGTGTGTGTGTGTGTGTGTGTGTGTGTGTGTGTGTGTGTGTGTGTGTGTGTGTGTGTGTGTGTGTGTGTGTGTGTGTGTGTGTGTGTGTGTGTGTGTGTGCGTGAGTGTGTGAAGCTTGTGTTTCCTCACCCAGCAGGTACTCCATGCCCTGAGCAGACTGGATGACCTCGGTGCACACAGCGGAGCTGCTGATGCTGTTCAGGATGTTGTTGGCTTTGGTGATGACCTTAATGTGAGGAGACAGATGCTACAATTATGTATGTATATATATATATATATATATATATATATATATATATATATATATATATATATATATATATATATATATATATATATATATATATATATATACATACACACACCCACTGTATACATTTTCTATTACAATATTAACCTCTGTCAAGTAGTGTATGCCTTATGTATGCATGTGAGTTCTTTGACAAATTACCACAAAGTCGGATCTAACAGTCTTGTTTTCTGGCCAAAATCCCTTTTACTGTGATTGCCACCCTCACAATAAGTGTTCTCTTTAAAAAACATAAATAAAATAATAAGAAAATCCTGTACTCTCATGAATACAAATATTTCAGGTAACGGCAAGACAGTGTTATGTATTTGTGCTATGTTTTCTTCTGTCAGACTTTGAGACATTTTACATAAAAAAATTAATGGAAATCATTGAGGTGTTTGCAGGGGGAAGAAAATGATTTATCCCGAAACAAATGTGTGACAGCACACAAACAAAAACAAACCTCCAGAGCACTTTCCAGACACCTTTGCCACTCGTATGCGTAGCGCTCGCTCTCCTGCAACAAAGGAGCACAAACATATCTGAAATGAACACAAAGGAAAAAGAGAACTGAGGAACATTTCTGTAGCATTTCACATTCCTGAGTACTGCGCTGATATTGTTGGTGATAACACCGCTAACATGTGGTTTAGCGCGCGGCCCTCCTCACCTCCACCTCCCCAGTCAGGTCCTTGTACTTGTCCCTGATGACAGGCAGGGCGGGCTTCTCGCTCAGGGTGTTGGATCGGTCTCTGAAGGGCTGCTCTGGAGCCGGAGAGGGGGGGGAACGCCCGATCTCCTTATCGCCCAGACTGTGACTGCGTTTGTGGGAGCCTAAGGCAAAGACAGGATAGTGAAAACCACAAATATATTAAATAACTTTTTCTGCTATCAGTTCAGCATCCCATGTTGATGAGATATGCACCTGTTTGTTGGTAATCATTATACTTCCATTCTGTTATGGCTAATTCCACCCGGACAAGGACAGCATGAGTAAATACTTCATTTGTGACAAAAAATAATTGCTTACAAAACAGAGGCACAAATATTCAGGTATGAATTATTCATAGGGCCTCACAGACGGACAAATCCTGGCAGAGCACCACAACAAACACAGGCTATTCCATTGGGGCTGGCAGTTAGTGCATGTGTGCGTGTGCGCGTGTGCGTGTGCGCGTGTATGTGTATGTGTATGTGTGTGTGTGTGTGTGTGTGTGTGTGTGTGTGTGTGTGTGTGTGTGTGTGTGTGTGTGTGTGTGTGTGTGTTGTCCAGACACAGGTAATTTACCCCCCTCAAACTCCTCCACCACCCACAGAGACATGCGTCATCCTCCACAGAACCCAGAGGCTCCACAATGATCAGATTACTGTTGCACTGGGTGAGGAGGAGAAAGTAGAGCCCTCTTCCTCACACACATTTAACGCAGAACAGGGAGCTAAATCTATTGGGCAAATTAGCTTTTATCACCGTGCAGGAAAGGCTGATCAATTATTCGTGGAGCATGACACCAGCAAACAGCATTTTAAATAAGAACAGCCTTTTGATGGATACGGTTGATTTGTGCTCATGGATTTCTTGGCCTCTGCTAATCCATCTCAGCAGTCACTGCCATTAGAGCGGGGCGGTCATCTCAACACTGCCATCTAACGTCTAACAGCCTAATTACAGATCTGAGGGGCCTAACATGTGGGGGTGAGTGGCAGAGAGGAGTGACAGTGTTGTTGTCTTTTTTTTTTGCCACACGTTTATAGCGTTTCACAACATGTTGATATTTATCAGTAGCAAATTGGTAGAGAGCATGCACACATTCATCTACCCCAGCTTTTAATCCTTGAAATATTATTGTAAACTGAGTCATTTTGGATTTTGGAAATAACTGTTTAAATATATAATCTTGAGTTCTAGTCTGTGAGGCATCTTTCAATTTAAAAGTAGACATGCTCTAAGGCGGCAGTGGCTCAGTCTCTAGGGACCGAAAGGTCGCTGGTTCACGCCCCGATCGGACCAACAACAACAAAAATCGGATTAGCTGGTAGCTGGAGAGGTGCCAGTTCACCTCCTGGGCCACTGCCGAGGAGCCCTTGAGCAAGGCACCTAACCTTGAAACTTTATCCTCTGTGTTTGTGCATGTATATACTCCCTGTGTGTGCTATGTGTCTAAACACAACAGAACGATATTTCCCTGTGATGGATAAATAAAGTATGTCTTCTTCTTCTTCTCTAAACGAGTGATTTAGGGCTGCAATTATGACTGTATTCTTGATCAATTAAATGGCTGATTATTGAGTAAAAATTGTCAATCAAATGTTCTCAGAACCAAAGATATATAGATAAATGAATGTTGAAGCTCACCTTGAACACACAGGTCAAAGGTCGCCAGTTCGTTCTTGATCATCTCCTCACTGGACTTGACTTTGGTCTGAGCGCTGGCTTTGAGGAAGTCAGACTTGCCAAACTTAGGCTTGTCCGCCTGGAAGGCTCCAAACTCATCAGAGGCCTCGCTCTGGTTCCCCTCGGAGCCGGCATCAGCGTTGGCGGCGGGCGAGTCGGACTTTTCAGAAACAGTGCTGGCAAAATCCCCAAAGTCGTCCTCGTCATCCACACCTCCCTGTTCGCTGGAGCCAAAATCAGCAAAGGCTTCAAACCTGTCGTCTGTGGATGAGCTGTCCTCGGTGGCGAAGGAGGTTGTGATCTTTGCTACGGAGCGGCTTGTGATGTTTTCCGTGCTGCCAAAGGTCAGCTCCTTCCTCTGAGCTGGCACTAAAGATGGAAGGGAAGCTCCTTCAAAGCCCTGAGGCTTTCGGACCTCGGGCAGACATTCCTCCCGGTCTGACCAGTCATAGCTGGCCAGCGTGCTGAGGGCAGAGGTCCCAAAGGGGTCAAATTTCATGTCGTCTCCTTCTGTAATGACAACACAGACATACCGGTGGTTCCTAGGAATAGCATAGATGCTGTCATGATAGGTAGATTGATGAGCCTGGAAGAAGGACTGAGATGTGTATTGGATTATCACTATGTCATCTATTTTAGGCTCCTCGTGTGTATTAGCTATCTTCACCTACTAGTGATGCCTTACCCTGCAGACAGGTTTTGATATATCGGTCTGACATTTCCACCTTCAGCCAATAAAATACAAGTTCATCAGATGTTGTTTTTGGTGCTGACAGGATTGAGAATTACAAACAAAGACAGAAAACTCCTTTCTAAAAACAATATCCCAGGTTTCCTTTGATATTCTGCACATTTGACTGACTTTTAACCTTAGACATAGTCCATATGATACAGTTCTCTGTGGATGACCTGGAGCAGTGTTTTTAAAAGAGATTTTTCAGTTGAATAATTGATATGGCATTTTTCAATCATTGTGCCAAATTCTCAGACATAATTGCAGACATATTTTGTTATTTTGGGAGTTCTGATCCTATAACTTCCCTGTCATATTATGTAGCATCGTCTATTCCGTGTAGCAATAGTGGACTGATGAGATGCATCGTCAAATAACCCCCTTCAGATATTTTGTCATTCAAAATCATGTGAAAATAAACTCTGAAATACACAGGCAATCAAATATACTGTAATTCAGCATATCTACAATGCTGACACCTCTATTATTATTATTATTATTATTATTATTGTAGACTAAGGATAGTCGTTGTAACACTAATGAATACCCTCACCCACATTTGAGAGAGTTCTGTTTTAACAAATTACCTCAGAAACAATAAACAAGTTGTTTTGATGTGTGAGCTGAATCATGTTAAAAAAATATAATGCCATCATTTTGGTGAAACACAATAAATACTAATAGTGCTTTTCTGTAGCGGACAATTCCCTTTTCACTGGCAACACTTGCTGTTCTGATTTGTGACAAACAGCTCTCATAACCACAATAAAAGCTGATCTCTGTAAACTAAGTGGAACCTGAAGGATTTTGTCTCATGGCTCAAACAACATCAATAAAATATATTTCCTGTCACTACCTCTGCTCTATTCCTTAAACTGTGTGGACAGGAAACAGTTATGACACACACACACACACACACACACACACACACACACACACACACACACACACACACACACACACACACACACACACACACACACACACACACACACACACACACACACACACACACACACACACACACACACACACACACACACACACACACACACACACACACACACACACACACACACACACACACACACACACACACACACACACACACACCTTGTTAAACCCTTCCTATTTTGCATGACACAGCCCCTTAGATACAAAAAGCAATTTGTGAAATTGACAAGGACCTAGTGCTGTACGCTTTGTGTCATTAGATCAATTTGTGGCATCTCAAGAAAGGAAAGGAGAAAAAATAAAGACGGTACGCATTTGAGCAATACCAACAGTAATATTTATTACGACAGTATGAGTAGAGAGAAAGAGAGAAAGGTCACAAAGTACTGTGAAAGAGGTCTATTATTACAAGAGGTTTGTCAAACGTACACTTGTAAAATTAGATTCCAGTCATTTAGTATACAAGGGCATGCAGATTCAGGAGAAAAAGTGAGAAAACAAACAGCCAGAAGGTAAAACGAAGATAATCTGAGGATATAGAAGCAGGAACTAGAATGAGAAGGCACATTGACAGACTAAAATCAGTTCTGGGGAGATGACAGACTTTGTTTTACCCATTAGGATGTAAAGCAACAGGTGTTTTGGAAAAGATAAGAGTACAGAACACTTGAAAAGCCAGGTCGAAAACATATTTCAAGCTCAAGGCAGGAAGCATTAACCCTTTGAGGACCTGGGGGGGATCAATGCTTGTTTGGAAAGGCTATGTACTGCACTTTAGGAGCAGTGAGGACTTCACAATTTAAGAGGCTGCCATCTTTATACATTTACAATTATCAAATAGGATTTTTGTCCCGGTTTGTATTCCAATAGCAAATGAGATGGTCACAATGCCTGCATTGATCTGCGTACAAAATGACATTGTCTTGTTCAAGTACTCAAAGGGTTACAGAAGACAAAGAGGGCAATCCTTTAACCTGACATCCCAGATAGGGTTTTAATTACATCCAATCACAGATGCAGAAACAGATTTAAAGAGACAGTATCCTTTTTCTTTGCTACAGTACTTGTTGTCAAAGCAGGGTAATGTGCACACACTCTTATGATCCCCTAAATAATAGCACATCATAAGTAATCAAGACAACAATGTTTGGTTTGGAATGGTAACCTAAAATATTGTCATCTTACTAAATACTGTTGGCTAATTTACATAGTTTGCAAATCACAACAAGATCAAGGAGTCTTTCATAATAAGAGCTCATATTCCTGTAATAAAAATACACTATTAAATCTGTATACATTTTCTCCTTTCATAAAAACAGCTTGGGTATTCTATATTATTTTCTTGTCAATTTCACAAATTGTAAAGGCAGGCACACTGCAGCAAAAAGCAAGGCAGGAAGGGTAACACTAACGTCATTATGTTCTCAGAGAGCCAGACCGTAGAGCCACACGTGATAATACATGCCGCAGTATCACAGATAAAAGACAAATAATCTTAAAAGAGTAAATAAATAGAACCAGATTCCTCAAAAGGAACCGAAAAAAAAAAAAAAATACTGTCTCTTTAAGTTTACAAACATGTCCGATAACACAGTGCAAAGCATAATGAGGTGCTCGGCCTGCTACACTTTAACAACAGGTCAGTCCCAGAGCTCTTGGAGAACAAAACATCAGATAAACAAGAGAAAACAGGGGGAGGTGGAGCAGCTGTTACGGGAGAGTAAAAGCTTCCTGGGAATGTATCAATGTTAAACTGGGTACTGATATGAGCAGTAGCAAAAACGCCTACAAGAAAAGTTAAAAAAATGAAAAACTAATATGTTTTGAGTTGCAAGGCTTCACAACGGTTGCATGCCGCCTCAGGTTACAAGAGGAACTGATGTTGAATGTTTTCTGTGTAACATGAGCCATGGAAGGTGAAATGCTCAATGAATTAATGACAACCATTGGAGGGAGAGCTGAAATGTGCATAACCTGATTAATACTAAAACTGGGTAGAATGTCTTTCAATAAATAATAAACCCATCAACAACACAATTTAAAATGCATCTTCACTTTCATGGACATGAGGTAGGGGGGGGAAGAGCCAACACACTTCTATGAAAACATCCCATAATTAGACGGCCATTTGATTGAAATAATACTGCATGGGATGTTTCAAAATACTGCAGGGTAATACAATACCGGCCATTCAACGGCCTGATAATAGCATCCTCTATGATGCGGCCAACATCCCAGCTTCATTTGTGACACATTAGCTGTTGCTCTATTTCAAAATAGCTTGTTTAATATGTAAAGAAACAATTAATGTTCAGCAAATCAAAATGATGTTACTGTATGCGCTCAGCACCAACCTAATGCCTAGCGTTAGAAGGTGAATGATGGCTTACAGACAATGCCTTTGTCCGCAGCCCATTGTGCAAAACCTGTGATAAAATAAATAAAACAGGACCGCCACCGTAATAACCTCTGTACTTGTTGGCATTCAATTCAACCTCTCCGTTTGATTGGACGGCACGTCAACAACACGCACGCCTCTACAAAAGAGGAGCAGACCTTCGCTATGAACTAGGATGGCCATCACATCAAAACCAACCACCGATCGTTTGAAAATAAATAAGAGATATGGGCCAGGACCTTTCAGTCATTACGATTATAATACATGAGTGTAGGGAGGGAGGAAATAAAAAGAGGGAGGAAGGAACTAAGGATTGGAATAAATACATAAATAAAAACATAAATAAATGAGATGAACGATGAAATGTAGAATGGACTAAATGATGTGTCTAATCTGATATGTTATTCATGTAGTGTTGCGTCTGTCTTCAGTATTTGAGCATATTACATTTAATTAGGTCCTCATTACTTTGCCCTCCTGTTAGTTTGTCTCAAGAGGGCACTGAGGAGGAGAGGCCCCTTGGATCTAATACTGCGTGTGACGGAGCGGGGGGGCCTCACCAGAGCAATCGCACTAATTCCTCACCTGTAGCGGGGGGCTGGTGGGCCGAGAGACCCGGCAGATCCAGAGAGCTGTCCGACATCACGTGTTTCAGGTCTCCGCCCATGTCCGAGAGCTTCATGTCCAGCTGCACTGAGAGCGCGTCCTCCGAGTCGTCCTTTCCTACGCTGCTCCCCCCGATGGACGGGAGGTCCAGGGACTTGACAGAAGCCGAGTCCTCTTTGGCCTGTTTGAAGGCGGCCACCTTGTCCACCAGAGTCTTTTCCGAAGCGCCGAGCGCGGTGCAAAACTTGGATGACTGAAAGTCGGCAAAGTCATCAGTGTCACTCTTGAGAGAGGAGTAGGAGCCGCCGCCGCTCTCCTTAGTGTCTTCGTAGGCCAGGCCTCCCTCCAGAGACAGCTGTTTGAACACGTCGTACTTGTCTGAGCCCTGCTGAGGTCTCTGCTGAGTGGAGGTCTCCCCCACACTGCCGCTCTCGCCTTTAGGCTCCCCACCAGAACTGCCAAACGCCATGAAGTCTGCAAAGTCGTCCTGAGGCACTGCCACAGCTCCTCCTGCGGCTGAAGCTTGAGCGGAATCAGAGGCCGTGCCAAAAAGGGCAAAATCCCCAAAATCATCCGTACCCCCCCCTGGAGGTTTGGCTCCACCTGGTAGGAGCACTAGAGAGGGGGGCACGGACACTGAGGGGAATGTGCTGGGTTTTGTCTCAGAGGGGGCAGCAACAGAAGAAGCTATAGAAGAGAAAAGGTCCAGGTCGGCCATGTTGAGAGGATTTTTGGACTGAGAAAGAGACACTGATGGCTGCTGCTGCTGCTGCTGCTGTGGGAGCTGCTGGAGAGACTGAGAGGTTGGGAAAGCAGAAGGGAAGGCAGGTTGAAAGATCTTGGCCTGGTCTGAAGGTTCTAATGGAGAAACGCTGTCCGCGGTTTTAAAGTCTGTGAAGCCATCATCAGCGCTGACAGACTTGAAATCTGCAAATCCTTCCCCTGCGAACCAAAGACAACGTTTTAATATAAAATAAACATCATGGCCGACAATAAGGGTAACTGACAGCTGAACCAGCCATGATTGCATAACTTCTTAAATCCTAAAAGAAAGGAAGACGCTGGATTATTTATGACTCTGTTGGTCAATGAGTGTCCAACCAACCGCATGCTACATCACTGCACAAAAACCTACGTCATCTAAAGACACACAGTCCCGCACAACCATGCAAAGACCTGTTTACATTGAAAAACAGAACATGATGAAACAACTCTGCAAAAATAAAGTCCATCTTAACAAGTTATGTTGTCTTGTTGTCTCTGAAAGTCTTCAACTTTCAAGGGGAATATTTCTCCCAGTGAAGTAACACAGCTCTCGGAGACCACCATTTATAATATTAGAAGAAATATATCCTTTGATTATACACCAGCAACATATATATATATGAGTTTTTATATTGTACAATAGAATAAAGTGTAATACTGAAAAGTAAAAATAAATGTCGTCAACAGAATGAGTCAGAATATGTTAGACAGTGTACTTGAGTAGCTATGTGAGCCAATGGTATAAATAAGGATTTGTGAGTTTTGCTTATATTGTATAGGTAGATGTGAGTCTTAACAATAACTTTTAACAGTTTTTACCTTTTGTTATCATTACTGTATATAGAGTGGGCTGTTTTATTTTATTGTAGATAAATGAATGAAACTCAATTGGAACGGAAATTACCAGTTAAGATGGATGTGTTTTTGCAAGGAGAAAAATGACACAAAGTATAAAAGAGCAGCAGAAAAAGAATATATATTTGTCTGTCTCGTATAAAACACAAAGAAAAAGTCTGAAAAGTGTTTCAGCGCTTGTTCATCCTCGGCAGTATAAGATATGCATGACTGAAACAGAGAATCTGTTCACACTGCCGCTGTACGGTGGAAAAGAGATAACTAATGGGCTCATTAAGGAGATGGAGCCTGACAATGCCAAGGGAAGGTCACCGCAAACCATGACTTACTGGAGTTGTAAGAGCTGTCCCCATCGGAAACTGTTCTAATGAAACAGGGAGGGGAAACATACTGGTATCAACACGGCAGGCTTGCAAAACAGGATACAGCGTAAAAAGGTTTGCATTAAATATGGCATTGTAGTGACCTGACGTCCCCTGAGTTATAAAAGAAGGTTTAACTAGAGGACATCTCACACTAGGGACCATCTCAGAGCCCAACAAGTCCTCTTTGTCATTTTGCAAAGAGGCCAGAGGAATTGTCTCAGAAATACTCCAAATATTGTGTTAGTATAAGTGTTTTAGACAGAAAATTATTGAAAGGAAAGGAAAGCGGGGCTGAGTTTCTTACCAAATGGTTTCTTGTCAACAGGTGGCTCGAGCTGTCTGAACACACTGTATTTGTCTCCTCCATCTGGTTCAAAACACATAGAAGCAATGGATAAAGTTTGAACAAATGAATAAACAGAGAAGCAGTTGTACACTTATTACAGTCTGCATGGCAAGAAGTTAAAACAGTACCAACAAAACTGTGTCCTCATATTGGCTGCTTTGGGAATCATTTCCTCTGCATTACTATTACAGCACACCTTAGGTTGCAGTAGTAGCATTTAAGGGACCAATGTTATTGAATAAGTAATAAAAAGGCTAGATTGAGGTTGATCAAAATGATAATATATTAGACTTTGAGAAGCATTAGTTGCCTATACTCACTAGTGACATTATCTATGAGTTAGTTTAAATATCCACGGATCACATTTTCCCCTCCCTTCCTGACCTGCTTTTTTCCCCAGGGTTCACCGTCATTTTATAAAATGTTTCTGCTGCACTATTTCTTAATGCCCTTAATGTCTTTCATCTTTGTTAAGCACTTTGAATTGCCTTGTGTTGAAAAGGTGCTGTATAAATAAACTTGCCTGGCCTTGCCTGCAGCATTACATGGAGAGCAAATATTGTTCCTAACAAATCCATGTCCACTCTATGTGAGGTTTAGAAGGTACCTGAGACGGGAGGTGTGGGCTCTGCAGGCTGATCCACAGACAGCTGCTTGAAGACCGCGTACTTATCAGAGGCTGTGATGGAGGCGGACGAGGACCCAGACACTGGAGTCAGCAAGGCGGGCGCACTGCAGGGACACAAAGGCTTCAGTCAGACACGAGGAATAGTTCAAAAGTAGAGTTTAATCCCCATAAGCTGATTGAACATTTGCTCCACGCTCACTAGTTTGGTGAATGTTTGTTACAAGCTTTATTGTGACGATAATGGAAGCTGAGGGAAACGTAATCTATCATTTAGCTTTTTACATGAAAATACTGACGTGTTCAATTACCACTGAAGGCTGGCAATGTGTGGCATTATGCACATCACCTCAATTATAAAAAGAAAAAAAAATGCATGTCGACTAGAGTAAACAAGCAAGTGAACATGAACATTGTGTTAAACAAAACACATAGAAAGAAAATAAAAAATCATCAAACAAATAAAATAATGTAATCCCTTGTCCATTACATATACCTTGACTTAAATCAACTTACATTTAAAAGAACAGTTTTTTTATTTTGGGGAGTTTACTTAGTTGCTTTCTTATTCAGAGTTAAAAAATAAGATTGATACCATTCGAAGGATCTAAACCACTATAAAATAAAATAAGGATTTAGATTTTAAAAGTATAACTTTTCCGTTGTTCCAGTATGTATCACACAAGCAATTAAACTATTTGTATTTCCATTTGCGTTGTTTTGCAGCCACTGTGAGAAACAACCTTTTTTTAAATAAAAATGTAAAAAGTAGCTGATTTTTGGGGATACTTCAATACAAAACACCAAAGAAAGCCACACTCCAGAGAACAAGAGTATCTTCTCTCTGTAGCACATCTGACAGTAAGTTATGTCTGCCATACCAACATGAGCTTCTCAGCTTCTCATTTAATTAGACAGCGATCTCAGGCTGTGGGGAATTCTTCTTTTATTGCTGAAAAAGTCAAGAGTGTAGGTTTTCAGAGGAGAAATAGGAAGAATTTGAAAACGCCCACACAAATTAGATATGAGGTATTTTTGTCCTTCTTTCTCTTTGTCTTAGAAAGGATAACTGCCTTTCAGCTTTCTCTTTGTGGAAGGGAAGTATCTCCAAAGGGGCTTGGAAAGTAATATCAAAAATGAGCTTATCTACTGTCCACTGAAATGAATTCATTAAGTGATGACCCAATCCCATTGCTATTCTAAAGAGGTTATTATGAGATATTAAGACAGTGTGTCTGACTGTGCAGTTTGCAAGAAAGACAAAGCGAGAGGACACAAATATTATGCAGAATAGCTCAGTTATAAATAGCAAAAATGGGCTGAATATTGGACCCTGATTAATGGAAACGTTTCCATCTCTTTCTGCATAAAAGCACAACTAGTTCCAGTGTGAAAGGAGACATAAATAACGAGGAATACTAAATACTTTCATGCATTTCCTGAAATGTAAACTCAGCATAAGGGTCATTTCAGGCAGTGAAAATCTACAACCTTCAGCTTTTTAAGATATAGCTAATTAGGTAAGATGGAATGAAAATTGGGTTTTGCAGTATTGAAATATTTAATTATAGTTAATTAATCCTACTCTGCGTCTCAATTGCACTCACAGCCATTACCTGTTCTGATGCTGAGGTGCGATGGTGGGGGGGAAGCTTCCACCGGACTCCCCCTGAAACTCAGTGAAGGGTAGTTCTCCTGCTCCTGCCTTCGGAGCCTCCTGGAAGTCCTGGAAGTCGTCGTCATCGGCTTTGGTCCCCTGAGCCAACAGAGGGTTAGTAAGTCAGCTGAGATCTACTAAAGGAACATTCAGGACTAAAGGAACATTCAGAACTAAAGGAACATTCAGGACTAAAGGAACATTCAGGACTAAAGGAACATTCAGGACTAAAGGAACATTCAGGACTAAAGGAACATTCAGGACTAAAGGAACATTCAGGACTAAAGGAACATTCAGGACTAAAGGAACATTCAGGACTAAAGGAACATTCAGAACTAAAGGAACATTCAGGACTAAAGGAACATTCAGGACTAAAGGAACATTCAGGAGTAAAGGAACATTCAGAACTAAAGGAACATTCAGGACTAAAGGAACATTCAGGACTAAAGGAACATTCAGAACTAAAGGAACATTCAGAACTAAAGGAACATTCAGAACTAAAGGAACATTCAGAACTAAAGGAACATTCAGGACTAAAGGAACATTCAGGAGTAAAGGAACATTCAGAACTAAAGGAACATTCAGGACTAAAGGAACATTCAGGACTAAAGGAACATTCAGGACTAAAGGAACATTCAGAACTAAAGGAACATTCAGGACTAAAGGAACATTCAGAACTAAAGGAACATTAAGGACCAAAGGAACATTCGGGACTAAAGGAACATTCGGGACTAAAGGAACATTCAGAACTAAAGGAACATTCAGGACTAAAGGAACATTCAGGACTAAAGGAACATTCAGGACTAAAGGAACATTAAGGACTAAAGGAACATTAAGGACTAAAGGAACATTCCATTCAGGACTAAAGGAACATTCAGGACTAAAGGAACATTCAGGACTAAAGGAACATTCAGGACTAAAGGAACATTCAGAACTAAAGGAACATTAAGGACTAAAGGAACATTCCATTCAGGACTAAAGGAACATTCAGGACTAAAGGAACATTCAGAACTAAAGGAAAATTCAGGACTAAAGGAACATTCAGAACTAAAGGAACATTTAGGACTAAAGGAACATTCAGAACTAAAGGAACATTCAGGACTAAAGGAACATTTAGGACTAAAGGAACATTCAGAACTAAAGGAACATTCAGGACTAAAGGAACATTCAGGAGTAAAGGAACATTCAGAACTAAAGGAACATTCAGGACTAAAGGAACATTCAGGACTAAAGGAACATTCAGGACTAAAGGAACATTCAGAACTAAAGGAACATTCAGGACTAAAGGAACATTCAGAACTAAAGGAACATTAAGGACCAAAGGAACATTCGGGACTAAAGGAACATTCGGGACTAAAGGAACATTCAGAACTAAAGGAACATTCAGGACTAAAGGAACATTCAGGACTAAAGGAACATTCAGGACTAAAGGAACATTAAGGACTAAAGGAACATTAAGGACTAAAGGAACATTCCATTCAGGACTAAAGGAACATTCCATTCAGGACTAAAGGAACATTCAGGACTAAAGGAACATTCAGGACTAAAGGAACATTCAGAACTAAAGGAACATTAAGGACTAAAGGAACATTCCATTCAGGACTAAAGGAACATTCAGGACTAAAGGAACATTCAGAACTAAAGGAAAATTCAGGACTAAAGGAACATTAAGGACTAAAGGAACATTCAGAACTAAAGGAAAATTCAGGACTAAAGGAACATTCAGAACTAAAGGAACATTTAGGACTAAAGGAACATTCAGAACTAAAGGAACATTCAGGACTAAAGGAACATTTAGGACTAAAGGAACATTCAGAACTAAAGGAACATTCAGGACTAAAGGAACATTCAGGACTAAAGGAACATTCAGGACTAAAGGAACATTAAGGACTAAAGGAACATTCGGGACTAAAGGAACATTCAGAACTAAAGGAACATTCAGGACTAAAGGAACATTCAGGACTAAAGGAACATTCAGGACTAAAGGAACATTAAGGACTAAAGGAACATTAAGGACTAAAGGAACATTCCATTCAGGACTAAAGGAACATTCAGGACTAAAGGAACATTCAGGACTAAAGGAACATTCAGAACTAAAGGAACATTAAGGACTAAAGGAACATTCCATTCAGGACTAAAGGAACATTCAGGACTAAAGGAACATTCAGAACTAAAGGAAAATTCAGGACTAAAGGAACATTAAGGACTAAAGGAACATTCCATTCAGGACTAAAGGAACATTCAGAACTAAAGGAACATTCAGGACTAAAGGAACATTCAGGACTAAAGCATGACCTTGTTACCTGTGCAACAGGGAAACTGGCAATGAAGTTAGTGTTTGAGGGGGCTGGAGCGGGGGCTGTGGGTTTCATGGTCATGACTGGTGGTGCTGGTGTGGGCATGGCCATCGCCATGGAAACCTGGGGCTTGGTCATCATCTGCTGCTGGTGCATAACAGGGGCCAAGGCCATAGCCAGGGCCGGCAAGTTGGGCACAGGTGGAGAAGGGAACTGACCGAGGATTTCTACATTCATCGTTGGGAGGCCACTCTGTAACAAAGGAGACAGGTTTAAAGAACATTACAAGTGATGTTTATTATGACGTTTTTCTTACTGCCACAAATCTAATGAAAATACCAAAACCAAAAAATTATTCCTTGGTGCTATATAGTTTAATTGTATTAAAAAACTATTGAAAAAAATGGATGAGGATTTACGATCATGACGACTTACGGCCCGTCCACACACAGGCATGAAAAAAATCTTTCAAAGCTTTGCCCATTCACTTGAATGGGGTGACGTAGAAGATTTTTAATCTTCGCCGAACTGCATTGTGGGGAGCGGAGCATGGCTTTGCAAGCATCGTGAGCATCAAAAGTTGAGCAATGTTCAAGCTGGGAGAGCCAGAACGCAGTTCATTTCCTCATATTCCAAACGAGAAATTACGGTAGCAAATCACCCGGTTCTTTACGACTAGAAGTATTTACCGGGAAACAAACCGGAGGAACCAGGCATGGAGGGAGGTGGTAGAGACAGTGGGTGAAACTGGTAGGTTTTCACCTGTTTGGGGAGTTTATATCCAGTTTACTTCGTTTTAACATTGCTATTGGTTTGCATGTCGGGAGCGGGAGATTCATGTGATTGGTTGTTGGTCGCAAAAAATCGTCAAGCTTCAGACACGCCCAGCATCAAGATTTTTTTCATGCCTGTGTGTGGACGGGCCGTTACTGCTGTAAGCTACTTCTGCAACAATACAAAAAACTGTACAACAGAATCAGTTGTCTGTATACACCTAGGTCGGTTCCACGGAAAAGTGCATTCATTATATATAATTATGATTCATCCTTTGTTGAAATAGCACTGAGACACACAAAACGACTATTTGTTGGCCTATCGATCGCTAAGAAGACCATCCTTAAAAACTGGAAATCCTAAACCATAATGAGCATTCATCCAGTCAAATCTACTCATAGAGCACATAGTTAAATAACTTGTATTTATTAATCAATGCCACCTCATTACTAACACCTGCTCACTTACACAAAACTTCAACGTCAAATGAATAATACATTGTTCATTTAAATCAATAGAGGTGTCATGGCACAGCGGCTAAAAGAACCTTTCGATCTGATTTCATCATATAATTACTTAAATAGGAAAAAAGGCTGATGTTTGTATGTAAATAATTGTTCTATAGTTAAGTTCCTTTTGAACAGGTGTCCCTGTCAGACTCTAACCTCCAGGAGAGAGCACTTTTTTGTGCTTGCTTTTTATGCTCTAGGTTTACATCAACAATGGTGTTTTATTACTCCTCTCATGGAAGCAGTGGCATGCAGTTTTGCGTGATCTGCCTGCAGAATTTCATCCCCCCAGGGGTGGCGGTGACAGATCCGGGCTAAGGATGATAAGAAGTTGCTGCCAAACTCGGCTGATAGGGACTCGGCCATATATTGGGCTTACAATGCTTCACAGGCCCCGGGCTAAGTCAATGCGCTACCTCTTTCTCCCCCTTCAAACACATCTTATTTCAGTATGGAGTTCATGGCGCAACTTTGTGAACACCATGGGGGATGATTAATGAAGTCGATCTAAGGGATCATTTGTTTTGACTGAGGTGTTTACCTGTGCCACGCCAATTAGTGCAAGTACAGTGTAGAGCTCCTCCTTGGTCAGCATTCCAGGCGTCGTGCGGTTGGCTGACGCCCAGATTTGCCCCAGTGCTTCCCTAGGAAGACCTGAGGACATTAGTATGGGGTAGAGCTTGGCTGTGTCTATCCCTGCAGGAGTCATGGTGAATTCAAGAACCTTCTGGAACATTTCTATGGGAAAAAAACAGAAAGGATCATTTTAATGTATGCCAGAAATTGACAGGAATACAACTCAGTTATCGGCTTCATTGGAAATTAAATAAATTTCCCACAAAACAGTGTAAATCTGATATTATGTATAATGTTAACCTGGGATGAGGCTGTCGTTGTAAACCCATGCTGGCAGCATGGGCTGGATGTGCTCTTGTTGTGGATACACGGCAACACCTGCTGTTACAAACAAACAAACACACACAGTTAGTTGTTATAGCAAAAGCCGTGTCCGGGCATACGATTTGCAAAGCCTCTTGGCAGCTGAGCCCTGCTTGTATCGAGCTCAACAAAATCCTACAACTGATGTCTGGAAGGCTCTGTGCAGACGTAATGCTCCCCTGCACTGAATCACAAGCGTCCTGCCACATCAGACATCTATAAATCACTCTGAGAGACATTCTTAGACTCAAGGAGGGGGGAGACAGGAGATTGTCTTGTAAAAAAAATCTGATTTTGCTTTACATTGACCCAAAAAAACTTCTTTCTGCAATAGCTTAATAATCATTTAAAAAGAAAAAGAGCTATAGTTTGTTTCCAGTCCCTAACAAGGCATCTGTTATTGTGCAAGGCATCTGTTTACTCCCATCAGTCTTGGGCAGTTAAATTAATGTTATTACAAATCTCCCCCGTCTCCATGAGGAGCCTCTTTATTTCCCTGGATATCACGGAGGACACGGACACAGACAAACAAATAACAGCACAAAGGATTGGCCAAGTGGCATGCACAATCAGCTCGCCTCGGATTATGTTTGGGCTCCATCCCTGTGCGCATCCCTGTTAAACCAAAGCAGTCAGCATGCGCCAGAGGGTGTTACACAGCGGGGGAACAGACAGCAGATTATTGAGTTATCACCTCAGGAATTTAACAGACCATTTCCACAATGTGTGCGGAGAGCGGCAACATAAGAAGGCCCGTCCACCGAGATTTGGACAAAGGTTTCAAGCGGGGTGAAATAAGAGCAGAGACTAGGAGAAGATGTAAAGATCCCGCCACTGCATGATAATCTCAGAGGTGAAGAAAATGTCAGCATGATTTCACTTCAGAAACTAAAATAGTATAATGACCAGTGGAGAATATGATGTTAAACCAATTATGATCCAAAGCAGGGGTAGGGAACATCCGGCCTCCGGGCCGTATCCGCGAGACCATTTGGTACGGCCCTCGAGGTAATTTAAAAACAAAGGCAAAAAAGAAAAAAAATCAAGAAATCTAGACCGACTGAAACAATTGAAATGGCCCTTGAGAGGAAAAGGGTTCCCCACCCCCGATCCAAAGAGATAGAATAGATGTAGCTGCTGCAAAAGGTGCAGGATTATTTGGTGAGGGTTAGAAAGAGTGAAAATATTTCCCGAGGACAGAAAGAAAAACTACTGCTTTGATTTTGTGCAGCAAAGCAAGGGAGAGAAGAAGAAGCTATGAAATCTAATAAGCAGGCACTTCTCTCACCACTGTCACTACGGGTTTGAGGAGACGAGGCAGCAGCTGATGGGGGGGCGCCTGGCGCTGACACCGGAGCCTCAGGAAGCTTTTCTGAGACGAAGACAGAGCTCAAGTCCTTGGGGGCCGCAGCCCAGTTCCTCGCTTTATTGCTGGAGTGAAACTGGGTTGTAACTTTAGTTCTAGGACCCATTTCAGCCAGACTCTGCCTGGATTTAAAGCTAAACTGCGCCGTCCTATCAGCAGAAAGATCGCATGAGGAGAATAGCTTCTCTTCCAGGGACGGGCCTGAGGGGATGAATGAGGAACAGGTTTCTTGATAACACACACTGGCTTTCACGGCAGTTGAAGATTAAACATTTTCTAAAGCCAAGTTACACTTTTTGTTGCTTTAGGGGGATTAGGGAGATACAGAATTTACTTTTTGGCCCTTTTTTTGATTAACAGTCAATTTAAGTTTTTACTTATTTGCTAAAGAACCACACCTGCAATAAAAAGTGTGTGTTTGGTCTTGTGTAATATATCAAAGCATTGCTGTTCAGAGATGTAGAGCTGTTTTATCAATGTGGTAGAGTCATATCTAGGAAAGGCAGTTCACCTGTTTCCTGACTTCTAATGGCTCATACTTTAGCAGTAATAATCAACGGGCAATTGAAGGTTTCAACAAAAATCTCCCAGCTATTTTAAAACCAAATTGTGTGTCTTGTTTTTTGTTGATGCTGGTTTACCTAATATTCCCTCTCAAATAACCTTCCCCTAGCTTGATGATTACATGCTTGCAGATCCAAACATGTCCATAAATGAACTGAGGCTGGGCTCATTAGCATGGTTAACGAGTAGTAGGTTAATACCCCACCAAATGAAAGAAATGTTAGCTTAGCAAATATCAACCTTTATATCTTGATGGTTACAGTATATGTATGTGCTTTCTGCTCTATACGTGGGTTCCTGTTACATTCCTGCTTGCATATAGTGTATTATTCCTTGATTTTCACCTTGTACATTTTCAAAGAGCCAATAAACAATGTCAAATTTCTTGTGCAACCTTCAACTTTGATTCTTTATCATCTGAACAAGAAAAGAAAATTGATAATTTTTCACAGTAAGCTTCTTGAAATATTCCTTAAGTCTCTCTCCTTGATCCTGAGGCCATCTAATCTTCTTATTCAAGATGCTAAACAACTAGGTCAGAAATCTCTCAGAGGAATTGGGAGATGAGACTTGATGATTGAGGGCTAGCTGTTGCATTTCTCTGGACAGAAGGTGATCTTTCTTTCCTGTCATTCATAGTTTAGAGGCCGAGAGCTGTCACGGAGCAGCTGCTCATCCCAGAAATTAGACGGCAGATGACACATGAGTGTGACAGTCTTCGATCAAAACCAAAAACAGATTCAGTTTGAATGACGGGTTCAGCTACGATATGTTTGAAACCTACTGAGAAAGCTTTTCACTTTCTAATGATGAAGCAAGATGGGCTTCTTATTGATTACGCATCCTTGTTGTTCCTATTTGAGGTGTCTGGTAGCTTTAAAGGTTCGGGTAATGAGGCCATCTGCTGTGCTGGCTGCATGCTCTCACACTGTAACGCAGGCCAAAACCAACTCACAATCCAGAAATATTAAGCATCAGCAACGAAAGCGGCACTATACGTTAAAAAAAAGTGTTAATGGTTGAGCGTAAACTATGAGGATGGGAAGGGGGGGGTGTCAACAAAGAAAAAGGAGTTACCTTGACATGTAGATTGGGTGCTGGTGTTGACAGCAGAGTGTTGGGTATCAGTGGGAATGGACACAGAGGCAGGGAGGGACTGAGGGAGGGAGGAGGAAGAGGTGGAGGACAGACCTGAAGGCTGAACTTGGGCCTCAGAGGACATGTGGAAGTTGGAGGGAGGGAAAGCATTGAGAGGACCCTGAACAAAGTCACTAAACTCGTCATCGTCCTGACAGAAACCTGTCGGGGGGGCAGAGGACGAAGGCTGGGCGAGGGCCTGAGATGAAAAGCCGAAGGTGGAGGAAGTGGAGGAGGACGGAGGGAAGGAGGCAGGGCCGTCTACAGGCCCCTGAAAGTCACTAAACTCATCAGTGTCCTCGCAGAAAGCTGGGGGGAGGGAGTGAGTGGTGACAGACAGGTGTGGTGGCGATGAGTCTGCAAAAATGAAGAAATAATGATGATGATGGCACAACACATGACCCAAACTACAATGAAGAATGAATAACGGGCTGCCCATTGCAAGAGAGATAAAGATACGAAAAGGAAATTGCAGAACTGCAAATTCAATAATATTTTGATTTAATACAGGGTACAAGCGTTTAAACTGACGAACGATAATCAAATTGTAAAAGCTGCCAGAATAATGATTCTAAAACAAACTGCTTGTAAGGGTGGATCACAAGGTTAACCTAAAGGGCCTTGAGATTATTAATGAGATAAGAACAAAAAACATAGCTGTGCAACTTACATTTATTACATTTTTAAATGTTCTCTTTTCTTTTTCTTATGAATTGCGAGATTTGTGTAGCTACAAAAATAAATAATACAAATGTGAAACTCTTCGCAACTCAAGACATATTCGACCTGTGGCAGAAGGAGCAGACACAACTGAGTTTCAGTTTGAACGAAGATACAAACATAGATGTTTTGAAAACAACAGTTTCCTGTACGCACTGAGTAAGTTAAGGGAGGGAAATATATTTTGTTAAGACAATGTTAATTCTCCAGAACGTGAACACTGACATTTTATCAAACAAGTAAACTAAAGACAGTTCAAGTGTAGTAATGAAGTGAGGGAAAATAATATCATGTGAAGTAAAAGGAATGGGATCAAGATTATGTGATGAAAATGAAACAGAACTCAAACGGCTGAGCAGTCATCATGCTGATCTGCCTCTAATCCAGTTCATATTGTTGTACAGGCGCATTTGAACAGAGAGCGCATATGCTGATGGAAGGGAATAAAACATCATGGATTAAAGGGAAACGTGCTGAGTGAGGGTACCTGGCTTCTTGGTCTGTGATGATGGGGTGGGGTGCATCTTGGCGTCTCTGCTGAAGCCATCCAGGTTGCCTTTGATTGCCTCCAGTGCGTCATCGCGGCTCTTCTCCCCTGTCTGAGTACAACAGAAGATCGAGAGACCAGAGGGTCATGTATACGAGCGGTGGACATGTCATTAAAAAGACACGTTAATGTGGAGAGAAACTCACCTTGGGTTTGACACTGCTGAGCAGCCTCAGCTTCTGTTTCTGCTCCTCAAACTGTCGTCTCTTCCTGTCCTCCTCCAGCATCTTCTGTTGCTGCTCCAGACGTTTCCTAAAGGGCAAGAAGAGTAACGACATTATGGGGAGAGAAGTTCAATAGTTTGGGGAAATTACAAAATATGTGGATTAGGTTTTTTGAAAGAGCAAAAACAGAGTAATAATACTGTGTGCAATTTCATTGACACGTTCATAAATGAAATGGAAGAAAGTAGGATGTCCATCAAACAGTAGCTCCTTCTTGATTCCGAGTATGATTGTAACCAATAAAATAATAACCATTATTTCTATTTAATATAAAACCATAAGCACTGTATATTACCGTAATCTTCGGACTATAAGGCGCACCTGAATATAAGCCGCAGCAGCGGCATACCACTCTCGGTTCCACTTTTACTTTTGCGCGCTACCTGTCTCACTCTTTTCCGGCCTCCAGCTTTTCCTGCTGGAACCCGCCGCTTAAAGGTGGGGGTCCGCGGACCGGCCATAGAGCCCATAGAGTTAAAGGTGTTGGCCGTTAGCTGTAAAAATCCATAGATTAGCCGCACCGTTATATAAACCGCAGCGTCGAAACATAGGGAAAAAGGCGCGGCTTTTAGTCAGAAAATTACGGTAACTTAAATGACAATTATTTTTGGGGGGGGTTCAAGTTAGCTTAAGAATGAGTCAGCATATTGACACCCCCCTCCCTTGTAAAAAAAAGATATGGTATAACATGAAAATGCTATGGAAAGTTATCAAATGAGTGGTAATAGCAGCAGCACTGGAGCGTAACGAGAGTCAGTGTCATAGTAACATTTTAGTTCTGGAAAACAACTCAACAAGATTAAGAGTTGACAGCCATGCAAGCGGCTCTGTGTGAGGCTGGATTTATGGAACAGCAGAGCTTAGAGCTAAATCCTAACATCAGAACGCTGAGATATATGTAAGCATTCATGCTAACGCACAAACAAACACAAAGCAGAGCCGTGATGTCAGTGTTAGGGTTTCTTACTGGTGCTCCTCTGCCATTTGTTTCTGCATGTCCGCCGTGTACTGGGGTCCAGCAGGTCTCATACCCATAAACTGTGGCTGACCCATGAACTGCATCCCAGGGGTCTGCATCCTGATAGCCATCCCACCCTGTGAGATGCAAAAAGAAATCAGAAATATATTGAATTATTATTATTAGATATAGTTCATGCTTACAGTAAGGGAAAGTGAGCTCAGATTCAAGAACAGAAATAAGATGCAGTCCAATACAGAAACACAAGCTCACCTGCATGGGCATTGCTCCTTGGGGCATCTGTCCCCCAAAGTGCATTCCCATCATGCCCTGCATGTTGGGCTGCATGACTGGAACCATAGGGAAGCCCTGCTGCTGCTGCTGCTGCTGTTGCTGCTGTTGCTGCTGTTGCTGCTGCTGTTGTTGCTGTTGCTGCTGCTGCTGTTGCTGTTGTTGCTGCATGGGTACCATGCCTAAAGAAACACACAAGGAACAGAATATTACATTAAAATGTGAAGCATGACAGTAAGCATGTTTTGATAACACTGAGAAAAACTTAAAACATGTCTGCAGATTGTGATAAAAAAAGTCTGAGTCTGAACATAATTCAAAATTGCAAATCAATTTCCTAGGCAGCTAGGAAAATACACGGGTTCAGCAACAACAACCTGCCTTTGTGGTAACTAGTGTGACAGCTTGGAGGAAAACAAGAGGACCAAGGGAAGAAATAGAAAAGTGTCTGTTTGTTTTCCCAGATGCTGTGTGAGCTGACAGCCAGAGACGAGCGACCGGCCTGCAAATGATTCCTCATGTTACGGCCCAACAGGGCTGAATAAGTGGCTTGTTTAGGTGACAATCTACTTAGTCTAAAATGACAATGCTAATGGGAGCATGTAATGACCCCTCAGAGACGTTTTTCCCCCAGTGGAGTGTGGATAGTTTATCGAGTATTACTGCAAAGTAAACCTAGATATGACAAGCTAGCACAGCTCAATAATGGGCGACAAAGGAATGCGCTTCAATGTTTTGATTCATGCTGCTCTTTACTTCTGCCTGTTGACTTACAGTGATCTCAAGCAGCAACATTTTGGATCAAATGTTGTGGAAGCTTGTAAATAACTTGTTACGTAAAAATGTTAATGATGACAATAATTAAAAACAGTGTAACTTTTTTGTTTTTCAAAAGGAATATTTAATTCAAATGTTCGGACATTTTGCTAGATGAGTCACATTTTGCTAGGTGAGTCACATTTAAAATTCAGAACAAAAGCTTGTTCCATTTATGTTTAGGCTTCTGATAATCAAATTGGTAAAATATGGTCCAAATTGGGTAGTGGCCATAGGTTGTGCCAGGACTCCATGCCTAGAGCCTTTAAAAGAGAGCAGTTTTCCCTTCAGTGGAAGAAGCAACAAATGTTTTACGTTTTATGTGCTACGGTCAACTTAAGCCGGGCTGTCAGTACACAGGAGGGGAATAAACACCTTTCTGCACTATGACTGTCCCACACGACAACAGCCTTATATTTAAGAGCAAGTATTTGGAAGTCAATAGACTAGAACTGCGACAGTTGAACCGACACATTTTCCTCCTTAAAAATAACCATCTCGTCTCACAACATGTTGTATGAATAGGCTGCCACTACTGACTGCAGCAGAGTGACTCACCTTGTGGCGGTCCCAAGCCCCCTCCAACAGGATACATAAAACTAAAGGAAGAAAACAAACAGGAAATTAGCTTATATGATTGAAGGCCAAAGTAAAGAAACAAACAGATAATACATTACGGTTATCTAAAACAGCAACATGTCCCCCTGTAACCTTGAACAATGCAAAGTAAAAGTCATCAGTACTTCATAAACTGCGCCTGTGCACCCCCTGTGGAAATGAGGCGGGCAATCAGAAGCCTTCGTAAAGGGAAAGTCATGACTGTATTTAGATTTCCTAACTAGTGATTGCTGTTATGTGTGCTGCATAACAAGATAGTATTCAATAGAGTAAATATAATTGTATACTGTACACTGTCATATTATTACAACACAAACAAAAGAGCTCGTTATTATAGAGAGATTATTTAGCCAAAAGTTAATGACATTTGAAACTGTATGACTGAATAAAAGGTGCCTTTACCTCTTCAAACTATGTGATTGGATTAGGTTTGATTGTGTCATTGAGTGTAAATGCCTTCCTGTACTGTAAGAGCTGTTGACAAAAATAAAGTTTATTTACAAAGACCAGATTTAAGCTTGATTTCCAAACAGCAAATCTTCGAAATGTTGTTATTAATGCCAGACAATCTGCAGGAATGGTAGAGTGTTTTTTTTACAGATGACTTGGACTCTGTGCTGTGAAACATGCCTTTAGGAGATAATCAGAGAGAGTCTCTACACGACGGCCAAGTCAATCTAACCAAAGCCAACCCACACAGGCCTTCAGCTATTTGTCAAATAACTTCTTACAGCCCAGTTCTTCAGGCTGGAACAGGGGATGCAGAGACAAGCAGAAGAAAGAGAATGACTCTGGGTTTGAGCATCACTAATCCAATGTGCGAGTGACATTATCATATTAGTAACTTTACCAACATAACTAACAAAGGGGAAACAGGGAACTCTTCACCAGACAATCCAAGTTATAGCCAAAGCAATTACAAACCCCCTGAGACGAATAAGGAATGACTTAGACCGGAACTTGACTATAAAATGAAAAATGTCCTTAAGGAAGCTTTGTTCATTTAACATTGTGAGGAAAGTGTGTATCTTCGTGCAGTGCAAAGGTTGAAAACTGTACACTAGGGTTGTATCTTAAGATTATAATCGGGATCAATAACCATGGTCATAATTTCCCTACTTGTGTTGTCTGGAAAGCAAAACAATGATTTACAATGTATTAACAGAGATATTAAACAGAGGAAAAAAGCCGATACACTGTTTATTTGAGAACTTTGGAACAGCATTTCTGCTGCTAAATGACCTAAACAAAACTCATCAAAAGCTAATCAATTCAGCTATATTCTAAAAAGTACACAGCAAAAGTATATATAAAGAGGACACAATTTATTACACAAAAATATATTATAACGTTAATAAATAAAAACACACTGTAAAGCCCCTACAATCACCATTTGAAAATAATAATTGAACAACATTATCCTATTAGCAGGAAGAAGTGGTTCCCCTCACAGTACTGATGCAATAGGGCGTTAGCTTCAGTCAGTGATGGTGCTTGACTCGGGGGGGTTTCACACTCACATCTGCTGCCTGTAATACCAGCAGCTTAACAAGCTTTTATAAGAGCACTACAGCTCTGCTGCCCACCACCCTGCAGCAAATAACAGGTCAAGGCTGGGCAGATTAACATGGAAGGAGATAAGCAGCGAGCAGCTGTTGACGCCTTGTAAAAGGCCTCTGATAATCCCCCAGATATCATACAACTGTTCATAAAGACCAGAGGACACAAGCAGGTTCAGGAGTTACTGTCAATGTCATCATGACCAAGGACGCTTAAACAAGAATGATTTCATATTATTCTGAAGCTGCTCCTTTGGTGGAATATACATTAGTTAGGGGAATACAGACTGAGACCCTTTAAAAGAGAACATTATGAGCACAATGTTTTTGATAGGAAGTCTGTAACTATTGAGAAAATTGATTCATAATCAAGTAAAATGTCGTGGTTTCAGCTACTCAAAATGTAAGGTTTTTCTTTATTTTCTCCTTTTTATTTAATGAAATACTAAATGTTTTTGAGCTTTATCATATCTGATTGACACCGACATGCAAAATCAACAACTACATATCTACCGACATGACATCAAAATTAAGGCTGTGATTGTATTTGTCAATTACCCAGTTCTCCAAAACAGATATACGATACGATACGAATACGACATACCTAAATACCTAATATATCTAGTTATAATTCACACTTGGAAATACCAACCATTCCAAAAGAGAACAATACACTAAAAGCAAAATAGAAAATCATCTGATATTCATAATGTTAACTGTCTGACAATCACCTGGCCTGTAGAAGACCGACAGATCTGCATGCATGGAGTGACCATCAGCGGACACAACTCTAGATGCATCATGCATTTGTGTTGCTGTTTCCGTGGGAGGAATACAGTCACTGCGCAGAAATTCATTGAAAAATAAACTCTAAAAACACCCACAAAAAGTAGATGCAGCTGTCTAGCAGGTTTTGTAAGTTTCAACACTGCTCTACCTCATGGCTTTGTACTCTCTCCTGACAGATTTGTTATGTATTATTTCTGTATTTCTTTAATCAAATCGTGCACGGCAGGAAAAAACACTGAACTAAACCTTTTCCAAAACTGAATTCCTTCATTTACCTTCATTACATTGAAATGTAAACCGATTTGAGCATGAACCAGATTACAGATGCACCAGGGTAGAAGTACATACACTTAATGTGACAGACAGACACCTCCCAGATAAAGGTGAGGTATTTTTTAGCAGTAGTGAAAACAATTGTAAATAGTAAAGAATGACCAACATGGATAATATCAGTTTGTACACTTGACTGGGGATGATTCAGAGAAAAATGAGTTGTCCTACTCTATTTGGATTATTCCATTATGGTCTGTTTTGCACAAATCCAGCTATTAAAATAATATAGAAGGTGAAGGAACTTCTAAACCTCGGACTACAAATCCAATATTGACATACAAGAGTCCTACTCATTGATAAGAAACATTGGGACAAAGGCTTACCTTAACACCGTAACAGGACAGCTTGGATAGGATACATTTACATTTCTGACCGTTTCTGACTGTGACTTTTAGAGAGGCGGTGCAAAATTACCAGTAAAACCTTCCTGTGATTGAATATCCGGTCATTGTTTGGTCAAAAAGTTGCATTAAGTGCCCATAATTTAATCAAACAATAGGGACAATTTCACAGAAATGACAGCACAAGTCAAATACTGTCAACCATACAACTGTTATTATCACCAGGTCTTCACATTACACCTGCTTTTTCCTACTACTCAGTGGCCACACTCATCCACAGCCTTGAGGGTTTTGGTTTCAGCCGTCAGATCAGTATCACAGGGCTAGTTGAGATGCTTGTAGTCAGAGCATATTTATTATTAAAGCTGCTCGAATTCAGGTTATGAAATAATCATGAGGCTGCAGACCATCATAATAATACTGCTCTATTAACACACCTGTAGAAAACTCCTCAAGATGTAAAACGATGTGATGGTTAGAGAGGAGGAGTGTGCATGTGACACTTGGTTAAGTGCGTGATTAATTAAATAACTACTCTTTAAAAGATATGGAGTTGCCCTTAATGTGTTGAAAGGTAAATTATTAACTAAATCAGCAGCTACCTGCACTTCCCATCTGCTTCATTTTTTTAAGCACTTTACAGATACGTAATACCCCTATGGCAGATAATGTATGTAATAGTCATAAAGTTCATAAGTAAGATCAGATAGACTGTCAGCCGTCCAGGGGCCTGACTGCACAGGTGCTAGCCACTTTCCTGACGATGCTATAAGAGATGAATATGCGTTGTTTTCTATATACACATCATGAAATATCACCAGATACCGCGAGAGTTCCTGACGGTAGCGGTTACACAAAGCATGACACGTGTTCTTTGTAAAAATACGGACATTTTGGCATTATATTGGTACACTCTGAGCATACAAAACCAGCTAGCTTACGTTAGCTGTGACACCTGACAACCATCTCATCTCATCTCATCACCCTGCACCCGACAACAGAACAACCTTTAGTCGCTGTCTTGGAGGCCATTCTTTGGGATTACTGTGTTGCTAAACGTCACTCAGAGGCGGATAATTCACAAATGGTTAACATTTAAGCGACAGAGTTGATTTTTAAAGGCTAAAATACCTGCCGCCTCCCCCAGATCCTGGCCGCAGCGCCATCTTGATAACAGCAGTCACTAGGAGGAAGATGACGTCAGCCGTGACGAAGGGTGTGTGTCGGAGGCGGGCCCTGAGTACAGCTTCTCAGGCAAAGCTTGCTTCCTGCTTCCGGGGTGTTGTTTTCACATGGGGGGGCTGTTATTAACCTACAAAAACCTAATCTAATTCATTTTATGCACCAATGTGTGCCTTCTTTACAGTATGTAAGTTTTTGGGTGGAAATTTCTTATTTTGAAAAAATGAGAAACACACAATTCAAGCACTAGGTGATACTTTTTAATATAATAGAATATTCATCAGTAAGGCTCCAATGCATTTTCTATTTCTTTTAAATATTTCATCACCTGAGCTTCTTTTTTACCTGCAAGATATAAAACAGGGCCCAACATATAGATTAACAGAACTTGATATTTACTGCAATGAAGGTTATCTTCCAGCAGATGTCAGTGTTTAGCTTATTGGCAGCTTTGTTGATGCACAGTCATAATATACATACAGTCTGCACAAAGGGTCTTTGCTCCTCTTTTATAACGACACCTGTATGCAGTGCGTGCAGTCTGAAATGTGTTGCAGTGTAGCTATTTCTAGACAGACATACCCTCTTATGATTTTGCACAAAGATGAGAATGATTTAAATCTGTGTTCTGCATGTTCCATCAGATGGAGTCAGAAAACTAAATATTGAAAGGGCATCTTTCTGCAGCACACTTGCATTTTCAAACACACTCTCAAAAGAAGCTTCAAAGTGACAAAAGTGTTCATAATATGAAAAGTTGTTTCTAGTTTTTTTCAGCTCATAATAAAACAAATGGATACTTATGTTTGGGTTATGTATGGGTGATTATTATTGAAAAGAGAGAAATATTTTTATTTTAGTGACATTTTATTTTGTTTTTGTAAACTCCCTCAACCTGGGCTTTAGCTACACTATTGACCTCCATGGGAGCAGACAATATTTCTGTATTTCTTTACATCTATACAATACAACATGTTTATTTAAATATGTTAATGTCTACCAAAGAGCCATTATAATGCTTTCATGTCAACTGTAAATAGCATCTAATGTGTTGTCCAACATTTTTACCGGCTGCTTGAATTATTTAGGCCATTGTGCATCCTGACAAAGTGATTCAGTTTGCAGTTTCATTGTTACACCAATGACAAGGTGGAGCTACAAGGAAAAGCCTCTCTGGCATTGTCTCATTGCGGCTGTTGTTGTGAAAGATTTACAGCTTAATGAGAGCAGTGTAAGACAGCGGATGACAAGCCCCGCTGCTATCCATCACCTGGTCTGCTCTCAACCTTCCCATACCTCTGCTCCATTCAACAGCAATGATTCAGAGTCCATATGCATGACAGAGGGACTGATGTGGCCTTTTAGGCTTCAGAGTGACTCTAAAAGTAAAAAACTGCAGTTTTAATTGAACCATTTTGATCTTATTTCATTTACTGTCCATCAAGCATTTAAAAAAAGTGTAATACATACAGTCTAATACAAGTCAGATAATATTTTGGGAATAATTACAGCAATAGATTACAATTTTTAATAAAAGGATTAAGCAAATAAAATGTGTTTACAAAATACAATACAATTCATAGAGTTTTCATACAATTTCATAGTTCTTGGTGGGCATTTAAAGACAAAGGTTTTGAAGACAAAGTGAATATTTTAGTGCGTATTTTACATGTAAGTTGATAAAAAAAACTAAACAAATGGATGTCACTAATAATTAAGAAGATATTAAAGTGAGGCAAAGAAAAAGAAGATAATTAAAATTCAATCTCCTCTCATATTTCATCTACAACTTGAGGCAGCTGTCAGGAGCATGACCAGACTGTGATAAATCTCCACAGGCCTTAAAAGCCTGTCATGGCCTAATGCCAGACGTATGTACCATTTAATGACCTTGTAAATGTTTAGAGGAAATTCATTTTTACAATATCCAGGTAAAACACAAAGAAATTACGGTTGTTTGTGGCTTTATGTGGTATTTTATCTGAAATAAATCATATGGAATAAACCAGCATCAAATATTAGGACCATGAGTTGTTTTACTGTAGATGTGTTTCTGGGTGAAAATGTCTGTGTTCACTAGGGTCTAAATTCACCAATTCATTTGCATGTGGGGCTGAAAACCTGTTATAGAGAAATCCTGACAGATTGATGTTGTCATGCTGATGCTGTCACAGGCTTGATGCTGGATGTGTTAATGATTTATGGGGAATGGTGGGATGCCCAGAATGGGACCCGGGTTAATGTTCACCTTTCTCGCCGGGCCTCCTCTCTGGGGGGCTGCCCACAGCCCGTCCAGATCCAAGCGACGAGGGGACATGACTGACTGACGGAGTCGGCCGGCCTCCAGCTAAACCCGGCACACACAGCAGGGAGGAAGCCCACAATCTGCCCTCAGAGGAGAGGAGGGGACAGGAGACTGACGAGGCCTAATCGTCTTTTTGATGAGTCTCAATGGAAGCAATAAAGAGCAGTAGAAAATGTATTTAAACTGTTGTAATGAGAACACTTACAAACATACCACACTGGTGATAATGAAAGTCCTGCCTCTGAAAAATGTTAAGTTTGAGCTTCACTGTGAAGAATTGTAGTTTTAGACCAGACGTCGGCTTTCATATATCTGCTGGAGAAGGAACGTTTCTGTAAGCACAAACAAGTAGGACTGTAATGTGGTCATTCCCAACAGGATTTTTATTTAACATGGATGTATTTAAGTTGTTGAATACATTTTCTTAAAAGGAAAAAGAATGCTGCTATTCCTCAAAGTAAGGTATCATATACAGCAGCCAAGATGAATGTCCCCTGAAAGGCGCTATACAAATCTAAGTAATTATTATTATTATTATTATTATTATTGAAGTCATGAGCCTCTCGCACTTGATGTGTATTATGTTGTACCCAAAAATGTTCCTTCTTATTAAACTGATCAGTAATAATAGTTATATTACCATATGGTCCATATAAATTATGTTCGACTAAAATAGCTCAAATAAACACACAAGGACACAACCTAAGTCTCGTCAATGGAAGCAAGAGTCTGTGAAGATGTCAAAGCTAAAGATATCAAAATAAGCTAAATGGACTATTATTCAGAAAAGAAACGTCTTCATCACATGATTCAAATAATGTAAAGACATGTTTGCTCTCCAAAACGTTCACCTGTTAAGGAAGTAGGTCAATTCAAATGACTTCTCACATTCACATTAATGCCCTGTTTTCTTGTCCTTACAATAGTGAATGCTAATGAGTTGAATTGAACAGAAAAACTTGAGATCAAAAGCCAGCAATCTTTTCACGCGTGCGGCCTGGCTGTCACTGTAGGTGGTGCTGCTGGCGATGTACGGTGAAGGGTGCTGATTGTTGCTCTGGAGGCCTGAGTGATCTCCATGACTGTGCAGCAGCACAACAGAGGCCTCCTTGATGGGGGCTTTTGATGGATTCTCCTGTCAGAGCAGCTCCATACATGTGTATGTATTTCTCCATAGAAATGTTGGTGTTAACTCTGGTCGCAGTGACCAATTAGCCCTGGCAGAGAGTGGCCTCCTGACCCTTGACCCCTGCTGGGTAGTCTTATCCATTAACCCCTTGGGCCCCAGCTGGAGTTGATGTAGTATCCTTTATTCTGCCTCTGCTAAACACACGGCCACATTCACCCTACAGCTTCCACTTTCTGTCTCTTTGCCCCTCGCCTCTGTTCCCCGGGTGGCAGCTCGCTCCTTGGGTTGACCTCTTGAGTCCTCGAGATGAATCTGTTATCTCCATCTTCACCACCCTGCAGCAGAGATACACTCTCTAAAAGAGCTTCTCCTACATTGTATCTCTATTTAGTGTGCATGGTTTCCTTTTCTTTTTGTATTTTAGTGATTGCTTTCAGGTAGTTTTTTTTACAGACTGTTCCCATCTTTTTGCTTATATCTTTCTAATACACTGTTGGGGGGAACATATAGATGTTATATCTGGCTAGCATTTGCAATTGTTTGGAGCTATGGTTAAATATAGTAAAGGGTGCCAATCTACTGAAATTGCCCCTTCTCTGAAACTGAGAGCAGACTGTCCAGTTCCTGATCACTGAGCTGGACAACAGTGTGCCAGCCCAGCACAATGTTGTGAAGATAGAAACCTTGGTAACTAACGGCTGAGAGAAAGCCTGCAGTAGTTTTTTGTAGACACTAATTGATCTAAGTCTCCTTAGGGTAAAAACGTTTATGTGTCCTTCTAGGGCTTCAGTGTTGTGAGCGCAGTCTACAAAGCTCAATGGCCTTGCTGATTTTGGGCTTTAAATGATTCTTGTTGCGCCATATGAAGAAGCTCTAGATCAGTCCTCTGTATTTGTGGTCTTTGTTGATGCAGCGGACAATGGAAGCGTCATTAGGAAACCTTTGGAGTTGTATTGATACCTTCTATCAGTGATAACAGTAGCTGTATTTATGGTTTTATTGCAGTATGTTTCACAGTATGTATCTTTAGTGCTGATTGAGAGGCTAAACTTGGCCTGACTGCAAATGTGGGCAGACTCAAAGTTCAGAGTTCAGTAACTCAATACATCAAAGAAAGTGATTAAATGGTTTGAATGATGGGTTTAAGATTTTCTTAAAAATGTAATGGATTGACTGACAACATTTACCCAGATGAACTTCATCAGGCCAAAGTTGAGGCGTGATCAGTCATGACCTTCCCTGTTTTATGCTCCGCTGCCTGGGAGACATGCCAAGCCTCTCACAGGAGGTGAAGGGAGAGTCAATGATCCTCTGTTCCCTGGAAGTGTTCTGCTTTAATCAGACAGACAGCGCTGCACCACAGCCACTCTGGAGCTGACGGCTATCTTGGAAAATAAATGAAAAGTCCCGTGAAGACTTCCTTGAAGATGAATACTTAATTTTATTCCTTGTGCTCCTCTCAACGGCGCATGTCATTGTCATAAAACCTATTGAGTGTCAAAACCTGGATCAAGACTGGATAAAGAGAAAGGAGACCAAACATGATTTGTTTATGATTTGGTTTGTCATTATACTGTTTTAACCTTTAGTTTAGTCGTTAGTTGAATGTACGTTTTGTTAAAACAATCATACCAAACTTGGATTAGGAGAATGTTTCTCTTGTTAAGCATTATTGCTTTAAGCAGGAATTCCTAAATGAGTAATGGTGCCCCCTGCTGTGAGACGTGGAGCAATAAAGAGTAATTTAACCTTTTTAAAAGATTACTTTTCCCAGAAAGAAATAGTCTGCGGGGGCTTGCCAAATAGCATGCTGACGTTTGTTAAAAAGTCTGCTGGTATTCTTTCAACATTTCATACAAAGTTAGCTGTAAGATAAGAATAAAATGAATCTACCTAAAAATACAAATAAGTTCAAACTGACCTAAAGTGCTTCCTGCCTAAGCACAAGCTCTTTCCTCAAATAATAAGACTGACAATACATCCCCATGGAGACAAAGCAGACAACACCTTCTACCATTATCACTCATTGGTTTTCACGTATAAAATGTTTATACAAATTATTTAGCACATTTTTTCAAGAACCTGCCAATGAATCAAGCCTGTATTCAAACCCTAATTCTGAATTAAATGTCATGAGTTCAGTGTTGTATTTCAAGTTCTAACAGATGCTAATGAGCCCTCCAGTGTTTCAGTTTCTTTTACAGAAAAGAGCAAAAGAGACACTGTCAGATCTTTAGAGGCTTCCTGGGTCTGGAAATCAAAGGCCTCATTGAAAACCAAATAGAGCAACATCAGTGGATTACAAGGCTGCAAACAGCAGGGCTCCACTGTGTAGGCTGCAGGTCAACGCAGGGATAGGAAAGCACAGTTAAGGCTTTCTCAAGGAAATCACTAAACTGTTCTTTTTGTAAGTTTTATGTTTGAAAGTGTTAACCCTTCTTTTTCTTTCATTTTCAACCATATCCATACCACTTTAATTGCTTGTTATTTTCTGTGGGCAAAATAGGGCAGTTACATCACATGTCAAATGTCTAAGTGTTGTTCTTTTTAATGTTGTTCACGTTGCTGTTTTTTTTTTGTCACAGGAATTTAGGTAGGTAAGAATTTATATTAATAATTAAGATTATACAAGGTAAAGATGAACCTTTTTGCAATTCCTTATAGAAATATAGAAATCCTCTCATCCTCATACAGTATATAGATTTAGATATCAACAGATGTTATAAGTCTTTATATTACTGCAAACTTTACACCTCCTGAACACCTGATCAGCATGTGAAATATGCAATGTAACCCTAGAGCCATGGGACATTGAGCTGACTTAAAACCCTTTGAAGATGAAGCTGTGTTTCTTTTCATTACAATAACCATATTAAAAGCTATACATGAGTTTTTTTACATAAGGCTCTGTGTCAGTACCAGATAAATGCTGAAATGAATTATGCTATCGACAAGTCAAGTTCAACGACCTTGCTTGAAATGTAAGGTGCACTTTAGATCTATGAACTTCAAAGAGGCTGTTTGTCTTATCACGCGCAACACCACAACATCTTTGTAGAGGCTATAAACAGCTTTGAAGAGACGGAAAATAACTAAGTATCCTACTGCACTGAAGTACACATTTGAGGTACACTGAATTTGTATGTTACCTTATATTTCCAAAAGCTATTGGTTACAAATCATTGGCCCAGACTTAGAAAGTTATTGATGAATATATATATTATATCTATAATAATATTAGAAAAAACAGGATCAATGCTCGTATGTATTATAACACCTCCCACATTTATATCAAATAGTTCAATCTATCTTTCAATCGTATGCCTTGCACACACACAATAACCAAAGCCATGTAATCATTTTGAAAAAAACAACTTTTACTTGAAATATCAACATTTTCTCAGAAAGTATAAATAATGATTTATGATTGATTCCATTTTATACAAAAATAATACATTAGGAGAAAAAAAAATCACATCCTGCACAAGTATGAGTGCCCTCTGATCAGATGGGAGTAGGTGTGCCTATAATAACAGTCACACACCAACCAACATAATAATAACAAATGTGATGACCTAATATTGAACAGGAGACTGGATCTGACCCACTAATGATTTGCAGGGTTGGAAAAGTGTGTAATTAAAAATAATTCCTGATGCATAATTTGGTCCCAATGTCAACCTTTCCCATCGTTGTCAAGCAAACCGAAACTGAAACTGTGTGTTGGGACAAACTTTGCATACAAAGTCAATGGAGAGAAGGGAGTTTGCCTAACAGTACTAATAGTTGGGGGCGAACAAACACAGGCTCCAACGGCAACATTTGTGGCAAATAAAGTTTGCTTCTGCCCGAACACACCTTGGCAGTGTGAGCGTGGGCGTCTGTACCTACAGCAGCCGCTTCTCTCCCCAACATTTCTCAGCCTATGTGGATTCCTGGATGATTAGAGCAGCTGCTGTCACAACACTGCCCGCTTTCAAGTCCCTCTCCTTCACAAAATACCAGACGTACACAACTTGTTTTGTTTCTGAATACTTGTCAATATTTTCATCATGACTCTGGGGGGTTCCTGCCGGCATGATTTATGATAAGGAGTTATTAACAATGTTTGTCCTATTTGGTATCTCTTCACATTAAGGCAGGAAGTGGGAGAAGGAGAAAGAGGAGGAGGGAGAGTCCCATTCCTGAAATTCACCTGAACCTGTGTGCAAACAACACGGAGGGGAAGGGCCACAGTTGAAGTGTGTGAGTCAGTCCTCTCTGCGTACATTGAAGTTGACTCTTATTCTTTGGCATATTTGTCACACACACACACACACACACACACACACACACACACACACACACACACACACACACACACACACACACACACACACACACACACACACACACACACACACACACACACACACACACACACACACACACACACACACACACACACACACACACACACACACAAACACACACACACACACACACACACACACACACACGCACACACTCATCCATCTGCTCTTGTGTTAGTTTACAGGCAGCTTTATCAACAGCAACTCCAGTAGGCCTATATATATATATAATTATATAATGTATATATGCAATTGTTGGTGATTTCACTGATAGTGCATATTCATTTCCAGTCTCAAGTATGTCGAGTTCTGTGCAGAATCCAGTTATACAAAGCATGTCTTACACCGATTGACACATTGCATAGTCCTTTCAAGATTGTCAGTCTTTTCAACCACAGTATAAACAACTTGAACAACTTGAAATGATGAATCCCTCTGTATTCATCGCCTGCACTAAATGAGTGTAGAGGAAAACATATGGAAGACTCCTTTTAAAGACTAGTAAAAATGTCCAATGCATGCATACAAAATCAATACAGGGTTATTGTGATTGTCACACAAATCTGCTCACGTGCAGGGCTGTTTGTGAAGGCCTCCAGGAACTTGAGTCTTTCAGCCTTCACAGAGGCTGATCACTGTCTCTGTTAGTTGCAGGGTGCCTCGATATTTCCACTTTAAATCACAATGTAATTTAAGTGGTCCCAGAGCCTTCGTTTAAGTCTGCACCACTTAAACAGTTTTTGAGTGCTTTTTGGGTGCTTGATTTTTGTTCCTTTGCAATGTCAGAAAAGAGGGTGATCGGGGGCATAAGAAAAACTGAATACTGTTTTCAAAGATTGTGTTTAAAATCATCCTGTTTATCATTTGTGTGCGACGGAGGTGAAGCAAGTCTCTTCACTGTTCAGGTGAGTTTTTTTGTTTTTCTCCCCCTCTGTCCCCATTTCTCATTTTCACCGTCTGGCCCGCTGCCTCTCCTTTGGTTTTGTTGACTGACTCATCATCCAGCGCGCCGTTGCCGGTTATTAAGAGTTGTCATGGTTACTGCTGTGAGAGGGTGGAAAAATGTGCCTCCGTTGCCGGGCACCGGGGAAGTCAGGTGGACGCTCTCACCAAGCTTGAAGAGGACACTGAAAGGAGAAGGAGAAAAATGTGAGACAAAGTAGTCCTGCGTTACATAAAACAATAAAAACAATCTGTCCAGTACCACAGGTTATGTGATGGGCAACAAGGCTTCCTGGAGGTGACACATTTCAATGTAAATACCAGTGGTGGAAAGTAACTACATCCAGCTTTGAGTAACTTGAGATTATCCATTTTATGCTACTTTAACAATTATTTAAAAAAATAAACATATTCACAAAGGTTAAAGAACTAGTCAAATTAGCTCCATCTTGACAAAATGCTGCTTAAATGGTTCAATAATTACACTTTTATCTATGCAGTATTCTTAATGGAGTATTTTATAGTGTGGTACTTTTACATTAATCCTTTATTTAAATACGTCTTCCACCACAGGTAAATACAACACCCCTGCACCTTCATGTGTGTGCCACACCTGACCAAATACATTCCTCATCCCTCTTCTCCTGACTCTCAAAAGCCTTGTTTCCATTTAAATGCTCTCCTTTATTTTAGATTGTTTGTGGAATTAATTTTTCCCCTGGCTCTTCAGGGGCGGAGGTAGGTGACCCTGGTGTGACCCTGCGGCCAGCAAACAGCTCCACCTGATAAAGCTGACCCGCAGCTAAGACTTGAGTCATTAGACGCCAGGCTTTGAGCAGAGGTGAGTTTGAAACAGACTCAGGTATAATGGAGGGTTCTCGTTAAACAATGAGTTATAAAGCCGGAGCAGGGCTGGTTGTGTCATGAGAAAAAAAGGCTGCCCCGTCCAAATAAAGCCCTGATAAGAAAATACCTGGGAGAGCCTGCTAGCTAATTACCACCTAAATAAATGGGTTGGTCAAATGTCTCAGGTGTATGATGCCCGTAGTGGAAAATACATATTAAGTATCAAGAACTGTATAATTTTAAGGTTCTAGTGTTTTTGGTCTTAGTACTTTTTAATTCACTATGTTTCATAAGGAGTTTTTTTACTGACAGATGTATCGTGAAGTTACTTGGTATAAAATGCATTGGTGCTGTATCGATTAATGGACACAAATCCAAAATGTGTCCATGAAATATCTGAAATCAGTCTATATTTATACTTTATACAGTCATATAAAAAAGTGTGCGTCTTGTAAAACAAATAAAGCGTCTACAGTAGTTATATATAGTTGTGAACATACTGATATCAGTATTTATCTTATCTAAAATATCAAACTAAAGAGAAAACACGTGAATATTCAATATTCAAGTTATTTTACATTGTTTGTACATTTTTCTTTTGTTTTACAAAATTAAAACAAGCTACACCCTGACCAGAAGGTATATTGCCTCCTCATGGAGGTCTGTTACACTTCGCCCCCCCACTGAGGATATACTGCACTCTGAGCTATCATCCCTTCAACCCATCTGTCTGTCAGTAGCAGCACTGCGTTACGAGTGCTCTGACTCAGCGTGGGAAATTGAGCGTGTGAAAGTACCGTGGACAACATTTCAGGCTAGAGCGATCACTGAGAGCAGGGAGAAGTAGGAAAGAGGAAGAGGTGTAATTACCCAAAAAGAAACTCTACCCCCACTCAGCCCATCTCATCTCCAGCCTCACTGTAGCATGGAGCAAAGTAGCAGCACACAAGGCTTGAGAACCCTGATTAAAAGCGGGGCTCATTTCCTAATCGCAGAGGTACTCTCACCAGGGAGAGGAAAGTGAAAGGAGGCAGCATTAATCAAGAGGCGTTCAGGCTGATGGAGCAGGTGATTGATTAGACGTCTTTTTAAGAGGAAATAGGAATTCTGGGGGGTATACTATCCATATATCTGTCTTGTCTCTTGGTTTTAAACCAAGTGAAAACATTTAAATATCAGCAGCAGCTCCACACAGAAATTATAAACATTAAAAGGAGCAGTCTGCACACCTACATAAAAGATTTGTGTGCAATTTTGTTGATTTAAAATTGTATTTACCCAGGAAAGACCCCCAAGTTGCACCATCTTGTTTACAGCACCATCCTAATGTGACAGGAATTAAACAAAGTCAACACACGATCATAACACACAAACATTTCTCCCTGTCATGATGTAGTTCCTGTTGCTGTTAGTGTGTGCTTTGAATGTGTTGTTTCTCTTAATCAGAACAAAGTAAGGGCGATTTATGTGTATAAACAGGAAATGAGTGTGCTAGTCAAACAGCACTATTTTTAAGAGATTTGATCAAACGTTAGAACTCCCCGTTGCAAAATGTAATAATTTTAACAGTAACGGCGATACCATTTTAATGTACTGCTGATTATCATGCAAATACCCCAATAGTGATCACAGACTTTTTACTTTTTTACTTTTAAAATCGCAACGGCAGACAGAGAGAGGTAAGAACATGCAGCTGTTGCCCCTGAGATGAGATATGATGTGAAGGACTCACCGTTTTGCCTGACATGGAACTGAGGGCGCTGAGGCTGTTGCCGTCTGTGACCACCATGGCCGAGGGGAAACGTGACGGGTGGGAATATTGTGGGGGCTCTTGCTTGTGAGAATACACTGCAGAGGAAAGTCAGATAGATTCAATTATATTTACAAAAATTATAATTATTTTACAAAAATGATATAACACAAAAACAGTATATGTTGTAGGGTCTTAAAAAACATTGAATGTTTATGATGATCAAAAGGTAGCAAAGTCACTATTAAAGAAGATCTGGTCCAAAATCTAGTAGTTTCTGAGGAAAGCTTTCACATCTTTCTACTTTTAGTATTGTAATACAGATAGGAAAGCAGCAAAAGATGACTGTTTTACGCTCTAATTGCATTAAAAAAAAAAGTAAACTAAACTTAAAAGATCATAAAAGAGTGGAGAGCGTTTTTTAAGGCTTTATTTCTAAAATATCCACTGCTTCAGATCAGTTCAAGTTTCCCAAAATGCTTCTTAGGGGTAATTTCTACACAATGATTTTCATTTTCTCCAATTACTCATTTGTATTGTTTTCCTCAATATTTCGGATTGTTTACCCTTTCAGACCTTAAAAATGATTTGAAAAAAGTACATCACTTCTTTGAACTGCATACACATATCTGTTACAGCAACACAAACAACAAAGGTTTGGAACCACTAGTTTAACTGACATACAAAGCATCCTAGAGGCTCTTTTACATATGTGTAACTTACTGTGTGAGTGAGTGACAGACATGAATGGCTGCTGGCTCATGTGGCTGGGGGAATGCTGCATCAGGCTCTGTTGGTGGGGGCTGTGGAGCTGCTGGGAAAACTGCACCGGCTGCAGCGCTGCCAGGCTTCCCGCCACGCTGTTGATCACTGGCACCGACTGAGACTGTGATGTGTTCAAACCTAGAGAGACACAGCAAAACTTCAGTTAAAACATTTCCATGGTGGAGTAAATGAAATGACTTTCTCTCTTTTCTAAAGGGTTGGAGGACTTACTCTGTGCTATGGCCATGACTCCAGATAGAGGCATGATGAGGTTCTGGTGGTGGCTGTGATGGGAACTGTGGATGTTGGTCAGTGTGCTGACTGGAGGAAGTCCTCCACCTGAACCTGAAATCTGAGGAAAGATAAAAGAAAGATACAATTACAGTACTGATTTAGCTTTCTGATATTTCTTACATGCAACACTTTGAGTGTCTGCTATTTAGGTTCACATAAATGCATTTTCAAAGTGAAACAGATGTTGGGTAATAAACTAACAACAGACATAAATGTTGACTCAGTTCAGATTATTTTGTATAACACTGCACTTGTGTCACTCCACTCATACACAGCACACAGGCAAATACTGATAAGGAACAAATGTGAAGAAAAAAGCAGACTAGAAATTAGGATTGTGAATGAGTTTGTGTAGCATAAAGTAACTTTGTATTGCTTCATACAAATACATAAGTAAATATTTGCAAAAAAAAACATTAATGCATTTAGTAATGGATGTCTGGATTGAGATCCTCCCACTCGGTGGCTCTGAGACTATTTGACTACTGCCAGCTGCCCACAGTGGACAGGCCGGCCAAACACACATCTGCAGATAAGAAACTGCCCGCTCTGACCTGCTGCACAATACACTGCCTGCCCTGGCTGTGGTAATTTCATACAATGACGCTCCAAAAGGCAGAAGTATTTGGGTCTGTCAGGGAAGTCAGTGCACATTTGAATATTACAGTTGACCCTGAACAAGATAAGTAGTTCAGTCAGTTTGATTTTGAGTGAAATGGAGACAGAATTTAGCTCCAAATAATATATTTGTATGTTTTATTGCTTTAATGTGTCCTTTTCAAATCTTTAAACCTAATACCCTGTTTTTGTTTAGATGTATTTCAGAAAGGCTTGTATGACACCTTACAAAGGGTCTACAGATGATGAATAGCCTTGTTGCTAATTCTGACATTGTTGTTTACTCACTTATTTACCCTGTCCCTTCTAAAATAAAATAAAGTGAAACTAAACTTTGACAGCAAATCACACATAATACATAAAAAGTATTGTTGCACCGCTGCTAAGGGTCACTGCGCAGGTTTCCTTGTCACTGATCAAATATTGGACTAGGGCAGAAGGGAGAAACTCTGAAGTTGAAACGAAAAGAAACATTGGGCACAATCAAATGTTGGCGTCATTTCTCTGGGAGAGCAAGCAGCACTCCACCTGAGGCTCCTCTGCGAGGCATTTAATCAATGAGAACAGAATGTGTCTTTGTCAGGTTTATTGGCTGAGTGATGAACATGCCTGGTACACTGTGGTGAAGGCTGTGCCCTATAGTCCACCTTCCAAACAGAGCAGCACAATGTGTTAATTGTTGGCTTTTGCCCGTGGGTCCATGAGAGAGGAGGTCCAGGAACTTGCTTTGTACGTTTATGCTAAACGCAGGCTGGGTCTTATCTAATCTGAGGCCATGAGGCCCCAGGTGTGTTCACTCACCATCTTGGCGTCAGGTGAGAGCAGACTGTGGCTGTGGTCCAGTCCTCCCGGAGACACCTGCTGGAGCACCGATTGGCTGGTGGCCATCCCGTTGCTGCTGTGGTGACTGATGGTCGTGGAGGAGGTGACCTCACCGGGGCCTTGGCTGTAACGCACTGAGAGAGAGACACACAGTTAGTTTCACTTGTCCTATCCTACAACTATAACAGCTGCTTGGTCCTACAGCTATATTACTGATGTAGGCAGAGAGATAGTAGCCTCATTCTGTGCCTAGAAACTCCACTGTCACTCCAATGAACCTGCTCTTTAACTCAGACAGGGGAGGACAGAGCAAACAAACACAGCGACCTGTCTGCTGCTATCTGTGAAGCTCAGCCAAGGCCATTCACTGCGTTCCCTCACTCACAACAGTCTCTCTGATCAGCACACACATGCTACTGATGGTGTTTGTAATTACGTCAGTGTGGAGTTTCACTAGTATCATCAAGCAAATGTAGAAGTAGAGGTTAGAGTTATATTTTATATTATTGTTTGTTAAACTGTCAGATGTTAAATACTAATGGATCAATGTGTGAGCACATTTTCACTATGGTGATTAATTTAGTTGAACAGAAAAATAAATGTGGTTCCCCTTAACACATTTCTCAAACCTTGGTTTTACCCTCTTAAGACTAAATTAAACAATCAGAGAATTTCAAATTTGTTAAATCTATGGAAAGATGTGAAAGTAACTAAAAACTAAACCTGTCAGTTCAAAAAGAGAAAAATATGTTTATTTGTCATCAATAAAGTCCTAAAAATGTTACTTAAGTACAGAAGTTCAGTACACCTTATATATGTTCACAGTGATGTATGTCATTCTTCTTTTAAGGGCTATCACAAAATCTTATGTCTAGACCTCTTGTTTTCTCTCACTGGAGGCCCAAAGGAATGCTTCTCCCCACCACAACCGACAATCAAATTCCTGTTTGCCGATGCAGGCCCCCTCTGATACCAACAGAGTAAACATTACACAATTACAAGCAATGTCAAACACATTCTTATCCTATGGTCTCAGCCTCACACAGACACAGAGAGCGTCCCTCCCTCAGTGACAGTGTAGAGACAGACTCTGTTTGCACTCAGATCTCCCATCTTGCCCGAGCCCTCCGTCCCTGACCCAGGTGTGACAGCCTGAACGCCCTGTCGGGGTCGCTCAGACATGACAGGAGGCATTGATATACAGCAATTCTGAGATAAAACGGAGGGAGAGGCGCTGACACTAAATGTGACCAATGACGGGGGCATTGATTTCTTGTCAGGACTCGAAACTGGAACAGGATGTGTTTGCTCCGTGTGAGGAAAACAAATGATTTTTCATCGTAAAAATCGTGCAATTCTTTAAGAAGTTGGATGTGTACGGATTCATGATAATTAGATGCTTTATATTCAAATCAAAAGTTTGAGAACTGGGAAATACATGCTGCAAACAGTGATATCACAGTCGCTCCTATGCCCTTCATAAAAAAGTTACAACCAGTAGCTGGCTAGCTTAGCTTAGCGTAAAGACTGGAAATGGGAGGAAACAGCTTCCCTGGTACTATTCTTTTAACTACAGACACTTAAAAAACAGATAACGCGCCGTCTGAAGCCAAAGAGCCATATTTCATCCTATAACTGCCCTCCATTTTGTTCAGCCCACAGACTTCATATTGTCTTCTGCAACATACTAGCAACCCCACTACACTCCACCGTGCCTTGTAAACACCGCCGCAGAACAATAAAGCACTCCATTGGACTCATGACCCCCATTGCAACACAATAGAAGAGGACTCATAAAAAGGCAGTTATCTTTGAGCTGGGCGACCTCTTAAAGTGTCAGAGGGAGAAAAGGATGCTATTCAGGACAGTTTTGTTTCTTTGGGTGCAGCAGTAATTCTAGCTGCAGGGAGTCTCATAGTAAGTAGAAGGACTTCCACGATCTTCACTAAGACACTCTCAGTTACTAGAAAGCTAATGTAAAATAAAGGTTTTTCTACAAGCACAGATTAAGTGACTAACCACCAAATTAAATTGTAATTTATAGATTCTGCAAAAGCTAAAGAACTGCTCTGGCAAGATGTGACAATCCATGAAAAACTGAAGGGTCTTTTTTGAGAGCAGGGGGGAGGGCGAGAACTTCCGAAGGGGAGTGGTAGCACGGATCTTCAGCAGGTTTAAAAGGCTCTAGCTCCCTGTGTGACCCATGTAATATCAAAGCCTGCCTCCCCAACCCCAGGCAGTGCTCATTGTAGTGCCGCTGCATATGACAGACCTCCTGGGTCTCTGCAGGACGTATCCAGGCTCTTCTTTGTGGCTCTCTGGGAGAACAGAGCAGTGGAAAGTGTAGAGCTAGGCCATCCTTTTTCCTGTGTGTGTGTGATGTTTCAAACCGGCCTGAGGTGACGGAAAGCAATGCAACCTACGGATAAGACCCCCCGTACTGTGTCTGATCAGGAACTTCTGAGTCTGCTTGTTTTTTAACATGCAGAACGATGATTCAGTGTAATGGTGACTCTAGCTGCCAAGTAATCATCTAAAAATACTAAATTACAAGTAAAAATCCTGCATCCATATGCACATGGACATAAGTATTATGAAAGTTAAAGTACTTGTCAAGCAGAAAAACGGCCCCTGTGTCATAAGTATAATATTTTACATTATGCGAGTCTTACTAATGTTCCAATGTCTAGGCAGTATCTGACTGCTGTACCTAGTTTTGTCTACTTTATATACAGTGAGAAGTTTAGTGCAGAGGTTTCCAAAGGGGTTAGTCCGCTTCAAATGGTCACAAAATATATCTGAGGAGTTGTGAGATGATTCATGAGGCAGGAACAGGAAAACATTTTTTATTTTTTATAATCTGTGCTTTTTGTAAGGTATTTGAGTTTTATCACTTTGGGGTTTGATTGTAAAGACTTTTGGAGGTGAAATTGCTCTTTGGGGAACATGGCCCCAACCAAAACCTGCTTTTTATAAAGCTAAATCATTAGGAACAAATCCTTTACATGCATTGTCATTTTTGTAATTATCATATCATTTTCTGAAAAAAGGAAAATAAATATTTAGATGATTTAAAATAAATTAAAGGGAAGTAAAATGTCAATAATGTCCCTCCAAAATATATAGGAGTAAAACTATAAGTTAACATACAATGGAGATTGTTTGGTAAATTACCCCCAACCGCAATGTACTACCACCACTGCAAACAACAGTTTCTTTAAAAACGAATTAAATAAGAAAATCAAACTAATAAATTGGCCAACAAATGTATGGATTAACTAACTTGTTTGGGGAATTAATGCTTTGAAGTCAAATGTCATAAATTAGATTGATTACGTGATCTCAGTAAACAATATAAGTGGATGAACAGTAGGTAAATATTAAATAAGAAAACACAGGTGCGTGTGCTCATAGAACTGCCAACAAATGTAATCTTGCCTGAAATCAGTTTCATTTCTGAAGGTAAAAAAGCCACCGCCAAAACCGCACATCACAGTGTTTGACTGTCCATTCAGTTGTGACCGACTGATCAACGAGCTGAAACAGAATCAATAAAAACTCCCAAAGTACGAGGAGTTTCTTTGATCTGACCCAGCAGTGACCTCTCTTGTGTGACTGAAGGTGCAGCAGCGGTTTAGGGGGGGGGGGACTATAGCTTTCTCTGTAGGCGCAGAAGGGGTCATCAGTCCTGTCTGGCCAGAAAAGAGCCCATTCCTCAGTGGACAGCTCCTGCTGCTCCAAGTCTGCACCCAGCCTCAGCAACTATACCAATGCCCATAAAGATGAGGGGGGAGGCTTTCAAATCAGTCCTCCTCAAGGCCCAGCAGAGATAAATGAACCTAGGTTACAGTCACTGCAGTCTTCTAATACACCACAGACAATGGGACCGCCTGCTGAGGGAGAGTATAGAGAGTTGAAGTCAGAGGAGACCCTTATCAAAGGCCTGGGAGATGTAGTAGCAAAGGATTTTAATTGTCCATTAAGCATGCATAATACAGGCCGTGCCCTAGCAACGCAATGAGACGCCCTGCTGGGATATTATTGTCAGGCCAGGGGCTGACACTGAAAAACAGCTGATGCTGTCGGCAGGATGCCAGCAGGACACCTTGTAAGCAGCCAGCTGAGCGTTTTTTTCAGGGGGTGGTTAGAGTATGTTTCGCAATGCACCGAGTCTTCCCTTCTATAACCTTATCGCTGACCCCTCTGGCTTGGCAACCTGAGGTCAATGCCTGGTCAGGTGTTCTGGGCATCAACAAAAAAAAGCTCAAGCAAACAGACAATCACCAAAGGTAAAAGAGCAAGCCAAGGCAAACAGTTTGTTTTCCCTTCAAAGCTCGCCTCGTGTTCGAACACGAGAGGACAACAATAGGCTCTGAGTGAGACTCTCAAATCACAGTTTTATGGAGGTGAGTGATGGCACGGAGGATAATGCTCTGTGAGGCCTATCAGCTTTGTTTTTATGTCGTATACACAGGTAGACTCAGTCAATACTAATTACTCCGAATGCAAACATCAGGTGAGGGTGAAATGGTCAGGGCCAAAACGCACAGCATTTCCTTGTTTTGGAGACTCTTTGAACGGAGTCATTAGCAACCTGCATGGGAGGAGGAAATGTGGAAATGACGGCGTTATGTCGAAGTAAACTGGATGTGTCTGTCCCCCCCCCTGACCCTGGCCTGACCCTGGCCTGTCACAGGATTGCTGCCCTTTGTGACATGCTTCTCCATGCTGACTTTGGAGTGGAGATTGCAGGTACAATGTGGATTGTTCTCAGTGTGTTTTCAAAGATCAGAATAACAATGGCATTTGCTCAGCTCACTCACTCACGCTCATTGATCACTTCTTCCCTCTTTCTCTGCCCCTCTGATCACATCAACTGTGCTTCTGACCATTTCTGACAGTGTTTTCACACCAAAGACACTAAATCTTATTATTTGCACTATTATCTCAAATGTAGGCGTAAATATTGTAAATTAAACGTTCTTAATGCATATTCTGTCTCTAGTCATATGGTATTTTTGTGAATGAATGATGAATGCAGATGATGAATCTACAGACATGACAGTTAAGGGAGAACCCCACTGACCTCAAAATATGTTAACAAGTCTTGGAAAGTATTTTGTGTAATAATGTAGGTACAAGGTTTTAACAAGACCAAGATATTGTTGAATAAGTAAGACAATATCTCCATTTATGCTGTGTCAATTGTATGACCTTTTATTTTAAACTGTCTGACAATGTTAAAGATGTGCAATGCTAAAATGATGGACACATGTTGTCTGCTTTCTGTGATGCTGAACTGCATGCAAAGTAAAGTCAACTGTCATCTTACTGGGAGGTGAAGCGCTGTTGTGGGGATGATGTGGCGAGCTGTGTGACAGCAGAGAGTTCATGCTGTGGGACGGTAAGGTGATGGAGTCCATGGCCAACTTCTGCCTGAAGGCTTCCTCTTTACGCCGGTTGGCGAACCAGTTGTAGACTCGCACTTCAGTGACCAGATTTGAGCCGAGGCCCTGAGCTTTGGAGGGGGAGACGCCTCTCTGAAGACACTCAGCTCTGCAGATATCAAATAAATAAAAATTAGGGTTAATGTTGTTTTGGTCAAATATTTCTAGGAAGGTATAGGAAGTTGTTGTTTTAAATGTACCTGTTGCACTCTTCTACTAAAGCTTCCCGCTCCTCCTTGCTGGGGTTCTTCTGCCGTTCGTAGGCCTGGTACAGGATTTGCTGGGACGCAGGCCCCCACTTGAAACGATTACGTCTCATTTTCTTACAGGAGGGTTCGCTTCCGACCTCTTCACCAGTCTGGCCCATGCCCTGACCAGACGGGTTGTACTCTGGGAAAAAAAACATCGGATCCTGATTGTCTTTATCTGTCATGTTGCAGCCAGAGCTGTGCACTGCCTGGTTGAACTCTGCAAAAACAAAAAGATGTACATTCAATAAAACTCATTTCAAAATGCTTTCTTTCAATGCAAAATCACAAAACCAAAATGCATATCTGTAAAACGTTTACCCACATGATAGAGGTCTTTTCTATCAAAGAAACAATATATTTCTTGCTATGATGAATTATGACTAAAATTGCTGTAGGGGAATGTATATGTCATCCAACATGGTGAGGACATGTCAAACCCACCATGATATTAAAACCCCCAAAAAGCACATGCTGTTGCTAACTACACATTACAGGACAGGGCCAATCTGTGAGAAACTCAAATATGAACTTACGTTGGAGAATCTCCCGCTGTTTCCTGACATACCAGGTGTAGAGGGCCGCTCGCTTCGTTGTTTTCATGGGCGTGCCTTTGTTGAGGTGCTGGGAGAGGTGAGACTGGTTGAGCCCTGTGACGTCCACAACCTCCCGTTGGGGGATGTTGTGCTGCTGCATGTAACCTTTGATCATACGGGCAGCACGCCATGGATCCTCTCTGCGTTCAGATAAAACAGGAGCAGAAAACACATTTCACCACTGAACTATACTGCAGTCTTTAGAGGGCAAAACCAGCTTCACATTTCACATTTATTGGGCTGACATAAAGTTCTGGTCTTAAATTAATATAAATACATGGTGAAATGCTTCATGTAAGGGGAAAGAAAATGTTATGGTAATGATTGTAGGCATTAAATGTTGTTTATGTATATCTTTTACAAAATCTACAAATGTGGAAGTATTAAACACATGTTCCTTCACCTAAATGTTTTTCAAGGCTTCAAGTTTAAAGGGTAACAAGTCCTCTCACTGAAAACCCGTTTAGCACTGTAGCCCGTTCAATAGGCTGTAAATATTTTCAAAGGTTAGTTCAAGTGGATTCAGGCAGGTTGAGGAACTTGGACTTAGTATTTGTCGCCTAAACACATAATGTAAGCCTGGAAAAAAAACTAGATCAAGTTTGTGTGAATTTAAAGCAAGCTGTACAAATCTAAAAAAACAACAGCTAAAAAATGAATCAAACTTAGGTTGACAAGAAATTCTGATATACTCAGTTATAAATATACTTGTAAAATGTCTGTATTGGAAACAACTTGATAAAAATATTAGGCTAAGTCATACATTTGAGTTAATATTTATATTATAATGTTTACTCACTTCATTCTATGATCAGATGTTTGTAATTGTTAATCAAAAATACATTGGAGTCAGGATAACTTGAAGAAATATAGTCGAACGTGTAAAATTAGATATATTTAATCTTTTAATCTTATAAAAAAGCGACGTTCAGTTAAACTCAATACATTATTTCGTTTTTTAGTGCATGTGAATTAATACAATCTTTGATTCCAAAAATGAATTTAGCATCAAATCGTGTTCTTACCTGTAGAAACAGCGATTGACAAAAGCCATACTCATAAAACGTCTAATTTCTGCAGCAGTGTTTAGGTCTATCAAAAACAATTCGGAGGTAAAACGGAGCCATGACCTACAATACGAGATTAACAGGCCCAGACACTGACATCGGTAATTATAGCAAATCTAACACGCCTGTTTGTTTTGGAGAATGTGGAGGCCTACATAAGTCTGCGGGTTAAGTGGGAGATGTTAGTTTATAACTTTTGACAATGAATAACCAGATCTCCATTCACTCTAATCACACGCCACTGTGTATCTTTCCGTTGATGATTTATAGAATAAAATTAATAATAACTACACGTGGGTTAGTTTTGATATTCTTCCGGTCGTGTTAGAGCTTTAAATATTAGTTTTACAGTAAATCCAAAAACTCGAATTGGAATAAATGGATTACGATTTGTTTGGGATGTTTTTGTTTACTGGCATAATAGGGAAAACATAAAAGATATAATACATATTATTGTATTATTGTTAATATTATAATTATAATTTGTATTATTATTATTATTATTATGCTATTCATAAGTTGTATTCATATTGTAATTAGTATTATTATAAGTATGATTAAGAAGTTGTGCATGTTATGTTATTTATATAATAATGATAATAATAATTTATAATAGGCCTATGTGTTATTCTAAATGTCAGACTGTCGTGCATCCACTTTCTCTTCGTGTCTGTCGACCATTGCCGGATTTCTTTTTATCGTTGAGAGGTGGAGTAGTTAATAATAAATAGATCTCAGTTCAGCTGATATTTTGCAAAGGTAAAGAAATAATAATCCGTGTGGGTAATTAGTAACCAGAATGGAAAACAGAACCACGGCGGGTCATTTTAAAAATGTAAACACAGAAGGGAAATGCATTTGCTATTGCCTATAGGCCTACATGTAGGCTATTTAAACAGGCCTTCTGTCCTAACATTAACAAACTTAACAGAAAGAGCATTTTGAGTGTGTTATAAAATAAACAGAATAACCTTGAATATGCGCATATTTTCACTTCCTCATGACACCCTTCAAAGTGCGATTTAACTTAATTTTAACTATTTAAAAAAAGTTTTAAAAAGAGTTATATAAAGTAGGAAAACTTACGCCAACATGCGATCCAACTCGGCCCTCTGCTCCGCAGCCTCCTCCGTGTTGAGCGACTGGAGCTCCTTCAGGATCGGCGGAGTGTCGAAGTCGTCCCCGTCGTCGGAGCCCTCGTCCCCGGACAGCTTGCCCTTGCTGTGTCCGTTGGTGAGCGTGTGGAAGACAGGCTTGGAGTCAGAGTCCGTCCCGTTCATCTTGCCGCTCTGCGGAGGAGCTGGGGAAATGGGCAGGTTCTCCAGTTTTACTCCGAAGCCCGGCGGGCTGGGGTCCAAATCATCCAGGGCTTGGATCAGAACATCTCTGGTTACTCCCGAGTCCAGCAGGGCGCTGAGGAGCTCGTGCTGCAGGGATGTCAGCTTTGATACCATTTTAGAGAACATTAAAAACACAACATAGGCCTGCTGTGAGCGCGCTGCAGCAGAGTGAAAAGGGGAGGTTGAAGTGGGATATTACAAAAAAAATAAAGTTCCTCTCTGCTCCAGTGTTGTGTGAGTTTGCGGCTCCTGACACCTGCTCCGAGAAGCTGCTTCACTTCCCTGTTGGAGGGGAGGATGGAGCTACTTTGTCATGATGCTTGAGTGCATGCAGGGGGATATAAAACGTGGTAATGAGTGGGCCGGCTGATGGGAGCCTTATGTAAATCCAGTGAATAAGGCCCGCTCTGGGCCGAGGTTGACATGTGTTTACACTGCTGCACTGCTGCTTTTATTGGCTGCCCTTATCAGCAAAACTTTCATGGACTTTGGACCCTGTTGTATACGGCATAGAGACTTTTAAGAAGGCGAGCTGCACATATTCACACCGCTGATGAAGTTAGTTATTTTTAAATAATGCATTGAAATAGCTCTGCGAGCAGTAGGCCTACAAGCAATAGCCTACTATTTATATTTCCTTCCTTATTTTATATTATTAGTTCGGAATATACTTTAAATGCCAATGCTTTTAAATTCTAAAAAGTATAGTTGCACGTTAAAGTTTCCCTGAAAAAGCAGCCATTAATTTGTATCAATAATAATCCATTGATCTCTATTTTCAAAATTACAATAATAATACAATATTTTATTCGTTTTCAACTTAAAACATCATGGAGGCAAACCCTTAGGTTTTAAACCTTGAAAACGTGGGACAGAAGTCCCTTTTAAACATTTTAATTGCCTCAATTGTCTCTTATCTGCGCACAATGACACGACCATATAAACTATGTTGGTCCCTTAAATTGCTAAATGAAACGATTGAGGTTTATCTCACTTTGCAAATTTAGAAAAATAGCAATACCACTTCAATTCACTCAGGAGTTAAACAAACACTTAATCATTAATAAGAGCAGAGTGATGTTATTAGGGACCTCTTCACCTTTGTTTCCTTGTGAAAGTTCTTTAAATAAAACAATAATAAAGCTGTTTAGCTGTTTGTCTTCCTTTAGTTGTAGGTTCTGAAACAAAGACGGACTGAGAGTGAACTCACAGAGCAGGTGTAGCCAATGCTGGTGTCCAGTCTGACTTTAAAGTGCAATTTCATTCACATGTGCTTTTCAACTTTATTTATCTTATTTTGTTGCAGATGTTAAATTATGTTTTATCGTTAAAAGTAGTCGGTAAAAAGTCATCTGGAAATATTGGCAGAAGAAGTCCTGAAAGTGGGATCGAATGCGTGAATAAAGTTTAATATTATTGATTTATGTTTAATATTTGAGATTGTTATTTGAATGATGTTTAGACTTCACAATTGGCTATAAATTGACCTTTTTCTCAAGTTTACTCTAGTCTAGAAAGACATCGTTGTCCACAGATGAAGAAAAACTTATATCTATTTAAACAAACTGTATAATGAATGAAAACAAAATAGTATTTTGTACAACGTGAAGTGTTGGTATGTTTCACCTTTTTATGATCTGGGGGTCTATCCTTGTGTAGAACAGTGTATTTTTATCAGAAGTGATACAGATAAATAAATACAAATCACCAAATAGCATTAAAAAAGACAGTTGTTTACAGTTCCTTTAAACTAGGGGGGGAAAGCATACTAAAGTTGCAAGAACTTTACAGGTGACCTGAGGAAGATACTGCTTAAACACCCTTCAGATTGACTTTCACCCTCATTAAAATGCTTATATGCATGCGAGATGAGACTTCAAATCCCTTTAGATTATACTGTGATTTCTGAACGCTTAACATATGCTTCAAAATGTAGTTTATAATGTCTCTATAATGGAAATCTCATATTATATTAAGGTAATAATATGGAGATTCTGACGACCTACTGATATTATGAGACCAACAAAATGGCATGTGTGCCAGTCAGGTTACAAATTAAGACATTTTCCAAAAGCAAATTGTGTAGTTTCTTAATTTCCCTATCCATTGAAGAGAAAGACAATTTTCACTTGATGCAAACAAAACCTTGCTGTAAACAAAAAACGACCAGGAGCCACTGACCTCCTCTGCATGATGGTTTACGACAAGATACTTAGCCAATTATTGGTTAGACGTGTAATCTTTCAGTATAGTATCAATGTGGTTGATCATTAGTAATACACAGGATTCCCTAAAGCTATTACCAACAGAGCTAATGTGTTGTGAGGCAGACAATGCTTATGCTTATCTGAATATAAAAATGTCATAAACATTTTCTAATTACAAAATTGAGGAAGATATAGAAGTTCAATTAACAACCCATTGCTCTGTCCAGGAGACCATTCTCTGTAAGAAAGTTAATGATATTATTACAATGAAGTCTTATTTAAGGTACTTTTTGTTTTCCCGAAATATATCTTCAAACTGTTTTTCTTCAATCTAAAGATCCGCTTCAGTTTTCGGTGTGGTTGGTGTCATTAAACAGATTACACTCTTATCTCCAGCTACTATTCTTGTGTAAAGTTTCCCTGAGTTACACACCTAAGCTGCACTTCGCTCCGTTGTGTAAAGTGCCACAGCTACAGTAATAACCCAGTGGAAACAGATAAATTACATTGTGTCTGCAGCCCCGTCATCTTAAGGTGACAAGTTAATGACTCATGTGTTCGTTTTTAAATCTGAGACATTGATTTGTCCTAATACCACAACAAAGGGGGCAAGTCAGTCAGTCTGACACTAAACCTTTTTCTCACAATCACAGTGGAACGGACGGTTAAAGTAAAAGTTGGATATTGGTTTCAAACTGAAGATGTATTGGTAAAAGTAGATGAGAGACATTATGTGAAATTCATGTGAAGCAAAAAAATAGATTTCATGACAGTAGTGTCAATTCATTCAACAAATGTATACAAAGACATGGATGTTATGGCAATTAAAAATCATAAACATAAAATAATGTGTTATCTGAGAAGTACACACACACACGCACACACGCACACACACACACACACACACACACACACACACACACACACACACACACACACACACACACACACACACACACACACACACACACACACACACACACACACACACACACACACACACACACACACCTTGTCACCTCTGGGCGGCAACACTTTGGCATACAATTTCTTGGCACTTTCACATGTTTCCATTCAATATGTGTCAACCATTAACAACAAATAATAACAAGCAGCAAAAAAGTGTTTATCCAGGAGACAGACCGTCACATCTGTTGTGAAAGAGACCTGAGCACTGAAGCGCTATGTGGAACACGCAGATCTTTGACACATGCGTTTGGGTAACTGGGGGGACAGGGACAGTCCGTGACTGGAACTGGCTCCTGTTACTACACCTGTCCGTAGAGACAGACCTGAGCAGATGAGTCAGGCAGAGACCAAACTGCAATTACTTTAAAGTTACCACAAAGAGTCTCAAGGTTGTCTCAATAACACTGATGCCCTTCATATGACCAGACCTACATGAAAGCAAACAAGTCGATCAAAGAGAAGATTGGCTAATTCCATCTGTTTTACTTAATGCCTGTCCCTGAGCTCTTTCTGTTTGGGTGCCGTGAATCAAAACGATTCAAGGCACCCAAACAGAAAGAGCCCATGTTTACATTTTCAACAGCAAATGTCTGCCTTGAGTGCCTAATTTCCTGGATCCTGTAACAAAAAGACCCTCAAAATGACACAGATGGATGTCTGTCCTCACCCACAACGTTGTGGTTTGGACCCCACAAAACAGGGATCCAGTTGAATACAAAGACAGACAAATGGTGTTGATTCCCTCTCAAACAACATAACAATAAGATCATTGACTTGAAAAGGGTTTGTATCTGGAAGTGGGCATAAGTGAAGTGCCAGCTCAACGAAGGCCCTCAACTGCGTCCACATCTATGAGACCGCAGCTCTCCACGGACGCAGAACGTGTAAAATTAAGGATTTTTAAGTACACAATGGTAATTGAGCCTATGGCTAACTGATGAAATCCATCCCTTACCCTAACCGGAACCCAAAGAGATCAACATGGAGATCTTTGGGAATGTAAATTAAACACTAGTGTAATCGCAAGGTCCTTAAATGTCACATTTGTGGATTTTTGGTCCATGTTAGTCAAAGGTTGAGACTTAAAGTTTCCAAGCTCAAGAATGACCTCTATTACTGCTTAAGATGTAACGCTTTACATCTATCTATTTCACACCTGCTGCACTGAAGGCCTCAATAATAATTGTTTCTGCCAGGAAAACATGAAAATACTGAAATGGAGTTTGGATAAAAGCCTAAACAAATATCAACATCCATGCAAAAAAAACTCAGAAGCCTATAGATCTCGAGTTAGAAATGTTTTGTTTTCTAATTTTGTATCTCCAATATACTGAATAAAATGGTTTTCATTATTTAATTGGTCTGTTTATGATCAATCTCTGAGTCTGGATCAGGCCAGCGTCAACCTGTTCTCTGGATCATTTGAGAACATTATCTTCAGGAACGTAAGTTACTGATGTTGGCTCAAGGTGTGCTTGGCTGCTTTTTCGGTTTCTTCACTGACCTCTCACGACCTCTAGCTCCTCACTTCACGGCCTGGTTGGTGCACAGACCGGAACATTTGGAAACTGGCTGAAATAAAAAAGGGTAAAGTACATCATGTGTGCGTGATATTCAGGAACCAGCGGCCATGTAGCGTTCCACAGACTGAGCTGGACCTTACCCTCAACCTGAACTCTCCGACCACTCGTGTCCCCTCAGAGACTGGAAAATACTGCTTGCTTTTATAACATTCTCTTACCAGTAGCTGTGAAAAGGGGGGATTCATGTTGAAGTTAATTCTAAATTGTGTAACAACTTAAACTTAGAGGAATAGTTACAGTATATCTTAGTTTATCCTAGTTTAGCATAAAGACTGAAAACACAGGGAGGCTGCTAGCTTGGTTAAGTCAAAAGGAATCAGAATATGAATACTAGCACCTCTTAAGCTTACTCATTAACATGTATCTTGTTTGTTGACTTCATGCTCCTAAAGAATTACCAAAGACAAAAAAAAACTGTTTAGCAGTTAAGCTAGGCATCGGTTAGCAGCAACATGGCAGAGAAAATCCCTGAAAAGAATGCAGCAAACTCAACATCCTCGCCTACACACATTTGTATCAACAAAAAAAGAGTTATAAATATCTAGTTTTAATGCAGTTTAATACAGGCCAAGCGACAGGGGACAGGATACTGAAGCCAAGCAAACAGAATTAAAATTAAAAGAAAGTAATATTCAACATAATGATAAAATATAACTTACAGTGACAATGGAAAGTAACTGGGACCTCAAGGTGACGGCAACACTTCTGAAGGTCATAGCTTGGTAAAGCCGAATAGTCCGGCATACAACATCTGTGAAACTGATAATTGCTATACATTAGTATTTGTATGAAACATTTGTAAAATGAGATACAACATGTTGATAAGTGAACTGTAGGGGCACTGACAGGCAGATTTAGTTCAAAAGGAGATAGGCAAGCTGTTGATAAGCTCAATTAGACCTATCCAGCTGCTAGCTTTAGCTTTATATTTACCAGACAAATGTGGGAGTCTCTACAAGAATGCAAACACGCATATTGGTCAAATCTGCCTAACTATTTTTTTTTTGTGAGCAGCGTTAACGGTGGGGTAGGTAATTTCGGAGAAACCAGCTTGAGTGCGCTAGAATTTGAAAATACACAACCGGAGAAAATTTGCCACTTCCTTACAGAGCCCCTCCTCCAACACACACAAACGTGCACATGACCAATGAGGGCACGAGATAAGTTTGTGCACAGATGGAAGGCTGACAGGCAGGTATTCAGTTATTTTAGCCGGGCCGGCTAAAATGATTGGTCGTGCTTTTTACAGTACTACGGCTTCCACAGAGGACATTTTTTCATGTTTTTTTGTCAAAACACTTCAGATATTCATTGCTATCGGATGTTAAGAGCATTCTATGGAATATAACAAAAAGTGTATCTCGAGCCGGTTTCTCAAACTTACCTACCCCACCTTTAACAGGGGACATAATAAGAGATTATGTTTAACTTTACATGAACAACAGATACATTTGCTCTTTTTGGTTAGTTTTGGCCAAGCTTTTGCAGGAACATTGTTTCAGTTGACTTAACCAGGAAGTGTGGGCAAGAAAAACATTCCTCTACAGAGAGCTTAAATAATTGAAATAAAAGATAAGGGTTAAGAGAGCACAATTCTCCTCTGTTCTTGTGAACCCCCTAAAAAAAACGTATTAATCATGCAAATCGTGTGGCTACTTTAGTGATTATCATGGGTTGTTAAGGTTTCTCTGTTATAAATCCATCAGTGATCACACTTTTCCACTTGTGCTTTGATTGCATCGCAGTGTCTTTTTATTGGGTTGAGCTGCAGCTTTGATCTCTATCAGAGCAATAAGATGTCGTCACTCCACCCATGAATCACAGGAAGATGGCTGCACACAAAGAGAGACACATTTTTGTTTGCTGCTGACTGATACAAGTGAGGATATAAGGAAGAGGAAAGTGAAATGTGGAATCCATCCACTCCTCCCAACCCATAAACATGACCTGTGAATGATCCTGCACTGGGAGAACTGTGGAGGGCTGCCAGTCTGTAGCGTTGGCGGTGTGTCTCAGTGTGTCAACACACACTGCAGCAGGGTGTGTGTGTGTGTGTGTGACCGAGTATTTCTGTGGGTTTGAATCAAGACCAAGACTTGAAAGTCTCTCGTCTGTGTTTGCTCTTCATGCAAAAGGTGTGTGTGTGTAGCTTTTCCTCATCTTTTCTTTTGTTAAATCATGTCAGATCAGAGCAGCTTTGAGGTTTTGGTTTAGTCACTGCACAGCAAATTGGTTTCCGTCTCAGTGTTGTTTGATTACGTCTTAACTTCTCGCTTGTATAATATTGTTTTTAAAGTATTTCCTTACAATGACAAAGAAGCTGATAAGAAACATCAAACAGACACAACAAAAGATTTGGGATTTTCCAGAATGTGAAGATTTGTGTTTTGAGACATGAACTAAAAAAGTAATGTGATGCAGCATATTGTTCGTCAGGTCAGGATGACCCATGGCATCACCCAGACCCCCGCCCAAACAGTCTGACACTCCCAAGCTTTTACTGGAACTGAGCCACGCTGATGTACACTGCCAGAGCAACTCATGTTTTACATTCATTGCACAATTGGCAATGTGATTTTACAGCTCCCATTATCAGACGACATTTAACGGAGATATTTGATGTTGCAAAGGCCATAAATCCTCAGCAGTTCAGTTAAGGAACCTGTTGAGCCTCTCCGAGCCAAAGCAAGGACTAAACTTTCCGCTAGATCAAGCCAACACCACATCTTGCATTTGAACGCAATTTTAGGACAAATACAAGCAGTTGTGCTCTAAAATCATTATAAGATCTAACTTTAAGTAGATAGTAATCGCCCAAATGTAAAAATGTGCCCATACTGAACAAAAGAGCGAATGCAACTAGGACTATGGTAATATCGACTGATCAAATTCAGACATGTTTCTCTCCTGAAAATGTTGAAAAGCATTCAGTATGACGATGTGCACATTACCTCTCTGAGGTGGATGTAATATGAAATAAAATGTATCTAATAGCAAAAATATATATGAAGTAGAAGTTTCGTCTGTTTTAAAAAACATCACTTGCAAATGGCACAAATGATCAACAAACACAAAACTATTTGTGTGTAGGGTGTGTTATGTGTAGTTAAACTGTACTAATATATATCTAAGGTTAAAAATGCTGATGTATTCAACAATGTATCTCGGCCTCAGGTTGGAAGAGAGGATTCATTCTCAATATCACATCGTATTGACAGTGTGCAGATGTTTTATTTTATGGTTTATTAAATGTGTGTGTGTGTGTGTGTGTGTGCGTGTGTGTGTGTGTGTGTGTGTGTGTGTGTGTGTGTGTGTGTGTGTGTGTATGTGTGTGTGTGTGTGTGTGTGTGTGTGTGTGTGTGTGTGTGTGTGTGTGTGTGTGTAGCTTATGATGATCTCCTAGCTCTCCTCCTCCCAGCTGCTTCTCTCCCCTGCTGCATGGCTGCTGGTCAATATTGACTCAGGGATCGAAGCAACAGCCACTTTGTCACGGTGCAGGGGGGCAGGGGGCAGACCTGCTATCTCTATGGCATCAGGTGAAAACATAGAAAAATCAACTCATCATATGTCAGAATTAGAAAAAGATAAAATAAATAGATTTGCACCATTAATGCTCTTTGAGACAAGGATAAAGGTATCTTTCGTACCAATGGACAAAACTACGACACTGAAACTGATGAGTTCAACCATCATTAATTAAAGTATTCACACCTGTGTGTGTCCTACTGTGTTTTTCTTAAAACAGGCCTATTGTACACCACAGTTGCACATCTTCGAGGACATGTGGGTTTCATCCCTCCCAATATTAATATTAATATTCATTCATTAATCATCTTAATAATTAATGTTTGTATCTATGGACATAATGTGTTTTTGTTGATCAGAACTTTTTTAAACTAAAGGCAGATAAGAATTATTGTGTTACCATTTTTAGATATGCTGGGGAAATTAAAGATATTTACTGGGAGAGAAAGACAATAGTTGATTTCACAAATGTATTGGTAGGGAAAACTTACTCAAAATGTAGTCAGCTCTCAGCAGAACTCAACATACAATATTTCTGATGTTTATTTCATTTGTCTGGAGAAAAAAAAACAATGTTTGGCGATACAATAAAATGGTTCACAACAAGCAAAACTGTCTGTGCACTGTAAATATGTTCCATCATTGACATTTGTTTCCTGGTTACCTATTAATAACTGTTAAACTGGTCAACTCTGGGGGGATTTGCATGACTCTGACAGCGGTTCATGATCTCCAGTTCCATACCAGTGGTTCATTTTGCATAGTCCTTTGGTGAAGGCATAGAAACATAGGGCTCCTTTTGTTTAGGAGCTAAAGATTAGCTGCAGGATGTGAAGCTCCTCTGAACCTCTTGTTGAACTCACTGCTGTCACCTAGTGACGGCAGGACATCATGCACTGACCCACTCTCATCCATGCACCTGCAAAACGGTTGGTGTTCATGATGTTTTGGTAATTTTATTCCATGTTTTATTCAATTTGTCAAACTATACCAGATTTTTCTTCTTATTTTAGAGTTGTATTGCCCTGGTCACACAGTGTGTACAAATGGCATATAACCATAAAGTTCAAACACACATATCACGCCTGACCTTATTTTGAGCAGACAAACTGTGCCAGGTCCATGTAAGGTGTGTCACTGTGCAATACAACACAGGAGAACATAAGTGAATCAGATCCAAGCCGTTGGCTGCTGTACTCAGCGGGAAGTCAAACACACGCCTACAAGGAAGAGTTTCTGACGAATTAGGGCACACGATAAGAAGTCTCTTTATTTAGCAGTGCATTTGGAAACGACGGTGGAATGCAGTTATCAGATGTTTGCTTTGTGCTTGTTAACATTTGAATGCTCTGTGAACTCTTTGTTGTGCTTTGCAAGATAGAACATATATGCATATTGGACTCATTAGGGCAACAACAGATTAAAAACAGTGGATCACAAGCTTGGTTGTGTTGCTTGAGCTGGGAAAGGTTTTCAAAAAGGAAAATAAGTATTAAGCTCAATCTCTGGAGTAAAAATAGCAGTACTAGGCTGCTTGGAAAAATACTTTATGACAAGTGAAAGTCATTGAGTCAAAATATCACTTAAGAACAGATGTGTCATCATCTCAATACTTAAAAATTCATTTTTTTCAAAACTCATTATACAGGAAATGCACCTTGTGATTTGTGTATTGGTCGGCACAGGTGTCATTTAACCTGTTAAGCCCCATCCCCCCGCCGGTGGGGGGAAAACGCATCATCTGCAGGAAACAGCGTCTGAGGCAGGGGCGGCGCCAGGGGGGAGCTAGGGGGTTCTGAAGCACCCCCCAGGATTGCCAAAGCACCCCCTAAGCACCCCCAAGAAATATGTTTTTTTTTTTTTTCGGAAATTATATATATTTTTTTAATTAAATTAGAAAAATTATTGATTACATCAATGCAAATGTGAAACAAACAAATGTTTGACCAAAAACATAAAGCCAACACAGGTGATTAGGCCAATGGCCAGCACCCATTAGATTTTTGACCTACCCATAGGCTAAATTACTTTGTGACACTTGAGTGACTTCCTGTTAGCTGGAGCCCCAAATTATTTGCTAACAGCAAAGTGACAAATGGATCGTTTTTTAGTCCTCAAACGTCCACGTGTGGACACTCAATCAAAACCACCTGAAAGCGAGAGGGATTCTGCACATAATAGGCCTCGTGAGTACAAGTAGCTTACTTCTTGCTCTCTGTGTTTCATTCAAGCTCTGCTCTGTGTGTGGCACGAGCCATTTTGAGTGCGTGCGCGAGCACCGGTGGGTCTCTACCGGAGATTGTTGTGGTTAGCATCTGGTGCTAGCTAGCCAAGCTAACGGATATAAGGAGCTTTTTCAACAACAAAGTGGAGGGAGAACTCTCTCCTGTCAGACTGAGAGTCTCAGATAACCTCAGCTCAGGTGAAGTAAAGGACTCTCAGTGTTTAGATGGTTAACTTTAGTCTAGTTATCTCAGTGGGTCTCAAACGTTTTGTTTTAAAAGGGGAGTGATTTGTAAAATATCTATAAAGAAATAGTAAATCTGTTTACAGTTCTGTTTCATATGTATGTTGAGAGATGTATCCATAGATCTCTTCATTTTGCTCTCAAAGTGCACCAGATTTATGCTTTTAACTTCAATAATAAAAAAAAGATCTTCGGGAGCATGTCAAAATGCAAGATGGGGGGGAAGTTGGGGGGTGCTAGTGGATCGCCGGAGCCCTTAGATTAACATTAACATGCTTATATTGTAGTTCTAAGTGCAATGCCTTGCGGCCTGTAGCACCATCCTTGATGGAGCATATGTGTGGGCAGGAAAGGAGTGAGTAGAGTAGTTGTCGATTTTTGTTCTGTTTTCTGTGACTATCTGCCTCACCCTCTCAGACTTTCAGTTGCGCACGCTACTAAAGAGACGTGTTACCATGGAAACCAAACAATGGTGTAGCTGTATTAAAGTCCGAGTGGAAACAGTCCTGAGGAAATCTGATTTTGTCAGAAATCGGGAGAAATGCGGGAGAAATATGACCCCGGGAGGAAACCGGGAGAGGGCATTGAAATCGGGAGTCTCCCGCGAAAATCGGGAGGGTTGACAAGTAGGAGTTGCAGTAGAAAATTCAACTGTAGCGCTGGTGCATTAATGGGAAACCCTTAAAGTTTGAGCACCCTTTATGAAATGTCAAGCTACCCCACAGCACCCCCTAGAGAAAATCTCTGGCGCCGCCACTGGTCTGAGGGCTTCTTAATATTTAATAAACTATGAATGTTTAATATCCATGTAACGGGAAGAAACTCAGCTAACTGATGATATGAACCATTTTTAGCAAAAAAAAACACAAGACTAATGCTGAGCCTCTGCATTAGCCCTGAGCGAAAGAATGCTAACGCCATTAGCACAGAACTCACGGTATAAAAGCCTTATTACTTATCGTAAATGCAAATCCAACCCATCGATTAGGATTGTGAGATTTCACAGATTCTATAGCTATCTGTATCATCACTCCATGACCAGAACTTGTGACATGAGAAACAAAAACAGACATCACACCATGTAGCATTAGGTAGCCAACACGGCAATATGTCTTACCTTTGTTGTTGTCTGATCAAAAGTTGTCTTCAATGGCAATAAAACAATGAAAACGCTGCTGAATGTTAATCCATAGGTTAATCCAATGTGTCTGTGTCACTTTTGAAATGATTTCTGATAATCCATAAGCAATAAACCTACTTTTCCCTTTTCAGATTTCAGAGCGTAGGTTTCGCTTTGGGCAAACTGTGTGCGCATAGCCCCCACTTCTCAATAGTAACGTTGGTGTGTATGTGTAAATTCCCCTTCGATTCTATTGGCTCTAACGGTTCAAAAGAGATGTCAATCATCAAAATCGACCAATGAGTTCCAGAGAAACGGCAAAAACGCCCATTTCCACCCAAATGACCCCAGAGGTGGAGTTTTGTTTTCTAAACCTCTCTAAAAAGGTCAAATGTCACTTGTTTTGCATCAATCTTGATACAGGGTACTTATTATATGTTGTACTTTGGATTCTTAAAGCTTTTAGTCTACTAACCCATCATTCAAGGGTGGTTTTCACTATAAGTAAAAACATATATTTGGACGGACACTATAATTTAAAATGTTTTACTATGTTCAATCTGAATTTTCTTTAAAATAAAAAACATCTATATTGATTCTGACTTTTCTACATCCAACTCACAGGTTTATCATTACTTTGAGAGAAAAAGATTATAATTTTCCCCTTTTAGAAGTGTAGTTATGGTCATTTGTTCTGGAAATGTCATTTTCGAGCCTGAGACATGAAAAACAGGCTTGGGGCTAACAAATATGTTTGGGTTCCTGGCATGCTTAAAGTGATAGAATGATAAGTCACACTTTAAGGCTGAGTTTGTTCTAAATTGCCAAAATCTACATGGACTCAATATTCAATGATGTAGTTTGTCAAAAGCTTTATTCTTCGTAGGAAATGCGTCCTTTTTTCATAAAAAAAAAATCTGTTTTGTATGTAGAATCTGCAGTAAAGAAACCAAACTGAATAAATGTGGTGAACTTAAAAGTACAATATTAGCTTCTACTCTGTAGAGGTTTAAAGTATCATTAAATGTCTGGGAGGCGTGTGGCGCAGTGGGTTAGTGCGCTGATCTTCAAATCAGAGGATAGCAAGTTTGAGTCCCACTGCAGTCAGCATGTCGTTGTGTCCCTGGGCAAGACACTTCACCCCAAATTGCTCCTGTGGGGATTGCCCACAGTATTGAGTATGTAAGTTGCTTTGGATAAAAGCGTCTAACATGTAATGTAAATGGAAACACTAAAGTAATAAACCCCAAAAGGTTTACTTAAGTAGGCTACGGTACTTGAGTAAAAGTAGTGACTTACTACCACCGATCATAATCTTTATAAAAGTAGAATTAAGGATCATGGCTTCTGTTTTTGACTGCATTAGTTAAATCAACTGATGCCAACTGAATGTATTTTCCATTTGAATAGATCTGTAGTTTTATGGTATTTACTGTTGGACTTAATTCAATCAGAATGAATGAAAACTATATAAATAAAACAAACTTCTTTCCTGTAAATTACTAAAAACTATAGCTCCAATGGATTACGTTTATCACCCCTGCATTGAGTATTAAAAGGTGTCCTGGTGGTGTGAACCAGCTCAGTGGGACACACAGGACACCCCAGGATTCAGCAGTAGGCTTTTGATTTTGTCTCCGTCCATGGCCGCCTCTCTGCCCCATGTTTTTCTTTCTCCTTGTCTGCGCAATTAGAGATTCTAAAGTAATTACCTGCTCTGCTTCCTCTGCCATTAAACGGCAGGTTCACAGCACCCTGATTAATGCAGAGGCATGCACACCTGCCATCAGCGGCCACGAGAGGCGGAACGTTCTGAAACCTGCAGACGTCCAAGCCTGCATAACACAGGATTACACAACATGAGCAAAGGCCCTATAGTCACACAATAGTCTAAATTCATATTTTTATTTAGACTTTTACTCTGTCGAATCCAGTTTAATCCAAACAATTTTCATCAGTTAGTTATAAGTGCAGCTATGTTTATATTATTCAGTACGTATTTTCAAATCTGAAACTCAACAACCTGTTTTCATTAAAGCCTACTTCACATACTTTGTACAAACAATTTAACAGTTGTAACGAATGCCGTTTTTAAACATAGTTTTAAATAATTATTTATTGATTATTTGTTGATTATTCATAGCATTAAAAAATACTCGGTGGCCAGGCAATGGCCCTCTTTAAAATCTCTAAAGATATCTAGAAGATTCTATTGTCAACTTGATGCTTTTTATTAGTAATTTTATGAGAACTTCTTACAAACATGATTTTAAATTGCAGATTAAGAGCCTGCCTCAGAGAATATAATGTATGGTTTTGTTTATAAACAATAGATTAGTAAATTATTTATATCTGTCATTGTTTTTTACTGTGGCCCCCCCAAAAAACTGCAACATTATTTACCTGAGTGCTTTGTCAAACAAAAATAATATACATTTTGTTCATGCATAGACCAGATAATAACAAAACCAGTATTCTATAGTCTGTTTGACCTCGAACAATGAAGAAGAAAATACATTTTAAGGGACTTTGACTTTAACTTGAGTATTTATATATTTTACACTTCAGAGGAAGATGTACTTTCTTTGTCAACCACAATGGGCAATAACATAACATATAATAAAAAGCATATTACATACATACTACAATTGAGCTTTACTTGGATGTCAACCATGTCAATTTATCATTGCTTTATAGGATTATCAGACACTGACAATGTGCCAATGTTTAAAGTAAGACTTGATTTAGCGGTTTATCCTCTTTAAGCATGGCGCATAAGTACGTTTGATACTTCTTAGTATATTTTGTTAATAATGCTGGCGTTGTTCTACTAAAGTAATATGATTTTTACGTAGAATATTGAGTATTTGCTCACTGTGGAATTGCCACTTAAGAATCAGAGTACTTATTAAAAGTGAATAGAATCTTAAAGACAAGCTGTGTGAGTTGTGTATGGTTTGTTATTCAAATTCATCCCCCTCTTAAAAATGATATCTTACATTTACGAGTGAAATCTAGTCTTTCTCTCCTTCCATTATCCAACACTCATACATCTTTATTTTGGCAATGAACACCAATAACACCAAAATGTGACAGTAGCAACAATGACCTTCAGTGTCAAGATTATATTTTCTGTCAGCAATTTATTTGCCTGGTCTGACAGATGCAACAGCAGGTTATCTTTCCAAGTCTATAAGCTCTTTTTATTTCTTTTTTTTTGTGAAAAGTTAATGTGTAACCGAGTGTTCGAGGAATCAGCACATTTCCTTTTACCTCATACAGCGATCAATGCTGGTGTGGCTTTGCTGTGAGGGAGCTAAATGGGATCATTGTCAAGAGCGCTACAGTAACTAATCTCATCCTGTCTGGAAGTTTGATATGAGAGAAAACGAATTCATGCTATGTGTTTCAAACAGTAAACTTTGGGGAAATATAGATACAAGTGACTGCTTCTTCAATGGAAGTGTTAGGAAACACCTGCAGTCTACTGTTTAAACAAACATCCAAACTTCATCCGTTGTCACATCTTGTCATCACAAGCTCCGATCTTTCTCTAAGTGTATAATCTGATTTACTGTAAACATGAACTTTGATAGGAGAGATCTTTAACTACACTTAGCTTTTGAACAATTAACATTCTGGCCCTGTGCCACCTAATCAGGAAACCAGTTATCTATTAATTCACGAGTAAAGAGAAAAGCTTCACACTCAGTCAACCATGGCATCTGTCTTGTCATTCTGTGATTGTTTAAAGCACCTACAGTAACCTTCTTTGTATAGACATCCAACATGACTCATTTTGTAATCGAAACACTGCTTTATATCCTGCCCTTTTTTGTATGTATTAATGTTAAGGTTTATTTCGAAAGTCGTTTTACTTGAACCTGTTCAGACCTTGAAAAATGCTTCATATAACACGTTTGACAGCCACGCTACTATCTTATAGGTTTTATTTATTAGGCATATGTACAGAGATGCTTTGAGCCTAAAGTAAAGCGAAGATTGATGGGAATGTTTGGACCGTAGGTGTTCAGAAACCAAAGAGTTAGACAAATGGAAAGTTAAGGGATTACCAAAATTATCACGAATTGTGCCGATGGAGATGGATGTCTGTCCCATAGTTGTCAAGATGTCCAGAAATGTCAGTCTCATGGTGGCGCAACAGGGACCATTGATTTCCCTACAAAATCAAAAAACTACAATTAAAATATATCTAAAGTGAACAAAAAGAATATAACTTTTTTAAAGCACTTAGTGTAGACATGTTTTTAATTAACAGAATACAATTTACACTTGATCATTCTTTACAAATAATTTCAGATATACAGTTTAAACGTGCTGCCAACAGCAAAAAGGACGCTTCAGTTTACAACTCCTGTTTTGAGCGTTTATTCATATGAGCCAGAGAAGTAAAACAAATTGTTGACCTACTTCATATAAGACACTGTGTGTGATTTTATAGATTCTAAAACTTATACTAGAAATTGTCTTGAGAAGTGTTCTCAGAAGCCCATTTCCCAAAGCTTACCCCCCCCCCCCCCACCCCCCACCCATGCTCCACCACCAGTGGACTCTGGACCTTTGTCTCCACGCTCCTCTGCTCATCCCTAAAATTAATTCATCCGCACATCTCTGTCCCTCCAACACCACATTAACCCCGACCATAGGAGGCATCCTGTCGGAAAAAAATGTCCCTCTCTGGCTTCACGGTGAAACATCAGTTTGACCTTTCCACCTCAGACCTTCTCTGTCTGCTCTTTCCCACCCTCACTGGCTTCATCCAGATTTCAACATGATCATGCAGGGAAATGAGGACCGAACAGTAAAGAGACAGGTGGTTGTTATAAGTGGGCGGAAAATATGTAAAAAGCAAGTATCAGTGTGACAAAAATATACAAATTAAGACATAGCCAAGCCTCGTCACTCTCCAAACATGTCGGCGGTTGCCATGCTTTTGTGAGGAAGACTCATTTCAGAGGGTCACGCCACACTGGCTGCTTTCTGGAGGACAGAGAAACTGTAATTGGGGGCCATTAGCTGTTGCCCAAGACCAGTCATGCAGGAGGGGTTTGTAGATTGAGACATGGTGACTGCACAGTCCCACCGCCTGGATCAGTGTCCCCTACCTGTGTGACTTCCCCACCCCCAACCCCCGACCTCCCTGACCAAACCCCCTGCATGACCCCCCACACACACACATACCTCCCCGTGTCCTTTGGTTTTTTGCATTGTCTTCAAACAGACCTTGAATAATGTCAGGGCCAGCTACACCCAACAGCAATCAAATAAAAACCCACTTTTATAACAGCTTTAAAATTGTGTCAAGGCAATCTAACCCCATCAGTCATACCTGTCTGATAGCTCCTGCACGGCTTTGTGCCAAGGACCCCTCTATCTCACCTCAACAAGACCTTTACTATGGTCTGTGAAACAACTCCAATCTATTAAAGGGTGAAGTATTGGGAATATAGATTACATATATATAGAAACATTAACATTACAATAAAGAATATTCTTTGTGAGAATTGGAGCCAGTTATCAAATTGAGTGTATCTAACATGGATGTTGAGCAATACAGTTTATAGGGGAATAAACTGTTGAAGAAAAAAACAAAAACAACTCTTTACAATTAACTTAAATTCATTGTTAAGTCCTGATAACTTCAGTTCTGTAAAGAGGTAGGAAAACTGCTTCTGCAAGTAAATCATTTTGATTTATTTTTTAAATCAACTTTTTGGGTAATTTTCTCCTTCATTTTGACAGACATTTCTACAAATGCTAATAGCTTTACTTTAAGATTCCTACATGAGGATAAAATGTTTTATAGTAAACGTTTTTTTTTGCAGTGCAGGACCCCTCCCGCAGCCGCAGATTCAGTCACTGCAGACGGAGTTTCACAGTCCCCCTCATAAAGAGTTGCCCTGCTTTATGGCCCTATGGCCCAACATCACATGCCTTCAGTGCAGGGATATGAACTGAGATAAGGGAAGAAAGTAGCGAAACAAGTCTCCCTCTCCTCCTTCCTTGCGCCGATCGCTCAGGTAAGTGAACAGGATGGGGAACACACTGAAGTATGGCTCTAAAAAAAGTGTGACAATAAAAGTGAAAAAAGTATTGTGTCTTACTAATTCTTCATATAGCATGGGAAGTGAAATCAAGACAATTTATTTGGAATATATCAAAGAAGTTTGAATCACTTAGATGCCCTTATTGCACACACGTTTTATAAATCATGTCTTTATGATAAGCTGATTACCTTATCCTTGACAGCAGCGCACAGCGAGGGCAGTAAAGGTGCAGGATTACGAGGTGATGGTTCATAAAGGGTTTGGCTCAGATAAGATGGTTTGTGGGAGTGAGACAGGACTGGTGACTTTAGGTCAACAGAAACTAGGTTTTCTTACTGACTATGAGGCTGATTAAGCAACATTTTACTGCAAAAAAAATCTCGTGTTTGGATCAAATTGTTGAACTTAGGATTCAAGTTCTGTTTTGCCAGGACCAAACTTTTGATGTGTTTTCAGTAGTACCTGGGCTGACAAAGTCATAAAAATATTGCGGCCCATGAAAGGCATGCCATTCCAACCTTTAACCTACTCCTCACTTAGTCACGCAGGATGTTTGCTAAGATCTGGTGACTTTAAAACTGAACATTATGTATGTATTGTATGTCTGATTTTTTCATCAAGAAAAACACTGACGCATGAGGGGCTGACGATGTATTAACCTCTGATCCTACCACCTGCAGTTTTTCCATTTACTTTGTCATTCCAAAGAAATGCCTCCTCGCTGAAGATCACCTTTGTAATCTTCAGAAAGGCTCTATTAATGGGCCTAATGGCACATGAGCGATACCACACCTGAGGGAAACTGCTTCAGCAACTTCCCGTAGTGCAATGCAAACCTTCATGGCTGCACTCCATTCAGGGGAAACCATTAGAACAAACTGCTCTCGGGTGCAGCAAAGCAGACCGGGGACCATCATTTATGAACCAAATCACCTCTGGGTGCCCTATGCAAGGACAAAGCAGTAACTGTCTGCATGCAAACTGCCACAGAGCAACCATTCACAGGTTCTGAGCAAAGTGAGAAGTACAACAAAATGAATCTAGCTACATTATCCAGAACTTTTGACCAGTCAAATCAATCAGTAATGATCAATAGCATAGCTTCCCTTTAGTGTTGGAAAATTCCACTTTTTTTTGGCAAAACTTCCTGCTGGACTTCATTATTGGATTTGTATGTAAATACTACAATAATTTAGTGGTAGTCATGCAAGCTTGATTTAAATGGTAAAATATCTGTAATTTGAATTTTGAAATCAGTTTGACTTGATTCCCTGTTTTGATGAAGTTATCACAATGTACTATGCACAATTTTCTACATTCCCTAACAAACAGTACTTTATTGTAATGTGAATATCCCTTCGTTCTTATTTCTCACTCATCAAATGGACCTTTCTATGCATCAAATGTTATGTTATGACCTCATTACTGATGGCACAAAAGCAAAAACAATAGTTGTCTAATTGTCTTAAACTAAATCAAAGCTTTTCTAATTTCTCCTTTGTGTTGCAATTGTGTTCTTCCACAATTACAATAACTGCATCATAAATTCTTCACTGGCGGTATTTACAAGCACTTGCACTTTATGGGCATGAACCATGGTATCAGACAATTGCATTTGATGTGTTGTTACTATATTTTGATTGATGGAGTGTGTATCTGTGGTCACTCCCCGTTGTGTCTACTATGTCATTACATTTTTGACAATATATAGGTTGTTTTAATCTTACATCCATTAATCAAGCATTCAGTGTTATTTCCAGAATGTTGAACCTATTGTCATTTTATAACTATGATTCCCTGGAGCTGTAATTCTATTTAAAAGCATGACTGCTTTGGAAGGCACTGTAGAGCTGTAGGGGCCTTCAGTGAACACTAAAGGCAACTTCCTTCACTTCACAAATAATAAGGAAGAGCGAAAGAAATACAAAAATGTCATAAAGAGAAAGGTTTCCCTCTTGTGGTTAAAATCAGGAAAAGCAGAAAAGCAAACTGAAGACACAACGAGCATCTCTGATATGATCCAAAAACTTTGGCTAATTGAGCTTGACAGTATACTTCCAACAAATGAATTCAAGTTAATACAATCTATCTGTGTGTCTATCTGTCAGGAACATATCAGAGGCAGCACAAAGGTCCTCATATAATAGGAATTACTGTACGGGCTAGACTGTGTCACTGGTGAACAGTTATGTAATATGTTTAACGTTTGTAATGCAGTTCTTTACAATATATTATGTAAGGAGAAGGAAATGTTTCCTCATCAATGAGCATGGCGCCTGGTGCCTCATATCTTTACTGCTTTCATGCAGTGCTTTAGTTTTGATATGTTAATACAGCAAAGGTCTTAAACAAGTAGATGACTCATCCTATAAAACAGTGTATCTATATAAGGTTATATAATATATATGAAGTATTGGATTGACATGTTCTGCTTTAAAAGATAAGGGGCTGTAGCTCTTAGGTCGTCCAAAAATATCTCATTGTTCTCTAAAAATAAATCAAAACTAAAATGTTATGAACATCAGTGATGATTCATTTTGTATTTAATTTAGCGTTAATTTCTGTGTATGAGTGCATTTTTTGCAACTAGTATTTCTATGTCATTTCTTTCTCAATTTTCTGCAATTTCCATAAAAGTCAACATTGCAAAATTCACAAAGAAGAGATAATCTAGGGGGATACAAATCTATGTTGTATGTAAATTTGTCCTTGGAAAAATACATTACACATAGCTTGTGATGTCATTTCTCAACCTCTGAACACACAGAGGTCTTCAGTGTAAAGCACGAAGAATGTTCTTGCAATGACGCATCCAAAGTAGTTTCCTCCAGGGAACAGCAGCATCCACTTCAGCCTACACACCATGCCATTCTGATGGTCCATGTGTCCAGTTGATTACATTACCATATTAATGTGGCCCCGTTTTTTATCAACATCCCTGATGTTGGAGTATGACTCACTTGCCTCCTTGTTCTGCCAGTGTTGAGTCCGCCCACTGGTCATCTCACAGTCTATGAGGCATCTGCATAGACAAACCTTCCCTGCATCAATGAGAGTGAAAGAGCAGGCCTGAGAACAAAGCAGGCCTGAGCCAAACAAACAACACTCAGTTTAGTGCAATTCAGGTCATTTAAATGTTTTTTTTTTTTTCAGCAGAACATGTGAGGAGCTAGAGAGCCATTAGCAAAAGGGAAAAAAACATGTTGCAATAAATCTTTGGATTTGAATGCTAAAACCTGATGGGAATTTTGCAGTGTGAGGGATCTTAAAACAATCTCATTTATCTTTGTCATTTGTGTGTTTTAAGGCAACAATTCAGGCACCATCATCAAATGTGCAAACTTAGTGTTTTACAACTCATAATTCTTGGCCAGTCAATTATCATTGTGTAAATATGAAGATGCTCTGACCATGAATTACAGCTCCGTGTGGGAGGATGGATGAAGGCCGCCAGAGGCTACAGTACGACAGAGAGGCAAGCAGGTGGAGGGGGAGGAGGCGCTGATGGGAGAACAGGAGTGTAACACATCAGTGAAGATTCAATGAAAAGCAGACGCACCTCTGACGCACCTCTGTTGTACAATGAGTGAATAAATACATGAGACATTATTCATTATTTCTGATGACCTTATTAATTTCACTCACTTAAGGGAGCTTTCTAAATCCCAGCACATGAGGTGTTAAGAACCTTTTAGTTTTAAAATCATGTGGATGTAGAAAATGCAAAATTGTTTTTTTTTATATTTAGTCAAATACTTCCAGTTACCTCCACGGGGTGTCTCATTTCACCCAGTTTGACCTCAGTCTGTCTCTAGAAATTATTCATCAGTGACTTGTCCTTTAATTTGTCTGCTTTCTCAGCTCTGCTGGCTTTGCATGCTCTTGTTTCTACAGATTTACAGACATCAGGTAACTTAAGCACAAACTATAATCACGATACTCGCATTGCATTTCTCAAGGAGCAATGCCAGGTCCCTGAAACAGAACAAATATCTTAGATGTTGTTATATTGTAGGTTGTGCTAAAGGAAAACATAACATGTGTAATTTTTCTATGATTAAATTACATTGAAATGCATACCATTACATCAGCCCTGATCTGGACACATAATCTCTGTAATGAAACTGAGGTCCAACTTCTGTTCCTGTGAGTCGTCTGCTGTCATGTCTACTCAAGTTTTCATGCCATTAGAATAGCAGCGCTCTGTGTACTGAGCTCACATTGACTGAGGGTTTGTTCATCAGTAAAATCAGCTGGTGTAGTATTTAAACAGGCTTTAGGAGGCAAATTTTTGGATGGCACTCGTTTGTGTAGCATTAAGAGGAGAACAAAAACAGGGACACTCTACAAGGATCTGGTTGCTACGACTGTGGCGCAATAACATAATTGATTGATCTGGATGAAGCAAAAACACATATTTTCCCTCTGACCTATAGTGCTATTTGTTAATCTAGATTATTTAGGTGCGAGTTGGTATTGGATGCAGAGATGTCTGCCTTTCATGCAAAAACATTAGAAACACTCAACAGCAATGTCTCTTTCTAGAAATCATGGCCTGGCTACTCAAGACAATGCACCAAACTTATTATTTGCTATATCATGTATGAACTGCACATATCACTGCACAGAAGGAAGTGTGCGTCTATTCATGAATGAGACTAAAGCTAAACTAAATTATTCTGCAAGGACTGGGACGGCAATCATATTGGTTATTTACTTCAAATTTCACAAACTGGGTACCCCACTGCACAATGAAAAACATTTACATTAAAGTCCATGAAGTGTCTAAATGACTATGAAATATGTGATCCAAATGAAGTAAACCTTAAACATATGGAATCAGGTTTTTGCTTGATCTAAATCACACAAACCTGATTCCATATGAAGGCAGCATTAGTTACAGAGTTTTTGAGCTGTCAAGTGTCTTAGCGATCCATTTGGGCAACTAGCACAACACTACAGCGGCTGATATCACATTTACGTGGTTTGTACTCCTCATCTCTGAGTGAAGGTCTCACGCACATGTTGCTATGGGCTTTTTTTCACACCGACTACTTGAGCCTCAGTAATAAAAACACAATGAATCCAAAATTAGGGACATACTGTGTTGCTTTCAGTTTTAACATATGAATGCTAAAACATAAGTCCTATGTTTTTCTCTTACTATAAATTTCAGTCACTATATGGACCCGTTGTACCGTTCTGTTGCTTATTGAGTTGTGCTTTATTTGCCATTTTCTTTGAAAGGATATTACTCAAGGTCAGTTTGATTGTGCAGTCCCAGTGAGCTTCAGAAAGCCAATTAGACTAGGCTATCATCTTTAAATGTAAGGTAGGCCTACTATCAAGAATGATTCCGGCTTTAATTATATAATGTACATATAATGTATTTTAAGTGTCTTAATAAGGTATGTTATGCAAACAATACATTAAAAGAGACCACTGCTGATAAAAGTAACAATTATTTTATCGTTCCAAATATTATTTTGATCAAGCATCTTATTTTCATTTGATTAGTTAAGGTTTTAGGAAATGACCATCACAGTATGAGGTTCAATGTGATCTAACATGACTTGTTTTGTATGAAATATAGCAGTTCAAACTACTTCTAAAAGCCAGAATCAGTCATTCTCACTATTTTTGTTTTTCGAAAGCTATATACGGCTAACGCCAGTTGCTTGTTAGCCTAGCTTAGCACAGGAATGAAAACCGGAGGAAACAGCTAGCCAGTTTCTGTCGAACTGTAACAAAATCTGCCTACCGCCGCACTGCTAAAGTTCACTACATTTGGTTTTTCCCATACAAACAAATGAATCAAAAACATTAACATTTTTTTTTTTTTATCTTTGGACCAATCTATCATCCAATAAACTATTGATTTCAGCAAGGGGCAATGACAAAATAAAAGGCCACAGTGTATTAAGTCAACAATATTTTTTTTATTTTATCGAGTTTGTACGATTTTGGTTCTGTAGCAACCTACTGGATAACTCTAATGAAGTGCAATTGTACTCAAGCCAGTTACAGTTGAGAGCAATGACAGGCACACGTTTTGTGCAAATTGAACAGCATTGGAACGGCTCCTACATATACACAGCAAAAAAACATGCCAGAGGAAAACAATACTTAATCAGTTTACATTGACAATAGCTAGGAAGACTTCCCTCAATGTCAATCCAAGCCAACACCGGAGAGATACACATTTACCCATTGTTGGATTATGGGAGAGAGCAAATAAAAACATTCAGTATTTACACACAACGAGAAATGTGTGGTGTTATCCAGCCAGAGGGTAAATCCCTTTAATCTGCCCTCGTGAAGATTCCTAACATTACGCATTGCCTTTCAAACGTATAATGCCAACAAAATAAAATTACCCAAATTGTTGCGCTAGGTAAGGGATGCGCCTCCTCACAATTGCTTTAAGAAGAACTCCTAAAGGTTTCGTCTTTCTTGCATGTGTGGCAGAACACTGGCAATGCAAAATAAAGATTGGGGTTAATACAACTTAAAGTAACAACGAGCCACACACAACGATACAACAATCTGAAACACAGGGGTGCTGGGAGCCTTGGTACAGTTGACTGCAGAAGTTCTAAATCACCTTCTTTACATCGGCTCAGTCCAAAATCTACATATTCAACAATTAAAGATGAGCTTTTGTTTGTGTCTGATGTCTGCTGACAGTTAAATAAATGGTGGTGTGTAACCTCCAAACATGCAGATTGTTGAGTTGTAGAGTTTGGTAACCAGTCTGTAGCATATATCAAACTTACAAGCTTAAAGTCTGTGTTTTTGAGCATTATATGCTCCATTGTCCCTCACAGTGAAATTGACAAACTTGAAATGTGTGCACTTGCTTGTGTTGGCTCCAAAATGTAAAGTATGTTAGATGTTGCAACATCTATTTTTTTCTGAAAGCCAGTGGACATTATTATTATTAATATTTTAAACCCATAATGAAACTATAAGATGTTGTATTCCCATCTACAGACAGCATAATTAACATATCAGTCATAAACTGATCTAATGCTGTTGTTCACGTTGAAACCAAAGGAAGGTCATAAATTAACACATGTTAGAAGACTATTTAGTCTCATTAACCAACCTCTTTTCATGATCACACGTTTAAATGTTGATAATGAATTGTTAAACCGGTGCACGCAGTATTATTTTTACCATCTAAATCGACAGATGGAGTCTGGGTCTGGCAATGCCACTTGTGAAGGAAAGCAAATGCACCACTACATTCTACAGCTTTCCTTTATTATACAATCAAGGGCCACGTTGACATATTTTACAACCTAGAATTGAACAGCATCAACAAAAACTACTTCAGTTGCATTCAAATGGCAACTATCAAAAAGTAAACTTACTGAAACATACATATTAAATAGGGTATAGTCCATGCAATTGCGCACGGCCGGGTCTGCGTCATTATGGTATGTCGTTATTAGTGTATGGGAGACATCAGCCACTAGTGCTTTCCGATTTAGGTTCAGGGAGCAAAACTCCTCAACAAACATCAGAAACGTCTCAGCCAGACTTGAAGAGCAAGATGGCCACTTGGCCCAAGTAGAAGTAAATAAAATGCTTTGTCTCGTGAGTGACGTAGCTGCCGAAGTTCCTCCCGACGATGCAGTGCCAGGTGGGGTTATACTTCTTGTCAAACTCCTAAAACATGTCAAAAGAAGAAGATCAGTGAAACAGGCCCTTACAGCGTCAAGAAAAAACTGACTAACTACGATTACAATTATTTATTTATTTTCAGCGTCTATTCTATCTTTTATATTTCAAGTTCATAAATGTGCTACGTTTGACTGTATAGCTTTCCAATTATCTGTGAAGCACTTTGGATAGTGATGGCCTGTTTGATTGCAGCTAGATAAAGTAAAAATACATTTTAAGTTGAAAAATAAGAGAACATCAAATATTCTTCTGTATGGTATCAAAATGTTGTGTTGGTAGATTGGGAGGGGGGGCTTGTGGACTTGTGACATCTGAAAGAAGAAACTAGTGGCGACGGCCCTGATCATAAGAGCCTTGTCTCCCCATGTAACCAAAAATAGATCCAAGAATAAAAAAGGCTTTGAATTTGCACATCATGTGCCAATGATGTAAGCATTCAGAGACTCCATCCATGCTGCCAGTCGTCTCACCTTCTTGATGTAGGCTGCGATGTCCTTCTCTATGTTGTACTTCTCCATGGCCTGGGTGGCACAGTCCACCGCGTCCTGCTGCATGTCCTCGGACATGTCTGCGTTCTTGATCACAGCTTTTCTGTCAGTCATGGTTGTGTGTGATGATATCGCCTGCCTGTGGAGAAAAAGGAGCACGATCACTGCACTGAAAATGAACACCGCACGTGGTGATGAGGATGTTTAGGCCAGCCAGCAGGACCTTCCAAAAACATCAATCATACGCAGAAGATTGCCCGTTTGGCACAGTTTTCTATCATGTGCACTGATTCACAGTCCTTACTTAAGGTCATGTGTTGTACGCTATATATTCGTATCTAAAGGGATGATTTGACAGTTGCATAGATTGGCTGCGAAACTTGATACAGGTGGAGTTAAATTACTTGGCAAAATCACTTTCAGATAAAAGCAGCTTCTGCATCAGGAGACCATTAGTATCAGAATGTATCTTATTAATGATATGCTCGCAGTACTAAGCTTGCTGCTATCCCTTCCAGTACAATCCACATGACTAAACAGTCGAAATACAACAAGGCATACGGTAGAAAGCTCACCATCATAAGATAAACTCGCAACAGAAATATTTCAAGACATGCAAGTCAATATTTTTCACATTACAGAATCTGCAACTCACCTTTTGTTGTAGCGAAGGGAAACACTTCTTTCCAAAAAATATGTATTTCACCCAGCCAGGGGGGAAGGTTCAGATGATGCTGCGGTTAATTGCTTTTTAAAGATTTACACAATAAGCATGTAGGCAGGTTGGCTCTCTTTGCTGTGCTCCAGCAGCTCCCCGCCCCTCTGCTGCATGCTACCCCTGTCATTGGCTGAGCCGCAGCCTCCCCGTGTGTTGCAAGCGTTTTTCTCCAGCTCCTGTCTGCCGGCATCTTATTTCATCCCACAATGCATCATTCACAGTATACACCACTGACTGTTGGCTAAAAGGAAACGAGACCTTGGCCGTGGGTAGGTATGGTTTGGCTGTGTGTAAAGGCTTTTTCATCGGTTGTCGTCACAGCTGAGACTCTGGAGCTTTGAATACTAAACATATGCACTGCTATTGTGTTGGTGGCGTTTAAATTAGCATAATTTTTAATCAGCCTTATTTCCTGCTGCTTTATAGTTTTAGAAATACATTTTTAATTCACTCTTAAAAGGAATGTTGTGGTTAGAAATTAGTTAAATGCCATGTACCAGGCTAATTTACTTTTAGGGAAAAAAATAGCATTTAACTAATTTAGACAGATCACGTGAATTAATATTTGAGTTGTTGATACAAATACAAACAGACTAAAAGGGTCCTTGTTTGAAAGTGTTTTATTGAAAACGCTAAGAGAAAAAGCAAGATTAAAACATACAAACTACTCCCACAGAAACCCCCACCCAACCTCACAAATATTTTATTCCCTCATACCAGGCATCTACGACTCCATCCTTTGATCCAACTTCCTGGTCCTCTGTTTCGTTTTCTTGTAAAATAAAGCCATTACCACTGAAAAACTTTAAATAGGCATTGGGGGGCCTAATAGAAAAAAAAGTTGCTCTGGGACTCCTGTTATTTAGTTCTGAAATCAAACTCATTTGAATCCTGGAAAAACTGATCCCGTTCCGAGCATCCATCCTTGCCTATCCCTTTCCTAATCGATCCACTCATCCAGCTCCAAGGATTGGGATCCACTGAGCCACTCCTCCAATCAAAACCTTGAAATACCAGGAAGAAAATCAGAGGGAGACTGTTAGAATAAAATGTCGAGAATTGTGGGCCTAATTTTTTTCATTTTTGAGCACTTGTGTCAATCAAGAAAAAAAAATGCCACTGAGCACAAAAACTATCACTCCCTGAAGTAAAAAACATTTTTTTACCAATAAGGACATTCAAAGTTATAAGTGGGAAACTTTTGCAACAAAGAAGTGATCAGATTTTTTTACATTTGACAGCAAAAATGTTACACTTAAATCACAACACTTGATCTAGGACTGTTTATTCTGTCACAAGACAGAGTACCATGTTTACAATTGTATATATGATAAATACAGCACATGGGACATGTAAATATGACATGCATGATATGATAACCAAAACGTTCAATTTATGGAATATGAAGCGTACCATTGCCTCGACCTGATTGCTCCTCAATTAGATGTCCTATCCTGACCATACAATTGAAATGTGCTCCACAATGGGTTTTATCCAAATCACTTTAATCCTTCTCTTCAGAGTCTAAAGGAAGACACAAGGGTAAAATACAGTTTAAGCATTGGGCTCGAAAAAGCCCACCCCACATATCCAAATGAGAGAGAGGCTGTTTATTTTTTTTTAACAAAACTCAATTTTAAAAAGACTTGCAAAAACATTGAGTGCAGCTTATGACAACTCAGCACAATTCCTATTTTTTTTCAAAATATTGAAAGGACAGAAAGATGGGTGAGAAAGAGAGAGAAAAACAAAAGGACAAAGCCACTGGAGAGGGTGGGAGAAAACATAAGGACATTGGGACATGGAAAGCAGAAATAAAAAAATCAAGTGCTGACGTAAAAACAAGAAGGTGAACATCAAAAGAGCAAAAACATTGGTGGTAGAAAGGTTTAAGAACGGGAGCGAGAGCGGCTGTGTCGAAGCGAGTAGCGGGGCGATCCTCTGCCTCGGCCCCGGGAATTGCTTCTACTGTGGCTGGGGCTGCGGCTCCTGCTCCGACTGCCACGGCTGCAGGAGCGTGATCTTCCGTAACTTGGGCTGCGGGGACCGTCTAATTTCACACGAATGTAAGCAGTCTCTCCCTGGCAGACACAAGAGAACTTGACATTGAAAAGGCAACATTCCTTCCTATGGTGGAAATACCATGGATAGAAATGAGGGCCAGAGGTACTTGGAACATATAGCATTTCCTCACAAGTACTCACCTGGACACAGCAAAGAAACATTATCCATGACAGTTGATCAAATCAGTACACATTAGGGATGTTAAGATTCACCGATTCGGATCGGTGCACCGGCCTAAACGTTCAAGATGCGAGTGCACCGGTTGAAAGAGTGCACATCGGCTACAGTTTGGGTGGAAATCGCGATTGCATTGGTAAAAAACCGATTTCATATAAATATCCTCTCATCCTGTCAGCACTCAGCAGAGACGATCTTTGATCTTTGCTTCGCCACTGCGGCGGCCGAGAGTCTCAGTTATCAACACACATGGAAGTCGAGGAGAAAAAGAAACACAACGCACTGAAAAATACCTACAAATCAAACGTTTGGCAACACTTCGGATTTTTCAAGAAAGACGGACAACTTGAAAAATCGCACGCAAATTGTTAACGATGCCGCGCCACTTTAAAGTACACAAGTATACGAGGAGCTTAGCGACGCACAAGAGGCGACATGGGTCATCTGCGGCTGAAAAGAAAAACCTGAAAGTTAGACATATGAGTTCAATCACTCAGTGAGGTGTTCTGTCAGAGAGAGTGGTGTTTAGTTTACAGCAGCCTGTGACTGCCAACAATAGTTTAAATGTCTTCCTTACAATTGTAAGCAGTTAAGAAATACCTGTTTGTGAAAGGTTATTTGTATTTTTTATTGTTCATATAGAAACCACTGCTTTCTGCTCACTGGTGAGTTAGCCTATGAATGAGTGTTAAGCACATGAGGCTGACAGCTGTATGGGCATTGCACTGTGGTAGTCGTTATTTGCACATTGTTAATCATGGGCAATGCATCCTTAAATAGTTTAACTGTGAGGTGTTATACATTGTAGTGTACTCCGGAGTTTTTTAAGGTAAAAAAGAAACAGCATGATGGGATGCGCATTACTAGTACAGAGAACCATATATGTAAAGCACTTTTTTGTTAATGTATGATTTGCTGCATATAAGGAATAAAACAAAAATCCTCTGTCATACCATATTGAAGTATCATTATTTTGCATCTTGTCGAATCGTATTGTATCGCCCCGAATCGCATAATGTTGAATCAAATCGTATCGAACTGTATCACAACAGGGGTGAATTGTATCGCATCGCCTGGTGTTTCAAATGTATCGTTAATGTATCGTATCGTTGGCAACTATGGAGATGCGCATCGCACTCAGTAATGGAGATGCACATCCCTAGTACACATACCTCATGCGAGCGAAATTTGGTGTTGTCCAGCTTTCGAACAGCATAGGTCATGTCTTCTTTTCGCACAAACTCTACAACTCCGCTTCCATCTCTGAAGACGTCGGCGTAGCACACGTCGCCTGCTTCACGCATGTGGTCCTTCAGGTCCTGCCAGCTGCCGCTCTGCGGGAGTCCTAAAACATTCAACCATAGCTTTGTTAGCACACTGTCCAGCTTTAGACAGTTAATTGTGAGAACGTCAACATATGTTAGAACTACAGAACTTTTTTTCTGGAAACAGACGCTGCAGGATTGAGTGTTGCAGCAGCATTTCAATTCATTCGAATGTAAAGTCCAACTGTAGTTAAAAGAAAACATGTTAAAAATGCAGGATACGTTTAGTTTTAAGATATAATTTGATTAGTCGGACGTGTTTTTATAACATAGTATAAAGCCGTGTGTTAAATTGTGGCGTGATTTGCAATTTTATATCATTTTATTTGGATTCCGGACTGACAAAACAAGACATTTAAAAAAACAAAACAATGGAATTTGGGAAACTAGGACAGACATTGTGTAGAAAAGCAATTGAGTTTTACAGACAATATATAATAATAACATATATGCGCAATAACACATCGATTTACTTGTAAATAATATATACATATATTAAATAAATACCAATTTAACTTATAGCAAAGGTAATAAATATTATTTTGCATTATCTTTCCGGCAAATTTTCAATTTGTTACATCAAGATGAATACATATAATTGTTCTGATTACATTTGTCACTATAACTGGTACTGTCAACAAAGTGTTCACCCACAAAGTAGTAGTATATATCGCCAAGCACATATACTGTAATGAGGTTAATGTTGTGTGCATCTATTACCAAGGCTGTATGTGCATTAAGTCAATAAAGTCGTCTCATCCGAAGTTAGAGCACAGTCTACTCAAACTTCATTACTTCCAAGTCATCTGGTCAGTTACCCGACTTATGAGGTTATTACAGCATGCATGATGACCCACATGATCTTGTACAGTTTAAAACTTTTTTGCGAAGCTTGTTACCTTAAAACTGCACCCACTACAATAAAAAAGGTACACTTCAGAAAGATGCATTCCCCAAACGAAGCAGCCAATGGATATGAATAGTAATATGAATGTACATTGGCAAGTTAGTACTTACCCGAAACAATGACCCTGTACTCAGAGCGTCTTGATGGAGGTCCGTATCTGCCTCTGGGAGCTCCGCCGATCCCTCCAAACGCTCCTCGTGAGCCCCTGCTGCTCCGAGGGAACTCCACGCGCAGCCTGTATCCGTCATAATCATAACCATCACGCCCATAAACTGCATCATCAGCGTCCCTGGGAACGAGGTACAGTTTAAACATTAACACGTGGAGGGTGGGCAGAGGCAATGCACGTACAACCGGGGTCAACGATGCTATCAGCTGGCTTGATCTGCCTTTGCTAATCCAACTTGCAGACGTGCACACATAATTGTGCCTCAATCAGTGCATACGTTATGTGTTATTTATCAGAACACAATGCAATATACATTAATGAACTTGCGTAACGTTATACGTGCATTGATACAACTACAACTACTAGCCAGAAACAATGTAAATGTCTGTTAACTAGCCAATGTTACAGGGAAATACAATTAAGGACGCAGTGCAAACACAAGCAGGACTTCGTTAAAAGGAGCGAGCTACACTTCTTATAACACGTTTAGGAAAGCAAACCACACTTCGCTTGCATAGCAATGTTTAGTAAGTCCAGGGAGAAGTCTGGCTCCGTGACAGCTCACGGTTAGCCACACAATGGGGCTGGTCTAGCCATTAGCTTCTTACCTGGGGTCTTCAAATTCAATAAAGGCGAAAGGTGGCCCCCCTCTCCGGTTCTTCAGGTCGATATCTCGTATTGTGCCATATTTGTAGAACACGTCTTCCACGTCCTTTGTTCGAATATCCGGAGGGAGATTCCCTACATAAATCCGACAGTCGTTGTTCCCTGCTGGGCCTCGCACTACATCCGACATGCTAACGGATAGCTCGCCAGTTCGGCTAACGGTTAGCTGTTTGCAAGATCTATAACGGTCGGCGGAGCCACACCGCAATTAGACTTCAAGCGCTCCTTCAAATCGTCGAGCGGGGTGCAGAAGGCAATCAATGCACGCCGCTGCAAATCTGCAGGATATTTAGTGGGGAGACAATAAAGGCTTCTCGATTCTCTAATTTCCCATACTCGACTCCTCAGTCCTCCGGTAGTGAGTGACCCGAAAATGGATTTCAGCGCGCCATGTTGAAGGACATCTAATTTCTCTAAATGCACATTTAGGACCGAGCCAGGCCCGGCTCCAAGATGAAATGGCTAAGGGGGCTGTTAAAAAATGAGAGGGGGCGATCTTTTTTCACAACAGTGAAAAATACTGGCAATGTAATGAATTGACACACCAAGCTTTTTTCCTTCTAACTTCTCTACAATAGGCGCGTTCACACAAAGTACTTTTCCCACAAAGGTTCCTGAGAACTACTATTTAGTTGCGTTCACACCAAAAAGTCCCAGGAACTAAATTAGTTCTAGAGAACCTTTTTTACCCCCTTTTCAGTCCCTGCTAGAGAGCAGGGACTTTCGTGGGAGAAAAAGGTTCCTGTGTCAGATTGGCTGGGCGGAATGCAAACCATGCCCCGTCAAACTCCCAAAAACGTTTGTGAAGCCGCCATTTTTTTAATCATTATTAGCATTAGCATTAGCCCAGCGCAGAAACGAAGAGAGACTAACTTATGAGAACACTAAATAAAACATGGGAGCGGTGGAGATGAGGAGGTGTCAGCGTTCTGGTCGTTTACTCGGAAGGCTTCAGTAGAAGCTGCTGGGACTCCCAGTCCCTAACTCCGGGGACTTCCGGCCCGGGATTTTGGGCGGCAGTATACGCCGTGAAGTTTTTTGCGGCCTGCCAGTAAACCCAAAGCAGAAGAAGAAGAAGTGACGTCAGCGGCTTCATTTGCCTAATCCACCCCCAGGAACTAATTTCCGGTGTGAACGCGATCTGTACTTAGTTCATGAGAACTAAAGAGTGCTCAGGAACCTTTGTGGGAAAAGTACTTGGTGTGAACGTGCCTAATTTCTTTGCTTCTTCATTTTTATTCTGGATTTACCCCTCTCATTCTGTTCTTTTCCTCTGATCTTTAATAATGGATAGTACATTATCAGATGGCTGCAGTTTTGTTAACAGACAAACATTGATTTGAATTTATACATTGATTTCCTCAATGTATACATTGACAGGCTCTGTAATTATACCATAACCTTTTCTCCTCTATCCCTTAAAGAGCAACTTCCAGGTTAAAGACACCTGTGAATAAATGTGTAGGAAAATGATGAATACACTAGATTTTCCCAAAAATATACAGAAATATAAACTACAGTGACATCTGGCGTCGTTTTTGTAAGAAATGTTCACCCACTAACATGGGGGAAACAAGGGGGAGAGCGGCCGGTGTAACATATTAATAAACATGGATCCCAATGCTAGTTTCGACACAGAAGACACAGAAGAAGTTGAACATGAATATTCAAATGCATATGACGGACCACAACTTTATAATTATGAGCCTGCTAGGCGTCCAAGAGGCCAGGAGCAGCCAAGGATTATAAGAAATAACGGCCATCGGAGAGAAATTGAGCTGTGGTGTGAGGAGAACTGGGCAGCTATCTTGGTGAGTGACCGGCGTTAGCTACAGAATGTTAGCAAACGTCACATCACAACATTGTGAAGTTAGCTATCATATATCAGGCTATAACTAACGTAGCATTGATAATATAGTAACGTTACTGGCAGGACTGTTGATACTGATCCATAACAGAAACTAATGCGCAAGTATCAGCCGTATCTCGCGTTACCTAATGCAATGCAGTGCTGTGTACCGGAGGAGAGACGCGAGATACGGCTGATACTTGACGATCTGGCGGAGAAAGGTTGCGGAGCCTCGGTTGATATGCCGTTGTAAATGGCTTGATGGAAAGCAGGTGTGCAGTCGGGGAGGGTGCACAGCTGATTGCAGCAGGTGTGTGGAGGTTGAGCCAGGAGCCAGGAGTGACAGCCACCACGCACACACAAACAACACAGACAGGGGGAAACAAACAAACACAAAGGAGACGGCTGGAGCAGTACAGCCATCACAGCGTTACCTAATGCAACTCCACACTACGTCTTACGGTGCCGTGTACTGGAGGGGAGAGAGAGAGAGCAGCGAAGGGGGGGGGGAGAGAGAAGTAATACAGTTTCCTGATAAAGCTGTGGAGAGTATGTGTTTCAGGGAGGTGGATGCACAACGCACCCAGGAACAAATGCTAGCTCCGGTCCTTTTTACTGTGGACTCGATGTCCTGACAGGCTGGTATTTGTGCAACCTGCACAAACACAATACTGCACCATGATTACAAATGGTGAAATACAATGTAAAACTACCGAAAAATACCAGCTCACTAAAACACAACCGCTCAACTCAACGCAACTACTAACTATACCCGCGGTCAGAGAGCGGAGATGTGTCCCCTGTGTGATGTAATATGACGCGTTTGACGTATGACCTTAAAAAAAGCCGTTTTTAAGAGCAGAGCTCAAAATTGCTCCTTTCCCTCTGAATTCCTGCCCTTATGTCTCGTAAAAAATATCAAATCCAACATTCAATTTTTTTATTGTAATTTTCAAGCAAGTTTAAGCATAAATGTAGAAAAAAATAAAAACCTGCAAGATGCTCTTTAACTCGTCTTCTAATCAGATTTACTTACTTAGTTACTATCTACTCTATGTTAGGATTAAAGAACAATTAATCTGGTTGATTTTTGATTTTCAGGATTGAATGTTCAAACCAAGGCCTAAAACCTGGCATTTCATAAGAAAGTGAATAATATATAGACAAACTGCAATATAAGATAAAATACTACACCAAATGGACAGACACAGATTAAACATAAAGTCCCCTGGTTTGTCTCTAGAGTCTACATTTCTAAAGAGTTGCAAATTTCCCCTCTGTGGGACTAATAAAGGTATTCTGATTCTGAACTGCCATGGGAATTCAGATCAATGTTCCACAATCCGCCACTAGATGTCGCTCATTGTACCGATATGGTTTATTTAATACATATCTATGGTGGCCGGCAGGTGCAAACGCTGCACAACGGCCCAAAACGCATACATAAGCAGGAACACCTGCAAATAATGAAATGAAAAACAAAGAAACCCTGAAAACAAATACAACAGAAAAACGCTGCATTTACAGAAATGATGCAAACTAAATACAACGCACAAACCCCGAAAATAAACGCAACAAAAACACGCTGCAAAAACCAAAACGATATGCAAAGTCCAAAGCACGTACAAATCCCAAAACACATACAAAAAATAAACATTCCGGAAGTGCTCCAGGACTCTAGGGGGCGCACTACGTGGAACAGATTGGTGTCTGACCAGACATAGAGCGAACGAACAAGAGTGATGGAAATCGAGAGGAAAGAAAGTTAATTTAAGTGGAGAAAGATATAAGAAGGTAAGTTTTGTTTTTATACATAGAGCGTCATATTTATATAGTTAGCATTAGCGTGCCTAACTACTACACCAGCTGAGGAGAGGAGAGCTTCACGTGAAGAGAAGATAAAGTGAGGGAAGAACATTGTTAAAAGAGATGACAAATCGAGTGCAGGAAAATAACATGGGCCATAGTGAGTACCGCGGAAAAAGGACATTTGAATTCTTAGCAGTTTGTTTATGTGTATGTATTTGTGTATAGATCTTGCAACTATACAGAGCTTTAACAATTGCCTGTAACTATGATCAAGCTAATAAAGCTATTGAATTGAGAGAGAGAGAGAGAAAGAGAAGTGACACCATGTGAAGAGGGACAAAGTAATGCAGGATAGTAGTGTGCATTAGACATGCTCAAGAACAAATATAGAGAAGACATTCAAGGAGAGAGAGAGACTAACCACTATTTAGACTATGTCTTTTTGATTGACTTGATTAAATGGATTTACTCCATCAATGTATGTATTTTCAGGCTGCCATGTTTTGACCTTTCTGTGGCCAACATCTGGGGAAAGTTCAAGTGTTCTGTGGCTCCTTTGGCAAAAATGTACAGTTTTTGGCAGAAGTTGAACACAAAAGTAAGTTCACTTTTTTTATTGTATCTGTTTCAAATGCAAGAAATAAGGATTCAACACACTACTCTGTTTAGAATACTAATTGGCAGATGCATACACTAGTTATCAGCATGAAGGACACATTAGCCTCATCCCAATACCCCTCCTCGACTCCTCCCTTCCCCTCCTCCGGTACTTGACCTGGAAATCAATCAAGACACGCCATTTTGAAGGACGTCCCAATAGCTGAAATGCACACGGAGGAGTCGAGGAGGGGTGAGGGAGGAGGGGTGCGGGAGGATACACGGGAGCAGACTACGCGGAAGTGTTTTCACTACTCGCGTATAAAAGCCCCGCCCCCACCTTCACAGCTGGTCGATTTCAACAGAGGAAAACCGACAACTGGAAGATGAGTGGAAAAGCGTCACATAAATGTATAAGTGCTCACAGCTCCGTGGGAATTATTATGTGCAATTCATTTCTAAAAGGCTTTCACATTACTATAATTATAGTTTTATTTAAATGTAGGCTACATTTTACACGAAAAGGGAACACAAAAGCAGGACCAACCATCATGCATTGAATTCCTTGACTACGAAGAGAAAGATGAATTCATTTAAATAAATATTTAACAACAAATGGGCCAGTTCTAAAGGGTTATTCAGTTAAGCCCGATGAGAGGGGATACAGCCGTGCACATGTCATCATTAACAGACGTCGTTTAAAGTGACGTTTGAGTGAACGAGGACATCCCAATTAATACCTGAGGACTCCTCTGTCCTCGCGTCGCCTCCTCGTGTTTCTCGCTCGCATCTTACGGAGGCGGAGCTAAGACGCAAGGAAGGGAAACGAGTGAGGGAAAGGAGGAGTCGAGGAGGGGTATTGGGATGAGGCTATTTTTTCATTGTCTGTTTATGTGAAATATGTAGAAGCCATCATTAAATGGTAGACCAATGCATTAAATACACAAAACAGCTTATATTATACATGAATAATTGTGTATTAGTTCTATCTTTATAGAGAACATTATACATTTAGAATCAGATTTTGAGACAGTGAGCGACTGGGAAAGTCACATCGCCATGGGGCACAAACAGTTGCTGACGTGATGTTTCCTTCATTCTCAGGCATTCCATAAGGAGGGTCAGGAACTCACGCTTGGGACCACCAGTGTACCCTCCATCCTCAGTTTGTCCCTCATCATCAGTGAACTTAACTGACATCTCATGAGAGGGGTCGAATGAGACACCTTTGAAGCCGCGGATTGCCCCACACATTGGCTCTATTAATATTGAACCTGCATGCAGGGGCGTAGCTGGAAATTCTGGGCCCCATGAAAGAATCTATTTGTGGGCCCCCAATCCATGCGAGTCCGCATTAGCGCGCACGCTAAAAAAAATGTGGCCATTTATTTATTGATGAAAACGCATAATATGGTTTTTACCTATACATTCGGATCAGCAGTTCAGCACCAGTTCAGGATGTCGCATTGCGTTCATCTTCAATGAATGGACCAATGCAATAGTCTACCAAACAACCTTGAGTTGCACTAGCTAGGCATATTTTCCCCTATTCTTGTGACAATGTTTTCTGATACTCAACATACAAAAGCTGTTACTTGTCCTGTCTCTCTGTAATCCCATCTCCAACACAAATAGTCTACTCAAGCACACTATTAGGTTGACAGACACTTACATTTTGATGTGCTCTGTAGTATATAATCGTTCCCTGCTTGGATATACCTTTTACGAAGCAGATTTTGAACTGTCGCGGGCAGAGCACTAGCTTTTTTGCTGTAGCGGCCGGGTTGCTGCCTTTCTCAGCAGAGTGCTAAAGCCCTACCTGTTACACGCGCAAGTAATTCGAGGAGGCGCGAGTGACAAGTGTTGAGTTATTGGTGGGGACAATTCAGGATTCTTGGATACTGGTGGGGTCAGAACCTTGCGTCCACCCCCAAAACGACACGATGAAACCCAACCTCGAAAACCCTGTTGAAGTTAATGAACTGTAATGGACTGCAAGAAATCAACATGCACTGACTATCAACTTTATCTTCTGTCTATTTAATTGAAAATTACACCCAATACAGGAATGAACAAACAAAAAATCTCAACATTCTTTGACTTATTAAATTAAGATATGAACAACACAAGGACAAAAGTATAAATTAACTGAAGATTTGAACATAATTATAAAACAATAAACTCTCAGGACATGAACACACTTACAGCAAACAATGAAAAATGTAGTGCGAGAGGACTATGCATCAGATAGTAATTGTTCACAATGTGGGCTGTAGCCTGTCAGCTTACTATAGGGAAACATCCCACAATCCTGTCATAGACTGGATTTTTATTCCTAAATCCCGAACGCCAATCGCCGGACCTTCTTGGTGGCAAAATCTTTTACGAGCTCTTTGAAATCAAGTGACAGAGCCAGCTTGCTTTCAATCGATAACATTGCAAGGCTGTTCAACCTCTCTTGCGACATGGTAGATCTTAAATAGCTCTTGATAAGTTTCAACTTACTAAATGATCTTTCACCATCAGCTACGGTAACTGGGAGCGTCAAGAAAATTCTGAGGGCAATGCAAACGTCTCCAAAAATGCTCTGGAGTTCCATCTTGTATATTGCATTCAGTAGATCAAGAGAGCTACAATCAGGGGGGAAAGTGGCAGAAAATATTTGATTGAGATGCCTTATCTCACTCTCAAACTGATCTGTGAGATCCTGTGAGTATTTCTCCCTCAGTGGCTGACACACAGAAGCCATGACACTGTCACTCAACTTCCCAATTTTAAGTATGGCAGCAAATTCTTCAACAATATTTGCTGTTGTTTGGAACCGAGTGTCCAAGTCACTTATGATCTGGTCCATGGCAGTGAGAAACACAGTGTTACGGAATGTTGTTTCTGGCCTATCCTCCTGACCTGTTCCTTCAGCAGTTTCATCATGAAACCTCTTCCTCCTCCTCTCACGGCAAAGTTCTTTTTTGAAATGAGGTGGAACCTCCATTTCCTTAGCTACCATTGATGCCTCAGACAGAATAGCATCCCATCCATTTCTGAGAGTCTGCATCTCATCTCTTAGTGCAGCAACATTACCTGCCTCCACCTCTATTGAGATTTTCCCTGACTGGAGTATCACATTTCTGTCATCAATAGATTGCAATACTTTCACCCAAATGGTGAGAAGGACAATGGCATCAAATGACATGAGGTAGTTCCTCAGACCAACAGCTTCAGTTCTGGCCTCACCTGTGAGACTGCATGAGCTCAGTATGGTAGCAAGGGCTTCAATGACACCAGGTAGGTGCTTTGCTACAGGTTTCACAGCATCAATTCTCGCACTCCAGCGAGTGTCAGATAGCCTATGTACAGAGCAACCTGTTTTCTTTTTGTATATAGACCAACGAGATGGACTGGCACTTACAAATGTGTAGAGGCGGTTAATGTAACCAAAAAAGTTGGATACTTCAGGGCTCGATTCTGCAGCATGCACGCCTACCAGATTCAACGTGTGGGAGGCACAAGGTGAGAAAGTAGCAAGATTATTCTTTTTCAGTATTTGTGCTTGGACTCCCTTGATTTTCCCTGACATATTCGCCCCATTATCATACCCTTGCCCCCTGCAATCACTAATGTCTATCCCTAGATCCAGAAGCACACTCTCCATCATGCCTGCTATTTCACATCCTGTTTTTCCGTTGAAATCTTTGAATTCAATAAATCTTTCAGTGATCTCCCATTCGCCTGTGTCTTCATTATAATGTACATATCTTATGAGCACAACATTTTGCTCGGTGTGGGAAATGTCAGGCGTTGCATCACAAATGATTCCATAGTATATGGCATCCTCCCTTTCCGTCAGAATGGTTTTTAAAACCTTTCCCCCACACAATTCAATAAACTCGTTCTGGATGTCTGGGCTCAGATAATGAGTTAGCTGGCTTCCTTTTTTGGATGTCCTGATTTTGTCTAAGTGGTCTTTCAAGAGTGGATCATATCGTGACAAAAGTTCTAGCGTACCTACAAAATTTCCATTGTGGACATCGCCCAAAGCATGCGTTTTACCTCGGAAAGCTAAATTCCTCGGTGCCAAGTGCAGAGTGACATCAAGGAGTCTCTGCAAGATAGCTTTGTTTTTCTCAATTTCAGACTGTAGCTCTCTCTGCAACTGATGATCAACGCCACATGCAGTCATAACCGAACACTGTAGGTGTTTCCATCGCAAATAACAGTCCCTGTGATTCCTACTTGTTTCATGGCTTGGGAATTTATCATACATGCGACGCCACTCGACGTCACACATCTTGTATCCCTGGTCACTACTCAAAGCACTAAGAGAGGGTATTTTTTGCTCCTTGGAGAAAAGAACACATGGTATGCAGAACAGTGCATTTGCACTTTCACTGTGAATCAACCAGTCCCTTTTCACTTTTCCCCTACCCTTATCTGCTTTGGTGTATTTCAAGTAATCTGGAAATCTCTTTCCCTTTGAATCATGTGGAATTTCTTGATCTGTTTCTCGCATTGCTAATTTCTTTACAATAGTTGCCCTGTCCTTGTCACTCATCCTAGCTGGGAACAACCCTGGGTCAAGTGATAGCAGATCTTCTACCTCAGACACCACTACAGGTGGCTCAGTATCTGTGGCATCCTGTGTCGGAGCCTCACTTTGTCCCTGACATTGACTGTCCATAGCTGCTTCCTCCTCATCTGTGCTGCTTTCATGGTCCTCGACCTCTTCTTGTACTGGTACCTCTGCCTCTTCACCTCTGCTCTCCTCGTTGGCTGCCTTGCTCGAAGGCCCTGGCTCTAGAGTATCCATAGTGTACATAATTTATAAAATGCCCTATAATAGTAATAACACAGTACAGCTCGAGCTATCTCTTAATTGTTATAATAATAATAATAATAATAATAATCATTTTATAGATATTTTTCAATTGCTCAAATCTAGCTATAGCTACTGTAACAACCTCAATTTAATGTGCCAGTGGTCAATGGTATTGCAATTACTGGAAGAACTAGAGTAACTAAATGTGAATATTACCTAAAGTTGTATTCAATGCATGGTAAGCATATTTAAAATCTGTTTGTTAACCCCAAGCCCTGCTGCTTTACCTCCCTCTCCTTCAACTGGGAACCGGCCTGAGGGAAGGGGTACTGATCCTGAAGCCGCATCTGTGCATTAGAGCAGATGTGATTAGCATGTAACATTATACAGGTTAGGTTAGCTAGCCATAGCAAAAGGGCATAGCTGCTGGATACAAATTCACTGGGCTCATCGACACTCATCTAATTTTTGATAGCAACAGGTAGCTAACGTCAGCCACAAAATGTTGGCTAAGCTGTTATGGGCTTCAAAACAAGTTCTGTGAATAAATACCTTTCTTGTGAAAATACTTGGTGACTATCTGTCGACCTCTTTTATTATTTTCCTCTTGCTGACGTTTTTTCTTTCGTTTCTGAGCTCCTGATTCATGAGCTGTAGAGGACATTTTCCTGTCAGTCTGTTCAAGCTGCAAGCTGCTGGTGCACTGCTGTGCCGCCTAGTTATAGTTGAAAGTGGGGGTGCAAGATTAGTAACTGGCAGGCAAGGGGTGGTTTGGAGTGGGTCAGGCACGACCACCTCCATGGCAGAATTGTTTTAATTTAATGAACACCTGTACGTGCAATTTCCTGCAATATAGAGCACAGAACTGTCTCAAAATCCTATGGGATCCTAAAGGATTCCTATAGGGTTCCAAAAACGTATAGAGATTCCTATAGCATTTTTTGACTAGGGATGTTATCCTAGGTCTCTTTCTCACTTCCTCTGCCTCCTCCCTGAGTCTGCACAGTCACCACATCATTCTACATTAAGGAGAGCAATACACTTATGAGTACACTGAACTGGTTTGAATACACAATCTTTATGCTACTCTGTAAAGAAAGGGAGAGAGGGGGGAATATATTATCCAAGTATTTGTGTCTTAATTTGTTATGTTATCCTACACTTTAAGCTGACTGATATTTCCATTACCTGTAACTCTTGTGTCTCTTTCTCTCCTTCTCTGCCTCCTCCCTGAGTCTGCACACCACCACATCATTCTACACAGGAGAGCAATACACGTATGAATACACTGAACTGGGTTGAATACATGATTTTTTATTTTTTCTGCCATGTTCTACCTGGTTGGCTGGCTGGCTACACACACACACACACACACACACACACACACACACACACACACACACACACACACACACACACACACACACACACACACACACACACACACACACACACACACACACACACACACACACACACACACACACACACACACACACACACACACACACACACACACACACACACACACACACACACACACACACACACACACACACACACACACACACACACACACACACACACAGTGTGCAGGTTAGTTACAGTAGGAGATGGGCTTCTATCATATTATCTTCTATCATTCTATAATTCATTCTTCTTTTATTTTCATTTCAGGTAGTTGTACCTTAAGAGAATTGAAGGCTGGCATCTGTAAATGCAGATAGATATAAGTACTTTATTCTTATTTTATTATCATTATTTTCTTTCCAATGAAATGAAATCAGAAAATAAGTGGTATATGATGGAAAATATGAAAGTCAATGCTTGAAGGAAAATGCAATTCAATGCAGCGAAAATGAAGAGAAGGTGATGATTATAAATGTGTTTTATTGTATTGAGTGGTAGAAGTAAAGACATGTCTAACATATTCTTTGTTTGAACAACTTACTGAAAAGGTCTGCCACCAATGACAGACTGTTCGCGGTGATTTACACTCAGCCTACCTGCATCAGGACTGCTGTGGGTGGGAGGCAGTTGATCAAACCATTGTGAGCGAAATGCGGGGGGGGGTCACAATCTTTGGAAACTTAAAAACTTGCTATTAAGTTTCTATAATCAGCACAAGTTCTTTCATTGCGTATTATTAATTCGATTGAAATTACACACTTATGTTTACAGTGATATATTGGGGGGGAAATGTCATATTTTTCATATGATCAAAAAGTGGGGGTGCAAAAGCACACGTTTGCTCCCCCAAGGTCAATTGTGGGGATGCACCTGCTCCGCTTGCTCCATTGCTCAGGCGCCCATACCATGCAATGAATGAAGGGAGGGGTGCTCATTCTGTCAAACAGAGTAACAAGCACCTGTTTGTTTCTTTTGGGACGTTTTTTTTTAATACAGGCAATTATACTTTTGAGTCATTTACATTAACTTACTTTAGGATAATAATAAAACCATATTAATAAAAAGATAATAATAGTGTTCTCTGGGCCCCCCCCCCAGTGCTGGGCCCTTGGAATCATCCTAACCTCCCCCCCCCCAGCTACGCCCCTGCCTGCATGCTGCAAGAGGTATTTGTTATTTTTGCCGAGAGTTTTGCAACAATGTCCTCCACAGTCAGGTATTCTGTGCTGGGAAAGACAAAGTGATGTATTGTAATATTAAATGATGAAGATAGTAATAAGATTGACAGTATAGCATAGAAAAATTAAGTGGTAATAGTAACAATTAATACCGTTGCTCCATTTTGTCTTCTGGCTCAGACTGGCTATCAATAATGATAAGTGCATACCCATTTGTGTAGTTGCTGCAGTGAGAAGACAGTTGAATAATTATTTTCAAATACATAATATATGCATGACAGTCATATTTACAAAAGGATGTCGATCCTCTTCCTGTTTTCTTTTTTAATACATTGGGTTCTAAACTGACAACAGCACTTTTGTTATACTCCTGCACAATCCTTGTAAACATTTGAAATTGATGCAAGAAACATTATCTGATCTTTGAAAAATATTTGTGGGTGTTTTTTGTATCGTCTTCACTAAGATGTCAGATATTGTGGGTGTCATTTGGAAATGTATGAAAGTATAATTGTTCTGCTTCCTGGCACGATGCAACTGTCAACATTGTTTACCTATAGAAGTTGTTCTGACCCGGGGCAGACTGGACCTCTTCCTGGAATGGGGTTGGTGCTCCATCCAATTTTTACCCAGGAAATAAGTGCACACAAAGGTATTTATTGATTTCATGTTCACAAATTCAAACCTACATGGTATAATTACATTTTTAATTAGTCTTACCCGATCAGACGCTGGTTGTGGGTGCCTGAGAGGTCTGATAAAGGTAAACAACAAATATATTCAAACTACTGTACTGTTAAAACATTCTGCTTCTTGTGGCACAAATTAATGTTGACAATGTTTTATTTTACCCTGGCAAACAGTTATTCATTCGTGGAGTGCTCACTTTTGGAACATTTGGAATGTTCCACACCTACATACAAATAAAATAAATTCACTTTAATTAAGAATAGATGCCACGATAAATCCAAACTGACCAAGGTACATTAAATTGTTGACCGTCCTTTAACTCTCACATTAGGATTTACATTGGGGCACAATAAACCAACTCCTCTCTGCACCTAATATATCTATATGATGTCAAGAGTTACATTTAGGTGCACAGTGCTGTCTCGACTTGCAAACTCTTTTACCAAACAAGCAAATGCTAGCTGGGTAAATATGACGCTCTTTGTATCAAAACAAAACTTACCTTCTTATATATCGACTTATTCCACTTCGGTCAACTTTGTTTCCTCCGGCTTCAATTTGCAGCACTCTTGTTCGTTCTCTCTATGTCAGTGGTCAGACATCAATCTGTTCCACGTAGCGCGCCCCCTAGAGGCCTGGAGCACTTCCAGAATGTTTATTTTTTGTATGTGTTTTGGGATTTGTACGTGCTCTGGACTTTGCATATCGTTTTGGTATTTGCAGCGTTTTTTTGTTGCGTTTTTTTGGGGGTTTGTGTGTTGTATTTAGTTTGCATCATTTCTGTAAATGCAGCGTTTTTTGGTTGTATTTGTTTTCAGCATTTGTTTGTTTTTCATTTCAGGATTTGCAGCTGTTTCCTGCTAATGTATGTGTTTTTGGCCATTGTTTCGCGTTTGCACCTGCCGGCCACCGTACATACCTATTATTATTATTATTATTATTATTATTATTATTATTATTATTATTATAGTAAAAGGGCTCGCTTTGGCAAACGCCTGATCCATACAGGCAGCCCTAAATAATAACAGGTAACCATCATGTGTGGTGCTATCTGTAGTTGTCTGTCTTATTTGTTGTTGTTTCATATTGTTTTCACAGTGCTGTAAAATGAATTCCCCCCTGGGGACAATACATCTAATCTAAACTGATTTAATATTCAATCCCACACTTGGCCATTGAGAACATAAATTCGTAATTTACCTCATTTAAAGCACTTTTGTTGTAATACTCTTGATTTAGTTGTCACTACTAGCCAAGTTTATTTTGTCCAATATTTCGCGGGGGCAGTTACATTGGCCCTTTCTCATTTCTCTAACTCCCCTCCTCGACTCCTACCCTCGACTCCTATCCTCGAGACTTAGTCCCGCCCACAGGAGATGCGAGCGGAGGAGCCGAGGAGGGGAACCGAGGAGAGAGGAGGCGAAGCAGGGGTCATTTTAAAGAGACGTCCATTAATGATGACAGGAAGCACAGCAGCCCTCTGTCTGATGGACAGATGTGTTCATGACCACTTATATATTTACTTTTAATTCATTCACAGTGCGGTATAATGAGACAATAACAGGCTACAGATGCGGACACACACACACACACACACACACACACACACACACACACACACACACACACACACACACACACACACACACACACACACACACACACACACACACACACACATATACAGTGGGGCAAAAAAGTATTTAGTCAGCCACCAATTGTGCAAGTTCTCCCACTTAAAAAGATGAGAGAGGCCTGTAATTTTCATCCTAGGTATACCTCAACTATGAGAGACAGAATGAGAAAAAAAATCCAGAAAATCACATTGTCTGATTTTTAAAGAATTTATTTGCAAATTATGGTGGAAAATAAGTATTTGGTCACCTACAAACGAACAAGATTTCTGGCTCTCACAGACCTGTAACTTCTTCTTTAAGAGCCTCCTCTGTCCTCCACTTGTTCACGTCCATTAATGATGACAGGAGGCACAGCAGCCCTCTGTCTGATGGACAGATGTGTTCATGATGACTTATATATTTACTTTGATTCATTGACAGTGTGGTATAATGAGACAATAACAGGCTACAGATGCAGACACACACACACACACACACACACACACACACACACACACACACACACACACACACACACACACACACACACACATATTTATATAAATATATACAATTTCAGAATCAAACAAGTATTGGAGCACTCTCATAATAACGTAACACAATCAGAGACTGGATATATCTTTGTTTGTAGATATCTACTAAACTAAAGCAAATATAGAGAGTAGGCCTGTTATACTGAGTGATATCTATTATACACACTGCTCTGCTTTCTGCATGGACCTCACAGCTGTTCTCTCTGGAAACATCGCAACGCGATGAAAGCAGTTTCTAAAATAATATCCAGGGGATGCATGCAGAGCTGTCATTGGCTGAGATAAGTCCGGCCGTGCGTCACGCCTCCAAAGTTCCCGGAAATGCATCCGCAGAGGAGCCGTGGAGGAACCATCAGTGTCTCCTCGGGGCCCATCTCAGGTCGATTAAATGGAATCCTTGCGTCCCTCACTTGCGTAGTTTCCCTGCGTTTAGTCCCTCCCACAAGGGAAGCGGAGAGACGCAAGGAAGCACGAGAAGCAGGGAAATTAGTTTTAAGAGCAATGGGACGTCCTTTCCTCCGGAGCGTCACGTGAAGCGACGTCCGTTTGTGATGACGCCGCACGCACAGTATAGACTGAGGAGTGACTCTCGTGAGTTTCATGTATTTTCTTCACTCCGCTGGGAAACTGCTATCATGTCAAGAAGCATCAGATCAGTGCATGCGCTGCATCGTCCAATCAGTGAGCGATACACAGTAAGGGGGCGGAGCGAGTATCTGAGGATTTCATCAGAGGATGGTCTGGTGGTTCCTCTGTTATCGCTCCTCCATTATCGCTCCTCGATCCTCGGCCCTCCGGCAGAAATAAGAGCCAAGGGACACTACTCAAGATGGCGCAGACAAATCAACTTCCGGTGATACCGAGGACCGACGACCGAGGAAATAAAATGAGTCGACCTGAGAAGCAGCCTGTGCCCTCAATTGGCATTTAGAGAAATGAGATGTCCTTCAACACGGCGTGCTGAAATCCATTTCCGGGTCACTACCGGAGGACCGAGGAGTCGAGGAGGGGAAATTAGGCTCGGGTCTCAGGTCGACTATTTTCATTTCCTCTTCCTCGGTCCTCTGTATCACCGGAAGTTGATTTGTCTGCGCCATCTTGAGTCGGAGCGTCCCATGGCTCTTATTTCTGCCGGAGGATCGAGGAGCGATAATGGAGGAGCAATAACCGAGGAACCACCATATCCTCTGATGAAATCCTCAGATACTCGCTCCGCCCCCTTAATTCATTCATTCATTCATTTCTTCAGTAAACAATTTAATTATACAACAATAGCGCACAGTGCACAATATTTAAGGTTTTGGTAAATGTAGAAAAAGGTAATCTTTCTGATGTCGTGAAAACATGCTTTTGGAATAAAAGGTAATTCACTTAACCCTCCTGTTGTCTTCGGGTCAAATCTGACAGATTTACTACTTTCATCAATCATAACTTTTTTGTTTTACATTCGATTGCATTAAGGTTTCATGATATCCTTCACAGTAGACATTTGAACATATAAAATGGCTGATCACCACTTTCATTGCATTTTGGATGACTTAGTCAACTTTGTAACACCCATGCTGTTCCCGGTCAAAAATTACCGCCATAAAGAAAAGGAATTAGTAACCATCCGGATCAGATAAAACACACACATACTCTAGATGTGTCTCCCCCTTATGTGCCCATCCCCCCATGTCAATCACACCTGGCACACACAAACACACACAGAACAATTTGACACATTTCCCGCTCTTATGTGCCCATCCCCCCACATGGATCCAACCTGGCACACGCAACACATGTTCAGTGTTTATTATATTTACTGCAGTTTTTCATGTATACCAGTAGTCTGATACAATATTTACCGTTTTAAAGGGTGTTCAATGAAATTTGGTGATGATTAATGGTTTTTGTGTTAATGTATAGCAGTTTAAACAGGACCGGTCAAATTTGACCGTGAACACCAAAGTAAGGGGGAGGAATCGAAGCCAAAAATAAAACAAAACACTTATAATACTTAAATGTGAAGTGTCAATTCAATTGATGCTACCTCGATCCCAAGCTAAATATATAGGAACAATTCAAATGTAGCCTATAAATAGCCGTAGGCCTACTCCTGAATATAGCCTTACAATATTTAAGTAAATGTTTTGACCTGGCCCAGGGAAGCCTAGACACTTATTATTCAATCTACTGTCCTGTGAATAAAGTTTTCCAAAGTGGTAAGGAGCAAAAAAGTTATGTATTCTCCCTAAATGCAAGGTATTTTCTATTAAATGTATGCTAGCAAGTTAAAGATTCCGAAGAGTTTAATATTAAATATACTTTGGGTTTCAACAATGGGAATACAATATATACCGTATATAAAAGCAACGCATCAATTTTATGCAGATTTTAAATAACTTTTTACACAGCTCTGTAGCTTAATTTTAAATGATTATTATTTATGATAATATTTTTGTATTGATAAATAAATATTGATAATGTTTTAGGCCTATAATTAATCTAAATGTAAAAAATTACTAGCAACTGAACTCAAGACCCTCAATTAATGACTTAACATTTCTTACTGCAGACAATATGGCCGAATAGAAAGTGAGAGGCATTCATTAAAAACGATATAATCATTCCTATAAACCCTTAATAAGGGTGATTTATCATAAAATAATTAGTATGAAAATATATCTGCAGGCATACACAAATTAACAAATATTAAGCAACAGAGCAAAGGCTTAAAGTGCACGGTAATAGAGCAAACTCTCTGTTTTTAGGGAGCATGGTTGGCAATGTAAGGCCCTGAAGTATCAGGTGGATTGTCTCTAGATTATTCAGACCTCCAATGATCTGCTAAAGTGGTTTTGGTGCCAGAGAGAGGGAGGGGCGATCTTAATTTGGGAGATAAGCAGGAGGTGGTGTTGGAGATTTGGAGGATGTTTAAAACCAACCTCGTCTCCGCGTGTCGTTTGGTAAACTGGGTAAATTCGTAAAAAGGAAGGGATTAAGAAACACCAGAATGCAAGTTAAACAATAATCTTGTTTTAATGATACAAAGTAACAATACAAATACATCATCGAATCACGAAGCACTCTGCAGAGTACTCCGGGCTCAGGTTCTACCACGTGTGAGACAGGTCTCAGGAACGGCCAGTCAAAAACAAGAGCGCGAACCAAAGGAAAACACAGGCTTTCATACTAAAAACACAGGAGGAGGTGTGTGCGTGCTTTCCCCCAGAGGTCATCTTATTGGGAGAGACCAACACATGGCCTGTCGCACCCAATCAGTGCGACACAGCAGAAGAAACCCGGAAACAAAAACTCTCTTTCAGTTTGATGAAGACCAGATACCTTTTGGTGTCTGGTACGAACCTGCTCTAAACAACAAGTTTCCTTGTCTTATTTCACATCTTGCAGCCAGCACACACACATCCCCTTTATGGCCCTTTGTCCCTGAGTCCATCTTCCCGCCTCAGGCTACCACACACAAGTTAAAAGTATGTTTTAATATATAGTTGTTATAGTTGGCTAAATATACGTAATACATGTAAATTACTTTCATATCAATAATAACGAGGAACACATTACCTATGCTCTTAAGCAGTATTAGAGATGCTTTTCAAATAGTCAAACTTCACACAGGCCCAATATAGAGAACACACTCATCTGTCCTGTTGTCTTTCCAGCCATTTGAGCTATTGTTCACATCTCTACTTCAAATAAAAGGTTTCACATTGCATATTTCCAGCTTCCTTTACACATACTGTTATTATTAATACAAAGTAATTAACCACACACATCTATTGAAAACAAGTAGATTTCGCTGATAATTGACATGCTGAAAATCTTAGGAAGAATGTCCCCTCCCCCAGCTCTCTCGTCCCTGTCATAAAAGCTGCTTCCATTTCATATAGAGTAATAAAACATGTTTAAGCTAATTTCTCCACAATGTTTGTAGCCATTTAGTACCCGCACATGAAAGAATAAAAACAGAGGTATAGTTGAACAGTAATCACGCAGCACATATATTTACTGCAATGAAAACACACACATTTGCCCTAAGCATGTGGAACGCACCCTCTTCTTTTATGAGGGAAACATTCCAGAGTTTTGGAGCTATCCCCAAATTAGGATGTCCCCTGCTCGCATCCCTCTCTAAACACAAAGACTTCACCTCAATATATTGGGGAGGGAAAATATAATTTGTCCCTTCAAATTTAACACACATGAATATATATAAGGTGACATTAAAATGAATATACCAGATTTAACTTTCCTGCCATAACACGTTACTTTAATACTTCAAATAATTCAACTAATCCTTCATTTCCCCCTTTTGGTCTCACCTCACGAGACCAACACACATAAGACATTTGAAACAAAACTACTGTCATTCTTTGATACTGTGTCTGTCCCCCTTCATTAAACCTTTGGGAACAGAAAACAACCTCCAATGACAGTGAAGAAACTATCAGAGTTAGAGCCTGAGTGCCAGAAAGCAGCATCCTTGCGTGTTGTTGAATCATCAGGCCCCCCCCCCCCCCCCTTCAGCGGAATACGCCAACAAGGGCAGCTGATAGGGAGGGGGAGATGCGGCCTTTCCTTCAAAGGTGGAACTGATGAATCTGATCAGAGAGAAGTAGACTCCTCTGCTGCCTCGAGAAGTCCCCCAGCCCGCTGACGCCAGCTTCCAAGTCGTCTGCTGTAGGGATGTCCGCGTTGATGATAGGCAGGTCCGTCCGGATGTCGTTGAGGGTCCTTCCAGGTGATTTCCCCGCTGCACACTGGCTCCAGTAGTACCAGATGTCCCCCTTTGCTCCTCGGCGGACGGCATGAGATGTCCTCTGGGTCACTCTGTAGAGGCCGGAGAACCTGGGGTTGAGTCACGTAGGCCTGACGAACTCCGCTGTGTCGGCCTCCTGCTCCTCGGGTCCCCCTTTTGGCGTCAGCAACCTGTGTGGAGAAATCTGATAACCACCCCTCAAGTCTATGCTCAGGGCTTCTGGGCCCTCAGGTGTTTGACCCACCACTGGTAGGCCGCTTCAGAATTCTAATACTTGGCCTGTGTCAACAAAATAAACCCCAACATCTTCAGGTGAACTAAATAACATATCTCAATAGCTCTGAATTTCTGACAAGCATCTGTGTTATTATAAATGAAATCCTTGAGATCCTATTTAAAATCTAAATATAATATGAACTGCTAATGTCTCTGGTAATGGAACACACTAATGTTATGGATTAAAAACAACTAAAATCATGATACTGACAAACTGAATAATTTCCAGGCGAGACTGCTTCTACCTGTCAGTGCTTGGATATTATCAAGCTGAAAAAATGAATACAGAAATCCAACATACTGTCATCAAATGTCTTTCTATTATGAATTTAAATTAAATGTACATCCCAATAATGATCTAAACCAAAAAGTCTATGGCTTTTACTTCTTTACCAGGCTAGTTACAAGATGTTGTCTAAATTAAATTCTATCTCATTACATTACTATGTTTTAACTTAGCTGTAACATGTTCTTTCTACATTTCAAACCTCAGTTACTTAATACCTGTTGAAATATTACAAAATTGTTTTCATTATCACAGTTCACCTTCTCATTCTCATTCTGGAATTACCTCTCTCAGTAGCCCCTCGCCCACTGATTCTGCATCTGTGTTACCTGTTATAACTCAATCAATATTAGAAACATGTCAACATTCATCAAACAGTATCTTATCCCCAGATATGGAGCAGGTTAAATCTAAAACTGTCAATCAATGGTCAGATTGAACATCTGAGTTGGGGCGGCAGGTTTCTTCCAGTCCCTAAATGAAAAAATCCCACAGTGGCGAGGTCAGGTAGCGTAGTCTTGATGAATGTTTGCTCTGTCTTTCACACGTAAGAAATACCTCTTAGAAATCAGAAGAAGAAGTAAACTGCTTGGCCAGGCATTCATTCACGTTAACTGAAAGATTACATGTGTATCCCTGGTCTCAACATAGCGGTAAATGGAAACTGGTGGTGAAGGTTGCTGAGAAAGACAACAAGTGGATCGAAAGGTTTCTGGTATAATCTTCAGGTGGAGGCGAAAGTGCAGATTCAGTTTGATGACTGTAGGTGGAGCTTCAGGCTGCAGGTGTCTGCAACCTACTTTTTTCTGTAGAATGCTGGCAGAGGCTGTAGGTTGGGGCTGGGGCAGATGTTAGCTGCTCTATGAAGGCAGAATTTAACTTTGAATGTGGCTGTAAGAGCCAAATAATGGAGCAGGAATCTTAAGATGAATTAAAAAGCTGAATTTTCACAACATAAAGCAGTCATGCCATGCTCTCTATTTCCACCTTGGGCCCTCTATTGGTATTCTAAGTCCTTGAACCATCTTTTGCCCTCTTGCCTTCTTGCCAAAGTACACTTTAGCAATCAGTAGACGCCCAATAATGTATCTAGTGATTTTGTGTACATCACACTCTCTTCATTAACATCATTTACATAAACAATAACACAATATGGAAATAAAACTAACTAAAAGCACTTGATATTGCAAGAAACCTGTTGCTGTCGTCATAAGGAATATAATATAATAATGTAATCTGTATACACAGATAGTAGGATATTTACTTAAAGATTGGAAAATGATTTTTATGAAACATATATTTCACTTCCAAAAAAAGTAATAATGTCTGCATGTTGGGGATGTTATTACAACACTGTAGGATTGCTTTTGGCTTGATCTACAACTCTGATGATCTACAGCTGACTGCATCCTATATATTTGAAGGAGATGACAAAATAAGTTTAACTATCGATGGTAAATACAATACCTAATCTCTCTAGTTTGTTTCTTGTACTGGAAACATGTGATTTGGCTGATGGTATAATAAAACAAGACATCGACCCCAGACGGAACCTGAACAGTTTTATTGTTTGAATGCTTTAATGTCTATACAATTAAAGAGAACTATTCAGAATAACTACACACACAATCACATTACATTTTGAGTTCCATGAAGTGAAGATTGTGAATGTCATATCGACTGCGGAGGCATATTCTATTTGTGAGGATGTTCACTAACAAAACTAAAGTATACAGACTCATACACCAAGACATTTTGCACAACTTAAAGATACTTCCCCGAACAGGAGGGAAATTGTATGTCAGAAATGTAGTAATTATTATGCAGCCACAATGCCACGTATTTCGTCATTATTTGTTATACTGGTAATCTTGTAAAGCAGTAAGAGCACAATGTAAAGTGATAAAGCTAGCACTCTTCATTCAATACATGCATCAGAAACCCAAGGCTGCGTTCTGTTTGTCATCATTTGTCAATGCAAAAAAACACACTGTCACTTGTTTACATGTGACATCATCATGAGTGTCACATTTTTTAACCAATTATTTTATCTACTTCACAATAGTTGTTATGGTAATGAAAGAAAACACAATGCTAATGATAACATGGCTACTCATGCTACTCAGTATGCGTGACAGGAACCATAGCTGCGCTGGCCAGGATCAGTGTTATTATCACCACCAGTGTACTTCCCCTGAGTGGCCAGACTGTTTGCCTGTGGACAGAGAAGATACATAATAATAAATAAGCAATAAAAAAGCAAACATTCAGTAATTATGTGTAACGTATAAGATCAGGACCATGTGTTTTATCTGCTGCAAATAAGCTGGACTTACCTCGGCTTTCTTGATGAACTGCTCAGTGGCTCCTTTCTCGTTTTCTTTATGTCCCCTCCAGGCTCTCAGTGCAGACGCCTGCAGTGCTCGGCCGAAAGAGAACGATAGGATCCAGGGTTTGGCTAGAGGGCAGTTGTTAATGGCATTGAGATGGACAGTAGCCTCTTCTTCACTCTGACCACCGGAAAGAAAAGCCACACCTGCAGGGAACAAAGGAACATCATGTTACTCTCATTTGGTTTTTGCAAACTTCAAACATATAGGTGTAAAACCCTCTCTCTGGCTCACCTGTGACTGCTGGGGGGACAGTGCGACGCAGGGCGGTGACAGTCGCCATTGCAACCTCCTCTGGGCTGTACTTGGTAGAGCAGCTGTGTCCAGAGGTGACCATGTTGGGTTTTAGGAGGGTGCCTTCCAGGTACACATGGTGGTCCGACATAGCCTTGTAAACAGCAGTCAGGACCTGCAATACACACATTGTTTCCCAAAGAGATAACGCACAGGTACTCCCCCTCCTCACTGTGTCACTTCTTTCTCCAGTAATAACAACATCACCCATGCACATACAGTATGTACGGAAAGAGGCACGCACCTTCTCAGTGATGTACTGGCTGCGTTTTAGGTCATGATCTCCATCAGGCAAAATCTCCGGCTCAATGATGGGCACAATGCCATGCTGCTCGAAAATGGACATCTTGTTAAAACAATACAGTTGCATCTCATATAGAGATTATTTATAATATTGGGTACTTACCTGCTGGCAGATACTGGAGTAGCGTGCAAGAACATTTGCATTGTCTGTGATAGCCAATGTTGATGGATTAGTTTCACTGACTTTAAGCACACAGCGCCACTTTGCAAAGACAGCTCCATCCTTTTTATATTGTGCACAGCGATCGGACAATCCATCTAGACCTGCGGCAGAGGTGTAGAAAATATTAATAGTTTGTTTTGTAATATACGGGTGATGTGAGTGAAATAAGCAGTGCACAAAGTAGTTTTTGTCTGACCCTGCGTGGTGGTTTCTCCAAAGGTTCCTGCCAGGGGTACGACACCCTTGTCTACCTGCGAATAAAAATGAGAGAAGTGATGTCAAATTCTCATAAACAAAAACAACTAAATAAGGGTTGTTTGTGGATGGTAAACATTGATGTGCGAAACTTGGCTAAAACGTTTATGAGTCTCCCCGCCAAGCTATTATAACCGTAATAATTGAAGGTCAATGCCTAACTCGAAACATTTTGCAAGAGTTTTGCAAAAGTTTACTGTTAAGACACAACCCTTACTCAGCGTACAGAATGAATTGGCACAAACTTACATATTTATTACAGATGCAATCTTGATACCACAAGGGAGGGTAGGATTATTCAATATTTGATAGTAAACTGTCACACCTTGATGCCAACCAGGATGCCCCTGTCCCTGATCATCTTCACGAAGGGTATGCCTGTATCAGAGTTCTGGTACAGGGTCTCATGGAAGAAGATGATTCCTCCAATGCAGCCGCTGACTCGATCGTCTGCGCTGAAGAGAATCTGCCGGTACTGTCTGCGGTTCTCCTCCGTGTTCTCCACTCCCACCTGAGCCAGCCGCTTAGCCATGCTGCCTGAAACCAACATGATGTGCACATGGGATGTTAGTATCCATACTGTGAACTCTTGGTACTTGGTGGCCTTTATTTGTGACATAACTGTTTTTATACATTAATGGCACACATGTTTAATTACGTTTTAGAAAAAAGTAAAAGTGCTACAGACCTACGGACTCATCTGCAGCCAGAATTCCCTTCCCTGGAGAAACTATGCGTAGAGCGGTCTCATGTAGCTCCCTCTTCTGCGCCTCAGAGAGCGTTGGGGACTGATGTGTCATCCTGACTGATTGTCCTGCAGCCTTTGGTAGGAGTCGCCTTAAGATTGTTTTATCAGACATTCACAACCAAAATTAGACAGATATAACCCACCATTGCTGTTTGTTAAATGTCTTTGGTTGCCCCTATTCTTCTGTCTCCCTCAACATATTGGCCCCTATTGGTATTTTCTCATGTTGGTTCCAATGAGCGCTGAACAACCTACTGAAGAATCAGCTTCTATAGATGCTGTTCACAAAAGGTAAAGAAAACATTTTCTGGGTTAATTACAAGGTTGATGACATAAATAATTGAGTGATAACTTTAACCTATAGTTGTCCAACATACAAATGAAACCTCATCATTCACTAAAAACCACAAAAAGTATTAATTGATCCCTACGGTGTTACATTCCTGTGTTGTTGTAGCATGCAGGCTAAAGAAGTGGAAACTGGTGCAAGAAACAAAAGTCAAGACAATCGTCAAACTTACTAACCACGTTGATAGCACTGTTGATAAAATATAAAACCGGCTTTAAATTCTCTCTCAAGTACAAATTACATTTTGGTTTACACCAACATTATTAAATCTGCAAGTTAACATATACTTGATGCAGGTATATTCAGATGTGCCCATTGAAGTCCGTGATATAACCCTACATTTAAATAAGAGATGAGCTGTTCATACCTGACAGAAATCAAATATGTCCTTTCCTCTGGTGTGATGAACACTGATCGGACACTCTCAGTCAGCTTAATTTTGTATCCAGCTAAGTATGTCAAACCTCATAAGCCCACACCCCTGGGCGGCGCTTGTACACCCATCTCTGCCCTATATAAATTAGCAGATTTTTGATGAATAATTCCATTTGAATACAGACATTGGTTTTATGCTGATGTTACTCTTGTGCTTCCAACTTGCAGTGCTGGTGTTAATTGGATGTATATATCAACAATTATGTTTTTATATTTAAGTTTTGCATACATGCTGATGTGTCTCAACTACGTACGTCGTATTAGGAAATGATTGATTCTGTCAGCAGCATCCTCTACCCCTAAAGCAACCTAATTTAAGGCATTTAACTACACCCCATGGTGTGCTATTTTTATTTTAATGAGCCAAATCCTGCCCAGAGGAATATTTTAAGTCTCAAGATAATTTGGTCTTCATCCCTGAATTCACGGGGGGGTTTCAGTCTCAGAACAATTCCGGCACTCGGCTGTCATTGTTGTTAAAGAAGTACATTTCCAGGTTACATTCAATGTAAATTAACGTGGTGAAATGTCCTAAATTAAAGACAGAAATAGGTCAGCTAAATCATTTCATTTTTGAAGGTGGAATTTTGTATCTTTTCCTCAAAAAAATACATACTACCATACCATGTATGATGATGTCCTTTTGTTTTGTTTTTCTGTTATGTTTATATGTATTCATGTGGAACCTACTTGCAGCAGGTCACCCTTGAAAAAGAGATCAATGATCTCAATGGGATTCACCTGCATAAATAAAGGTTTGAAATGAAATGAACTACAACATACTTATAATGTTGAATACAACAATGTGACTACATTTCTGTGAGCTTAACAGGATCATCATTATGTTTCTAATTAGAATTTGTTGATGAAATATCTGCAACATTGAGGTATGAGCTATATGTTCAGGAAACAGCATGTTTTTTGTTGTGTGTTCCTGGTATATGATGATACTACTAGGTTATATTCAGTGGGATAGTCAGCAGTATTTCAGGGGACTCCTCCCTTCACTACTGTGGGTCACTGTGCCTCTGAAACTAGATATGGGTCACTGGACTGCAGCAACACAGGGACCTGTCTAAGACAAGGGCCTGAGAGGTATTCAGTGTCAGGAGGCAGCGAAAGGAGAACCCGGAGCCCCCCTTTCAGGGAGATACGGTTTAAAAAGTTTAAAATAGATAGATGACTTCAATAAGAACAGCAATTATACGTGACTTCCTCCGCCGGGCCCTCATTTTTTTCCCTCTGTTACCTAATTAAAATATTTAATGATGATACTTTATCTGGTCCTTAATTTTCTGTCCTATTAAGTTTGTCCTCGATGGGTTTTTCAGCACTCCTTTAAATAGGTCGACCCAAGGTGTCACTGATCCTGCAGACACATTTCAATAGAGCCTTGATTGAGATTATTTTTATTGCTGGAGATAAAGGCTACATTTGCAACATTGTTTTATTAAAACACTAGTTTACATCTTTTTTTGGAGCTCAGTTGCCAACACAATTCACATTCAGACTAGAATTCACTGAATATGCATAGACACATCCCATTATTACTTGATTGTAAAATGAAACACATAGACCCAGACTACTTTTGGTGATGCATAAGTATTCAAATAAATAATAAAGGTAATGTGATGCATAGAAATCAATAATGCACAAAGACATTTGCTGTACCAAGGAGCACAACATGTTTGCTTACAAAACATTAATTTCAAAAGGTTAGGATACATCTTAAATAATGAACTTAGCTTTCAAACAGCTTCATTATATACTCGCAGCAATACAAATGTGGCAGTAAAATATAGTTTATTTCCAGTTAACTTCTTCACTAACATTGTCCAGTCATCTGCTCTTTAGCCAGGCTCAGGTCCATGGTTGCCAACGTAGGAGACAGTTCAGTGGGAGTTGAAGCAGAATGAAAGATTTTATCGCAGTCAAAGTCATCAAATATGTCTAATGAAAGGCCTCTCAAGGCTTTAGCTGGCCAATCAGGATGAGTCCTCAGCTCCAGGATGACTTTAACAGGCGTCTTCTGAAGGATGAGTGAGTCAAATGAAGTGCCACGAAAGAAAGCCTGCATCTTTAAACACTCCAGGTTACGAAGCCGGTTCACTGGAGTCTTGCACAAAAGCTGCAAAAATAAATAAGAATATTAACTGAGACATATGGTTATTATTATTATTATTATTATTATTATTATTATTATTATTTCTTCCACATTAAAGAAATGGAAGTCACATTTACAAACCTCAGTGAGCAGGGAGATCAGAGCAGAGCTGAAGGTCTCAGGTAGGATGTAAGGAAAATCCTTGACCTTTTTTAACATGATGATGTGGTCCGGCTCTGCAGGTACTGGAAACTGCAAAAGAAAAAAAAGTCTCAGACAATTGACACAAAATCACATGTAAACTAATAAACATTGAGTTGTTGTGCCCTCACTTTTCCTGTCACCAGTGAGAACAGCATAACCCCAAAAGACCACCAGTCAGCAGCGTGATTGTACGGACCCCCACTTAATACTTCAGGAGCTGTTCAGACAAAAAAGGAAAACAATCATGGAAACAAACCTTACAATGACAAATGAGCATCACTTAGACAATAAATGGGAATATTACAACGATGTGCAATATGAACCGAAGCGCAGGTGCATCACATTCATAACTGGGTCAACTGAATCCAAAGGGAGTAGATGCTGCTACAATATTACTCTAATGCTGATACTACATACTGTAGCTTTGAAATATGACATTTACCTCTAGGTGAGAAAAGGAAATTAAAATCTCACCCATGTATTGGATCGTCCCACATATCGTGAATGCTCTTCCTCCTCTTTTTAGCCGCTGTGCAAGTCCAAAATCAGACAGACGCAGGTGACCTGGGTCATTGAAAACACACTGAAATACAAATACACTGGTATTTATAGATCATGTTTTAGAAAGAAGAGTTTTGAATTGTATGTGTATACATATTTTATTGGCAAGCTTATGATGAGTATTTTTGTTACTAATGACATTTGCATTGTTTTTTTGTTTAGTGGCACGTGTTAGTCTTACTTTTTGCCGTGACAGTGACAACATGTATCTAAATGAATGACCACACTAAATGTCTTTAGACGTCGTAGGTCAAAAATGTAGACGACGTGTATTACCTTGATCACTTAAAAGAATGTTCTCCATCTGAGTCAAAAACAGTAAAGAATTAATATTATAAAAAGTCATGATTACGCATTATAAATGGAGGAATACATATACATACATCATACCTTTACGTCTCTATGTATGATCCCTAAGTCATGCAGAAATCCTAGAAATAACAGAGGGTGAGATACTTGACATAAAACAAGATAACAAGGAAGTGAAAATAGTTTAAAAATATATATATTTTTTTCAATGTCAAAGGTCAACATGATAACATCTTAATGATAAAAGTCTAATGATCACTAACCAAGCGCACTGCCCAGCTCTGCAGCAAACAGCCGGACCTCATCCTCCCTAAACTGGCCCTTCAGTAACCAGCAAGTGTATAAGTCTCCAGTTCTGCAGTAATCGCACACTGCAGAGGATAAAACACACACACACACACACACACACACACACACACACACACACACACACACACACACACACACACACACACACACACACACACACACACACACACACACACACACACACACACACACACACACACACACACACACACACACACACACACACACACACACACACACACACACACACACACACACACACACACACACACACACACACACACACACACACACACACTTCTTATGTCAGCAGCCAGCATCCTTATAACCCAAAAAGAAGAAAAATAAAAAGCCTTGCTCATCGCACATTCTCTCTGGGGGAAACAGGAAGACGATGAAGACTGAAACACACCTGCTTCTGACTTGTTAGTCTCCTGATGGTTGGGTCACATATTTGAATACCTCTTTGGATGTACAAATATATGATCATGGCTAAAAACTTGAAAGTCATGCAGGCATTGCAGCATCTGAGCTTTACCCAGCTTTCTCATTAGATGGCAGTACACCTCTTCAATACCCAGCACTGGGGTTTGTACTGATTTATTTGACTATGGGACAAAGAGGGGGATTGGGGAGGGGGACACAAATAGTAGGATAGTTAAAGGGAAGAGGGGTTAAACTGTGCCATCGCTTATTCTTAATAACTCACTAAGGAAGAGATGACGCTGTGTCTGCCAGCAGTCCTGCAGATTGTGGATGAATGGGTGTTTGAGCTGCCGCTGCAATTCAACAGTCGACACACACACACAGAGTGAAAGTGAATATAACAGTGAGATGGAAAGTGAACTTCTGTTCAATATGATAAACTGTATAAGAGAGTGAAAAATGCAAGTAAAACATTGCCTTTAGCAAAAGTTGTACTTTGAGTAACCACATTACATTTTTTAATAGTTCGTAAGTAGGACCAAAACCAACAATTATTTTCATCATACTTTCTTGTTTCATGATTATTTCTTAGTCTGCAAAGTTTTAAAAAGTTTGGAAAAAAAACAGCCATCAGGACTTCTCAGTGTCCAAAGTAATTTCCCTTGATTGTTTGAACTATTCGACCAACAATCCTAAAACAAACACAAAAACATAAATGATTGTTGAATTGATCTAAGATAAAAAAACAGGTAATATAATAATTATATCTGATAAGCTGAAACCAGCAAATATTTGGCTTGAAAAATTATAAATGGATTTCCAAATCATTTATTTCCATGAATGGACTAATTGTTGCAGCAGAATAAGAACAGTAAAGTCACAGTACATGCTGTCCACAGCTGAGAGTGTACACTGTGATACCTGAATGATGACTTCTTCTTTTGACTGCTCAAGCACTCCATGCTTCAAGATGTCTGACTTTGGTAGAACCTATGCAACAATATAGAAAGGATTACACAAAAACTATTCAATGTTCTTAATGCTGTTTGTTTATAGTACTGATTATTATGGCTAACCTTAACAGCGTAGGTCTTCTCTTTAAAAAAGTCCTTTACTTTCAGGATGGGTCCATATGAGCCTTTGGCTATGAATCCCAGGATCTGTGAAAAAGACATACATCACATTTATCTCAATGTTTCCCATTCTTTGCTTTGTTAATTCTGTTGAGCATCCTTGTTGTGATACCTTGAAATGCTCTGGTCCGGGAAGTGTTCGCTGTGGGAACTCGGGTAGGAAGACGGAGATGAGAGCTGGAGGAGTGTCTGTGTGGTCTGGAGGCTGCAGAGGGTTGGGGTCAGGGGGTCGGCCCTCAGGACCAACAGGCCGGGAAAACACAGCCGAGTGTCCGAGTCTTTGGGTGATGGAGACCCTCCTGTTCGAGAAGAACCCCAGACTGAGGCGACGCTGAGCAGGCGGTCCCTTTGTCTGGATAATGAAATGCAAGGCACTATGAAACATACTATGTATATATTATATTTATTTCATTTGCATTTCTAAGTTAGACCCCAAATTATGGGTTACTAAAATAATATGTTTGACTAAAATCTCTTTTCAAGGACATGAGCGAGGAGTAAAAGTACACTTTTGATATTTTTTTTGTTTAAAAAACCAGCACTGACTTGTTCTACATGAAGATACACAATTTGTTTATGTAGTTATACTATCCATTTCATTTAAAATATAATAACATAGTTGAAAGCATCTGCATAATTTGTATTAGTGTATACATTTTGCTGATTTCAATGCAGAACTGTGTTTGTGACTGAATATTGTTTACATTAACACAACTGGTTCTTGGTGATATATGGTATAATAGTTATGATTTAACAATATTCATACACTTTTTTTTCAAAAGATCTAATAACAAAACTAAGACTTAACAACTTGCCTTCTGTCTGTATATTATACTGCATCTTTTTTATAAAAATATGAATGAAATAAAAACAAATCTGGAGAAGCTTTATGTTTAACGTGTTTTTAACACAGTGAAAGACAGAGCTTTAGACAGCTACAGTTTCCAGCAATGACACATGAAGCTATTCATTCAGGGCTACAGAGAATCAGAGTGTTGCCCCTCGGGTTATCACTTATTGATAACAGCTCTATTTCTGACTCTTCCGACTAGACATGCTGTATCATATGATCCACCAATAGTTGCTCATTAAATCAACAATCCACACATGCGATCGCTGTATATCTCATTTGTTGTTGTTATAATAGGCTACTTATTATTAGCGACAGCTCAACAATCACTTCCATGATTCACATGTATCGGACAGATGACACTGAACGTACCTTACTGATGTTGTTGCCCATACAGGGATCTGTATCTCACGCAAAAATCTGTAAAAACTCAACTCGTTCAGTCCTTTATTTCGCATCCTTTTCTGATCCACGTGTTGTTGTGTTGTGTTTGCGGCGGATCTGGATTCCGCTCCAGTTGAAGCTGCCAGCTCGATCATCGCTTAGCCCTCTGCTCCCAAATATCCTGCGACGCAGAGCACCCCCCCCCCCCCCACCTCCCCCCCTTTAGTTTTTCTATAATGCACAAAAAACCCAAACACAACTGGGAGACTGTAACACTTTTTATTGACAGATAAACAAAAAGCCACAGAGCTGATAGAAATGTGAATACATCTGCTTTTGTGATATGATGCGTTTGTAATTATTTTTAATAGAAATGTGACAGGCTTAGCAGCACAGTTATACAAGTAATCAAACAGAAGACAACCGTGGTTACAAAAATATCAAAATACTTTGCATAAAAAGGTGCTTTAGTAATAAAATTACAAAACATACACTCTGCATTAGCTGCAACATAATATATATATTTTCCACAATACCATCAAACCAAATGCGACATTATACAACACATAAATATGTTTTTGCTGCTCTGTTCTTGATATATTGCACAGGGGTGAGGTACAGTAAACCAGCTAGCTGAGGATGCACACAGTCATTTAAGGTAAAATATAAAATCTTTTGTGGTCATTTGTGGGGAAAAGGCCTTCCTGTCAGAGACACTCATACAGCCTTTTACAAATATAATCGATAAAACATATAGGGATATAATATATTCATTTATGGAATTTCAAAATCAAATATATTTTCCTACAGCAGACAGCGATGAAGGTGCTTTCAGTTGGGTGAGTTATTGGAGCAGACGCACAGCGTTCCTGAGCCAGCAGGAAAAGGTGCTCTCAGTCTAACATTTATAGAAGCAGAGGAGACAGTGAAGTGCTCGCTACACACTGAAAATATCCCCGCTACATTCAATGCAAGTGGTCATCATTGTGTGTATCAAATGCAGAAAGAATTTTGAATGGCCCGTAAATAAACAAGAAAATAATATATATTTGGTCAAAATGGCACCCTGGTTCATACTGGAGCTGTTTTGAGTTCCCTGCAGGGGTGTTTGCCACAAATTCAGATCTGAGACACATCTGGAGTATCTTTTTCAAATAAGATTAATGTTCAGCAGGCTCATGACACAGTAAGTTATCCCCATAAACAAAATGCTCGACCATCTCCCTTTTTAATTGTGATACACAAAGCCAGACTGATATTCAGTGTGTCCCTGATCCTCTTACAGAGAGGGAGTGTGGAAGCTGCTGCGTGGACGTTCCAGTCGAGCTGCACGATGTTCGTCGTGTCACTTACGCCGACTGAAGATGCTCTTCTTGCCGGAGCTCTTGTCTGCGGAGCTGAGGCCGATGAGGAGCCGAGCCTTTTCATCTTCCTCCTGCTGTTGCATGCTGTTGTCCAACTTCCCCTCAGACGCCTTCCCCCGCTGGTCTGAGCCTGAGGCCGGCTTCAGACGCAGCTTCTCCTTTATCATCTGAGCAGAGCGGAGGACACATAACAGTTTATAAACACAGAACTTATCAATGGTAAGGCAAATGAAGGTTACTTCTGACCCTAGTCAATCTTTGTAGAAACTGTCTGCAGAAAAGGATTTAAGCATTTAAATAGCAGAGAGAAATCTAACAAAATATAGTTTTTTAACAGTTTAAAAAGGGAACATTTTGGTGGTATTATCCTAATTAACACACTATTTGAACTTAAAGGTTTCAAGTTGTGAGCATATGATAAGGAGTCAAAGTCATAAATGTTCTTCTGTACCTGTGCTACAAGAGCTTTCCGGCTGTCCCTCTTCACAGCCATGGCAAAGTCGAGCCAGGTCCAGGTGTTGTTATGGTACTCCAAACAGGGCAGAACCAGGTTCAGGTCCTTCCAGTCCACACTGCTCTTCTCTCCCTAAAGAATGGGGATGTTTATATATGTAACATTAGTTCAATATCTGAAAAACATGACGATGATATGACAAACCTTTTTGCATACTTATATATCCAGCCATTTGTATTTATTTGGGTCCTGTTTATCACTTCAATATTTGTAAAGGAGGTGATTAATAAAACTTGTAATCTAATCTAATGCCTGTAGTTCTCATGCAGTTTCAACAGGGCATAATCCAAAATATCAAAGTTAAAGTGATGATAATTTTTCACAATTAGAGATCTTTTATGAAAGACCTGAGGTGTTATATAAAATATAACAGACACATCCTCTTCAGTTATATTCCTCTACAAGTTCTTTATCTAAAAGGGATTTAATAAAACATGTCAGTCAATGCACAGAAATCCCACCTTATAGCTGACACAGAGGGGCACTTGTGGAATCTTGATGTAGATGAAGGAGTTGTTCATAGCCGCTCGCTCCTTCATCTTATCAATGTCATCAACAGGATGCTGGTGGGAGGAAACAAAGACTTCAATCACATGTCCTTATTCTCTTACTAGTGACATACAGGCACAGACAATCAGAACACAGTTTACCTCCGGAGGTTTCCTGAAGGACCGCCGGACCCCCGCGGTGCGGTTCAGCCCCTGGGTGACACCTTTGCTGGGGCCCATAGCACCCATGGTGTCCTCTGATGACTGCCGGGACTTGACAGCGATACCTGTGACACAGAGAGGGCGTCAGCACTGTGGCCCCTGGGGGACTCTGCACCCTACACCTTATTCTCCCAGCAAGTCTCTCACACACACCTCAAGGTCATATCTGTCGTGACAGAGCCTTTTAATAGCTCAGAGCGATGACACAACACAGTAATGGGCTATTTGATACCAAGCACACGTCTGACGGAGAAAATGGAAACTATTATTGATCCGTTTGTTGGGATAGATTTCCGCCTGGTGATCCCACAGAGAGTAGACTGAGTTACTCAGCGTGCTGAGCGACAACACCTCACCTGTAGTGACCAATCTGAACTTGTCTTCCTCATCAGTGACCTCCTCCTCCTCCACATTTCGTCCTGGGAAGAAGAAGCCCATCATCCTTTTGAAGAATTGGTACATCAGCTGGATGGTGAGAGGCACCACGTTCACCTGATGATAGATACACTTCCATTAATCACAATCCAAACATTTCTAGTGAATGCGGTTGCTTGTAGATGTGATGTCCGTCACCTCAAAGTGCTCCTTAACAGAGATTCCTCCCACAGGGGGGCGCACTTTACTGAAGATACGCAAAGCAAACTGCCGTGCTGACTGGCATGTACTCTGCGGACGGATTACAACCTAAGAAAAGAAACAGGAATTAAATTCATCCTCGGCGATCGCACAAAATCAAGCTCTGGTGCAAGGAGAAAATCCAACTCTAAATGAGAGCACATATTATTAATGATATGAACACAGAATGGGCGACAGCACCAGGTCAAGTGAAACTGTATGAGACCTCGCCGCCTCACATGCATCAACGAACTATTGAGTGCACATGCAACGATGAGTATGACATTCTGAAGAGTCACTGAGTGATCCCAACTGGACAAACAGGATGGATTTACACAGACGTTGAGTCACTGTTCGAGCTGTACATACCCTCACACGCTGCACAGAGGAAACCAGGCAGAGTCAATAAATATCACAGATCTTTGGGAAATACATGTTGAAAACGTCTCTCTCGAGAATAGTCAGCTTAAAAAGGATGTTTGTCATGGATTTGATTACATTTTGTTTTACAATTTAGGTTTAAATAATGTCTGAATAATGAGTGAAACGTACCTTGTAAGATGCATTGGGCAGCAGGTTGTTCATTGTGAACCAGCCTAACTCCAAGAGATGCTCGGCTGTGTCGTCAGACTTGTTCAGCTGTGGGAACAAAGTATTCAAAGTTATCAACGACTAACATCCAGCAGTGAAAAGTGAAATATGTGATGTCAGCCGTAACATCTAATGTGATACACTGGTTGAATGAGATATGTTATATATTCCTATTATCCTAGTATGTTTCGGGGAATACAGAATGTTGAATAAAGTGTAAATAAGGGTTACAGTCGGTCACGTGCTATGAAGTGCAAATACATGTAATAACAGAAGATTTGAGAGACTAGGGCTGCAACTCACACATTTTTCCATTATTGATTAATATGGAGATTTTTTGATAGATCATTAAATTAATGTTTTGGTCTATAAAACTTTTTTTTAAAAGTACGGAAAAATGTCCAACCCAGTTTCACAAAGTCTTCCACTGTTTGTTAGTTCAAAACCCAAGACATACAGTTTAATATGATATTAAACAGAGAAAAGCAGGACATCTACATGTATGAGTGGCGGAACACAGAACCTTTGCATGAAAACCTTTGTTATCAAAGTAGTTGGAAATAAATCTGCTGTGGGACTAGGGCTGAACGATATATCGTGTCATGGTGATAACCGCGATATGCGCATGCGCGATATTCACATCGCAGGGACGTGCGATTTTATAAACATTTTTTATTTTTATTTTTATTAGGACGTGCGATATTAAGTAGGTGCATTAACTCAAACACGTCATGTTACAATTATTTTGCTGCTTGCTACAAAAGGAAAACTTGCGCAGCTCTAATGTCAGGGGTACTTGAGTGAGTGACAGACCACCAATCACAATCATTCTTGATCAGATCACAGCAGGCCCCGCCCCACTACTTTGCAGACCATCAAAACACCGGTAAAAAATGAGCGAGTCACAGGAGGACAATACCGGCCAGAATAAAGATTTACTTCCACAAAGAAAAGCAATATCTGCCATCTGGAACTATTTTGGATACAAAAAGGTTCTTCTCTTCTTCATTCACAGATGAACCCCCTTACTTGAGGGTAAGCAACATGCATTATCATGACATGTTAGATCATGACTTAAGGTATGATGAGTCAACCAGTTAAGATCCAGACGTCCGTGACTAAAATCCTTCATCCGGTTAAATATAGTTAAAAAAAAACGCAATAATATCGCAATGTCAGTTTTTCTCAATATCGTGCAGCCCTATGTGGGACTATGAAACTCTGGAGAGGACAGATAATGTAGTGAGATGTCAGGAGAGTTGTCAGCACTGTGGAAGATAAGAAGTGTTCCTATATAATAATCACCGCTCACCTTACTGTACATAAATCTCTGCAGCTCTAACTCAGCGATGCCAAGCTGGCCGTCCTCTTCGGTCAGACACCAGCGGGCCTGGGCAAAGCAGATCTCTGTCCTCCTGACCACGCTCACATCCTCCGGGGGCTTACGCAGCTCCAGCTTGTTTGCCCTCTGCAGCTGGAAGTCCTTAAAACACCTGAAATAAAAGAGAAATATATTAATTTTGTCATTTGTGCAATATTTTCTCGATGTGAATGAGTGCTGATGTGAGACCTGATGAGAATGTTGAGCTCTTCACTCTTCATCTGCATGTCGTTCTTCTCCTGGTTCAGCTGGTTCTGCAGTCTCGTGTTGATCTCCATCAGCTCGTCTCCGCTCAGTTCCTCAGTTTGTGCCTGCAATAGATACATAATCAGTTTAAATGTAAACTCATACTTTTATAAAACAGTTGAGCGCCCACAAGCCTGATGCCTCACCCTGATGTTGGAGTAGATCTGTTTCTCCAGGCGTCTGATCAGAGCGAGGTGCTGCCTGACGGCCTCCTGGAGGTGCAGGATGCTGCTGCGCTGCTCCTCAGGGTTACTGGAGATCTCCAGCTGAAAGCGCACACGCTGCTTCTTCTCACTGTGTTCCTGCAGGTGAAACATAAAGAATGAGCATCGCTAAGCACAAGGAAACGTACTTTCATCTGATGCTCCGGCCTACCTTGCGCCTGGGCTCCACGTGCAGCAGCAGGTTGTTGACGATGTCCAGGATCATAGCGTACTGAACGGGGTTAGTGGATATCTCTAGATCGTGGTGAATGAGCGTGAAGGTGTCCACAGCTCCTGTTAAATCCACATAATAAAGCACATATGTCATATTTGGTGAAATTTGTAATAAGTATAAAAGCAGTAAAATGCCCCTTTTTTAAAGAACATCCATAAACATTCATCTGTTTTCATCTTGCAAATGATTTATCTAATATATCATATTACATTTATATAGATTCTTCTTGCACTATTTCTATTTTATTTGTATTTACTTGCACATTTCAAAACATTCTCTAGCACTATTTGATCTGTTTTATTTGTTCTATGTCCTATATATAGTCATGTTGCACTGTTGGAGGAGCCTGTGATCTAAGTGTGTCATTGCCATAGCTGTCTCAGTGGAGTGGCGAGCACGAAAACCAAACTGCATTGGGTGGAGTGGAGCGAAACCTTTGTCTATTGAGAAGCGTTTCAGAAGCGTAGCGTTGTGCATGCAGGCTCGCAGGTGCATTTGACAACATGGCGCCTCTGTTTGGCTTGGCTATTGTTGCTCCTGCTGCCACCCGTTTTTCGCTGTTTTTATCTGTCATGTTTGTTGTCATAACCTCACCTCTAAATGGATGTATCTCTGCTGCAATGGTTTATGACCGATGGTCCTTGTTCCGGATTAAAGCGTCCATGGAAAGACCCTTTGACTCCCGGGAGGGCTACCGACAAACTTTTCCGCCACCGTTTGTGTGTTCCTCCTCCTCACCTGAGTACCGGCTTCTCTTCGCAAACTGGCGTCCAGGTAAGCCAGGGAAGAAATCCAGGAGAAGGGGTTGCCGAGGTGGCGTACAGGTATCGAGGAGGCGAGCTTTTCGGGCTGATGGTCCTGGGTCCAGTCGCCATGAACATACTCGCTGGTTGCGACCGATTTCCCTCCAGGACATGGCCGCGGACGCTCCACTGATCCCCCAGTCATGGATTTATTCACCTGTCACACACGTTTCTCCGCCCTGGCCGCTCGTGGATGGGATTATGGACCCGTCTTTGGTGTTTCGCCGGACTGTTCTGCCCGACCAGAGAAGGACTGCCCGGCCTCGCTGGAGTTCCTGTCATCGCAACAGGTGCCTGCTGTCAGTCCCTCTACAGTCAGCTGTGGCCACAGCTGATCTGTCAGTGCCGATCCGGATGGCATTATTGAACGCTCGTTCCATCTCCAACAAATCCCTGACTCTTAATGAACTCTTTTCGAGTGAGAACATGGATTTTATGTTCCTTGTTGAAACGTGGCAGAGGGACAAGGACTATTTTCACTTAAAGGAGCTCTGTCCTCCCGGCTGCTCTGTGATCGGGTCGCCTCGCATGGAACGCCGTGGTGGGGGACTCGCTGTTGTGCATCGCGACAGCAAACTGTGCAGACTGGTAAATTCCGAGTCTTTCTCTTCCTTTGAGTCCCAGATTATCAGAGTTGGGACTTTAAACACATTTTATTGTGTTTTAATTTACCGTCCTCCTGGCACAGTGAGTACCTTCCTTAATGATTTCACAGACTTGTTATCTTCCATTATTAAACTGGAGAGGGTCCTAATCATTGGAGATTTTAACATTCACGTTGATGATGTCTCTTGTAACACAGCTACTGTCTTTTTATCCATCACTGACTCTTTTAACTTCACCCAACATGTCAGTGGACCAACACATACAAAGGGCCATACTCTGGACCTTGTTTTTTCACTTGGCCTAGATGTTGGGAATGTGCAGGTGGAGGACCTTCATGTCAGTGATCATAGCTGTGTGCTTTTTAATTTAAACTTTGCTGTAAACCCTCCTCCTTTTAAAAGAAAAGCCCGAAGGCGGATTTTAAATCAGGAGGTTGCAGATGATTTCTCTGCTTTGTTTGAGCCACTCATAGGCCTACTGATGGGAATAAATCATCCTGATGATTTTATCCAGAGTTTTAATAGCCACTGTTTGGCTATTTTAGATAAAGTTTCATTGGTGAAATCCAGCTGTGCAACAGTAATTCTGCCTCACCCCTGGATAAATGACTCCATCCGCTCCTTTAGGACAATTTGTCGAAAAGCAGAACGTCTCTGGAAGTCGACACAATTAGAGGTCCACAGACTCCACCTAAGGGAACTTAGAGCCTCTTTTAATGATATGCTGAGGAATGCTAGGACCCAGTACTTCACCCAAATAATATCATCAAATAAAAAAAATCCCAGAGTCTTGTTTGACACAATTAACTCTCTTGTCTCGCCTGCTGTCCCCCAAATTCCTGTGTACTGTAAAACAGACAGCAATGAATTTCTTAGATATTTTGTAAATAAAATCAGAGACATCAGGGAGAACATTTCACCACAGTCTTCTCTAAACTCTGTTGATGAAATGCCCCCACCCTGTACTTGGTCCTCTTTTAACCCGGTGACTCTCCAGGATATCACTGCTCTGCTTCTAAAAATGAAACCCTCCTCAGCTCCCACTGACATCATTCCTACTAAGCTGCTTTTAACAGTCTTCAATTTGATCGGCCCCGCTGTTGTATATTTGATGAATCTTTCACTTTCAACTGGTGTGGTTCCAACCTTTTTTAAACATGCAGTTGTTGAACCTGCACTTAAAAAGCCAAATCTGGACCCATCACACCCTAAAAGCTATAGGCCAATTTCTAAGCTTCCTTTTCTGTCCAAAATCTTAGAAAAAATAGTGTCAGAGGAACTTACAGTGTTCCTTAAGGGAAAAAACGTCCTGGATAAATTTCAGTCCGGTTTCCGCAGTAATCACTCCACGGAAACTGCCCTTATTCGAGTTTCCAGTGACATCATGATGGCAGCCGACTCTGGTGAATACACTGTTTTGGTTTTATTGGACCTTTCGTCTGCTTTCGACACTATTGATCATGGCATTATGAGAAACAGACTCAAAGATTTAGGGTTAGCTGGTTTGGTTTTAAAATGGTTTGATTCTTATCTTACTGAAAGAACTTTTAATGTGTTTTCCAACGAGTTCTTCTCCGAAACAGCTGACCTGTCATGTGGTGTACCACAGGGCTCGGTTTTAGGGCCGATTCTGTTTTTATTGTATATTCTTCCCCTGGGACAGCTAATTGGCCAGTTCCAAAATGTCTCCTACCATCTTTATGCGGATGATATCCAGCTGTACTGCACCTTCAAAACCTCTGAGCTACACAAACTGTCCTCCTTAACTAGCTGCTTGACGAGCATCAAACAGTGGTTAAGTGAAAACTTTCTCCAACTTAACTCGGACAAGACAGAGACTCTGATCATTGCTCCAGAAAACCGGATCCCTTTTATTAGCCACCACATGGGTAGCCTTGACTCGTCCACCCAGTCAAGTCTTCGGAATTTAGGTGTTGTTTTTGATTCAACCATGTCATTTAAACAACACACTAAAACACTGATCAGGAGCTGCTTTTTCCAGTTGAGGAACATCTCAAAGCTGAGAACCTTAGTATCAAAGGTGGAACTAGAGATGATCATTCATGCTTTTATTTCATCCCGCCTAGACTACTGCAATAGTCTCTTTACTTGCCTGAGCCAGAAGGATCTTCATCGTCTCCAGGTTGTTCAAAACTCTGCTGCAAGGCTTTTAACCCACACTAGTAAAAGAGCGCACATCACACCAGTTTTAGCAGAACTACACTGGCTCCCAGTCAGTGTCAGGATACATTTTAAAATACTAGTCCTCACTTTTAGAGCTCTAAATAATCAAGCCCCTGCCTATATTTCTGAGCTGCTGAAACTTTATAATCCTGCACGTTCTCTTAGATCCTCTGACCAATGCCTGCTGGTCATTCCGCACACGCACTTTAAAACCAGAGGGGATCGAGCCTTTCAAGCAGTGGCCCCCAGACTGTGGAACGCGCTGCCACTTTCCTTGCGCACTTTAAACTCTGTGGAGCCTTTTAAAAAGCAGCTGAAAACCTTGTTGTTTAGACAGACTTTTAGTAAAGGTGAAGGTTCTTTTTGACAGTTTGTTTTATGTTTTGATGTTGTGTTTTGATGTGTATATGTAGCTGTGTGTTCCTTGTTTTACACCATGTATTCTCCTTTTTATCGTGATCTCACTGTGAAGCACTTTGTGAATCCTTTCTGTGAAAAGTGCTATATAAATAAACTTTACTTACTTACTTACTTACTTGCCATATCTACACTGTAGCTAATGTGCACATGACAATAAAGCCTTGAATCTTGACAAGGACTCTAAATCATTATTCCTTGCAGGTGCTGGATGTACAGTAAACATGTGGCCAGACATACCGGCCTGTTTCTTCAGCAGGTCCTCCTTCTCATGGCTATTCCTCAGCTCTGGGGGTTTGATCTGTGTGGCCACCTCAGGGTTGATGTCGTGACTGTAGCTGATGTAGTGCATCCTGCAGCTACAGCGCGAGATGATCCGCTGGACCTGCTGAGCCTCGTTCACCTGGGCCGGCTGGTTCCAGTCTGCAGACAGAAAAATGACCATGAATCACCATTTACCTTTATTTGTATTCTAGTACAACTAACGTTTGCTTTTCTCCTCTATACTTAATAAGTTAGCTTATTCATATATTTTTTTAATATTTCCTTGATTATGCCTTTTTCTTTACCTGCTATGCCACTTTTTGCCATAACACTTTAAATGTCCCCGCTGTGGGACTAATAGAGGATTTCGGATTCTCTTTGTCCGAAGATGCCTATTTATTCCATGTGGTGAGGAAGGACGATCCTGCATTTGATATTTCATTTACCTGCTGTAATGGTGCTAACCATTCCTCCCACAGCCTGGCCACTCTCCATCAGCTCCAGCACCGAGTCCAGGTTACGCTGCCGGTGCTCTTCTATGTTCTTCACCTAAACACAACACAGACAAAGCAAATCAGAGCAGAACAACACTCCACGCGAATAAGTTACTATATAGCTTTGGTTGTGATGTTGAAGTTGATTAGTTGATATTCAAACTAGCTTAACATGCTATTCATCTTTAATCAAGGCATAACACAGAAACTTGCCATACTAACTAATTGAACACTTTTTTATCAATGGTTAATAATCAGTTAAAAGGCAATGTAACCTCATTCAGGTTTCCACCGAAACAGAAGTAGATAAAGGAAAAAAAAGTGTAGTTCTATATGAGTAGGCCAAGCGAATATGTCACATCAAAAGGATTATGAATGTTGCTTACCTCCAGCCACAGCTGTCTGTCCTCTTGCTCAGATGGGTTGGGCTCCATGGTGGCAAAGTACTGCATGCCATCCAGCAGACAGGTCCAGGTGGTTTTCTGCTTCAGGGTGTCGTTGTACCAGGATGGGTCGTGCTCGCACTGAAGCAGCTGAGCCTTCGCTGCTGACACCAACACGCAGCCTGCCGTCTCTGTGCCCCGCAGCATCATCTGAGGAGAGCAGAGGAGAATGAAACGTTGGGGCAAATCGTCCAGCATTTCAATAAACAACCAACTGAAAACTTTCAAGAAAGAGAGAACACAATATTTTTGTTTTGATAGGGCTTTATCAACTCTTGGGTTAGAATTGAACAGCCACTATTTGTGAATTTGAACATAGAAACATACAACCCTGCTATGATGACATTAGGTAGGAACTGACTGACACTGCACCTCAGCCACATCCTAGACTCTATGCATTACATTAATGCACACAATGTATACAATATCTTCTTTTTCATTACTGCACATATTTTATTCTAATTCTATGTCTACGATTTCAACCAATGTAAATACTGCTATATTTCTTAATATTAGTTTTCTTGAAATAGTTCTCTATCTGTGTTTTTAATCTTGGTTTCATTTGTATGTATGTTTATGTATGCACCACAACACCAAGTCAAATTCCTTGTATGTGTCAATGTATTTGGCAATCAACCTGTTTCTGATGAAATGGTCCTGCAGCAGAAAAATAAAAGGCATTTACCTGACAGTTAACCAGTTCGATAAACCAGTTGCGGTTATACACATCGTCGGTCTGACAGGCTGCAATGCCACACAGCTGGTCGCTGACACCGGAGTCCTCCTCTGAAAACACCACAAACTTGTCTGTTTCCTCGATTAGTTTCTGGAGCATCGATGTTCCTGCAAAAAGCGGAAAATAAAATCGTTTAGTGGTTATAAAAAGACTTGACTGATGTCTTTCTTATTGAAGCTACTTCCTCACCTTCATTTTGACTTTTTTCTGCTCTGACGGTGGGCATCACTGGTGTGGTGGGGGCTGTGGTGGGAGAGTAGTTGGAAGGAGAGCGTTTGAGCTTTTTTGTCTGCAGCTGAGTGTCGATCCTCAGACCCGTCAAAGCTTCAGTGGAGAGGTTTCTCTTCAACACAGACGCCTTTTTATAACCGTCGTACAGCCCAAAGGCGATGTTCCTGTTCGTGGTGGTCCAGGACGCACGCAGGTCTACCAGGCGCAGTTTGTGAGTGTACGAGGCATTCGTCTCATCCTTCTGGTTCACCTCCTGTGAGACATATTTCAATTGTGTGATTATGAACTCGTCGACAGTGAAGAACGACAGCTACTGCAGTTCTCGTTGGGCTTTTACCTCTTCCATGCGGTTGCTCTGTCTCTGGTAGCTCAGGGAGGACAGGCTGACCAGGTGGGTCTTCTTCACCTGAGCGTTCATTTGGTGGTCCGCTGTCTCGTCCCAGGTGGAGGCCATTAGGTGAACCGTCACCTGAGACAGCTCACTAACCATCTGAGTCACATTCCACTCTGAGATCAGCCTCCTCATCACTGTGCCAGCTGAAGGAAAATAAAAACACATAATGAAAACCCTTAAAAAACAAGCCTATTCACATTTGTTTGTTTTCTGCATTACACTCACAAGAGGCTATAAACATAAAGGTTTTACAATTATTCATTTGAATTAGCGGTTGCTTTTTGCATGCAGGTCATGTTGTTTAATGCGCCTTAGCAGTGTTAAAAAGCTAGGTTTCAGATAACAATTTACTCAGTTAAATATTTTAACTCCTTGATCAAAGTAATGTAATTTTCTACATTTCATTATGTTTACAACAAATGTTTTAAACTGGGCTACACAGCTGAACAGTCTTAAAGACAAACACTACGGCTGTGTGCACTGGGCCGTAACCCCTTCTACCATGACATTCAGCACAAATACACAAACAGTTACAGCCCCAATCTATGTGTATGAATTATTGTTTGTTTTTTAAAACTGTATCATGCAGACGCCTGTACCCTGTGGAATAAGTCTCTGTGCCCCTCGGGTGAAGACGTGTCCTTTGTTGCACTCCACTTGGATTCCTCTCTGCTGGGCAAAGGAGGCCCAGTAATGCACCTGGAGGATAGATAACATGTTGAAATGTGCACACATGGAAGATATTAGGTGTAAAGAAATATATTCAACAATGTCTACAAAATCAAAGTTACTACTGTCCTGTGTGACTACAAATGGTAAACACATAGAGCAGATCTCTAGTGGACTGTTGCTGCCGGACAGCAGCCTAGAAAAACCCTTACTTGTAGTTGTGGGAAGGCAGCTGTGTAGGACATCTGTTTGTAGTGCTGACCCAGCTTCTTGCGGATAGGCCTGAGGCTGTGGAAGAGCTTGCCTCTGCAGATTGGTCGAGATACACCCGTCCATGTGGCCCAAAAGTTCTGCATCCAGCGCAGAGTGCTGCTGTACAACAGCATTCTCGGCTGGGAGGGTTCTACAAAGGAAAGTGAATATAGTAATCTAGCTAAATACATTTCTATGATGCTAGTTTTCCAGCACAGTGGGCTTTTGTATACAGAATATGTATCAGAGTTGCAGGTACCTGTGCCACAGTGCTGGTTCAGGTCCATGGTGATGGAGAAGTTGAGGTTCTCGGAGCGAAAGGCTCTGTAGGAGTCATGAGGTTGTCCTGAAGTCACGTCTGCAACGTTCTCCGCACAGCAGAGCATCACAGAATGGTGGTCATGGGGGTTTCCATGGCAAAGCCATTGGAGGTCAAGGGTCATAAACAGGTTGGGCAGGTGTAGAAAACAGATATCATCATACCTAGTGTGGAGAAAACAGCATTTATATTACCTAACAATCATTGACAAATAAAGCTTAAAGTTGCATTACATTTTTCTTTTGGATGCCTCTACTTACTTTGATGCTGTTCTGACATTAACATCTAAATCTCCTTTATAGGCAAACTGGCCAGGGTTCCAGTCAAAGTTCAGTTTATTCCACTCCCAGTGCAGGTTTTCTGTGGTGTTGTAAGGGTCCTGTAAGAATCAAGATTCATCTTTATATTAGATAAAGTGATTAATATTATTTACCACAACATGGCTTGCTTACCCCAACAAACTGAAACATTCTGTGACACACTGAGTGTACAAATTCCAAATGAATTTATGTGATTGATTTGATATTCACAACAATTTCATTTGTAAGCTGTAAACTGTTTTACCTCTGTAGCCAGCTGATGAAGGTTGGCCTGGTCGATGTCCATAACCCAGCGCCCGTGCAGAAGGAGGCGACTTTTATCCCACCAGGCCACAGGAGGTGAGGGATCCACAGTGGGTTTGGTCAGCAGGTCGACGGACTGGCCAATCAGAGTCCAGGCAGGGTCCCAGCATGGCCCCCACACAATGGTGTACAGAGAGATGTTCGCTGTAAGAAAAAGATGATCAGAAAGAGAAATTAATGTACAGTGTCTGAAGAGTATTCTTCTCATTAGCCAACAGTAAGACTGCACAACTGGAGCTAAAATGATGTAAAGGGATATATGCCTCTAAAGGAAACTTTATCCTTCCTTTGTAATATGGTGCCTAGGAATTTGACAACATTTATCATTAACTATAGGCATTGTTTCTTTCGTCCTTTGCCCCCTTACTTCTGCTTTTAACTTCTGTTTGGACACATAAAGAGTTACTGTATACAAAAGCTGTGACTGGGCAGGCAAAATTACAAGATGAGTATACCTGATGGAAACTCGTGAAAAAGACTTAAGATAATGATGGTAGAATAACACGTTGACAGCATCATTCCTGTAACTCACATTTTAAATCATAGTAGAACTTCAGTGGTGGCATATTCCTGTGGACCGTCACGTCTCCCCATGGCGAACCGAGTGGGACGGTCTCTTTGCGATGAGCCCTGGTCTGTCCATCCTGCTCCGTCCCAATGAGACGCCCCGACAGCTCCCAGTCCCGGATCTCAAACAGGTAACGAGGGTAATCCCGGATTCTCACTGACACGGCAGAAAGAGAGAAATTAAGGAAATCATTTTAGTAGTAGGTTAAAACCGGGAGGGCGGTCATTTCCACTTAAGTCTCATCTAAATCCGGTCTCTAATCTGTAAATCAATGTTGTATGAACTTACCCAAAAATGCAGCCAGTTTGAACTTGATAGCACGGCACCACTGGACCACCAGAGGGAGTCCGTCTCTGGGGAAGGGGCTGATCCTGTCGATATCCCTGAGCTGCTCTCTCACCTTCTCCGGCCCGTGCAGAGACTGATCAGCCAGAAATACCAACTCCAGGTCGGACACAGTCCAGGTCAGCAGAGACTTCCTCATGGGTGTGTTTGCGTAGAGGCGGCGTGAGCGCTGGATGTAGATCTCGATGTGCTTTTTCTCCAGTGAGCTGTACAGCTCTTCGATCTTCCTGGCAGGGAGGAGCTCTCCATGCTGCTTGCGCAAATCTGCCACCTTCTTATCCAGAAGCTGAAGACGCTTGGCACTTTCCTTACTCTCATCCTTCAGCAGCTCATAGTTGTCTCGCAGCTTGATTTCAAAGATATCGTCCAGGAAGACGAAGGAGAACTGGCTGATTTTGAACACGAGGTCAGGAGGCAGTCGGGGGGCAGCGGGGGCTTGGCTTGCGGAGCGATGCAGGGTCTTCAGCCACTTCTGCACGCTGATGGCCATGTCAAAGGTGTTTGAGAAGTCGTACTGATAAGGGAACTCCACAGTCATAGAGGGGCAAGTGAGGACCCCGACACAGTTGTGGGGAGTTTCGAGGAAGGGGAAGGTCTCTCTGTGCAGCCACATCTCAGGAAGCTCCGAGTGTATGTCCACAGACAGACCCTTAAAGGTGACGATGTTGTGGCCATCAAAGTTGAAGATGACGGACGGAGAGCGTATGTGCATGGAGCCCGTGTGTTTGGACACTGTGAGGGCTTCTGTGTGCAGGAGGATGTAGTTGTGTTCACTAACATGGGCTGTCAATCGAGTGCAGCCCAGTGCAATGCGCACACACAGCCCTCTGCTCTGACCCGGCAGGATTTCACTTTCTGTGGTTTCGACTGGACTGTCCTCTCCTCTCTCTCCGCAAAGCATAAGCCAACAAGCCTGAGCTTCACTCAGGTGCTGATATAAGACCATGTGGTCAGGTGGCGTCCATTCCACAGAGAGCTCCTCTTCACATTGAACCTGGTTAAGATATAATATGAATATTGACACAGATATTCCATCATTCAAGACAAATACAACTGAAGGAGATGTGATTACCTGTAAGGTGTGGGTGGTGATGCAGTAAGAAAAGGCTATCTTGGTGAGTTTGAGCACAGGGCTAGGGGTTTGGGAGGAGGGGCTACACGACTCCATGTTCTCTGTGAGTGCTTTGATCGCTGACAGGCTAACACCCTGAAGAGACACCGTGGAGCTGTCTGCAGAGCTCTGCAATCTGACAGTGTCCATTCGCAGAGACACAGCTCCTGAAGAGAACACAAGGAAATAAACAATGATAATCAAACATGATGATCAACTGAGGAGCAGAGTACTTTGTATAAGCAGTTGTCTTTAACTCAACATAATTAAGGTCAAAGGACATTTGTCAGAAGATAGCAACTTACTTTTGTTCTAGCCCTAAAGTGTATTGCTCCAATACTTTTGGCCAACTGGAAACTGACAATTATTTTCACAAACAATATTTCCTGACCATAAAATGGTAAAAATGTGAGAATACAAATTCCTTTAAACCCAAGGTTAAGTCTTCAAAGAGATGTATTTGTTGGACAAACGAACAAAAAAGGGCCTCATAATTATCAAAAACAGCTGCCGATTAAAATGTATATTTTTATAATCGTGTTGGCTCCACATAAATGAAATCTATTTGGGACGTTAAGTCCCTTTAGACAACAGGAATGCTTACTTGAGAAAAATGAAAACAGCAGAATTAGGACATGTCTTTTCTGTCAAACAACTAAGAGGCGCACCTAAATATATGCTAAAGGGTAAACTGTATATGTCACATATAGTGAATCATGAAACAAAGCCTACAAAATTCGTACATAATCTGAAATAACATACCTGCTAGATTGGATAGTGTGAACACATTAACATCCTCCAGACAATAGTCGAGTTTAAAGAGCAGATGTGGTTGGACAGTGTGGCCACTGGAGGGAGACACTGAGGTCACATCTGGCAGCGGTGAGGTCACATCTGGCAGCGGAGAGACCACGTCACGAGGAACACAGATGAGGGACAGCAGGCGAGACAGACACAGAGCACAGGTCTCCGAGAGCTCCACCTGAAGCCCCTTCAGGCTGGACTCCACGCTCAAACTCGGACACTGGCTGCTCGACTCAATGTGGGGCCGAATTAAACTCCCCTGAAGGGATGAGGTCATAACAAACATTAGAAATTGAGTAAGCCATTTCATCCTCTGGTTAAATCACTTACTGAACAAAAAACATTGTATATCCGAGAACACTATTTCTTATATTTGTGTGTACCTACCTGAAGACTAAGTGTGTCAAGAATTAGTGCTTCTCCCCACACATGTTTCCCAGGAGGGTGGGGCGCTTGTTGGATATGAGACCCCTGACCCACCCTCCACCAGAAGTTGTCCAGGGACAGTGAGGCACGTCGGTGCACATTCTGGGACTCTGTGCTCTCGTAGTCAACTTTAATGTCAAGAAGATGCCGCAGTTCTATGGGCACAGGACACACAAGTCATCATAAAAATGTTTTTATTCAGAAAGTACATTTAAAGTTGCTGCAGTATAAAGATTTCATTTGTTTTCCAAAAACTAAATGCAACTGGGTTATAAAAAACTCAGGTTAATGTGTAACATTTAAAAGGGCACTTTAATAAAAGATGTTATCTAATCTAGTTTGGCAGAGATTGACACAAAAGTTGCCTGCAGAATACAAAGCAGAAAGATTTATTGAACAGACATGTGAGGTAAGAATGACGATGTAAAGTCATAACGTGAAGTACTGTTGCTTACAACAAGGAGTTGGGGTTAAACTTCAACGCACCATACCCTCATTCTGCTCTGTAGCAATAACATCTTAGGATGTTCACCTGCCTCCCTGTGTGTGAATGTGCACGTGTTCAGCATGTGAAAGACCTACAGTACCTGCACTGACAGAGAGAAACCCGAGAGCAAAAGGCGTGGTGTCTCCCAGCTGAACTGACACGTTGACGTTGGATACGGAGGAGGTGATCATCACAGGGGCATCTAAGTGAGGGAGGCGCCTGAGGAAAAGGAGGGTGGGCAAATAATCTAATGGACTACACAACACAACGACGTCATGGAACAACAATACAGAATGAGCGCAAACACACATGGATAGGGAAGAGAAGACAGTAAAAAGGGTATTAGATTATATTGTATGTTATCGTCACTGCAGCGGGTAACCTTGAACACAGATCCAATCACTCCAGAAAATATATCGTCATAGTTCAACCCCAACATGAATATGAATTGCCATTCAGCAATCTAACCCTTCTGTTTTCCTTTTGAGACTTGCCTTTTTCTATGTGCTGCCTTCCTGTGGATAAGCTGTTCCCATGGAAATAGATTTAGCCAATGGGAGAACTCCTGGTGACGGTAGTGGATGATGCAAGTGTTGACAGTGAACGACCCTGAGATGTCCACTGATGTAACCTAAATGTAGGAAAACACAAGGGACAGTCAAAATAATGTATTTTATTTTAATAATTTGTGTTGTGACCTTCAAATATCTTCCTCACCTGCAGGACTGTCTTCAGCGTGTTCACACACAGGATTCTTTGCCTACTTTGTGAGAGGAGAAGTCCATCTGCCAGTTAAAGAAAAAGGGGATGTGAGATTATTGCTTTCTTTAATTCATTCACGTCTCTCTGCATTGCGTCCGTCCACTCACCCTCTAGAACGAGCTCCATTCTGCTCTGAGGAAAGCTCAGCTCTGGAGTGAAGCTTTTAAGATGAAGCTGTTCATCGTCACGTCCATAGCAGACTTTTAGAGACTTCAGAGTCCAGTTCAGGTGTCTGTGCAGACAAGAAAACAAGGTATGACGTTAAAATCAGAAGGTCATTCAATATGGAATCAAATTGTGCAAAACAACATCTAAATGTTTACTCACCTTTTCTGGCTGTGCATGGACAGAGTTACATTTGTATTATCAAATTCCACATCGACTTTTTGGGGAACCAGCCCATGAAACCATTCCACCGCCTCAGTCTGGATAAACTCAATGTTTTCACACTCTGAAAGGAAATATTAATAATATTATAATCTAAATATTATGTACGATTCTATCAAAGATTTTGAAAGTGCTACAGCTAAACAATCTATTTGACAATTGAAAAAACAAATACTATCACATTTCCATTTAATACAAATCCTTTGTCTGATATTTTCTTTCAACTTGTTTTTTTGTGTGCTGTATATCAGATAACCTGAGTGAGCTAATATGTCACATCCAGGCAACACTATCAACCTTAACAATGTCTATGCTACTTTATTAACAATGCATTTCTTTAATTTCTCATGTAGTTAACAATGTCCAAAAAGACCTGCAGATATATCAAATTGCATTCAAATAAATGCAAGAACACATGTAAATGTTATGTTATTCTAAATACCTGACATCATTTTACCAACTTCTTCTCGCTTTTTAGAATGACAGCATAACCTACACTTCATTTGATCGAGGAGGTTAAACGTTATCTTTTCCCTTGAGCGTGTAGAGATTTCAACAACTACAGAGGTTAATAAAGCAGGTTGTTGTACGACATGACCTTGTCCTCGTTTTCTTGACGGTTGGCAGAACAGCTAAAAATATCACAGACTGCAGTAGACATCCAGACGTTTTAGAATAAGCAGAAGTTTGCTGATGTAAGTCAGTGGAAATAACCCTTAGTGTTGTCATGGTTAACGTATGCTGTACTTGTTGTAAGTGCAAGTATAGAGGATTATATTAGGCAATAAAGAAAAAAATACAGCCAACAGTTGGACTACATTTATATACTTGTTATAAATGTTGACATGCACTCCTGCAATCAACCAGCATCCCAGATGTGAGCTGAACGTCCCAATATTGATTGGTTATTGCCATAGCAAGTTTGTCACTTTATTTTAATAATGATTTAGACATTTCAGGGAATAGGCATGCGATTGCTCACCAGATGCATCCTGAATGCTCCTTTTGGGAGACGAGGGCAGCAGGAGTTGGCTGAGAAATAGTCCTTCATGCAGCTCTGCGATCAGTGTCCTCACATTCAGGGACAGACCGCCTGGCTTCATCTCCGGAAGGCTCACCTCTCCAGACAGCAGCAGGCTCAGGGCCACTTCAGCCAAACATATATCCTGCAGTGGAGAGCATGTTAGTCACACATTCAATCCCAAGTGTCCATCTCAGAGAAATTGCAAAAACTTACTAACTGACTGCTTTTAAGCACTTTACTGCTTAGCTGTCCAACTGAGAAGTCCCACGCCAACCTGATATGAAAGTTAAAACATTAATGAAATTGTAGCATCATCCGTATATTTCTATTAAATGTAATCGTCAAATCAGACCAATAGCAGACGGAAATAATAGAGTGCATCACCTTTTACTTTGGTGGTCAAGTAACAAGGTGATGCCTGTAACTGTCATGTGCCATAGAGACTCTGACAGTGCCAGGTTCAGGACCATCACATTGATCGAGCTGACGTGGAACGACAGTAGCTGAAAATAGATAGATAAGAAGGGGTAAGATAATGTCTACAAATAAGTCTATTTAAAGATTGAGATACGGTGAGGCTCCATACTTGCGACAGAAAGCGTAGCGTTGTGGGGCTGACGGAAAACTTCCCAGACTTTTTCCCATGGCTCTTCGTTACCGTAGGACTGAGTGGTGCTTGCAAGTCAAACCTAACTCTGGTTTCGCCAACACACAACGCCAGGTACCTCCTGCAACACAAACATGCACTAGCTGTTGCAAATAACCACGGTATTTTCATATATAAAAGGATTCAAATCTTTTACTGATTTGCTGATAGATTGTATCTCTAACTATCCAACTGACAAAGAAATGTGACAACTTACGGCAAATCCTGGTTGAGAAGTTTACTTGAAATCCATATTCTGTCAATTTCCTGTCAAAAAGATATTCCCTTTTTATGGTGAAGTCAAAAAGTACCTTTGATATAATTTTTGACAGTTTAATAAACAAAAAAGGTTTACTGGCCATTACTGGGTCAAACTGTTACTCCTGAAATGGGAATAGTGGCCTCCAATGAGCTCACTACATAAATGTCATGTAAACACAGTGTGTCTTACCAGAGTATGCTGGGGGTGAAACTGGATACTAACTCCTTGGACAGAAAACAGCCCGACTGATTTGATCTTCAGATCAGCATTCAGGGCTGTTTGGAAGAATCGCACAGCCAGGGTGCATACGAGCCACCTAGGAGCAAAAGACAAGAGCACAAAATCATTGATTTTGTAAAAATATGTAAAGAAAACTATGAAAACCAAGGACAGGACCTATCTGGGGTAAACTGAATGTTGTCTACAGAGTATCATTAGCAATCACATATACTGTAGGAATTAAATTACTTCTTACCTGAAAATGAAACATAACAACAAAATCCCAAGCAGAAGAATTAACAGGAAGGATATCAGCAAGAGAGACATGGTGTCCCAAGTTGTTCACACCCAAATCTCGGTCATGGGTCTGGCTGCTCCTCTATCAGCTGCTGTCAGAGAGGAAGAGATGCAATTCAGTTCAACACACCTCACACTCAGGTGGGACTGACGGGTTGCTAGAAAACAACAATCAATAACTTGTCCATCACTGCAGCAGGCTAAGCAACCTCTGTTGTGAGAATTAATAAACGTTGGTTCTGTTTGTTTCAGCTAACAGCTAGCATCACAATGCTAACAAGGCTAATTAACAAGTGCAGTCACAAAAAGAATATGATACAGCACGTAGCCAGACTTTATCACCTACTGTCACTGACAGTGTTAAAACATGTCGCATAAACTAAGTCATTGTTTACTAGCAATCAGTGGTAGAACATTGGCTCGTTAAGGGTAGCATAGTTAGCCCAGATTAGTCAGACATGAAATAGTTAAAGATGATTGTCGCCGCGTCATCCCAAAATCAGCAGCAAATCTGGGCTAACAAGCTAACGCTACAGCTAACTTAGCTAGCACAGCTGCTAGACTGCTACACAACTTGGCATTGTTTATGGTAACTAGTGTATATTGATGTTGCTTTCGCAGGCTCCAGTTAAGTATAAAGATGACTTACCCTGAGATATTCACAGCATTGTGTTTCGCTGCAAAGAGCCCTTTCATCTGACAGTAACTCTGTGCTCACAGTCAACATTGTGCTCCGCCCTGCTCAGCTGGCACTTCATCTGACCTGCAGCCCAGAACTGGCACTACAGTGGCTGGAGCACCGCCAACAAAAAACTGTGTATGCAAATATTAATCTTTAACTTATGCATTCAAACAAAAAGGTCACCTATTATTTTATATAACACACCCAAACAAATTCATACACACATAAAACAAAAACAGTCACAGTGGTGGAGTCTAATGTTTAGTCCATTTTGAAGGTACTGCTTTTCCATTATACTTATTTTAACATGTAGAGGCAAATATTTTATTCTTTACTCTACTACATGTATACGATAGCCTTTATTTTTAAGCACATTTAGATTATCACAAAAATAAATCAACACCGTCAATGGTAAGCTACACAGCTGTAAAAGTTCATTTTGAAATCAGATCCACCTTTACCAGGAGCAACATTAAAATAAAACACACATTAATGCATTATTATAAAAAAGCATTGTAATATATATTTCTGAAATTGCCCATTCTGCACAAGTACTTTTACTTTATGCACTTTAAATATATTGATGCCAATGCTTTTTTATTTAACATTATGAATGAGGACTTTGATTTGTTGTTTTGATTTGTGCTTCTATGCTGTGGTAGCCTATATCAATCAAGAGAAACACTTAAATATTGCTTCCAACACCCCACAGTCATAATCAAACTATTTTACGAAGGTGAAAAGTTAAAGAGACAACATTTATTTCAACATGATGACTGACATGATGTATCTTTACACATAAGTAATTTTAACACATGACTGAACTATTGCTACAACATGCTACAACATGACACAATTCAAATAGCAACAGTAAGGATATTTTATTACATCATGTTAATATTTATCATTTCAACTTGTGTTTCGATTGCACTGTAGATTTGTTCTAGATGACAATGCTTTTATCCATCTAACTTATGCACAGGAATCTTGCAGCCTAATAGTATTATACAATGGTTTTATGGAGGGTCGACAGGATCCTAACATTACCCCTATCTGTTCCTTATTGATAGAAACATTATTTTGAAAAATGTCCATCATAATGAACAAGTGGTCCTTTCACAAAGTGCTGCCAATGCAACTGTTCTGTATGGCATGCTTCCAGGTGAAAATTCATTGCATACTGCCAGCCTTAGGAATATTGAGTCGTCATAACAAGGAGATTTACACCAAAGGTGCCTTGTAAAGCACCTTATCATTATATGAACTGTTGAGAAATGAGTGGTGCAAAACCTCTTCATCTCATGCCGCAGCTTTCTGTTTGTTGTGTTTGGCAAACCACTCATCACTTTTATCTTCGGCCATAGCCTGAAAAAAAACAAGATTAAAAGTTGAAATAAAACCGACATAGTGAATATCAAACACATGGTGCATATTAAATCATATTAAAGAGAGTTTAATACTTGAGTAACACCAACCTTATCAAGCAATTCATTTCCTTTGGGGTCCACCATAGACAGTTGGCTAAAAGCTTCATCACCCACAAAGCAAATCTCATGACCATCCTAAAACAACAATTGTCCAGTTAAGTTTTTTTCATTTATAACAGAGTCTAATTTCACTTTAATTACAGCGCTAGATTTTTAATGCACTTACTGGGTCGGCCAAAATGACCACTTCTACTGTGGCCTTTCCAGGAGTGTCTAGGCTGACTAAGGGAGTGAGAATCTTCTGATTTTCCTTTTTCATCACAGCTTCAAGGCCAGGCAGCTGTGGAATGTAATAAAATGATTTATGATAAAAGATATTATTGTTTTTAATGTTATTAACAGCCAAGAATATATCCAGTAAATAATATTTTACTTGTTCACGTGGGCATGAAAATGCTATCCTTCCAAAAGCAGTTCCATGATCCACTGCCCCACTGTTATCATGAAGCTCCAGTTTACACTGCATCAAGATACAAAATAAAAAGTCTGAGTAAAAGAAAAATGTTCTAATTTATAAACTCAAAAAACATTTATTAAGTACTTGACTCACTTGACTGTCAGAAAATCCCATTAGCACAGTTTTCTTTTCCTCATTATTTTCCAGAACTTTCATTCCCACGAGCTTAGTCCAGTAGTGGGTCGATTTCTGGAGGTCTGATACTCCAAGACAAACCTTCTGCACGGGGTCTTAAAACAAATGTGCCTGCTGTTAAATACTGCATGAAGGACTTAGTTTTTAATATGGGTCGTTTGCATAGAAATCCCATTAGGAAATAATGACAGTGAAAAATGACATATTATAACATACTATAGACTAGAGGCTCCAATACAAAGCAATTATTTATCTGTATTTCAAAAATGTTTGCACCTGCAGATAATTATAATTTTTTCATTCAATGTTATTGTTTATTAATTAATCAATTAATTATTTACTCAATAAAATACAACATATATTTGGATTAGTTTAATTAGTTTTACCAGTAAAATAAAAAGGAATGAGTTTTGCTATACATAAATGTATAATGCTTTGCATTTGTGAAGCTGTGACACAAATGCAAAATTGGACTGTTTTAAACACTGGATTAACTGCAGGGATGACTCCTTGTCATCCCTGCAGACATGTGACACTCACCACTAGAAGGCTGCTCTTTGTCCACAAGGTAGAATGGATACCCTCCGGGGGCCTGGGTCAGATACAGAGCCTCTCCCACCTCAGTGAGAGGCCATCCCAGGCGTTTAGCATTGCTTACAGCCTGGCTCGACTGCAAAGTGAGTCCCTGAAGTAAACACATATGTGTCAATATCCTTTTAGAAGACTGTCGTACTCAGTAAAACACAACATGGTGCTGTCCACTGTAGGTTTGGAAGATGAACTCTCACCCACCAGGAAGTCATTGCCAAGTTGATACTCTCCCACCCCATAATTGTATGTCAGTTCAGCAACAAAATGGTCATCTTCTGGACCAAAGCCCACCATTGTCTTGCTCCATTTGCCATCGTAGGGACTGTATAGACACAGGGGGAGAGGAGACGTCGATATAAGGACAATAACAGCTCTATACGTCTGTGTTATACAGCTTTGTAAGTTCAAAGTTCAAAGGTGTCATATTTACCCATTACACGTTGCTTTGCAGCCTTCCTCAAACTCTTCATGACGTAAAATCTGAAATGGAATAATAAGTATGAGAACACGTTTATTAAAAAGACTCTGGTTGTACCAAATATGCTCTATAAGTGGTTTTATATACACTTCATATGTATATAATGGAGTCTAGCTGGGGTTCACTCATGTGACAGAAGATGAATTAGCTAGCTACACATGTTGTACAACACAAAAGTTAATCAATGGCTTCTGGCTATAAAATAAACCTCAAAAAGAATACCTTCATGCCCAGAACATCTCGATAAAACGTGGCAGTTTTGGCCCTCTCACCAACTTTGAAAACAAAATGCAGCGCTCGTCTCAAAGCCATGTTTAGTGACAGGAGGATGTCTGTTGTGCCGATCGAGATTCAGGGAACGATTAGTCATCCTTGATGATCGATTATTCTGACATCGATGAGCGAAAAGTAAATATAAGTGAGAAAACAGCATTAAAGTCTTTAGACATCTATGTTTAATACTTTTGTTAATCATATAATAATTATTGTATCAATAATATCATTTTTATTTAATACAAATAATAGATATACTATATATATTTGCCCCCACCCCATACTCATTCATATGCTGAACAACAACAACTTTGACACTCCAAAATAGGAAATTAAAATATAAGAATACAAGATACAACATTAAAAAAAATGGAAAGTGTGTGTGTTAGCTACACAGGGTATCTTTTAACTCGAACTGAGGCACTAGAGATGAAGATTACATGTAGTATTGCCTTCACTCCAGAGGGAGGCGATAGGCGGCAGAGCTTGTGTTAGTGCAACGTTCTGTGAAACAAGAGAAGAAGACACGGGGCAAACATGGCTGCCTACATGAGAAGCATGATATGTCTTGTTTCCATTGAGCGAAACGTTTTTCGACACTCAAGGGGAAGTGGTGTTATTGTGGAAACCAAGCGGTATGTACGTGGACTGAGGAGGAACCCAGTCCGAGTGTTGTTCCCTGAAAACGAGGCGGATAAAGTCGTCAAGCCTCGGCCTCAGCCAGCGGGACGAGACGTCCACAGGGAGAAGGGGCAAAAATTCAAAGCTGCAATAAAGCACCCTGAAGAAGATTTTGTTAAAGCGAGGAGTAATGTGAAGGCGACTACAACACATGCCCATGTTACAGGTACAAAGGATCAAATTGATGGACTGCGCTTCGAGAGGGCTTTCCCTGGAGATAAAAGACTGGGGTAAGTTTTACAATAATGAAGTATTCAGATATTTTACTTTACTGAAATTAGCAATATTTACTGTGTAAAAAACTCTGTTGAGGTCCATCATTTAAAATCTAACTCAAGTAAAAATATAAATTAAAGTAAAAGTACTTATTTGCAAAACTGCTTTTTAGATATTGTTTTATCTAATATCAGAATTAAATTATGTTACTAGACTATACGTAGGCCTATAGATAGGGTGTATTTTGCTTAAAATAGAGTAACTTACTTTCCACCACTGCAATTAACAATACTGGCATTAAAGCTAAAGGTTATTTTTGTTTAATCATATTACTTTATCTTCTTTTTCAGTCTCAGATTAGGGTGTAACATAAATCCGTTTTGAAGTGCTCTATTTCTTTCCCAAATGGTATTAATGTTGACAATAACTCATTCACACTGCCTGTGATTGATCCTTGTCTCTCCATCTCCCCTTGAACCTCCTTCAGGAAGTTAGTTAGCATCACTCGTTCCAGGACGTTTCGGGAGCACCAAGGTAAAATCCTCCTGGAGGGCAGGCGTCTGATCTGTGACGCCCTGAATGCTGGAGCCAACCCACATATGGTGTTCTTCAGTACCGCAGACCGTCTCCGAGAGCTTCCCTTAGACAAGCTGAAAAGGGCCACGTTGGTCAAGGTCAAATTTGAGGACATCAAGATATGGTCTGACGTTGTGGCCCCACAAGGGGTTATTGGTGAGTGTCACATATTAAGACTTGTTTCATAATGAAGCACAGGTACAATGAGCCGTTTCTGACCTTTTTACTTTTTCTTCTGCAGCAATATTTGCTCGTCCAGACCCGTTACGGTTGAACTTTGCTAACAAAGGTGACTCGGTGCCATTATCCTTGATATGCGACAACATCCGAGACCCTGGTAACCTTGGCACAATGTTGCGATGTGCTGCTGCTGCTGGCTGCCATGATGTCCTCCTCACCAAAGGTATTGTTATTAAGTTAATATTCATACAAGTGAACTACACCCTTTGATAATGGCTTTTCTTCTTAAGTTGCGTTTTTAAAGTCTGTTACATTTTTCCACCACCAGGTTGTGTTGATGCTTGGGAGCCTAAGGTTCTGCGTGCAGCAATGGGCGCCCATTTCCGCCTTCCCATCTACCAGAGCTTGAGCTGGGACGATATGGAGAAGCACCTCCCGAAATCTGTGACTGTGCATGTGGCTGACAGCAGCTGCGGCGCTGACAGAAGTGAAGAAATAAAGGATTTACAAGTTAACGTGTCCCACAAGACGCTCAAAGCAGGAGACTATGGATGGGTCAGCACGAGGTCTAACCACAACAACGTGCGCTATAAGGAATACGATTCTGACACAGACTCAGATTGTGAGGAGGGGGCACAATCACTTCCCACAGTGGACTCAAAGCTGTACCATGAGAGCTGGGCTCAGAGTCCCACTGCTCTTGTGATAGGCGGAGAGACACATGGTCTGAGTGTAGATGCAGTACAGCTGGCTGAGAAAACTTCCGGTCACAGGCTCTTTATTCCTGTCGCTCCGGATATGGACAGCTTGAATTCAGCCATGGCTGCCAGTATCCTTTTGTTTGAAGGCAGGAAACAGCTGTTAAAACTCACCTAGGCACTTGGAAGGAACCAACATCTAAAGCCCAGCAGCAGTTTTCATGACCGCTCTAAATATCAGTGTGTTACATCTGGTCTCAATTTGTCCTTGTTACTACAGACTGAGTTGAATGATCTCATTTTACATCTTGTCCTGCTAATAAAAAACTGAATTTTGTATGCAATGAATATTATTTGTAATGAGTTTCTTTGTTGTCACATTTATTTTAGTTAACTGTGATAATTGTTCATGTTATTTTTGACTCCGGGATTTATTTTTCCAATATATAATGATCTGAAATTCTCATCTTGATAATTTTGTATGAAAAATGAAAGAAAGTTGAAATTCTCATTAGAATTTCTCATAACCCTCAAATGACCTTCTTAAACTAAAAATATGTGCAGTGTACTACTATAGACAAGAAAACGCATGTTTAATTTACAATAAGAAACATTTTTTGGCTAAAATAAAGATTGGCATTAGAAAAAGTTATTGACTCTCCTGGTCTTCCCAAAAAAAAGTCAAACTAGTACCCCACCCTTTTCTTTCACTTCCGACCGTTATATTTTCAATATACAGTAGTTCCTAAATGCCTTAAATAGATAGAAGCACTTGACGAATATATAATCTAGGGTTGCTGTCGGATAATCCAAAAATCAGCTCCTAAATTCTAACCCTATCGTCTATTCCTTGACCTCTGAGTGAAACGTCACGGGGTTAAAGGATAGTGGATAGGAGAATGCAAAAGGACTTGGAGACTGCGGTACTTTAGAGAATCCGACTGCACTTTCACTATCCAACGTGTTTATGATGCGCCAGCGGACGTCATGCGTCTGCTGTTCTTATTATACATCCATGGTCTGCTGCTGTGGGGAAACTATGGAAACTACAGTTTTCTATACAGCGGACTACAACATGGATGTAGGCTATAATAAGAACGAGGGACTACTGTAAACTCATCTAGAGACATGCTGTTTTATGCTTTATGAACATGGACAGAGAAATATATTCTTCATGACCAAAGTTGGAATTGAAATAAAAAAGGAAAGTGAAACGTATGCTCGTCACCCTCTCCCTCCGGTCCACATTAATACAAATGATCCCAATACGTATGATTGTATGAAAAGATCTTAAAATAAATACAAATGTATTTATTATAAACGTTAGTCCTTTACATCTATCACTGTGTATATCACCATTCAAACATAGTGATATAAAGACTGTGAAATGTTGACTTTATTTGATCATTTCAGTAAAAACATTCATATTTCTCTTTTTGATTATAATACTGATGAACGTTCAAAACAAAGCACTTTGGCAACTTACCACATAAGTTTTAAAATGCTTAATAAGCACCGTAACTTTCATGATATCATTTCTCGTTCATAATCAGTTGTTTCCGCGTGAACAGCCGACTGTTGTGTGAAGGCAAATGCTGCGGCTGCAAGGCATTGTGTGGCAGCATTTTCTCCTCTCCTTTCGTCAAGGGAGTTCCAGTGGTTCCTAAGCTAAAGGAGGTTATAAAGGAAGTTTGAAACCTCCTTTCCTATCATCTAGACTCTAGAGAATCGAAAGGCTCTTATAATGGCTGCCACTGAGGGACTTCCGGGTCATTCCACTCCGTTAGGAAGGTTCCTAAACTAAATGGACTATTCAACTTCAGCCTAGATTTAGAAAGTAAAATACAGTCTTATCTTTTATATCTGCTGCCACATTGTCTATGCAAATATGCAGAAGACACTACACTTTAATCCCAAGTCTGCGCATTAACAAATGATCTGTCAGCCATAATAAATAGAACATTTGCATTGAGCCCAAACATCTTATTAAAATACTTCTGACAAAAATGTTGATTCATTGCAATATATGCATTTTAAATATCCAAGAGCTAACTTTATTGATGGAAGTTAAAAGGAGCAGAACTTTGAGCTTGCCAGTGACATTTAATGGGTGTGAGAAGTCATGACTGAAGTAAAAGAATACAGGGATTTATATATTCAACATTTTTCCAATGCCATTTCTGTGCCTTCAGAAATAACCTGGCCTTTTCATCAGGGGATATTCACAGAAAATCCTCATAATGACTTTGAGATGAGAGCCACCATTAACAACTGGCAAGAGAGGACTTTCGCTCACAGCACACACAACAAGACACAGGGGTTTAAACACTTCAGTCATTGGTCTGTTACAAGCAAGTAGAATGTGATCATTACTGTATGTGCACCTGTTTTTTTTGTTTAAATAGGCTACATCCAACTGAGGTTCAGCACATTTGCACTACTAGTGAATTACGACTGTAAAAATGCATTTTATTCTTTCTCAACATCATTCAGAAACCTAAAGCAGCAAGGATCTCGCAGACAAAACAGAAAGCACACAATCAGCTGAATAAGTAGGTCCACTGGGTAATTCTCTGGTTTTGTCTAGAGTACAGAAATGCTATTGGGTGAAAAAAAAGAAAAAATACGTGTTCTTCGGCCAAAAAACAACAACAGAATCTCCATATATATTATTGTAGGGACTATCATCAATGCAAGGCACCACAGGAGAAAGAGAGGACTCGATGAAAAGAGGAACATGTCTAAAAAAAAGTTGTTAAAATGTCAGTAAAAATTGAGACATCTCTCTAACAGTCTGACAAAGTCAGGGGGGAAGTGGGAGAGATAGTGGGAGGGTGAGGGGGAGTAGCAACAGGTCAGGGTTCGATGATGGAGTGAGTCCCATATAGTAGGTCCGATTTACACTTAGTCTTCCTCTTTAGATGGGCTCTGGTTTGAGCTTTTCAGCCAGGAAGTCGTTGACAAACTGCTCCACTTCGGCCGGCGTGATCTCCTCCACGTCGCGAACATACTTGGCCCGGGCCGACATGTCCAGGATGGTGAGCAGAGGGGCTGCTTCTGGGAGGTTGGTGTAGTCCCGCAGGGAGTCACTCATGTCATCCTGTGGTGAAAGAGGGGAAAACTGATTAGGTGTGTGAGCACATGGTGTTACAGTAGAACATTCATCACATGCATTTTTGGATTACTGGGAACAGGCCTTAACTAAAGCTTCTGTTTTAGGAAACTTAAATTATCTTGTTGGAAAGTCAAAAGTAGGGATGACTGCCGTTTTTCTCTGACAATACCCTGGCAAAAGTTATGTCTACTTTAAATATGGTAAAGCGGTTCAAAAAAAGGTTCAACACAAAATAGCTCGGCTCTGAAAATATAACTTTTTTCCCCACAGCTTTCCTCATAAAGTTGTTTAAAGAACTCAGTATTATCTTCTATGGCTTGCTCAAAATGTTTAAAATGGTTTGCAAATATGATTGGAGACCCAACACAACATTGGAAAATGATAAGGACAGCTGGATTCTAGTGCCGAGAAGTTCATAAAAAAAGGAAAGATGTGCAGGAATTCAGCCTTTTTCTTTTCTATGATATCATTTTCTTAAACACCAATCAACTAGGTGCCAAGGAGATGTTTTTTTTTTTAAGGGGTTGCGGGTAAAACAAATTAAGCTGGGAACCACTGGTTTAGACTGCCATCTTCATCTACAGCATGAACAAACTACAGTGTGTTGGTGACTGGTTGCAGTATAAGTGGGGTTGGGCTTCTATATTTGCCCTCATCTCATAATCCTTTCACACTCACATTGAATTTTAATGACTTTGACAAACAAGCAGGTCAAACACTGGATAGGATCTTTGAGAGGAGAAACATTCCTCCACTGCTCGTCATTCCAGACTTGCCTTTGTCTGAGGAAACTAGGACAGCCCCCATTGCTCAAACAATGCCAAGTACAAATTACCCCGTAAAATTCAAAAGTGCCGCACACAATGTTTATTAATGGCCTCTTCTTGAAAGAGAAAATGAAACTCTCTCTCGTCTTCCTGCAGGGAGCCGACCCTGAGGGGCCTCAGTGTTGGTGCTTAGTCACACATCCTGCAGTTTGGGAAGACAGGAAGGAACCAGGTGGGGGTCCAACAACATCTGTCAGTTTTCAAAAACTCACTCAGGTCAGATATAAATCTCATCACAGCGTTTGAATGGCACATGTGGGCAGGTCAGCGAGAGGTGCAGAGTTGTGAAGGAATATGTTACAAAAATACTGCTGCTGGGTTTTGAGGGGATATTTCTTTGCAGTTATTTTGAAAGGGCTTTACTCTTGTTCTGCCTGAGGCTTGATGTCACCTTTCACACTTTAACAAATCAGGATTGCAACCCCCTTTTGTCAGAGTTAACATAATGAATAACCAGAAGGCAGCCAGGGACTTTCACACAAGCTTGAAAGGGCCATTAATTATGGAACTGAATATGAAATCACACACTTATGTAAGTCAGCTCTAGTTTCAGTTGGGTGTGCTTCTGGAATTCCTACCTTGAAAGAGTTATATTATTCCTGTAAAATGTGCTTTAAATCAAAAGGATTTATTGTGTTATGTTTTGAAGGGTCACACAGTTCCCTTGTTAGAAGTGCAAACTATCATTCTCTTTAACTCATGACAGCATGACATGATTTCCCCTCAGCTTAGCTGGCTGGCTGGCTCAGAGGGAGACTCACAAAAGATTAAAGTTTCATCAGTTTCATATGGAAAAGATTATGTTGAAAATTCAGAACTAACAAGATAGGGCCAGAGGGTGGCACTGCAACAAAGAGTTGGACTTCTCAATACTGGTACTGATTTATGTGCCAATGTGAGTTTTGTCAAAACAAAGTCAAAGATGAAGCAACTTTGGATGGATTTCCAGCTACATTAAACGCTCAAGCATTCTCTGCTCACTTTCAGGCCTCTTTGTTATGTCTTCCCTGTTATCAGAAGATCCGCAGCTATTCTTGCTCAATGGATCAAAAAACCCAATCATCCCTCAGACTTCTCCTTGAATAGCTCTGCTGAGCTGCTACCTAAAAAGGATAAGTATGCCAAGATGAAGTTTGTGACATCGTCTTCGCAAAACTGCTAACAGATGTAACAGATGAGTTGCAGTGTGGTATTTTGTCTTAGGCAGCTAACTTCCTCTGAATGGAACCCATTTTCTTCTATTGCAAATCACCTTAGATTGTCCACTTGATTCCCACAGATGTAAGCTGTCAACAAAGTGCAATATTGTCAAAATACTGGTTGATTTTCCTACTAAAAATACAGGCTTTGCATTGTCTGCTTTCTTGCAGGCCTACAAAGTGTAGATTATATATCATCTGGGCTCTGTGTAAAGAAGCCACAAACAGGGAAATTCCACAATCTGTCACTGTGGCCTTTCCAGGCTCGCCGATATGAGGAGATGTAATCTCTGAATCGGTCTTGGCCTTCCTAGGAAGACATGCATCTTCTTTTGTGTGCCTTCTCTGCTTGTGTAAACTGCTTCTAGTGAGGGGCAGCCATACCAGAGCCCCCCCCCCCCGCCCTCTGAAGCTCAGCTCAGAACAAAAAAGACAAAAGGGCCTCTCTGCTGCAGCCCGGACACACAGCTGTGATAAGGCTCAGCGTGTGTGTACGCTGTGGAACCTGCTGGGCCGTGTCAGGATTATTCCGATTATTGATGCACTGTGGCATTTCACAGGCGATGACCAGCTGATAAGGCCTGAACTGGTAATGATGAACAAACCTCCCCACTGGCCTCTGAGCAGAGGCTGCGTCCTTCTCAAAGTCTTAAGATAAAGTCATTATTGGGAAATCTTTGGTTTTCCCAAGATCAATTGCTCATCAGTTTATGTTAGTAAAAGCAAAAACATCTTTGCCTGGTGGAATAAACTGGAGAATCACTTTAAAACTTCAGCTCAAGACAAAAACAAAATGATGAATGCACAAACAATGTATTTGACCCTACATGAAGGAAACAGCTGCAGTCCGCTTTATCTAATTACTATAACTCAGTTTTAAATATTTAGACTTTGTGGATAGTGGAATACAATGATTAATTGAGCTTTAGTGCTAACAGTCACACTTTTATGTTTTTGTCTTTTGAGCAAAGAAACAATTAAACATTCAATGTGTTTTTAATAAAGATTATTGAAAGTCTACATGACACTGTTGCAGCTCTGGGGAGCTTTATTTTAGCTCATTGCTAACGTCTGCTTTCATGCTCACAGTGACAATGTTAACATGCTGACGTTTAGCAGGTGTAATGTTTACCTTGTTCACCACCTTAGTTTATCATGAGTAGGCTAACATTAGCTAAAAACTGGACACTCCTCTGTTCTTTGGTCTTAAAATTATTCAACATTTGGCCTGATGATGGCGCTAGATCACACATTACTTTATCACTGACTCATGCTTTGGGGGGCAACACAAATCATTCTAAAATAATTAATAGGTGTTAAAAATGTTTACTCAGAATCCCAAATGCAATTCTTCACCGGTTATTTCCTTGATCATTTGATCAATCGTTTGGTAGGATCCTATAACCAATCATCACATATCTTTTTTTATTTGCCCAATAGTCAAAAACCCTAAAAATATTTTAATTGGAAAAAAGGTGCACATTTTCTACCAAACGCTGGATTAAAGAAGGAATGGATCAATTCATTTTCAAAACTGTTATTTTGGTCAATATGAATCAAGCTCTTACCAATTGAAGCATATCAATTGAATAGATGAATCAACGCTGCATGCAGAGTATATCCTTATGTGATTTGATAATACCACTAAAGTTCATTGTGTATGCCAATACTCAGCAGAAATGAGAGAACAAAATATCTTTTACTCTGCTTTAATAAAATCTGTATACTACTCTGTCATCTGTTTTTTTCAGAATGGTAAGAAGATCTGTGTCATTCTGCTCAGCCCAGTCTCCCCTTGAAAGACTGCCAACATACTGCTGTCTCATGGACACAGAAAACCCAGCAGCTGGCCTGGCAAGGAGCCTGTGACTACCAGGGCCAACCCGAGCCAAGGTGCAGCCGTCTGAGCCCAGAGCATGGAAGCTACACTCACTGAACGCCTGAAACAGGAAGTGAAATCTGACTGCGAATCCAATCTGGAAGTGAAACCTGGTGATTTCAAAGCCAGTTGAGCAAGAGCCAGGAAATGATACCAGCACTGCATGAAGGTATACATATCTGGAAAAAAAGGCCAACTTAAGAATTCGAAATCCCTTCAAGCTCAAGTGCAACAATGTGACTTTGTGTTAGGTCAAATAAATATTGGCATACAGACAATGTCCTAGTCACACTATCACGTCACCTCCCGTCTTTCTGGGAGCTTTTCTTGTTCAGTGTTCGTATGTCAGTGACATTTCAAGGCTGATGAGTGGCCTTCGACAGACACACAGGGTCAGACAGTTAGCACATGTGCAAGCCCCACGGCAGAGAAACCTGAGCCTGATCTCGGCGTGTGACATGAGAAACGTCGTTCTCCCAGATCGCCGGGTAGAGAGGAACGGGAGCTAGAGGGCAGAGAGCAGGGGAGCAGGGGAGAGGGAGCTAATCTGGTCATTCTGTCTGCTGCTGCTGCTGCTGCTGCTGCTAACTCCACCAGCTCTGGAGAGGTCGAGACAGAACAACACAAGATAACCAGAGTTATGAAAACCTCAGGGATTGCCGCACAAGGGCGGACGTGGGGGAAAAACAAATAGATGGAAGGATTATTTGGACGGGTGTAGTGTAAGCTGGCTGCTGGCACGCTCTGGGTCTACCCGTCATGATAAAGGCACTAAGTTGAATTTTAGGTCATGGATAGTTGTGACTCTTGCCGTTTCAAGACGCTCGAAGAGGGGCCTCTAATGCTTTCATTGCAACAATAACAAGGGGTTGGCTGCGGATCCAAACAACGGACATACAATAAGTGATAAGAACCGGATGGCTGAATTGGAGGGGCCAAATAATGGCTGACTTTAGCATATTACAGAAATATTGTAACTGGTGTAGTACATATATAATTTTCAACTGTGTGGAGTCCCGATCAGTGCATATCTTGCTTACAAATAACAAAAGTTAATGTGGCTAAATGTTATATTTTAGTATCATCAATGAATCCTATAAGTGCTTGAAAAGCGTTAATCACTATGTCAAACCAACAACCCTCAAACCCAAACTGAAACCTGAAATGTTTTTAGCTGATCGTTTAAGCTTTTGTAGCCCGCACCTTCAATGTTCGGTACACTCTCAATACTTCCAATTAAACCCAAAAAAAGCTATAAAAGTGTACTCTACCTGCTGAGCACTTAACAGCAGACAAACAATTTAGCAACATGACGGCCAACAAAGATTTAGCAGCTTGAGAGCCAGATATATCCCTTAGGAGTTGGTAAAGTCCAGAGACAGCTTCAAACACAACTTCAAATTAATTGTCCACCAGAAAGCAATAAAAAGATTATTTTAACACTTTTAAGTATTTCCTTGGGTTATAATTCTTAAAGAATCTTAAACATATTTGGTGCTAATGAGATTTTGTTGGCCCGGGCCAGTGGAGGAATGTTTCTCCTCTCAAAGATCCTATCCAGTGTTTGACTTGCTTGTTTGTCAAAGTCATTAAAATGCAATGTGAGCGTGAAAGGATTATGAGATTAGGGCAAATATAGAAGCCCAACCCCACTTATACTGCAACCAGTCACCGACACACTGTAGTTTGTTCATGCTGTAGATGAAGATGGCAGTTTAAACCAGTGGTTCCAAGCTTAATTTGCTTTACCTGCAACCCCTTAAAAAAAAATCTGAATATTAGCTGCTCAAAGTATCAATCTCAATAAATCAACAACTTTATTAATCCCGCAAGAGGCAATTGGTTATGAGCAGCTTATGTCATGTACACAGGCAGGAACATACAGGAAGAAAACACACAGATACACCCGGGAGCAGAGATGTGGATCATTCCAATTTACACGATAAGTAGTTCATAGCATCACAATAATAAATAAATAAATAATCAAGTTAAAAAGACTTTCAAGAATTCAAAAGTTTGATTGCTGAGGGGATGGATGAATGATTTTAAAAAGCGATTTGTCTTAAGAGCAGGTACACTGTATGCCCTATCGTGAGTAAAGCACATCAGTAAGTAAAGCACAAAACATGCACATAGATTACCGAGTAGTACGATGCGTGTCATCCAAGAATTGACCCGACTTTAGCTTTGCAAGTTTGTGTGAAATGGCATTTTAGTGGCTTATCTCACCTCTCCAGCCACAAAGAACAGGAGCGGCATTTCCTCCTCCTTGGCTTTGTACTTGGCCATAATCTTCTCCGCTATTGGCTGAATCAGCTCCTTGGCTGGCTCCAGTTCACCTTCCTCCTCCGCGTCTGAACGAACCAGAAAAGAGACACAGAAAGAAGTTGAAAGTCTGGAAAAAAAAGCCACCTGGGAGAAGAAAAATGCATGGGAAGCAAGGAAGTGGAGATGACTGGTGGACAGATAAGTGAGGACATTAAAGAAAGTGTGGTCTTTTGTCTTGTTTTGTAATCCAGTTATACCGCAAGAGGCCAGGGTTGTCTTATATTTTGAGGATCATCACTGTCAAACTGGCTTTTAGTCCATTTCAGTCCGTGTACATTTTAATATCATTCTGAAAGCTCTTGCTATTCCTTTCTTTGTACATTCTGTATTTGCATATATATAGATAAAAGATAAATACTAAATCATTTCCCAAAGACCTTTGGACCTATCAACGCTTCAAGCATTTTCCACAGTGTCTGACATTCAATATGGTCCACATAAATGCCACTCCATTCAAGCACACGGAGCTCCTGTGCCCCATGTGGAGCTGCAGAGGCTTCATCAAATATGGCCGTCCACTCACCCACAAACAGGACGAGGCAGGGCCCCTCGTGCAGCTGCACGGCGTTGGACTCGCTGAGTTCCAGCACAGGGCGAGGGTGCCATGGAAAGAGCCGGCACTCTGGGTCGTTCAGCACCTCCACACGGCCCTGTCGCGAGATCATGTGACCCTCTGTGTCCAGCAGAATCAGTGTGGGAATACCTGGTGTGGAAGGAAGAGGAGGAGAAGGTGGTTGGAAAAGGAAAGCAGGAAACGAGCAACAGCGTGGGAGGTGATTAGGGTAATTTTGGTAAGTGTTTGCTTCATGACGCAGACTGCTCCCTCTCCCGCTGTGATTTTCTTTGTTGTATGGATGTTTTTTTACCCTTTTTTTACCCGTTTCTGCCTCTATGTCTGCTTGTATCTGTTATCTACCCTTCTTTTGACCACAGGTGATTGACTCGCACCATCCTTTTGATCAAAACCTTGTGCTCTATTGACAGTCTTATCAAAAACAGACACCATCCGGGACCATACGTGTACATGAGAGAGTGTGTTCCTGTCTGCGCATGTGGTCTGAAGTCAACAGAGGTGGGGGCCATACTAAACTGCATTGATTTAAAATGTGGGAGGGGGGCAGTGTTGACTCATCTTCCAGGCATTCCTCACATATTTTTGCAGGAGAGGCTTAGAGCCAGCTCTTGCTAATTTCATCCACAGCCCTGTGCCCTGTGCCCTGTGCACACACACACACACACACACACACACACACACACACACACACACACACACACACACACACACACACACACACACACACACACACACACACACACACACACACACACACACACACACACACACACACACACACACACACACACACACACACACACACACACACACACACACACACACACACACACACACACACCAGGAGAAATAGAGCAAGGCAGAGGGAGAGGCGAAGCACTTCCGTAGCGGACAAGACTGTAAACTTGATAAGCAGCCCACATTCCTCCAGCAGCGAAGCAATCTGTCAGCCATTGCGCCAGTGTTTCGGTGAGTGGTGTAAAAAAGCCTGGAACAAAACATTTATCTTGACTCTCTCCTCTCAGCTTGAAGATCAGGAAGTGGTTTTGTACCTTGTATTCCATAAAGTCTGTTGAGTCGTGACCGGCGACCCTCGTCCGAATACGGCACGGCCAACCAGGGCATCTCGCTGAAGTACTGCTTAAAGGACTCCTCTGACCTGGAGAGGAAAGCACCAAACAGATGGTGATTGAATAGAAAATAAGTATTCTCTTTATTACATAGACGGATGTGTCAGTATGTATCAAAAAATGATCTTGTCTAGATTGGTGCATTTTACCTGTCAGCGCTGACAAACACGATCTCAAACTTCTGACCCGCCTCTTTGACGGTTTGATATGATTCCACCAAGACCCGGGTCAAACTGCGGCAAGGAGGGCACTGATGCAGAGAGAAGAGGGGATAAAAGGGATTGTTGAAGGGAGTGAAAATACAGTACAAAAAAAAATCAAGTATGATGGGTTGCTGCAGCAGCTTCCATTACTTTGGGTATTTTCAAAATGTCTTTCCATGTGACACTGGATATATTATGTCAAGCACTTCCAATGATCCAGTCATGAATACTCATCAAACTGACACAAAGGTACTGTGGCAGTGTGAAGTACATATCGTCGATCAATACATTGCTCATTGATTGACCACTTCCTCTGTTACTCAAAAGAAGTAAATGCAGTTTATTGCAGTTCTGCTGTATTATAGTTTGCACAATGTGGTGTCAATATTTCTTTGTATTAGTCATGTGGGCTATTCTTTGATGATGTTGGTGACTACACTTCTAGCTTCAGTTTTATTTTAATGACTTAAAAGAAAAATTCCTTAACACTGCAGGCCAAAAAGCAAATGTGTGCCAAAAAAGAAAAACCCTTCTGTGTTAATGGATTCCAAGTCTACGTACTGGCATTTCATGTTTTTAAAATTACTTTAATAGCGGATAGATTTACATGAGTAACCAGGGGGAACGTGGTGTATAAAGAAAACCAAATAAACTCCTGTAATGACTTTTGTGACTTGTTCTATTCAATTTCGTAAGGGTCTGGGGTTAGAGCCAGCCTCCTGGCGTCTCCTCTCTCTGAGGCTGCGGCTCTGGCAGCTGCTGAGCCGACTGGCCCCTGTGGCCTGCTGCATCTCATCAGGAACAGTCCTCCTTTCACGCATCAACGAGTCATGACCTTCCCTGGCTATCAGCAGGTCCAGCAGTAAAGAGACAATAGGGATGATGTCATTGGGGTGGGGAGACCAATGCCTTCTTTTAAAAAAGGTCCAGAGGTGGTGGTGATAGGACTGACAGGGATAGCTAAGCACAGTCAGTGTAAACAGGCCAACACAATGGAGTCGCCTCCACCCTGCTGCTACTCTTCTCTTATCAGTCTTGACTGACTGCTGTCTCTTCCTGGTCCACTCTGCTGGTCATATCCTTTCTTTTCCCAATGTTTTGATTTTTCTGGCGGCTACGAGGCCAGAAATAAAAAAAACAGGCTTCTCTTTGTCCTTTTTCTCTGCTTCCTGTACTCACCCAGTGTGCCGAGAAGTACACTCCCACGTAGTGTCCCTCCAGAGAGGTGCCGTCTGCCGTCTGCCTGTTGTTCCTGAGCAGAGGCCCTGCCACCACCTCTGCAAATGGCTTTGGCCCCCAGGGGAACTCCAGGCCTGGGAGAGGGTAGGGGGGCAAGAGAAGAGATGGATGGAAAAGAAAAGAATCAGTAAGAGGAAGATAAGAAATCAATCTAGCTAGTCTGTGAAGCACAGCCATTCTGAGCTATGCTAACATTAGCATGCTAACATGCTCACAATGAAAATGTTAAAATGCTGATTTTGACTAGGTATAGTATTACCATGGTGTACATTTCACTTTAGGAGGATAATAATAATAATAATAATAATAAGATGAGGCTGAAAATAATGTTACTTGTAATTTGTCATAAACCAAAATACTGTAGACAATCAAATGTTGACCTCATGTTGGTGCTAGATAAATAGTAAGGTGTATTACAAATCAAATAGTTGTCCAAATATTTGCGTCTGGACACGGCACCAGAGTAGTTTAAAAACATGTGTCAGGCAAGTTGGTGAACCGAATTAGGTCTGCAACTAACACTTTCTTTAGTCATTGATTCATCCAAATCCAAGGCGACATCTTCAAAAGGTCCTGCTTCGTATGACCAAAGACCATTGATAATCAATTCACATTCGATGAAAATGTTGGCATTCTCTTCACTTTTTTCAAATTATCGAAAAAGATAAATGCATTTTTTAAATGATTTAATTAGTTATCACTTAATAAATGCGTTGCCTATTCTATACAACTTAAAACCAGACATTGTTTATTTCCGGTTCTTGGTTAACAAAAAGTTCTGTATACATTACATACAGGTTTTTTTAAATCACATCTAGTACTGTAAATACAGCCATGCCTCTTGAGCAAATACAGGTTGCAAGAAATACTTCCTTCCAGCTCTCTTTCGCACTTTATTGTTACCATCAAGCTTTAGAGATGTATTTGGAACTAAAAAAGGAGGTACTCATAAAAAACCTTGTATGGCTGCATCATAATGGGCTCTTTATGCAAGCGTGGTTGTCCAGGGATTCATTAGGCGGGCATGACACGTTTGCACCACACATACACGGCCTTTTATTGTTGTCCTGATTGTAAAAGTGCACTCCATCTTTCCGCTGCAGGCTAGTCTGCCGCCACTCAAGTTCGGTCTTTCAAGGAGAGTGAAAGGCTGAGAGCCCAGAATCGTTCAAATGCCCCTCCCAGTCTCGATGCATAGCAAACTCTTAATTCCATATCCCTTTTCCAAGCTGTAGCTGAATTGATTTGTCATGTCAGAAACTACTCTTTGTCTGCCTTTCAAATAATATGAAAATGAAAACACATCAAAATGTAAAAAAATGAAAATAATTGGGAGCCTGTTAAATGGTTATCCGGCTACATCTAGTTTGGAAGAACAGCCATTGATAATTCTGCAGGCTGGGACTGGCTTTCACTAGCCAGTGAGCAAAATGTGTCACAATCCTCATGTGAAACCCATTCTGCTTCACCGCAGCACTTCCACAGAGCCGCTGTGCTCTTTTCTCTCATGACTAAGGAGTTCTTTCACGCTGACCTAGCTGGACCTGAAAAGGTAATGCTTTTTTAAAATGTAGATCTTCACAGTCACAGCCACAGAGGACGTCCTGTGCACAGGGAAAGGAATGCAAGTTCACTCTTGTTAATTCCCTGCCTTCACTTCAAAGTGCAGAAATGATAGGGTTTTCGGATGAGGGAGTAAAACATGGCCACGCTATAATATTCATCCAGCACCCTAATTACGGCAGCATCAACACAAACACGTAATCGCAAAATGTTTCGTCCAAATGCTGAATGATGTGGCAGTATCTCCACAGGGAACTGTGAGCAGGCATTTGGTAAACATCATTACAGAGAATGAGTGTTGTGACTGTGTGTATGCAGGTGTGACTTCTGTCCTCATCAATATCTTGGTTTACTTTCATTTCTGAAGCTAATCGAACATATCTATGTTGGGTACAACACACTGTGGTAGTTAGACCAATTGGAATAATATATTATGTTACAATGTTAGGTTTTATTAGTATTGTTCTAACTAATGTTAGTTTAATATTAAAGCATCACTCAACAGTTTCTTTATTTCACATTTTTTAAATCGCAAAAATTGGAAATGAATTAAAATAGGGGGAATAGAAATGCCAGAAATCCCCCAAAAGGTCTTTTTTTACATTAAAGTTGCTCATTCATGCCCCCTTGCCTCAGGGGAATGTTCCTACCTGCAGTAGTTTTATAAGGGACAGGTGTAACGTTAAAGTAGAAAAGCTGATGTGAACCCAGAGCAAGGGTGTGCAAATTGTTGCTGTTTTGATGACCAAGAATGTAACCCAAAAATCCAGGGTTACAGTGGTTTAAACAAGTGTGTGAGAAATGGATGCATGTTGTTCTGTCTTTTTGACCCTTAAATGTCTATTACCTAATTTAGAGGTTGTATTTTTAGGGCTGAATGGTTAGTGTCGGGGGTTAAGGTTAACCATTTATTAAAGAGGATTAAGGTCGGAGCTCGAGGTCAGGGGACAAAAATAAATCAGCATGATGCATTCACTTATAATAGCCAACATGTGTATGTGTGCGTGCTGCAGAGACCACCAATCTCACCTTTAGGGTCATCTCTGACCACCAGTAGACCATTTCGACACACCACCTTCCCCGTAGAGGCATCCACGAACACCAGAGATGGTATACTGGTTACCTTGTACTTGTTCCACAGCTTCATCTGAGGAGGGGAAAAAATGAGAGTACAAATTGGAAAAAAATGTAATGGAAAGATCATATTTAATTCAATTTCAGAGCTGGAAAAACCCGGTCTCAGTTCACTTGCGTACTAAAATACTGCAGTATTAAAAAAACGAATGGAAACAAATACATATAGTAGTTTAAAAGGTCAAACAGAATATCAACCTGTCCAACAAGAGTGGGAAAAGAGACTCAGGAGAATAGGTACAATAAAAGAGGATACCCTCAGTTGACTTAGAGGGGTGAGAAGCACACTGCTGAGGGTGAACTGGAGCAAAGTAATGCTGTCCATGCTGTGTCATGAACAAGATTTAAAGCATGCTGGAAAAAAAATACATTTCTGAATCCTTCTTGAATGTCTAGCAGTGCAATTATAAGAGCTTCTTGGATAAAAAATTCAAGCTTAAATAAGCATTTACGAGTGTCCTTTGACCTTTATTGTCATTATAAAAAACAAGTTGTTATGAATACGACCTGATAAAGTCAGAAATGATCCTTGTTAGCCTAAGATCTGTGCATGAACTGACACTGTCAGTGTAGTCCTCAACATCAAAGAACAGATCAAGCATTTAACATATCTGAGACTCACTTTCCATATCACAGAGAAAAGTCAGCCTTGTGAAGTGAGGCTGAGCAATGTTGCTGCTTCAGCATTTGCAGGAAAGGGAGAAGGGGATTCCTCGCATGAAATTCAGATACCAGATCAGACATTCAGACATTAAGTGAAAATGAGAAATATAGTTTCACCTCTTTTATTTGTCAAATATCCCATAACTTACAAGCATAGCAGAGTATACTAATAGCGAGGTATATACAAAAGTGATTTAATCTTTGCCAGATAAACATATTTCACACTGCATCATCTGTGTCATACAGAGGTTGACCACAGGCCCTTCCTAAAAGCAGGTCAAACGGTTCGTCCACAAGACAAGACGACCCAGAGCCTCCCGACAATGTTGGTCTGGAAGTCCCTCAAAAGCAAACTGCAGTGTCTGCCACAGTCAACAGTTTTACCACACGCTCCACGCTGCTCTGGAAACTCAATCTGGTCTCACAAATTGATGGGGTTTAGGGGCATTAACTGTGACTGTCTCCGGAAAGCTAACGTGCCTGACACTGCATCTGTGTGACTGCAGCCATTTCACTTGGCCGCCTGCTGCTGTCGTGCGGGGTTGATGATGTGAGATTTAGAACCGGATTTAGCCGAAAGAGTGAGAGAGGGACACAAGAGAAGGAACAAAAGCTGAGTGATAAGGTGATTTGTTCCGCACTTGCACTAAAATGTCAAGAAATGTATTCCTATGTCAAGGCACAGTGGAATCGGCACTGAGGGAAAAAAAACAAAAAACAAAAAAACAATCGTTTTATTTCATATAGTAGTGAAAGCCATAATCGTAATCGCGATTAAAATATGATTCATTGAGCAGCCCTATCTCAAGCAGCAGAAAAGAGACGTATAGCAACCTCAGAGGAAGAACCAGTTTTTCCTCATGTTTGCCTGGTGCTTTGGCTCCAGCTCAGAGTAGCCCTAGGATGCTAAATTCTGTAAAATTGTGATTTTGAGTTAAAATTGAAATGTCTGTTATGATTTCTGGGGAAGAGGAAGTCTGACTTGAAACAACAAAAGCTATATGTGTTGGAGTCTTTCACAAACAACATAATTGCAACACATAAATCTTCCTTTAAAACATAAAAGACAATAGCTATTACCCTAACATCGTCCTTCTAGTCAAATTGAGAAAACATGAGGATCACATTCCCCAAAACACCAAGTCATTATCAAAAGCCACAGGCTGTCTATTATATCTGAGACAATAAATACAGAATGTGAACTTCCATCATACTGTCAAATCTGCTCTAATCCCTTGTTTTGAGAAAAACAGCTTCCATCTCTTTGTCATTTTGGCATTGTTTCTGATTATGATCATTCATATCCATTTGAGGAAGTGATTTACATTTCTCCGCTTAACATCATTTTATCTTTAATATACAGTGTTTTGGACAGCTGGTGGGATCAAAATCATGTTTCATTTTTTTTCCTGGACAAAAACATCAACTGAGAAAAAAATGCAGAAGATTAATTCATCACAGATTTCTGTTGGAGACATATAAAACTTTCTGTATCAAAATTAACAAGGGAACTTCTCACAGGTTGTCTTCACTGCATCAAGATTGCATGTCGCTATCTGGCTTTCTCTAAGGGCGCATCTATTCATTATCAATATCAACAGACTGTGAAACCATATAGCAAAGCAGGAGGCCTGGCTATAACGTTACACACAGGTTTAAAGATGCCAATAACCCCTGCAGAGAGCCCACCAACTGCTAAGACTCTAGGGAGAGCTGGGATCCATACTAACAATCCATTAACTCTCGTGAACATGCAGACATTAGCCTCACACTAAGCCCAGTGCCCATCATGCTAATTGGATCACGCATGGCTGCACATCCATAACCAGAAGAGCAGCAAATCAAGCCGTAGAGGGGGCAGAAGATCGGAGAGCATGGACATACCAAGGTGGAAATCTCATTGTCCCAGTGATCAAAGGAAATGCAGGTTTTTTAAAAACATTTTTTTAGATGTAGCTACTTTTTTCTGATGGGATCAATGTCTGCTTTAATGTCCTACCTGTACGTTGGTATTCTGAACTGCAAGAAAACAACCAACATTTATATGGTAAATGTCATGCGTAGAAAACACTTTAATGCCCCTTTGCACTGTTGCACTTTAGGGCCATGTTCTGCTTTTTGAAAAATTAGGTTTGCTTACATCTACCCCCAAGAGATTTGAGGGTTAAAAGTGTGTAATCTGAACAAGTCGTTTCGGTTTTGAACCAGTCTGTGTTGAAAACCTGAGCAGTCTGCCCTGTCAGTAACCAGTAGGGCTCTGCAGCGGCTCTGGTGGTGTGTGTGTGTGTGTGTGTGTGTGTGCGTGTCGAGAGAACTAGAGTGGAAGAAATGTCATCACTCAACGAGCCCAATTCATCTATCACTGTTGGAGCCCCATCTTCTCAGAGATCTAGTTTAGGCCTGAGGCATCTGCCAGACGCTCCCATTGCTGCTTCATTACAAGAGCGAAACTACAAAGGAAAGTCAGCCATTTACAACAGGGGACATGAGAGGTATCCTGCTGTGACGCTGATAGCAGCACAGTCCTTTATCTCTGAGTATTATGCGAGGGACCAATGATGATAATCCAATTCTTATCTTGAAAAAGAAAAAGGGGGGATTCGACCAAATGTTCGTGTTATTCCTTCTATTTCATCCAGATAAGCAACTTGGACTATTCCCAACTGCTCGAGTGGATTTATGGAATTTAATTTAACCTACGCAATAATTCTCAATGGCATTTATTATTGTATTGTAGAAATGTTCCTGCATATAATTTGTGTATTCATGTAAAGAGGAATTTCTTGGTACAGTTCAAAGCAGAGATTAAAAAATAAAACTGATGGACTCTAACATAGGACACAGAGGGAATCACATTCTAGTTTGATTTGATTTAAATCTTCAAAAGAGGAGTTTTTCCAAATAAAATTCAAACTTGTTCAATGATCTGATGCACGAGGAGATCAAAGTCAGGTGGTCAATGGCTTCTTCCTGATTGATGTTGGCTGTAAGTGTGTGAAGCTATTTGTAAGAAGATGGACCGACCAGCCTCCCACAAGACGTGTTCAACACAAGCATTCGTCTTTAACTGGGACGTTTGTATTGAGAGTGCCTGCAGGCGGTATGATCTCTGACCGTAAAGACTTACAGTAGTGGTGAGTAGGGGCGAGCGGGCCGTACTGGACTCTCCGTTAACCTTTTGGCAGGCACTAACAAAAGCTTCTCTAAAAACCCCCGGGCAACATCTATAACTTGATCTGCAAATGGATTTAATCCAACATGTTTTTGCACATAAGCAGCAACAGCTCATTCACAACGCACCAATCAGCTTTTAGGTTAAAGTCTTAAACATTTTATTCTGGGTCTATGGTTGAACTCCAGTCTACTAACTCATTAATATCTCCCTAGCTACACCACTGTAACTCCCTTTTGGCTGGGCCCCTGCAGCCAGAGTTGACTTACATTCCTCCGAACTGCCCCCCCCACCTCTGCTCAATCTGCTCCTGAGGCTCTCAGGAACTGCCTGTATCCACTTCAAAACCCTGCTGCTGCTCTTCAGGGCTACAAAGGGAGCCCTCCCCTCCTACCTCTTTGCCGTACTTCAGCCTACCCTAAGCAGGCTAGTGTGTGTTACTTCACGCTTCAATCTGTGACGCTCCGACTAGACTATCACTTTACCCGGTCAAGGGTCTTCTCCGCTCCCTCTGTGATGAAATACACATCTCAAAGCCAGTGACAGCTGCACAGCCGCTGCCCTTTCTCCATGCTACACTGATGACCTCTCTCTTTATGTGCTTCATCTCGCTTTTCTTGTCGTTTTGCATTACATAAAAGCACCACAGAAGTATGCGTTCATCTTTTACTATAACAGATTTCTGCTCATCAAGGGGGTAAAACCCGCCGCCGCTGCATCTGTAAAGCCGTTGTGTCCTTGGGCAAGACACTTCACCTGAACTTGCTCCTGTGGGTATTGTCCACAGTAGATGACCATTACATGTATGTATGATCTGTATATGTAATGTGTATTTGTAAAGCGCTTTGAGTCATTGATAAAGCGCTATAATAAATATAAGGATTATTATTATTATCTGTTGTCACATGATTTTATAGAATGTTAAAATCAACCCAATTGTTCTGTTTTCCAGCCACTTCCATTTTGACCCTTCAGTGTCAGCAATATTCCTAACATTTAAAAAAAAAGAAAGGCATCTCACTCAAGCATACTTCAATGTGCTCTTTACAGAGGCTCATCCTGCACTATACATCCATTATGATGAGCAAATGCTCTTCCCCCAAAATTGTCTTCTGAAAGGCAAAAAGCTGCTGCTATCTCATGTGTTTTATTAATCCTATAACATTCTCCGGTAGAGACATTTTGGTGGTGGATCCTCTAAGAACGCAGACGGGATTCACTGGCTAAATTGCCTTTTTTCCGATAAAAAAGCCCCCCCCCCCGTTGCCACGGCAACCACACCCCCTCTCCACCACAAAGTCAGGACATGTCACCGAGTGCCAGACACATTGTGGGCTCTTAGTTAATAATTCAGTGATAAATTAACGGTTTTGTGAGGAAAACAGGTGCCAGAATGTCAGAGGGCTTAGGGGAAATAACCCAGCAGAAAAATAGGGAGAGAGAGGGAGAGAGAAAAACAGCAAGAGAGGGAGGTGTGGGTGTCTCCTCCTTTGCCTTGTTAGGAGGCACAAAAGCCACCCCCTGAATACAGGCCTCTAAATCCAAACTTGGACCCTGTATGGCAATAAGTGTTCATGTAGTAAAGAATGCAGCGTAAAAAGCAGGGGGGATTGTAAAGGATTAAAAAGCCAGGGCTCAATAGGTATCAAGGCATTGTCTCTCCACAGGCGTGAGGCCTACATTTGGCAAGGTCAAAGGTCAGGACTGCAGGGGGTGCATTCTTCACTCCCAGTGGTGTTTAGTCCATCCTGCCTGCCTCCCTACAGACTTAATGTTTTTTATTTCTCTCTCCATCTAGTCCTCTGTCTTTATAGTAGAGCAACGTGTAAACCCATTTCACACTGGCCATATAAACACTGAAGTGGATTTATTCATGCATGCTAGACATTTTCAACCACAAACATGCTTCTTCATCCGGACGAGAATGAAAATCATGTGATTTGAGGCTGTTTATCATGTGATACATGTAACAATTCTGACTTTAACTTAAATAACATTCCAGTAGAAAGCAGCATGTTGCCTTGTGCCATCCTATCACCAGAAAACACTTCAGCAACCACTACGGTAGTTTATTTTGTGTTCGACCATGGGAAAACAAACAAACATTGCCATGCCTCAGCTTTCCGTTCTTGCAACAGAAAATCATAGTCATTTCTTAAACAATGACCTCTTGATTTCAGACAGATGAAACTATTCTTCGAATTTCAGAGTCTGCAACAGTTTGCTGAGAGAATGTAGGGACTGAAGCCACCAAGCCAAATAAGTTGATGTTAGCTTCATAAATTGGTTCAAATGTAACTTGTAAGCCAAATGCATAAATTAGCATGACACATGACCCCTGACTTAAAGCTAAAGGAATTTTTCCTTAGTGTTTTTATTGATTAAATTCTGATGAACTCAAGTCGGTGGTGATGATTTACCTTGACTTTATCACAGGATAACAGCTCGTTGTTGTGTGAATATTGTGTCATGATTTCTCAGTTATTGTCACTCACACCTACACTCACCACCATCAGTCTGCGTTTCATCAACAGGAGGCCTGCAGGGTCTAACAGACAGACAGACAGCGATAATATGAAGCTGCTCTGGCTCCGAACCAGCTGGACCGGCTCTATCAGTTACCTCAGTGTGACCCTCTGAGACTGGCATTATAAACTCAGTCATCTGCCAACTCATGACTTGGAAAGCCCGGTGCATTTTTAGAGTTTGTGTGTTTGCCAAAAGGTAATAGCCTACAACACACTATACTCTTTGTCAAATGTATTCCATTAAAGTGTGGAGTGATTTGGGTCTTGAATAAAGAAAATAACTTTGTATAACCTCATTAAGACTATGCCTCTGAACTTGGGGAATCTCAGGCTATTACATATTAATAATGAGACAAAACACATTAGAATAAGCCTTTCAGCTCAACCTGATTTTTGTGCTTGCTCTTTTTACACTTGCTGCTCGATTAGCTACGCTCAGCAAACAGACCCACAGCAGCCGTGCATTAATTCTACCCATAAGCCTCCACTTTTCTATTTCTGTGGTACCCTAGTTTCCTGGAGTGCCGACGGAGTAAGGGGTGGGGGGGGTTTGGGTGTCGGGTTTAGACAGCTTCCCTGTTGTGCCCTCTGTTTGACCCCACATTTAACTCCCACCACCCCTCCTCGTGCTAAAGCCCTGGGAGCAGCTCAATCCCGATCCCATCACACACATTAATATTTATGGAAATGCAAAGGGAACATTTCAGACACATTATCAGAATTTTGTGAATAATCAAGGCAGCTCTGAATTCTATAAACGACAATCTATGTAACACATATTTACATTTAGTTGGCTGGTTAGCGCTCCATTGTGTATTATGTCTGCACTTACCCATTTAGCCAATCTGCATAGGATATACAGTAAAAAACTGCATGAATGCAATTCCAGTATGGTTTATAATGGTATTCAAATTGGGACTATGTTATCCTGGCAAAACTGAACAAAAGCAAACCATATACACATAATATAGACTTCCTTTTCAAAACAAAGGGACCTTATATGGTGCTGTGTTAACAATATTAAAAACTAATGTTTTCATCATTTAATAAAGTTGGCTCATTTACGCATAAAAAGCCAAGATTGTGACGCTGGATGCGGCCTTGGAAGAAAAGGGAAACACAAAGAATGTATGGTAAACATGTTTGTAGTAAAGGCATTATGCTATTTCACCTGTGTATTTCACTTCAATTCAAGCCATAACCTTTTTATTGCAAGCATGAACAAAGGATTTTACTAGTTTCTCTTATAATCTTTGTTTGTTTCAGTTCGAATTCCAAAGGTGCACATGACTAATTCCACCAACGACGTCATCCTAAAAATACTTGATATGGTTTATGTATGAGATATATTCAAGATAAAAAAAACTAACATACCCAATAAGTGCAGGGATGTTGAGAAACTGTGCACTTGGCAGGGTTTTTTAATATTTGTGGTCCTTTTGTACCCTCAACAGCTGGAAAGGAACCTCATAAATCTAAATCACAATGACTCTTCCTCATGAAACAAACACAGTAGGATATATATACACTATATATAGACATATGAGCCCGACAGCCACCCTCTGTCCCAGGAAGTAGAGTACAACTTTTCACGTAACATAAAAGCTATATTGCCGCTGTGGGCTACGATGCACAATAGTGGGCTGCAACATCAACAATGGTTCACATATCCTGAGGGAAAGGATGCTCTTTCCGCCCATTACCTGAGCTCCATGAATCTCTACATTGACATTTGGTGACATTTTATCTCCATCTATTAGCCTGTTTCCTCCTCTAGTATTACGCTCATGAAAAGTAACATCTGTTTGGCTGCAGACCGACCTTGTGAGTTTTTATAGCTGAGCTGTACAGCTGGTCCCCTCTCGTATCTCGCACGAGGCCCACATGGCTGTCCTACTCCACGCACCGTTTTTTCTAGGCTTACCCCACCCCCCATCCCCAGACACTTTTCACAGCAGGAGCAACTCATTCAGACTCCCATAAGCTCCCTCTCCAACAGATTTAGCCCAAATTGGTCAGTGGAAGAGACTCTTGGGTACAAATTTCATTTTATCCGGATAAAATATTGTGAGGGAAATCGTACAAATCAAAAATCCATTGAGTCTGGGTTGCACGCCTAGGGATGCATTGAATTATTTTTAAAAATAAAATCAATTCAGCAGGCCCAGTTATAGGAACCAAGCTGCATTTATGCTATTCATTATGACTTCATATAAAGGTGATCTTTGAAAATGAGAATATGTCTGACAGTTTGATTGTCCCTAAATTTGATCTTGACTCCCTACATTGTATTAGGACATAAGGGATACTATTTCACTATGTTTACATCAACCACAGAGTGCTTTTAAAAACTAGATTAAAGGCATAAAGACAATGGAAATAAAAATGTCCTTTAGAGAAGACAGGCAGGCTTGGGACAGCAATAAACCAAGATATAAAAGCACATTGCAACAATGATTCCCTGTACAGTTGAGCTTTGAGAAGTGGTTTAAAAGATGCTACTGATCTGGCTAACCTCAGCTCTGGCAGAGTGCTACAGACCTCAGGAAAGAGCAGGTCACCTTTTGTTATGAGCCTTGGAACAGGCAGCGGTGCTCCCCCTCAAAAGTGCTTTTAAAGAGGTCTGATATGTAGCTCAGAGCCAATCCCCTGCTGAGCTTCAAGCTAAACATCCACCAATTGTCTAGATACATTAGGTCAGGACTGTGGTGGCAGCACAGCAAGCTACAAGCTTACAACTTCTTGTAGCTTCTCTTGCACGATCTACAGCTGAGAGACAGTAGGGATGGGGAGAACATCTATCAGGTGCCTGGACCACCTCACCTGGCTCTGTTCTGTTCAACTTGGCAGTGTCATTATATCTGTTAGAACACCTAAAGTCAGAAAATGTTGATGCAACTATACATTTCAGTTTCGCATGCTCCCTGAACGAGTTTTCAAAACAGTCCCTGCCCACAACTAAATAACTATAAACAATATACATAATGTGAGAAAATAAAAAGGATGTTTATAGAGCCGGATTAGTGTCTCAGACAAGTTTCATGTCCCTGCAGGTTGATTTTCAGCTAAAGGCCCTGACACACCTACCCGATTTTGGGAGTCAGAGGCCGTCAGAGGTAGTCGAGCATTCGCGGCGCCCTACTCAGGTTGGTGTGTCCCGCACACCTCCTGCGGCCTCCCAAGAAAGTCGGCCAAAAGAAATCACTCTGATTGGCTGTTGCCTCTTTTGAATGACGAATACACACTACCGCTGCCTGCTGGTAAGGGCAGTTATTGCCACTCATCGACTGAAGTCTTTGCGGTGTGTTCGTAGGCGGGCGGCGTAGCCAATGCAGGCGACGTAGCGGACGTAAAAGTCGGGACGCCTTCGGTACGCGTTCTTTGGTCTCAGGTTGGTGTGTAGCGGCCTTTAGTTGCAGAAAAAGTTATACTTAGCGGCAGTTCTAAATTATAGCATGGGAATGGTCAGCAGGTACATGTGTAGCTCAGATCACAAAATACAACATTTAGTTTGGTCTTCATTAAGGAACAACACAGAATGTTACAACTCAAAAGCAATGAGGGTTGCTAATGTTTAATGTGTTTTTTACTCTGAAAGGCTGATTGTTCCCTCTTTCTTTCTTGCTTAGTCAACAAACACCCGTCCGACAGCATGGTTACTATATGACTAGTATCACTTTATCTTAAAGAACTGGTACAATTTACAAGGGCACGTTGTTGTCAGAGCTAGCTTGGTCAGATTTGGTGAAACTCGAGAGGCCTTAAACAAATAAAAAAAGCTTGTGTATATTTATAAAAACACAACTCAACCCTTTTTCCAGGGCACATGCATTGTATGGTTTCCACAAACTATAAGTAAACAACGTTAACTAAGCAATTAAGTTCTTTCCTGTTGCATGCTGCTGAAATGCTGTGTTGAAAGGTGACGCAAAAGGTAACATGAGAGTTTTACATTTGTAAACAAACATCTGCCAGTGAGAGTGAGCAAACAGCAGGAACCGAGATGATGAAAGAAGGCAAGAGCAGAACGACTGATAGAGGAGGGACAGAGACACAGCGAGTGTACATTTTCAGGGTCACTTCACCCTGGTGGACGGCTGGCTGACGGGGCAGAGCACGGGTCTAAAGTTCAAGTCTTTATTAGCCCGGCTAAAACAGCACAGCTTTTGTGAAATGCGTTAACCCGTAGCCTCCACGCAACCTCCGATCTTCCCCGCAATCACTGTCTTAAATGAAACACTTACAAGAGAAAAAAACTTAAACAAACAGTCACTAATCTCCCCACTCACCACCTTCCTATGTTTTCGACCTGAGGGCCTCTTTAAGTGGTATTTCTCTCGTACACACCTGGCTTTAAAGACTCTCAGAAGGAAACAAAGCCAAGAAAAACTAACACATAATGACTGAATGATTTCAAATCAGGGAGGAGAAACGAGCCGTCTAGCGTGTTAGCTTCAAGCTTCCACTTCATCAAAAACACGACCAGCATCAGAGGAAAGTGGGCGTTTGGCGGTGTGTTTGGAATTCAGCTACAGAAGCCTGACATACGGATCTGAGTCCCCCCACTGATGCAGGCAGAGGTTACTAGCCCTCTCTGAGCCTCGGCTTCGTACAGACTCTTCTAATAATATCTTATTTCAGCAGTTCAAGGGCTTTTCAGACCATATGATGTAATCCCCAGGTTAAATTCCTTCACGCTCAACCCAACACTACTCAATTATTCATTTACATTTGTACTGTTTAAGGCTGAAAATACTTGAGCCACTGGAAATTAAATACTTTATCAGCAATGATTTTCAGTTTCAAGCAATGTCCTTACAGTCGGGACAGAAAGTAAAGGACATGTGAGGGGAATTACCAATTTGACATAGATTTAATGATGCAAGTGGATGACAAGTGTCCTTCAGATTTCTTGTTACCATTTAAATTAAAGCAGCCTGTGGCGCCAGCTGTGTGTAAATTCAACATAGCTTGGTCACAATATGGAGTAAAAATGAAGGATCATTCTTATTAACTGTTGACGTAAAAGAAAAGTGAATAAAGTTCACGGAGATGACTAATGCTGGAGCTAGAGGAAATGTTTCCTTACACATTTACAATGACACCGGAATGAACCTTGTGTTGTACAATTATAGTTTGATTGGACGAGGTCACAGTGAGATTTCTTCCTGCATTGACTTGCTTACAGGAATTGCTGACAACTTTGTATCACTCCTGACACACCTATTTGTAACATTTTCACGAGTGCAACACTATGAAATCCTTTCAAGGAAAAAGTGGGCACATTTCTCCATGTTTCGCCATCTCTATATGTTGGCTTGACCCATCACTCATTCAATCACTAGTCAGTAGCTTTCTCTTCAATTTCACCAAAATGGCATACTGAATGAAACGTGAACAATGTTGTGATTACATCTGACTTGACTTCAGTATAGTTAAAGTAACCAATGGGCGAGTTGAATGTGAAAGTAACAAGTAACAAAGCTTCTTTATTTATTCCACAAATAAAGCCATAATCTTTTGTGATATATAGTGCAGCTCAGAAACGATACATTTCCATGACTGCCGCTCTGCAGAGATACAATTACCTCGGTTGAGATGGAGATACCCTCCTTTTTTAAATTAGAGGATATATCTAACGTTTTGAACACTTAATGCCACAGAGCAAAGCAAAACAAAGCAGGCATTGAGAATAGTTTTTAGAAAGGGAAAAACTATTTCAAAGCCTGCCAATAATCAGGAAGGTGCAGAGAAAAACAGTGATGTTGTTGTTTTTGACAAAGATTGGTACATTCCTTTTACAAGCACTGAGTATCAGAGCAACCAATCTGTATGTTTGTGAGCAAAAACAACAGCATCCATTGGAAATAAAACACCACACAAGTCAAACACACAAATCCAGAAGAAAATGAATGCCAGGATTATACTGTTTCCGTTACATGTTTAACCATTAGCTAATTTACTCAGACCTTTAGTCTTTGTACTTCCTCCAACAGTTCTCTGGACTCAGTTACAGGAAACCTGAAGTTAACTGCAGCCAAAAATCAAATGGAAGAGGGTAAAAAAATAAAACAGTTGTCATCAGCAACAACATCTTGCATAAGGAAACATGAGAAAACCAAATTTCCTGAGGGTGATCCAGACTCTAAAGATAAAGCAATGCTGCTAATGAGAAAACCCTGAATGCATTATTGCGCTGTGCTGGTTTTGAAAAGCATTCCAGGGAAATGTGATTAATGTTTTCCACATACTCAGAAAAGGAATTCCCAGGAGTCCTTAACGGAGAGAGAGAGAAAGACAGAGAGAGTAGCACTTTTTCAAAAGTAGTCAAGTTCAGTAATAGGCTAACATTTAACTGAGGAATCTATTGCCAAGGAAGGAGGCCATCTTATTAATATGACTCATGGAAGACCACAAGCAGCATCATAAAAATGCAACTGCCGACAGCAATTGAAGTGCCAAAGCTAGAAAGAAAAAAGGGGAGTGAAATGGTTTTTCATGCACCTCCAGAATCGAGGTATAAATCAAAAGCACAACATTTGTTTTGTGTTCTTCTTGCTGAGCTACGTCATCCCTGGTCCTGACAGCTAGGATCGAGCTCCACGCAGAGACAAAGAGGACACACATGGGTGAGGTGCAGCTCTCCCAGCGTATGTGGCAGCCAGGAATGTGCTGTGGGTTTACTGGGTTTATAAATAACCGCCAGAAACAGGCAGACACAAAAGGCGCTGCTGTTCTAAGCAGGACCACTCTTGCAGAGCAACCTCTCCGCCCTCCTGGTTACCAGCATCTCACCGGAGCAGTTGGCACCAGTGCACGTTACACCCACCCTCCCAGCATCCAGCATGCATGTATCCCTGCAGCTCCAGAATACTGTCAAAGAAACCTTTAAGCGTCCAATTACTTACTGTAGATAAGCCAGCTCTAGCTATATAATAAAACAGTTAGCTGAAGTTTCAAGGACTCTCAATGTGGTGTTTGTGGAGTAGCTGAAGAAATTAAGAAAACAAAAATTCAAATTACAGTTAGGTGCAAGTGTAATTTGAATTTGTTTTCTGTAATTAGTTCAGCTACTTCACAATCTCTCCACATAGCCACCGTAAAAGCACTCCCTGCGCTGGAGATATATGATCTATCTGACTGGGACCAAACGGCTAGACTACGTATCAGCTCAAACAGCAATAAAGTAGTTCTGGAAATAATGAGACAATGTGGCTGTAAGAATGTGGCTGCATGGCATAATGGCATGAAAAGTGTCAGGCTGTTTTTTTTTTTTTTTGGACACATTTTCTGTGCAAACTATACGCTGCATCAGAGCTGATAGGGACAGATTATGAAGAGAATCAATCCATGCTGCCACATTACAGCATTCATCCCTTTTGTCCTGGTTGCTGGGGAGGAGAAACCTGTCTGCCTGTGCATGGCGCTCGAGCAAGATTGAAATCAGCCTGGTTTTTATCTCTCAGTCCTCTCGTCACCTTTCCAATCCTCCATTCTCTCCCTCACTGCTCCACCTTCTTTTTTATAGAAGAACTGTAATGGTATGCATTGAGCCCACAAGAGAGGCAGGGAATGAGGGAGGAGGGGGTGAAAAGGTGATGGACTGCACAAAAGACAGTCACACCACATTAAAATGCTTTCTCAGGCACACAGTAGAAATTGAAAGTGAGGAGGGCTGGACAATATGTTCGGTTGTTCGCCCTAAAAAAAAAACACTGGATTGTTATGCCGATTCTGGTCTCCAGCGTTATTTGTCAATGACAGTTTTCTCTCAGCAACGCCACAAAGAAAATATATCATCCAGAACAGTTCTGTTTTCCCAGGGAAGGATGCAACGTTCCTCTCCTAAGCGAGAGTCGACAATGACATGGAGGAACAAAATTGATAATAATGCATCTGCCTCAAATGTATCATTGCTGTTAACACCTCAACGAAAGATTTCCCTCCACAAAGAGAGAAATATTTTCCACAGCAAAAACTTATATTGAAAATTAGAAACAATTTGGATTTCAGTGACATCTGGCATAGTAGGTTCTTTGTTAAAATTTAAAAACACAGACGTAAACCATCCATCTTAGTCAGCCTCCTAAAAAGAGAATACCAATAATTTAAAATTCCACTCGTAATGGCAATTTCCATTTTTCTTCTGTGGCTGTCAAGCGACTGAATCGAACGGAGTGAAGCTTTGTTGCATGAACTGATGTGAAAACAATACTGTACACTTGGGTCAAGTGAAAACACAATACAAACAGGGGAAGTCCCAATGAATCAATCCAAACCTCAATGTTTGATGTGATGGATTAATTACTTACGTAAATCTTCACGTTTGTACCAGTTCTCATCGTCTTATGAAAAACATTTAGAATTCTCTGTTAAAAGTTAATGTAGAAAATAACTTAATTGATAATAATTAGGTTTTGAATACATAATCTGGGGCTGCCAATTAATTTAATGATCCATAGTAATAGATAAATAGAACGATAATCATCAGTGTAGCCCTTATATGTAATTTGTAGATAACGTGTTAACGTCACAAAAGTCGAACAACGTTGTACTTTAAATGGTCTTCTTTAAACTCACAGCCTTTGATTTTTGTTTACTTTTAAAAGGATAATTCAAAGTGGTCAGAGCATTACATTCAGTGTTTAGCGACATGCAGTGTTCTTATGTTGCAGACACAGATGCAGCTGCTCGATGTAGAGCGGATCTAATTAAATGCTGTTCCACATTAACAGGATTGAGCAAACCTAGAGATTTCTGCCTGTTCTCTCTGACCAGTGAGTGGCATTCGGTGTAATGCATACGAGCAGGAACCGGACGAAGTAGCTTCCTAGAAAATACACACATCCTGCCAGACACAAGTGAAACCGACATCCGTACACACAGATGACCACCACTATTGTGACTTGGGGTGGTGGAACATGGCGGTGTGGCGGCAGCGATACAGTCACACAATGGCCACACAATGTTGAGAGATTGCCACAGTGAAGCTGCCTTTCAAGGCTTAGGGTCTTTATGTAGCCCTGGGTGATACCTAGAGGTGTAACCTGTAACACCAATTTAAAACTACAGGTTTAGCTCTACCTCATATTTCTGGGTTAAACTTATATATTCCATCTTTGCCTGCAGTCATTTTGATGTCACTGAGTTAAGGGTTTTGCACCTAAATCAATAGCTTGTGTTGTGCTCTGATTGCTTCCAAATACCAACCAGGAAACTGTGGTCCATCTAACACATATGTGGTGGCCTACAAAGCACACTGCAAGTGGCTTCATTCCCCAGGATAAACAACCAGCTCAATCTGAGGGCTGAATGTGGGTTTGCTTATATTGGACAAAGCATGTCTCAGTGAGAGCAGACAATGAGCTGCATGCTAATTAACAGACATCATGTGTGAAATCAATTCTGTTTTACTCTGAGCAAATTCTGCGGGATAGCACTCAATTATTGCTCTGACTTCACATCCTCTACTGTATTTGAATCCAGCTGGAGAACTACACAGTGGTCAAAATAATAAGAATGACGATATCTGAGCAAAAGAGCCTTGAGATGTAAACAGCAGGCCAGTGTTGGGAGTCTGCTGCACGCCCGGCTCTGTTTATGTGCTCAGTCACATTTGTTGAGACAGCAGAACAACTGGTCAAAATCTCACTGGTTGCTGCTTCACATGGACAGCAATGAGCGAGCTAGAAACGCGTTAGTTCAAATAATATTTATAAATTCTGGCAGATAACCTACCACAAGGAGACCGCACAGCCTGGTCTTTGCTGCTGCATGTCACTCCTGCTCACCCCAAAATGTATGGCCCAGAAGACATATCCTGCTATTTCATTAAGTCCATACCATAACAGTCCACTTTAAAAACAGCTTGAATTCACTCCGACACTCCTGGGTTGGCTGAAAAGAGATACTTAAAAAGGAAATGGCCTCAAAGTCCTGTCTTTAAAGAATGTTCACATAATTTTTAATGTAATAACTGTAATGTGCATCCTAAGACATGTCTGAAGTTATAAATATACTCACTAAAAATAAATAAAAGCAAACCATTGGCATTACAAAGTTGCCGTTTTAAAAATGTTTTATAAATTGGTGGATTGTTGGCATTTTACTTAGGTAAGATTAACAACATTAAAACAAAGTCAAAACGACCTAGTAGCCCATAAAAAGATGTTGGGTCGCATCAAAAAAACTAAATATTTGTTATCTTTGCAAGTTCTAACGCTTCAGCAGAAAATAAAATGAAAGCATCAAGAAAACACAATTAAACCAAAAGTATTATGTGACAGCACAATGTGCTACTTCTCACATGATGATAACAAGATCTATCTAGGCCAGGGGTTCCCAAAGTGGGGGTCGCGAGATCATTACAAAAGAAAAATGGAAAATAAAAATAAAAACATTAAAAACAATTGATTAATTTGTATTATAATTTTTTTTGAAAAAGTATTATTAATAATAACGTTTGCATAGACATTTTCAGGGGCGGACTAGTGAGACAATAATGACACTCCCGCGAGAGTGCGGGAAACTGAAATTAATTCACTAGCACCCCCCCCCCGTCCCCCCATCGCCAGTCTCTGGCACTGTTATTTTGGGGGTCGCGGGCTAAAAAGTTTGGGAACCCCTGATCTAGGCAGTAGCTTACGGGTTAGCATTTTGGCTTCAGGGTGGTCTTCAGACATGTATTTTGGAAATCAGTAAGGTGCCTCTTCTAGAGAAAATCATCCGTTCAAGTTTTATCAACATCTGCCCATAAAATGAATACTGTGTTCAGGAGAATGGTAAAGTTGGATTAACCATTACTATGTAAAAGGACATAGGGTAAAGTGTTGCATTCATTGTCCGGGGACCACGAACACCTACAAAATATGTCAGATAAGTTTGAAGAATATCCATATCTTTTGTCCATCTGGCCAGTCGATATGGAGTTCCATCTGGAAACCTTTTTTAGAACTACCAGTCACATTCATTTGGCATGAAAGGCAATTATGTGACTTGAAACTTGGTTCAGCTTTTTGTTGACTAATCCTTTTGTCTTTGGCCAGAAGATGATCTTTTTCCCAGAGGAATACACTGTTCACTTGTGTAGCCCACCAGATCATTCTGGGTGGTCCGGCCAAGTGAGCAGCGAATGAACTTCCCTGGACTGGTTCAGCCCAGATTGGACTTTTGAATGGGAAAGCCCTTTTTCCTCTAATGCGTTTCTCTCCTGTGAAATTACAGACCTGAAATGCTGCCATCCACCCCCCGCCCCCCCCCCAGATTTAATGAGCTCTCAAACATCCTGAATTGCTTTACTGTTTCCCCAAGGAGATTCAGTCAGCAATTTTCATACATCACACAACAAAAAAACTAAAACAAAAAGCCCACTGAGGCCTACACGGAGTGACTGTGGAATATGAAGACAAAAAGGGACCTGATGCAATGATGCTTCAATAATTGATTTCCTTCCAGTCCGTTCCATAATGGGCAACAGAAGTCCAATAATCTCTAATTGCACGACCAACAACATGAGCACTTGGGTCTGCGCCTTTCACACTGTACAATTTTCCTCATGTCTCCACAACTACAGCTTATCTTGTGCTTCAACCCTGGAATGAATTCACAGCGCCCCACCCTTCTTCAGATTTTAATGATCGGGTGAAGTAATTGCCCAAGATTGCTCAGGGTCCACTCAGCCATTAGGAGCCCACCAGCCTGGTCCCTTAGCAACAGAGATCTCTAGCCCGAGGATCATTTCCTGTGTCAGTCAAATTGCAATCACAGAGTTGTATCCATTAGGGGAGCATCCCTTCTCTACAGTCACAACCATTCTTAGGAGCTAGATTTCACTTAGACATGATGTTATAAGGACTTGAGTATATTTGTATCCTTCCTGCCTGCCATTTCGTGTTTAGCACAACCACTGGACAGCATCAAATAAAGATGCATAGCACACAGATCAGTTTATAACCACAGTATATTTTTCCAATTGCAATAACTTAAAATTGATTCAAAATGTCGATGTCTCCTTACTCAGATTTCTCTGGGAACACCTACCATCTAGAAAAATGGCGTTGGGAGGTGTGTTTGATTGATACCAAACAGCTGCTTGATTGCTGCAGTGCTGTGTTCCATTAGGCCATGATGAGCAGCACAGAGCCGAGCTTTAGAGGAGTGAAAAATAAAGCATGGTATTTTGGTCAAAGATCCCTTTCATTGTACTAATGATATTTCTAAAGCAGTCTGCCTGTAGAAGAAGAACGTGCTTTAAAGAGATTGGTGGAAGCAGAAGACAAACCATCTGTGTTCTGCATTTCTATATGTTGCCATCTTAAATTAGTATTACTGTATTCTATATAGACCAGAAAAAGGAACATTGCATGGTAATACATACATGTCATTATTTTAAAATGGTTTGTTGGTTACCTCTGCAGTCAAACATGGACACTACATTTAGAAAAAGGATCATTTTGCCACACACACACACACACACACACACACACACACACACACACACACACACACACACACACACACACACACACACACACACACACACACACACACACACACACACACACACACACACACACACACACACACACACACACACACACACACACACACACACACACACACACACACACACACACACACACACACACACACACACACACACACACACACACACACACACACACACACACACACACACACACACACACACACACACACACACACACACACACACACACACACACACGTTTATCATGTTTATTTCCACCGATGAATGATGAAACAAGGTTCAAGGTTTTTTTTTTTGTCATACAAGACATTCCAGCAACTCTGTAAAATGTTGGATTAATGTTTAACATCACGTCATCTCTATCATCCCTCAGTAGTTTATTGAATGCTTGTAAATGTGACCATGCTAAATTGCTTGGTTGTAAAGATAATTGGTAAATGTATTCCACTTTGCAGCTTGAAAAAATAGTTCCTCTACTGATCTTGAAACACAAAGGGAGTGAGTTGAGCAGAGATTTTATTAACGGTAATAATTACCCATATTTAAATAAATGAGGTGTGTAGTGTTGATGCTTAACAAGCCCTGTCAAGTGTCGGCTTTGCATATATTGAGTATTGTGGGAGCTGATGAGGCCCCGCTCCAGTACTCAGGAAGGACATGGTTCACAGGCCACTATTAATCCAAACTATCCAAAAACACATCCACAGAAAGAACTTCCTATGCATCACCTGAAACAGTTGCATTGATTTCACTTTCACCTAAACCCTGCTAATGATACTACCTCAACCTACTCATAAAAGCCTATTAACGCCATGTATCAGCATGCTCCAATTGTTAGTTTGAAGTGGATTTCTGGAGTGTCCGTGCCTTTCAGGCCCCTCACTCGACTTGAGTGACAACGAGGCTTGTTGTGGCCCGGGGCAGCAGGGCAGGGATCACTCTGTAGGGTGGAAAGAAAAGAGCAGCCCTTGTGCTGTCGGCACGGGAACGATGCCACCACCGCTGTGAGCAGGGTTTGACTTCATAAGCTGCACTGTTTCTAGTTCCCATTGCGATCAACACATCAGCAGTTCAGGGGAAGCTGGCCACCAAAGCTCAAGACCGAGGGCTACCCCCCCGCCCTTGATCTGCATTTACCACCCATCAGTTGCCATTCCATTGAACAAACAAAGGCGGTTTGAAGCATAAAGGGATAAATGGGTGAATAATTACATTTTTAATCAAGCTGACATAATCTTTTGAGCAATAAAAGAGGGGAGTCAGGAGAAAAGGGCTGCTCATTTGGAAGGAACATGAAAAGATCTACGGACCCCCCTGTGTGATAAGAAGCTTCAACTATATTAAGATGTTTAACCTAATAGTATCTTACTGACATTAAGTATCCACATGGAGCATCTCTATGCAAACACAGTTGTTAAACATCCTGTACAAACAAAGAACGTAGATTGATTTTTAAGATAAAAGAAATTGACTGAACAAATGAATGTAAAACAATACACTCTTTTTTTTTGTTCTTCCTCTCAACACATGGAGAGACACAGAGACCACAGAGAGCGATATCAAAGCTGAATATTCTATAAAACACAAGGAAAACAACAACACAAAATACTGGGAGGAAGAGGAGTGGAGCTATTGTCTTGCTATTGTCTTGATCTGCTGTCGAATGTGCCAGCTGCCATAAAGGTACACTCATAAAATAGTAATGAGAGCAACAAATAAAAATGGCAACAACATTCTGGCAGCAGCTGGGCAGTCAAGCTTATATCTATAACTCAGCCTCCTCTAGACTACACATACAAGTCTCTGTTACTAACTTCCATATAAGCAGCTCTGCACTATTTCCTAACATTTTAATATGCTGCATTTAACATCTCTGCATGATTTGCATTTTTGACAAGTCAGCGAGTTGCTTGGCCTATGGATGGAGGGAAGAAGATGGAAAGAGGAAAAGATTGAAGGTGGAGGAGGGAAGGGGAGGGGAGGGGGTGTAAAGAGGATTATGAGGGGCCAGTGACGAGGGGACTATTGTTAGAGTCTGAGAAAGTGCGCAGGAAGAGTGGCACACACTCTGGAAACAAACTTGAAACTCGGGCTTCACTAATGGAAAACAGGAAACTGTGAGATACATGTCTGCACAATAATGCACAGCCCTCGCTCATAATCACTGGAAAAACATTCATGTTGATGTCTCTGTCTGTGCAGGGAGGGAAACAAATCATGAAGATAGACAATCCACTAAATGTGTTGAGCAAAAAAAGATATACACATCACGGGAGCAGTGCAGCATGCGAATGAACTGCCTGTTTAGCATAATTTTGGCTAAAGCAATTGCCTGTTGGAGTGTTTCCATTTTTCAGCGGCTGCGTTTGGCAGACGGAGATGACATAGTGCTGCTCATCTGGGAAATGGCTGGGCAGGGGGATGTTGCTGAGAGGCAAAAACCCACCATGTCTGTGAATGCAATTATCAAAAGGACCTTGAGCTTGGTGCATGAACGAAGAATCTGTGCCTACATTAAGCACAAATTTAAAAATATCAAATGATGTTGTTATCACACAATCGAATCGGCCTTGAAAACATACCTCTCAACCAGCTTCACACCGTTAACAACGAGTACATGACTGCACAAAGGTTTCAATTATTTCACATGAGACATTCCTGCCTCTGCTGATTTTGTTTTCAGCTCTTCTCACTGGTTTAAAGTAGGCTAAGCTCAGGTGGAAAAAGGGGACGTTACATACTTCCATGAACAACAACATGAATGAAAATGTGAAGACAGATGTGGGGTTGTTTGCTTATGTAACAAGGACCGTGGTCTATCAAAACAGGAACATAACGCCCTAATAAAACAGATTCTCAGAGGACTGAGGATGTTTTACCCCTAACTCATTAAGCCATATATGTGATGAAATATTTGAGACCACATTTTCAGTGGCTTTAAGGATTTCTGATAGTTTAAAAGCTGCTTTGGGAGCTTTTCTCACCTCTGCACCTCATAGAAAAAGAAACAAAAAACAACCAAATTCCCGATGAGAGGGAAGAATCACATACATGCCAGAAATAGAAGGAAACCTGACCCAGTTTGCCCGTCCTGCTCTCTTTTGTGTTGAAGGGAAGAGGACAGTGCTGTGAGGGTGGAGTCTATAAAAAAAAAAACATAGCGGAATGCTGTATGCGCACACCCTCCAGGTTGATCATAAATCTTTGGACAGGTCCTGTCCACACTTAAGTGTCAGCTCCCACTCTGTGTCACAGACTCAAACCATTAAACTTTATGTGTATTTACTTTCCAAAATTGCACCAGTCAAGAAAATCGCTGCAAGGTAGTTATGGCTCCACTTCCTATTTTTTTTAAGCTACATTACATCCTTTGAATTTCTTTCACCGGCAAAAGGAAACAGCTGCAGTCAAACAGTGTTGAGTAAGCTAGCATACTGTGGTAATTATTTCAGTCCTCATGCTGGCATCCTCCTACAGCTGCTCACACTTCACCACTGGCAAACACAAAAGCAGGCCGGGGATCGTGGTGGGATCCTCGCTCATGTTTCTTGTCTCTCAATCTGTTAACTTTGTGCCAAGTACACAAACCGTGATAACCGTCCACTGCATCTCTAAACCCTGAAACCACCAGCATATCCCCACTGGCATTTTCAGTATTTAAACAGACTGTGACTGGAACAGATTATCATCATTCAGGGTTCTCTGGATGTTTGCATAATGAGGTGCAGTAGTGTTATTTGTTGTAAGCCATAAATCCTGAAAATCAGAAGTTACATTCATAATCACAGCAGGCTGATGTGAAAGCCTAGGTCTGAATTAGCATCAAAAGCAAATGGAAATTTGAGGAATTCTACATGGAATATTATGGTAAGCAATGGCTGCTAATTGAAGATCAAAGATGATACAGATCATTGAAAATGCTCCATTTCCTTCCTGCTTTTCATAGCTGTCTTTAATCTAAAAGGAAAAAAGGACACAAAGGTTGCATGCTTGAATGAATGTCTTATTCTGATGTCCTGTGGGCGATAACGTAAATCAAGAATAATCAATGAAGAGAACATTCTGGGACAGCATGTTTGGCTTTCAAGGCCAAAATAACTCAAAGGTCCCACAACGGAAGAAGGGCTGAGTGGAAAAGGAGCAGAAAAAAAGACCACTATTGACAGGAGGCTGTAGAACAAGAAATAAGCTATTTCACCAAGCCAGTTGAATCAAACCAAACAACTATGTTTTAGTGTAAAGAAATACTTGTGTTTTTAAATGTTACTCTTAATATATTTATACTCTTGATGTACTTTGTCTCTTATGCCAGCAGAATCAAGTTCAAAGGGGTTGAACTTGATAAGCCCCAGTGTATTATTACCAATAGCCCAGAACAGTGTTTGGTACGCCCATTTATCAAACTGGCAACTAACTGGCCACAAAAGACATGCAATCTGTTATCTCTATCCACAAACTTACACTAACGGTTCGGCTTTCCGTAGAACCATTTGGAGCTTTGAGGCTACGCCAGGTATTTAACTTGGCTCCGCTTCGCCTTTCTGAGAATGGATAAGGGAAGAACATGTTAGCCCAAAGGACGCCTAGAAAGCCAGACTATGTACAGTCACTCCCACCTTTATTCCCAAGGCATTATACATTGTTTTGTGCTTTTAACTGTAGAATCCACAGCTCTGTCAATGGGAATTGCTGTGCCTTAGAAAACAGAAAACCCCAATCTCAGCCAACAGCAAAAGAGATGTCAAATACCACTTTTATTGAGATTATGCTAGTAATTAGACAGGGGAATTACAGCAGACATTTTGAACATATCTCCACCCGACTAGTAGATCCATACCCAGATTGTTGCTCTCACCACAGCCAAGTTGAAAGGATTTTCTTCACCCTCACTTCTCCTCTCAAGCTTAAAAAGGAGTCTAACTGAGGGAGAGTTTCATAAAACACCTGTGAGATTTAGACAGCCTTGCTGAAAGTTCTGGCTATTTTCTTCTCTCTTTTTAAAATATTTTTTGCACACACACGTTCTATCTGCAGTTCATCTCGATTTCTCAGACAGTGGACACCTGGAGCAACAAAGCGTTGAGGGGAAGCGATGAAGTGATGTTGAAGCCTTTGTTTCTCAAGGGGGTTTGGCCACGCAGAAGAACTCCGTGGACAGGAGAGAAATGATTCCACATGTCTGGTTTTCAGCTACAAAGAGCACTCTTGACAAAGAAGCATAGATAAAATAAACTGGGCGTTATGGATCGGATCTCACCTCTCTCTTTAAGCTTGGTTTCATTCATACCAGACAAACCTACAGTCATATTTTCATCCGCAACGGTAATTATTTAGCTTTATTCCCTCCCTTTCCGCCTTTTAAAAACATAGTACATACCTCCCGCTAGTTACACACTATAATTATATGATAGATGAAAAGGGAGAGGGGGAAAAGGTATACGACTTGGCAGAAAAACAGAGAAATTCCTGACATGAAACCTTCATCTGGCGTTTTCTTTCTGCATCAACTCTGTAAGCTTCGATGGGAGATTGTGTGCAAACAAACGCTTGGGTTTTGATGCGGCTACACTAAATACACTTAATGATCCCGGTGTAGTCTATATTACACCTTTAGGAAAGCCACAACACACAGACCGAGGTTGTCAGAGCCAAAACATGTTACCTTTGGTCTTAAAGAGCACTGCTGCTTTTGCTCTGTCAAATGAGCAGGTGTCGAGTGACATACTGGTGAACTGTGGAGTAGAAGGAGGGTTAAATATTACGTCTGTGTTTACCCACTCCCCATACTCGCACGGTCCCCAAACTCAATATAACACCTCATGGGCTACAAGTCTCATCAGCAGAAAGGGTCTCACTTTAAAGCTCATATTCTTTCTGCAAGTTCATTTCCTCCAGAGGAAGAAACCATAAAAGTAGTAAGCCTCAGGTCCTGCTCACATCCACGATGATTAGAAAAATGCATTTCAATTTAAAACAATATTTTGACTTTGAGACATTGCAAACTACGTATTTTTTAATTTCCTAAAAAACAATTGGCAAAAACTGGAGGTGTTTGAATGCTTGAGCAACAATTTGACATTTTATAGCAATAGCCAGGGGACTGCATCTTAAGCTTTAACCTTTGAGTGAACAACACAGCTCTTGTGTGCTACTATCATCTCTTCATATGCCATTTAAAAAAAGGTAGTCATAATAATTGAAGTAATGAAGTCACAATCTTTCCAGACGCCAGGCGAAACTAATTGAAGCAGAATTGAAGACTGTATAAGTGAAATAAGTAAAAGTGACACATTTGAGTGTATACAGAAAATAATATCTATAAAAATGCAATTTTTTGTTTTAAAGGAAGTTGAAATGGCTTGTGTATTTTTTTACATCACTCAATATCAATAGTACAGGAAATGAACATGCTCACTGGGATTGATTACACTCCTATAGCTACAGTAGCATACACACTACTTCACAAGGCTACCCTGATGTTATGTTTCCATAGAAAAAAAAGGAGACATAATATGTTGGCCTCTAAACATGTGGAGACTGCTACTGCATTGAGATGCAAGACTAACTGGTACCAACAGTCTGTAAGAAAACCATTTTGAGTTATGAAGTCTATAACTTGATGTTGCATCCAAATAATCTTCCCAAAAATATGAGCCCTGTGACTGCAAATCTCCTCCTCTGCTGCCCTTTGAGAAACCAGCATCCACCATCATGTGTTTCAACAGCGACTGAACAATGTGTGGGACAAGAAAGACGCCGGCCACAACGCAGTAATCTGTCTTTGAGGCCCCGGCGTCTCTAATTGCCTGGACACTTGTGTCCGAGGGCCGCTCTCGTTCCACAATGAAAAGATGAGACCTCTCGTGCTCCTTACAACAGGCTTAAGCTGATAAACCCTTTCATTCAACATGGCCGTGGGATCGGTGCTTCGTGCAAACAGATTTGGGTAAAAAAAGACTAATCAAAACAGCGATTAGCCCCCAACACAGAAGCAGAGCTAAGCCACAGTGAAGCCTCAGCAGGGGGTTCAGTCTCTTAACCACTAAGAGTGTCTGATGATTTGTGTGAGGTTTTTCTGAAGAACCCATTCCTCAGAGAAAACGACATGAGCTGGAATATGAGTGGAATGCATGTGGTAGGGGTTTTGAATGAACAAAGACGTAGCGTATAGTTGATTTGAAAATGTGATGTGACAGCTGGAGAAATGTGTGGACACGCAAGCCTCAGAAGACGGGAAAACACTCAGACACACTGCTAGCATAAGATGCAAGGCTACTTCTTTACTCAAAATATGTTCAAAGAGAATCCCTCTCACTCAGATTATCAGCACCTCCCACGACACGCTTGCTGCCTGTCATGGTTAGCGTTACCCAGCCTTTCATGGAGTTTATGCTCCATTTTTCTCCCTATTAAAGCCAACAACATTGCCAATGCATCCATATGGGCTGCCATCAGTTGCTCAGTGCTTTTTTTTTGTATAGGCTCCATGTGTTTCTCAGCAGCAAGGTCATGTTCTGTGTTTGTTTACTTGATACAGCTGAAGTGAAAAATCAAGCTGGACTTTGACTGGAGTCTGTTGCACTACTAGAACACCCTGTTTCTTCTAGAGTAGATTTATTAGAACACAGCAACAACGTTTTTTCGAATTATATTTCATACAAATAATGGATCAAATAACAACATCTCATCTGAAGGGTAAACCACTAGTAGTGACAGACTGCAGTTCACCTAACTCTAAAGTTCCCGTCAGCTCTACAGAGCTTTATAGTTTTTTTATACAAACAGTTTATGATTCACTCCTAGATCTCTCCTCAATGTTGTTGGAAAATCTAACTGACAAACCCCCCCCCCCCCAACACCAAGTGGCACACAGACAGTTAGAAACTAGGGAGTTTAGCATTTATTAGCTGAGAAATCAGATATTTCTCACATGAATTGGTGGAGAACAAAATGGAGCAAAAAGAAAAGAAATGTGAACCTGGGATTCACGTGTTCTGGAAGTGTGAATACGTAATTGTTTTTCTAATACACCCCAACATATCATGTCTTGATTACCTTTAGTTGCCCTCCTTCTGAATATCAATTTTGATTCGATTTTTTAACGAGTTGATCATTTATTTATAATGCAGGTTTTAAGCATTTTAACAATGCTTGCATCTTAACATTAAGACACATTCATAGATGCCTCTCAGACGCATGTAAATCTACACTATCATTATTGTCACAGGCTTTTAGTGCCAGTAAATATTTTGCAGCCAGCTGAAAACCAAGCCCAGCTTTATATTGTTAATGTAATGTTACCGATAATACAACAGCAATAATCAATTCATTGGCAACACTGCAGCACCATTATTTATTTTTCAGATTAGCTTAGCCCAGCAGTGGCCTTGAGTAATAGCTCACAAATGTATTCTAAAATAATCACGTGACATGGGCGTGCAAACACAGACCATGATGGATTCCAACTGGGAATATCAACATATCCATTTGTCAAAGTAGATGTAATATGCAATTATGTGGGGAGCGTGTTGTTGCATTGGTGTGAAATAACACAGCCGCTGTGAACTCAGCGAACCTGGCTGCACAGAGCTTGGGATATTTGGGTTAATAATACAAATATAAACATATTAAGTGCATGGTGTGTGCAATATCCTAGAGGAGTTGGGGATGGGTGTGCCTGGAAATCCAAGTGACCCTGTTTTATTACTAAAATAATGTGCCAAGTACAGGCCATAAGATCTGCTTCTTAGCTTGTACTTAATGCAACATGCCAAATTAGCAAGGACGGCATTTGAATTAGCTAGAAAACCCTCGAGAATCGCCAAGTTGCTGAGCTCAGACAAAAAGTACTTTTGAAGATGCTCACTTATAATTCTTGGTTCTTTTAGCAACGGTTAAAACTCTTAACCATGCTACGCTATGAAAAATGTTTTAAAAAGAGCTGATACGATTTTATGAAAAAGGCTGTGCTAGGAAGCTGTCAGTGACAATTTAGGCATGATATACCCTGCGCTGGTTCATTATATCCTGCCGGAGATTAACAGCTCACTGGCATCTGCACAGGAGCAGAGTAAGGATAAACCAACGAATCTAAAATATTTAATCAGCAATATGGAAACATAACCCCATCTTCTGTCCATTTACTTAAATACATTGGAACAGTGGGGACATGGCATATTCCTGCTCTCCAAGTGGAGACTGGGTATACTGGAAGGAAAGTGTCTCTAAACTGCCAAAAACTGGGACAAAGTGCTATTTTTGGAATTTAATATTGTTCAACTTCAGGCTCTCTGTTGCTCTCGGTTGCTCAGTGAACAGAGTTGTATATTGAAAATACTATCAATGTATACTATCAATACTTGGTTAAAGGAAAAGTTCACAATTTGGTAAATCGATTGACCACTATAGTCTGATACTTAACACATCATAGCTTTATAACATCCATATCTTATTTCTTGATTATGTTAAGGCTCTTCAGGGATCTTCAGCTTAATGCAGTGTACCATGATCTGGAAAATCATTGCCTCTAAAATCGATCCACAATATTAAAATCCCATGATATGATTACAGTGGCAGACGGTAAATAAGACACACTGCCCGCAAAGTCCATCAGAGCACAGTGAAGCCATTTCTATATCCACTTACTCCTTTAGCCTAAGGAGGGGACCACCATTTCTTTTTTTCCTCCGTCTTTATACACACACACAACTACTGTCCCTTCACTTAAAGGTGACCTATCATGCAAAATGCACTTTTGTACGTCTTGTATACATGAATATGTGTCCCCGGTGTTCCAGGGAACTCACCAAGTGTCAGAAAACACAACCCTCTCTATTTTCCTCCATGCCCAAATCTCTTAAAAAGGGGGCTGCAACGGATCTGATACAGACTGATCCAGATTTGAACACTTATATGACGTCACAGAAGTGGCGCTATGGCTATTGGGCCAACTCCACCAATCAGGAGGAGACAGCCACGGACATTGCCGTTGGAAAGCGCTGGAGACGCTGTAGTACATATGCCAGGCCTGTAGATGGGGCTGTTCTCACAGAATCAGCCCGTGCAAAGACAGTGTTAAATTGAGCGAAATGAGGAATGGCTAAAATGCATGACCTGTTTGGTATTTTGAAAAATAAAAAGTATAAATATGCCTTATATAGGTATGGTCCTACATTATATTATTCAAATATAGCATGATCGGTCCACTTTAAATCACAGCACAGCAGGTAATGTGTTTCAATGGCTTAAAAAAAATGTTCTCCGACATATCCCCACATCCCTATCAAGAACCCTTTCAACACGGCCCACCGTGTTACTATAATGTTTTCACACACTTTAATTTAGTCCAACTGTTTAAGTTTGGTCAGGTTTGCATTCTGATTACATTCAGAGGCTTGATGCTTTTCACCATGTATCTGTTACGATATTTAAACTTGTATCTACTATTTTCAGCCAACTATTTATACAAGTATTTATTGATTATTTTCAGCCAACTATTTAAGAGTTAATTTTCTGTTACTATTCTTACTCTTATCCAATTCTTTCATCACACCAATTCGTAATACAAACTGGACATACATTTTACTCAAATATACAAATACGGTATTTGGATACGTCTTTTATTTTTAGTTAGTTGAGCTTTTCCTCCTTTCCATAATTGCAGGGTTACCCCCAGGGTTATTGGTTGTCATCACCAATGTAAACACTTTACGTTGAATCAATACACAATAGAAAAACAGAAGACCTGTGACAAAATATGATAGCTTTTGCTATTTGTCTGCATGATTGTTGTAAGATAAAAATCCCTTCACCACATGCAATAGCTAAACTGGAGGCAAGGCACGAGGCTGGTGCCAGCGTGCCGTGCTTCATGCTGAGACAGTGGGTCTCTTTGTACGCAGAGCTTCTTTTCAGACAGGAGCCGAAGCTGCAGGAGCACTTACACTTGAATGAAAACACCATGGTGAGGTGGGGGTTTACAGCTGGCAGATACACAACAGTGCTTCCATCCTGGGGTGGGGGTGATGGTCACAGAGAGGGGTTATCGTCCAAGGGGAAAACTTGTCACCCCAGAAATGGTCATACTATGAATACATTTACATCGAATAAACACTGCCACCCACTGATGGAGCAGATATCCTGAAGGAGATAGGTATCCTCAAGTGTCAAAGATAAAGATTACATTTAGCAGTGAGTGTAGACAGTCCCTAGCATGCATCCATCATTGTGTCTTCTCATTTAGCTTAAGAAATATGATCAGTGGTGCTGATGAGGGGGAAACACAGGCGATAACAAAGGGCTAACATTCAATATAGGCGAGATAACAAAAGGAAGACGAGACAGCTCTGGATGGCATGATGCCCCTGGGGCGACTATGCTGTTATTATGTTGGAAGGGGCTGATGAGCTGCGGTGTGGGGCAATTAGAGACCGGAGGATTGAGTGGGGGAGGGCCCAGGGCAGGCACAACAACCCGTCCACGAAGTGTTCTCAGCTCAACAAAAACGAGGAAGGAACCTCCTGAATACGGCAGCAGTAGTATAAAAACAACATTTAAAAAAAAAAAGGAGACAGATAGCAGATGATGGTGTGTATATATGATTTGAAATACAACTACCATCTGCTTATTTCAATGGAAAGAACATTAGTATTAGCATTCCTGTCACCAGTAGCATCCACAATTCATATGAAGTTTTCAATTCATAAGCTGCCCTGGTTTGGACTTTGTGACCATTGGGGGCTCAATTGGGGTACTGTTCGCAAGAGATGATCATCTGTTGTTCTCATCGAGTGTTTCTGCAGACACTGCGGTGAACACATTAGCCCCATGTCTATTATCTTTAACGTCACTCCTCTTCGGAAAGTCCGGACTGAAAACCACACAGAGTCCAGGAGCAGTCCAGCTGGAGAACACGGGGACAAAGGAGGAAAAGTCCATCCCAGGGTATCGTTTCAGAGGTTTGTGGACCGCGGACAGAGGTCGAAGCCTTACAGCTATTGTGTGTCGTCTTACAACGTGTAGATAACGGAAGCAAAAACAGATTTAGTTACACCAGGGAATGGGTTTTACAAGGCACACAGCGCGACTGTTCCCTAAACTTTCACTTGGGTAACTTAAGCCTCCGAACTTCACCTCCGATTTGATCTCTATTGTCACCACTCATAATATTACAGATCTCGCAGTATAGGGGACACAATGGGCAGTAACACAAGATAGGTGGTGTGAGATGCAACAGTTGGCATAGCCAAGTATCCCGAGTCCTCACAAACACACACTGTTTCCATGCCCTCTGGCCCTGAACGACTTCAGTGGAGCAGGTGTGTGCCCACATTCTTTACATAAGCTCTTGTCAAACATGGCGCACAGCAACGAGGCCTCACAGCTGCAGGACAATGGAGTCCCATTAAACTACAGTGCTGCAGCCAGGCATGCACACTCTGAGCCTGAAGCAAGGTAACAGTGACTGCAAGGTCAGCAAACCAAAACTTAAAAGTATGTGTAACACAAAACCCAAAGGAATTTATAAATGGTGTGGTATAACAAAAAGCCAAGATACGTTTACAGTTGCATTGACATTTTAATATGTTGTCCTTGGTTCATTCGTAGGACACAACTGATATAATGTTGAGGAAGTGATCCAAGTTCACAACCAGTGTTTTAGCAGTTGAGCTGAAATACATTTGAAAATATCCTATAAGCTATTAAAACAAACACACAACCTGAAGTGCAAAATGCAGAGATTCATATCCTGATTTACTAGATGCCTGATAAATGTCGGAGGGATTTCCTGTACTCCCCCCCCCCCCCATGTAATAACATGTAATTTAAACAAAATGACTATATACAGTGGGGCAAAAAAGTATTTAGTCAGCCACCAATTGTGCAAGTTCTCCCACTTAAAAAGATGAGAGGCCTGTAATTTTCCTCCTAGGTATACCTCAACTATGAGAGATAAAATGAGAAAAAAAAAATCCAGAGAATCACATTGTCTGATTTTTAAAGAATTTATTTGCAAATTATGGTGGAAAATAAGTATTTGGTCAGCTACAAACAAACAATATTTCTTGCTCTCACAGACCTGTAACTTCTTCTTTAAGAGTCTCCTCTGTCCTCCACTTGTTAACTGTTATTAATTAATGGCACCTGTTTGAACTTGTTATCAGTATAAAAGACACCTGTCCACAACCTCAAACAGTCACACTCCAAACTCCACTATGGCCAAGACCAAAGAGCTATCAAAGGACACCAGAAACAAAATTGTAGACCTGCACCAGGCTGGGAAGACTGAATCTGCAATAGGTAAGCAGCTTGGTGTGAAGAAATCAACTGTGGGAGCAATTATTAGAAAATGGAAGACATACAAGACCACTGATAATCTCCCTCGATCTGGGGCTCCACGCAAGATCTCACCCCGTGGGGTCAAAATTATCACAAGAACGGTGAGCAAAAATCCCAGAACCACACAGGGGGGACCTAGTCAATGACCTGCAGAGAGCTGGAACCAAAGTAACAAAGGCTACCATCAGTAACACACTACGCCGCCAGGGACTCAAATCCTGCAGTGCCAGACGTGTCCCCCTGCTTAAGCCAGTACATGTCCAGGCCCGTCTGAAGTTTGCTACAGAGCATTTAGATGATCCAGAAGAGGATTGGGAGAATGTCATATGAAACCAAAATAGAACTTTTTGGTAAAAACTCAACTTGACGTGTTTGGAGGAGAAAGAATGCTGAGTTGCATCCAAAGAACACCATACCTACTGTGAAACATGGGGGTGGAAACATCATGCTTTGGGGCTGTTTTTTCTGCAAAGGGACCAGGACGACTGATCCGTGTAAAGGAAAGAATGAATGGGGCCATGTATCGTGAGATTTTGAGTGACAACCTCCTTCCATCAGCAAGGGCATTGAAGATGAAACGTGGCTGGGTCTTTCAGCATGACAATGATCCCAAACACACCGCCCGGGCAACGAAGGAGTGGCTTCGTAAGAAGCATTTCAAGGTCCTGGAGTGGCCTAGCCAGTCTCCAGATCTCAACCCCATAGAGAATCTTTGGAGGGAGTTGAAAGTCCGTGTTGCCCAGCGACAGCCCCAAAACATCACTGCTCTAGAAGAGATCTTCATGGAGGAATGGGCCAAAATACCAGCAACAGTGTGTGAAAACCTTGTGAAGACTTACAGAAAACGTTTGACCTCTGTCATTGCCAACAAAGGGTATATAACAAAGTATTGAGATGAACTTTAGTTATTGACCAAATACTTATTGTCCACCATAATTTGCAAATAAATTCTTTAAAAATCAGACAATGTGATTTTCTTGATTTTTGTTTTTCTCATTTTGTCTCTCATAGTTGAGGTATTCCTAGGATGAAAATGACAGGCCTCTCTCATCTTTTTAAGTGGGAGAACTTGCACAATTGGTGGCTGACTAAATACTTTTTTGCCCCACTGTAAATACTTGAATTATGCCAAAAACACAGAGCTTTCTTTGCCTTAATCTAAGGGAGGTCCTTAAGTATTGTTGACCTAAAGAAGTTTCCATGTACCACCACCAGATTGAAAATAGAGCCCCTGTGTCAAAGTTTAGTTTGGCAATTTGAAACTTATCAAGTTGTGTTAATGTAATTTATTTGTATAGAAAGAAAATCTTAATATTTGACTGTATTTAGTATGAAGTACAATTTCCGGAGTTTTGAGCAGTCATTATGTTCTTTAAAAGAAATTAAACATCATGAAACTATAGGATCAGTCCTCTTTCAGGGTTTCATGAATTAGTCATCTAATTTGCAAGGGTCAAATGCCTTGGAGTGCAGATTATCTTATTTTCCACTTAGTCTAAGCGCCAACTTCTTATTAGGCTATTTACTAAAGCCTCAGTACTTTGATGAGGGCTAGGAATTTGAAAGAGAGTGCAACTACTTCCAGTTCACTTAGTGTTGTATTAGACCACACTTGTTCTATTTTTTTCTTCCATTTACAGTACGTTGGCGTCCATTGTTGACTTAGTTTTATCCTCTACAAAACGTCCTTAGTTAACCTTCCTTAGGGGAAGTCCCAGTCAATCTGAGTCTCATGCATTCTGCTAATTTTTAGGATTCTCTTTTATTTGTTTTAGAATTAAGATTAGACATTCTGTTAAGGAGCAGTCAGACACATGGTGATCCTAAAGATCTCAGTTTGTTATCCTGATGATACCATCCACAAAGTTTGTTCCCATGAGCCGCAGAACAGATTTGCCGAAGAGTGAAACTGGTGACATACACATCCTCTCATAATCCTACAATTAACTTTAAAGCTCTCAATTACAGATGTTCCACATCACAGAAGCCTCAAAAATGTCACAGTCACTTGACGTTATTATCCTGCACTGCGCCTTAGAACACAACAAAGAGTAAAACATCTAACGATTCAAGCCCACAAAAACCAAATGCAACACTGACAGATCAAGAAGAGGGAATTGCCACCTGCGGATAAAACAGTTAGGGGCCCCTTTTCAAGTCATTTCTACTGTCACAGCCCAAAGAGCTATTATGGGCTGTAATGTGGTTCTCAGCAGATCAATGGCATATTCATGAAAGGTGTTTTTAGCCCCTCTCTGAAGCCCCTTCCACCCGGAGCCCCTTGCTATGAGCCAAGCAAGTGTGCGTTCTATCTCTAGGGGCCGACTAAAGCACAGCTTCTGACCAGGAGGACTTGAACAAGAAGCCTTTCTCTCACCACGATGTTCTCCTCCCCCCTCAGACTCCTTCAGACGAAGCTCTGGCAGCATCTCAGCTTGTTCTCTCTACCTTTGTCAAGTTCATTTTTTAACATCAAGTTGGCCAAGGCTTTAATTGATTTACATGGAACTCTGCTGCTCTCACTCCTGCTGCACAAGTCCATGTAGGGCAGTGCCAGCAGCCAGACAGCTGGCCGATCCTGGACAACAAGCAGACGACCACTCACTGGGATCGTGCTATTCGGGATTCCCCAAGACAAACACTAGTATGTATCCTCAAAGCAGTCCAAACACAATGTTATGACCTCTGGATCAGCCTGGGTTTAAGAGTGACGCCACCTTCAGAATGAAGAAAATCTGATAAGAAAGACCATGGACATTTTCCACTATTAAGAAGTCTTCAACAGACCCATGTGTGACCTTTATGGAATCAAAATATGTCAGTTAGACAGGCGCATGAAGAAATAACATAATTAAAACCCATTGGCACCAAGATGTAAATGTCTATTTGTTTTGATAACATAACCACCAGAGAACTACAGGACAGCTTTTTCCTTTTTTCAAGATCCCATTAAATAAATATTGGCCTCAATTTTAGGTTTAAGACTTCGCTTTCACTCTGTATTTAAATAAGGAATATTATCAGTTCAGGTGTAATAACAAACATATTCTGAAACAGGAAGGCCTCAATAACCCCAGAGTAAAAAAAAAAAAGGGAACAGCCTCTGGTGCATGCTATATAGCCCTGTCAGTACAGTGCAGAGAGAGGGGAGGAGGTACAGCCAGATATTCTCAGGTGGGCGGTGAGGCTCTAAAATACTCGTCAGAAGAGAAATTGCATCCTTTAGGGGACGAGTTCGGCTTGCACCAAGTCAAATAGAGAGGAGAGGTGAGAGGGGCACTTAATCTCTGCTGACCAACAACATCAACACGGCCCTGCACTGGGTCAACATCACCAAACCGCACACAGTAGATCCTCTTCAGTCACTGTAACATTCTCAATCAAACATGTACAACTCGCTTTAGAACCAGAAGAAATTACTTTATGATCCAATTATCCAACAGCTAATTTCACACCTGCTTTTTTGTAAGGTCTCAAACATTTAATAAAAACCCAAAATTGAAAATGTGTGATTTTGTCCTGAATTGAACACGTTGTGTTTCAAAAAGATGCATACTTTGAATCCAGACAGAATAAGCAATTATTTGGAGCTACAACTTAATTAATTTTATTATAATTACTTGATTGTTTTGTTTAACATATGTAGAAAATATATTTATTATCACTAATAGGAAAATAGTGAACAATAAATTGCCATATCGCAGACAACATATTTGGCATTGTTCCCATTAGAATAATACATAATTAAACTTACTAATAAATATCTAGTCAACCAAGATGATTAATAGAAAAAAAGCCTGAATTATGCATAATATTGTCTGCTAAAGATATTGTGTTACTGTACTTAAGCTGCTACTGAAACATGTATTTCCATTGCTGGGTTATATCGGTAAGAGAGAATAGGCCGAAAGGTTGGATGAAGCCCAAACTGAATAAAAACTGCAGGCCTCAGCAACCCACTGATACACAACCGGGTTGATTTATACTCATAAGGCTGAGACGACGGGTAGACCACAGAGAAAAGAGCATGCACAATGGTTATGTGGAGGCTACACATATTCTCCACAAGCAGTAAGGGGCGATGGATTTGCTCCGCCCCAGACAACAACAAGACAACCCCCCCTCCCCTGTTATCTCTGATTCTCATTCACGCCTGGACATTATGAGGTGTAACGTAAATCATCATTGGCAATCTAAAATAATTTACAAGACAATGATGCAGAGCTGGTCATGCCTCACCTACACAAAGAGCAGATAGGGTGGAAATGGCTAAACGTGGCAAGAATACAAATATGTGCATCTGTTCTGCAAAACACACACACTGTTAAAGACTAAATGTGGGCTACTAAACATTATAGGCCGCTATGTTTTCCTTAACCCATTTTGTATAAGATGACCAGGGTTAAAAACATTATTTAATATACTGTACAATATAATATAATATAATATGCTATCTTGTTTTTTTTTTTTTAAAGTGTTCCAAATCCTTTGTACCCATTTTTTGATCATTTCAAATGAACAGCAACATTTACTAGTAAAATCAATCCTTTTTTTAAATGAAAAATGGTAATAAATCCACAAAATGTTTATGGGTTATTTTGTGGTGCAGTTCAGGCTACGAGCCAAACAAACTGTCAATATTTGTCTTATATGTTAAAACTATAGATAGTAGATAACAAATTCAAATTATAAAAAGGAGACACTTATGCAATTTGATAATATAGTAGCATCCTAAACTGAGAAATCGATTTTCTTTGTCTATTTCCACTATTTTTGTAATACATTTTCAAAATAAGTATCACAGAAAAATGCATCCATGCTGACTCACCATTTTTACAAAAAGAAATACAAATACAAAAAGGTAGTTCATAATAAGTAGTTGACACCATCAGCAAAATGTTTAGATTAGATGATGGCAAAATAAAAAGGCCTTTACTGGGCAGGCTGCACAAGCAGCAACATGGATAATATGATGGATGCAAAAATAACAGTGCTCTGAGATCTTTAGTTTAAATATGATGTGCCAATACCCTTTCCTCTAACAGAAATGTTAAATCAGTGAAAAGACAAAGGGAAATTAAGTCTTTCTTTCTGTTTCCGCTCCTCATAACAACTTAGGAATGTCTGGTCTGCCACAATTAAATTATCTTGGTAAATTAAGTCAGGATACATGGAGAAAATGATGATTCATTTGCTAGCTGCAAGTCCTCTCAAATGTGTAAAACAATATTTATAAAATATATTGTCATAAAAGTGATATTTATTTCCCCATTGTACTCATTTAATTGTTTTGAACATGGCATTACGTTTTTTTTTTCAGTACAATGTGTTTGTGTTCAATAAGTATATTCATTTGCTCAACATATTGTAATATATTTAGGTAGCTTAAAGTCAGATTTAAGGGGATCTGATTGGAAAAATAAATGGTTGTGAAACAAATGGAAATCACCCAAAATTAGACCACACACACCTGTCAAAGACAAAAGAAGCAGACATGGCCTACAGGGTGTTTTCCACTGATTTCTAGCCCACTAAAACACTAGAACCTCTTGAGAGAGTAGGCACTGATTTAGCAGTGTTCCTCCTCATCACCAAAGCCCATCTTACCTTTTTGTGTCTGTCTTTGAAAGGTAAGGCGGGCCATGGCATCTCCTGCAAAAAGTCTTGCCAGTGTTTCTGATCCTGATCAGAGGAGATGAAGACGATTTCCAATTTGTCCTTGTGTTCACACGCCTTTTTGAACCTGGTGTAAAACTCGCACAGGCTGCCGTTGAACTGCTTGCACGGTGCGTTCAGGCTGCATCCGAAGAAGAGCCCGACCAGAGACAGCTTGGCGCCCAGAGACTGCACGTCCACTTCGGCTTTTTCGCTGTTGACGAGCCGCTCTCCGAATAGACTAACCAGGAACTCCGACATCGCGGCGTACGGTCCTCGAACACACAACGTTACCCTCGGCCGAAGCTAATGTACATGTACCCGCTATGTTCAGGCGACACCCGGCACTTCCTCCACCCCCGACGTGAGGTTGTAGGTGAGCTCCAGCTCCTGAGAGGCGTTGCGGTGTGTGCTTCACTGCGGCTCGTCCTCCGGAGTGAGCGCTGTGCAGGAATGCGCTCCGCTTAAATCGCCCTGACTGCAACAGCGGTTGCGATCTGTTTCCTCCCATAGCATAGGCTACACTTTCATGAAAATAATTGTAGCTTCACATATAATACTTTAATCACTTTTTTATGTGGATGTAGATTTGGTACGAGCAGAAAATGCATCTTATTATTTTAACGAATGAGTTTGCATGTTTTAAATAACCTAACACTTTTGGGATTTACTGATTAAAAGCAGCCGGAATGTAGGTTTCGACTCAAAATGACTTTATATGTTATTAAATGTATGCAATTTGTTGGTTTATCAAGCTTCATTAGACAACATTACATTAGATTGATTACATTTCAAAAATATAAGGCTGGGGCACTCCCTATTTCTAGGGATATGCTGCCATCTAGTTTTCATAAGAAGATACTACTTACCTGCAACACATGTTAAGGTAGAGCAAAGATGTGTGACACAACTTCACATATTTCTCAGGTGTATACGAGGAGAAAGATGACTGCCAAACAATAGTTAAAAGCAAATGTTTAAAAAAACAACTCTGTCAAAAATGTCCTGCCTCAAAATGAACACACAATTGTGAGATTAGCACATGAAGGTGTGGGCTTCACATGACAGCTAACACATAATAAATAAACAAAACAATTTAATGATCAAATTAAGTATGGCTCTAGCCTCAGTTTTAGAGTTTGTGCAGTAGTTTAGTGTTTAATATGTTATGTTTGCCTATGTTTTCAAGACGTTATGGTTTTGCAAATGTGCTTGCATAAATATGGTATTTTAATAAGACAATAGGATTTAGACAGACAGACAGATAGTGTGTCCAGGTAGGATTTTATGTAGGAGATAAAGACAGTAAGGCTGGGTTTCAATTTTGTAAATTTGCCGGCATCTTATGATGTTTTGCCCTTAAGACAATAAGATTTGTAAGCAGAAAGATATAGAGAGGAATCGATAGATGGCTGGTTAAATAAAATAAAGAATGCAAACATACTGTATAACATATTAGAAAATAACAATTTCCCTGTTATGAATGTTAAACTTCAAGTCATACTTTATTTGATACCTAATGCAAGGCCACACAAAATAATCACATATAAATGGTCACAGTACAGACAAAATATTTGTAATGATCAATAGTGCGATAAACATAATTTGTATTAATGTATCAAGCTACATTTTTAAATCAGGATTGAGTGATTGCACATAAAGCAGCATGAGAACCATAAGTACGAGTAACATGCATTACACATGTTTGTCTATGCAGATGTTACAGTATACAATTAATTGAGGAGATGAGCGTTAGGATGCTCATCATTTATTGGTTGGTTGTGAACTTACACAGTTGCTGATTAGCGTCACATGACAGGAAGGAGCTATACTTTGTGATGGTGCTGGAATTGAATGGTGTTAAAGTGAACTGTTCAACGTTGAGCAAATGATGCCTGGCAGGCACAGGATCCCTCAGTCCTCAGTGAACATCATCCTCACCAGGTCGGACTTGAAGCATTCATCTTCCACCAACTTCTGAGGCTGAAACAGGATGACAGGGCTTTTAACATTTCTGTATACCAGGAAGGTAAACTCCCTAGTCCATTAAAACTACAGTAACAGTAATAGATTACGCTTTTTAATATGCAACATTTTATAAGAAACTGATTGTTACCTGATCTATATCATCTAAATTAAAAGTTTTTTTCTGTAAAACTAATTATACTTACTGTGCCATATCGCAGCAGAGTCGGAACTCCACTCAACTTTAGTGTCTTCTTGAATTGATTAGTTGAATCCTTCCAACTGAAACATGAAAATAAATGATTAGCTGATACAATTCACCAGAGCCGCAAAAAAAAAAACCTTTTAGAGAGCAATCCATAACATCAGTTTTGAACAGAGGTGGTAAATAACTAAGTACATTTACTCAAGTACTGTATACCATTTTGAGAAACTTGTACTTTACTGAGTATTTCCGTTTTATGCTACTTTGTACTTCTACCCCACCACAATTCAGAGGTAAATCGTGTACTTTTACGCCACTATATTTATTTTGTACCTTTAGTTACTTTACAGATATAGATTAATGATGTGATATATAATCAACACTTAATAAGACTTTAGTTCCACCTGGAGTAAATCCACAAGCTACCCTGCAGTATAAAAAGTCATTAAAACTAGCTGCACCTTTACCAGCTTTGATAACACTTTAATGCATCAATAATAATAATCAAAACATATCATATATATTATTCTGAAATTGACCAATCTGCATAGTGAGTACTTTTGTTACTTGTATATTTTGATGCTAATACTTTTTTACTTTTACTTAAGTAACATTTTGGATGCAGGCCTTAGGAATGATTATTCCTAAACTCTGGTACTTCTACTGTTACACAAGTACAAGATCTGAGTACTTTTCCCACATCTGATTTTTGTAGCATTATGACAGAATATTGATCGCGAATAATACAAATATGATACAAACGTATGACTGTATGTGTGTAAATATCAAAATACCACCATATTTGAAAAGTTAACAAACATAAAAAACTAAAGTTTGTTATTGGTTGGTTGCTACATAAATAATATATAAATAATAAATAAAGTCATTATTTTTCATAATGATTCAAAATGATATTACATAAAATCAAACAAAACGTTATTTTGTTAGTTTATATGGGGTCTTATATTGTTTTGTGAAAGCACTGTTTGCCATAAAAAGCAGAATAAAATACTGACTAAGCCCTTTCTCCAACTTGACAGTAGATGAAGACAGAGCCTTCAGGAAGATGGGTCATCTCTCGTCTGACAACTGGCTCCGCTGAAATACAAGATCGTAAACTGTTAACAATTGACTGAATGGATATGTACCAAAGTGCAAGATAAATAAGAGCAAACATAGATTTAACAACTATTCCAGTAGAAGATGTGTTACAAACGAGTAGGTAACCATACAATGATGTGTTATTTATAGATATTTTACAGGTAGACGATATATAAAGTTACCTGTCACACAGTCTGGACACCAGCTCTTGCCTTGGGCGTCTTTATTACCAGAGAAATAAGCAAAAATATCCTTTCCTTTTCTCTCAGATATAGCTTGAGAGAATTCATCATAGCCACGCACAGTCACCTCTTCGTAGTGGGCCATCGTTTTGACTGACTTAGTGGGAAAATGCACTAAAATATAAGGCTATCAAGACCTAAGAAGTGTTATTTCAGAAATGATGCTCCTCTTCACACTGGACCTCGTAGAAATACTCAAAATGTGACAGTACCACTTCCGGTTGTGCAAAGGTTCTTAAAGGGACCGTGTAGCCAAAAACGGTTACGAAGCTCATCACATTTCCTTTATCACCGACAGGTTCAATCATTTTATAACCAAATGGCATAGTATTTCACAGTATATTACACATACAGAATATGTCACAGAAGGGGAAATAAGCAGGTATATTTATTTGGCACGTGTTTATTCAAAATGCGGTTGCGTTAATATTTGATTACTTTCACCTTCCGTACTAGGCGTTAAGAAATAAAACTACATCCGCTTGGCGGCGTACTGTTGTTGTCATGGCGGCGTTTCAAATTATTGACAAGCTTACACTAAACTTGAACAAGTCAACCGTGTGTCCTATGTTCATTATCAGTCAGTAAGAAACGTTAATTTATTATTTCTGTATAGACCGTAACAAGTGATGGTCGAATGGATGATGTTTGGATTAACATAAATGTTTGCGGCTTCACTTCCAAAGCATAGTGAGCTTGCTAATGCTAACTCTCACTAGCATTAATGCTTTATATTAAGTATTGATTCCTATTTTTGACTGAGTTGGTGATTGTAGTTTCTACAATGACTGCACGGTTCTTGCAGAGTGGCCCTGCGAGTTTCATAGGACAGCAAAGCCAAGGGAGAGACTGGTTTGTTCACACCAACAGCGTTTTAACTACTGGGATGTCCCAAACCAAGGTAAACAACAATATAATAAATTTATGAAAAGCCTGTTAACATTCACCTTTGCTCTATCTGTATTATAGATAAATTATTCTACCTTTTTACAAGTGCATACATGTACACCTAGTCTATCAAGTACAACTAGCGTTAGATAAACCAAATTCCGATCAGCCTTGCAATAAATCGTACTTTGAAAAGGTTAAATTATCAAGTTTTCCACTGTGGCGTTTGGTGCTGTTGGAACAATGATGTATATGATTGTGTCCCTCTGCATCAGCGAGGAAACGCTTGATGACACATCCATCGATACAACACAACATAGTTAAATAGAACTGACTATTGCACTCTTCTTGAATGATAATGAAGTTGTATCAACAGCTTTTAAAAAGAAGTTAAAACTAAAAAACGTATTGTAGGTAGGATGTAATGTGGCAACTGGCTTGAATATAAAAGAACAAATAAAATACTTGTTGAGAAAGTGGTGTGAAAGGCATGATTGAGTACACAATGTCTGCTTGATCACATTGAAGATTCATTAATACTTACTGATATCTTACACACCACAGCTTTTGTTCAATGAGGCCATCCCTGCAAGAACCAGCAACCGTGCCACACATGTGTGCCCGCCAGCCCCCATCGTGATAGAGAGGCTGCTGCCGCTGTCAGAGCAGCGTGAGACAGCTGACAGCACCAGAAGCTCCATCAGCTTCACCTCCCTCTCAGAGGAGAGACTGCGAGCCGCGGTTCAACTGGCTAAACGAGATCTGAGGAAAAGGCGTCTTGAGTCACTGACAAAATCCCCTGCCAAACTCTCTCAGGATGCCTCTCTTCTTGAAACAAGTGATGTAGAGCTACTCCAGGTAACTCATGTTGATAAATAGTACACATTTTTACAATGAATAGTTTCCTGGTGTATGTCCTTTTTAATAAATGATTGCTGCCTTTTTCAGTCAATGAGTCTTCTTCTCTCTATAGGAGCTTGCAGCCACTCCGAGTAAGTTCAAGTTAAAGACCTCCAGTCCAAAAGAGAAAGCAACGCGACCTAGAGTCCAAATGTCAGTGCACACACAGCAGAAGTATCCCATTTCTCCCATGCCTCGGACTGGCAGATCCCCCCCAACAAGAGACCCTGGCCTGAGAAGATTTGAAGGAGTCAAACAAGCTCCTTTAAGCCAGGAGATGTTCAAACTTCAATATGAGCTGGAAGTTTGTATTCAGAAAGTAGAAGAGCTAGCAAATAGAGGTAAAAGACTAAAAACAATAAGCTTGTTACATTAAACTTGTTTCTTACTGTTGATAATATGATTTGACAAACATTCTGAAATGTTGGCACCACAATCGACACACTATTCATATGTTTTTTTCATAGCACAAATAATGGACTTAACTAAACAATAATGAACAATTGGATTTAAACAACAGGGGAGAAAATAGAGGATCAACTTGAGCCTGAAGAACAAAACAAGTTGGAGTTACGCAGACAGAAGCAGGCAGCCCGCTCAGCAGGTGTCATCTTTGTTCTCCAACAACAGGTATGTATATCTACCACATAAAGCTTCACTGACTTTTTGATTAGATTTTTATCTATAAGAAATCCTTTGTGGATTTCTATTTGATAGGTAAAAGAGATACAAGAAGATATCGAGAGACTACGCAGCCAGAAACTGTGGGACACGAAAAAGGTTTGCCTTTAACATTATTACAGATTTACTGCTAGGTAGAGCTGAGACCATTTGTGTATTTGTTGAGGAAAATAACACAGTTTTCTATTCTTTAAATCAATATTATTTATCATTTTTGACTGTTCTTTTTTCAGTCCGTGGCAATAAGCAGGCTTGCAGCTGCCCACCGTGGGACACTCAGAGCTTTACAGGTTGTAACGCATCAGCTTTCAGATTTATCTCATGGCAAAGTCCCCCCTTATTACAAAGAGCTAGGCCAGCTGATCCGACAGCTCTCTCTGTGCTCAGCCAAGGTTGAAGTAGAACAGAGTTCAGCTGTTCCTGAGACGGCCCTAAGCATCCTACAGAAACTAGAGGTAAGAACAAATCTAAATATAGGGTATAAGTAACATGTCATTTCACTTTTCTATCTCCCATCTACCTCAGTGAAATGTTACAACTATTGTATAAAGGACTCTTGGCCCCCCAATTTAAGGACAATATACAAGAACAATAATTATACACAGACCTAAATAGAGTTGTTTTGTGAATTGATATTCAGGCCATCGGAGTACAACAGTCCATGTATTTTACTTACAAATAAATGGTCTCACACCTTTCAACGACAAGGCAATTCAAATGGCTTCCTGAATACAAACATAATTCAATCAAATCCCCCATCTTTTAGTGAAGATGGAAAACATGTCAGTTGTTATTTGTTTTTTCACTTATATGACTTAAATCATTTTTTGTAATTCCATCCATATACCAAATGACTGCACTGCATTTGGCTTTTAATTTATACTATCACTATTCAGAATGATTATGTTCTTGTTTATTTATGAACATAATAATGGAATGATGTTGTAATTGATCTCAATTTATAGATGTTTTTTTTGTGACTTATCCAACATCTTAAAGTCTTGTCACTTTATTCCTCTTAGACTCTGGATTCTGCTCTCAGTAAACAACAGCTGCTTGAAAAAAAGATGCAGGCCCAAGCACGCCCTCCACACAGGAAGTCTACTCATCGCAGCAGGTCACCTTCACTTGCACCCAAGGGTCCCAGCACCTCAACCGTGAGAGGGCCTCGCAAACCAGCTTATCCCAAAAGAGGTGTCCGTGGTGTGTTCATTTCCCTGGATGCATTTACATATCTTAAAGCCTTTACTTCTTTGTATATAACGTTTGAGTTTGTGCACATTTTTTGGATATTTTCTTCAAATGTTTGACCTTGATCATCATAATACAATTTCAAACCTCACAACATTTTATATAAATTCTGTGCTTTCCTTAAATGTATTTCCTCTTTAAGACAAGGCCCTACCTTCTGACTAAGCCTCTAAAAGTCCCCCGGGTATCTAGAAGTCCCCTAAGGGCGTTTGTGCAGTTGTGTTCGGGCATCTCACTGTGCCTAAATTGCTGCACAATGCTGAGAATGAATAATGAGCAATAAAGAGAAGTAATGATCTGAAAAACAGGGACTTAAGGGCAGAACCCCGGCCTCTGTTCCCCTGCTGCTCAGTGTTATGATCGGTTGACTCCTGCAGGCTCCCATTGGGCGGAGAGACATGCTGTGAAAGAGATGACGCAAACACCTACCACGGGTTCAGACTTCCAACTGTCAAGCTCACTGTAATTGGAGGTGTTGTGTTACGACAAGCCCTACTCATGTTTAATAGGGATGAATCACAGCAGCTCTTCCTTTATTTCTCTTTTCATTCAGTATAGATACAAAAAAGTCAAATGTTTTAATATTTGTCAACAGGTAGAAGAATGGCCTCACAGAAGCCCAAACCTACTTCTCTGCAGCTCCTGAACAGAAGAGAGGTGCTGAGAGCAGGCGTGGAGAGCCTCGCCCAGAGAGAGCTGAGACCTCCGTCTAACACCACCTGCAGAAAGGGGGCCGCTCTACACTCTGAGAGAAGCAAGGCTGACATTCTGTTAAAGGTGGCGGCTTGACATTTACAAAGCTGAATTATGTATGCTGTTACTAGGGGTGGACACAATTCGATTTGTGCCGATTTTGCATATGCTGTTATTTTCCAAATCACCTTGGTTGATTGCCGATATTCACACATGTTTTTTCTTCCTGCTTAAGAACATCATGTCCCTCCTATAATGAAATCAGCTTATTATGATAACCACTGTTCTCCTTATGGCCAACTAGCAAAAGTAGTACTAACATGCAATGCTTTTCAAAATGTACAAAAATCACTGCAAGATAAGAAAATATCTTTAATTCAGGTTAAATGTCATGTTTTTCTTCATATAACATATCTACATGCCAGACTGGAGAGAATTGGAATTTGTGACTAATTTGAAGGCATTTTATCTGCTGATATAAGGCACCAATATCATTATCTATCTCACACAGGAAATGCTTCATATGATATTAGAAGCAGTGTGATTTGGCTTTTTATTCAAATCCTGTCAAAAAGGCATACGAAGGTGTGCCACTTCAAAGATGTAAACAATCTGAGGATCTTGCAAACATCTAACTTGTGTTTTTATATCTTCTTTTTGTCTTAGCTTGATCACAAAGAGGAAGCAGGTTTCCAGCAGCCCACAGTCTCCTCTCAGCTCCGAGTGAGCCAGCTCCCTCAGAAAGAGCGCTCCGTGCCCTGGATCCCTTCCTCCCCTCACTCTCCCCCCCGGCAGCGGTGAGTCTGTAAAGCTGATGACACATTCATTTTGAAAAACCTGTTATTGTTCTCCACTGATTTTGCTCTCAGTGCACACTGGATGATTAAGTTCATTACATAATGTGTATACTGTCATGTCTAAAACTCTAATGTTAAGGTTCATCATGAATGAATGCATGGTGAATCAATGAGGTCCCATTTGCCTGGGTCTCGTCATGCTTCTTCCCTGATGGCTCCCACAGGATTGTTCTTGACATCTTTGTGGATTAATCTCCTTATTACAGACACATACATTTCCACACACTCGGTCTACCTACGCTATAAAATGTATTATCTCTTACACACGGCATCTCTTGCTCGTCTGTCCGTCCTGGGAGAGGGATCCCTCCTCTGTTGCTCTCCCTGAGGTTTCTCCCATGTTCCCCTTTAAACTGTGGGTTTTCTCTGGAAGTTTTTCCTTGTACGATGTGAGGGTCTAAGGACAGAGGGTGTCGTTTTCTCATACTGATATTATGCACAAACTGTGATGTTATATTTGCTGTAAAGTGTCCTTACTGTAAGGTCATTATTATATGTACAGCACTTTGGCTCGACCAAAAATCGTTTTAAAAATGTGCTATATAAATGAAGCTTGATTTGATTTTGATTTGCTAAAAGAAACCTCTAATATCCAACTTTTCAGCTAGAAAAAAGATGAGAACAAGCTTTATCTGCAAAGCTGTGTAATTATCTGCTAGATAAATCGCTGAATGCTATCCAGAAAACAACAATGGAATATACCGTACAATGATATAATACACTCATACCAAGTTTAAAGGATAAAACACAGCTAAGGCATATATATCTGTTCTCTCTGAAATAGCAACTTTAATAAAAGAATGTGACATAGAAAAATGTTTGTATTGAAAACCCCTATTTAGTGTAAATGTAAATGTTCCCACACCATCTATTCTGACTGCTCTTAATTCAGAGTATATCTGTTTTGCCTTTTTATTTCATCCTTTCATCCCTCCGCTATTATCTCTGCAGATCCCCTCAAAGGAAACGACCAGAGGCTCGATGTCTCTTCTCTCCTGTGAAGCCCTCGCCCAGCCCTCCGAGGCAGACCCTGGCCGGGGGTTTGGGGGCAGAGCCGGCCTTGAGCTCAGAACGAAAGAACCAAGCTCAGAATGAAGCTATGAGGTGAAAAACACCTCCTATAACTTATATCCAGCTTTCCATCTCTTGTTTTGATCAGATAGCTTATAATGGATTCTAACTGTTTGTCAGATTCATTATTATTTTAGGTTTTTATTAAGCTGTTGTTATTATCTTCATACACACTGTACATCAGACTGTCTGTCCTGGCAAGCGCAAAGCAAATGGAATCATAATGAGTCCTTCTGTATTCAGAGAGTTATTTAAATCCTCTTTGTCAGACCCCACTTGCTGAGCGCCACAGGCAATACTCTCATTCTAATTCAAATGTAATTCTTTCCAATAAATTCATCTAGGTGCCTGCTAGAGTGCAGCCATTTCTCTTTGTAAGTGATTTATAGTTGGCCTGCTTTCAGTGGTCACAAGTGGCTCATTGAGTGAGTGTTCCATATAGGTCTTTGTTTAATCAAATCTTAATCACTATTTGTGCACTCCAATAAATCAGGGGCCTGATTTTAGAGGTGAGGATTATAACGTATTACGTGAAATGCATAACAGCTTACATTTGGCTAAATGTGATGATTACTGGCTTGGCAGGAACGCCTGGTTGGATAGGATGACAATGCAGAGACTGAAAGAACTCAACCAGCTGAGTAAAGAAGAGGCTGAGCGCATTCAGACATTAAGGTGAGGAAAATATCAGAACAGATTTGCAGGTTTAAAAAAACAGAGGGGATATTGAAGGTCATAATGTTGTGGGATATTGATCCAGCCAAAATGCAGATTGCTCTGTTGATTCTATCTGTGAACATAATGTGGCCTATATTAATATAATTATAAGAAACACTGAAAAACATAATAAAATATGCAGACAATTCCTATAATTTCTACCTAATACGTTACAGTTATTAAGGCCGTACTGTCATTTTTTCTTTTGAGTCAGTCCCCATTTTCAATGCTTTTGTTTGTTTGCTCGAGAATTTCAAAGCGCCCCTCTAACATTCATACGATCATAGCTCTCTTCAGTGGCCTGTATAACTAATTCATTATACATTATTCTAAAATTCATTCATAGCATTCTATTTCCATGTAAATTACTTCTTTATTTGTATTTTTATTGCTATTTAACTATATTTTATCACGGTGTCAAATATTTTTTGTTTTATATTAGATTTCTTGTTTTTTATATTTAAGGTATGCACCATGACATCAAGTCAAATTCTTAGTATGTGCGAACCTACCTGGCAATAAACCTGTTTCTGATTCTTCTGATTACATAATAATGATAACATGTCCTTTTATAAACATGTGTATTCAAGGCAAGAAGAAGAAACATTTCCCACCAGTAAAGCCAACAACGTGTAAATCTGCTGCCACCCCAAGGCAGTAATACACTCAGCAATCTGCCGTACAGCTCAATGCACCATGCCAGCAATTAACTGATCAGTTCAATTAGAATTTCAGCATGGGCATAATTACCTACAAACAATAGAGCAGAAAAGAATACAGGTTGTGATTGCAGCAACATCCCATCAGCACCAGAGAGCATATTGGTCTATAGATTTGCTCACATTTGCTAATTAGTCTTTGGACGGTTAAACTCTGCAAGGCCAGCAGCACTCAGCAGGAGCAGTGAATGGGTTGTAGTCCACATTTGGTCCGTAAGGCTTTAATTCAATTTCTGCAATGAGCATGTTTGTCCTTCATTCTTCTGATTCCCCACACACAAAGATGCATCTTTTTTTGCTACAGGAAGTACCGGACTCTGCCAAGTGTTTGCATTGTGGAGTTGCTGCACCACCGGCTATGAATACAATTGTTTATTGGATTCAAAACAGCAAACTGCAATTTGAATATAATAGTATCAATATATTGTAAGAAAACTCTGTAATGTTATGACTGAATGTACAAACATTTTAACCCATTTAATGTAGGATTTATAGTGAAGAAAATGGACTAAAGTCAGATAGCCATTTATATGTTAACTGTGGCCAGGAGTTGCTTGCTCCACCTGCTCACCTTATATTAAGTGACGGGTATTCATTACAGATTATTTCTTGCTCTTGTCACACTCATCAATTTAATCTCTAGTCATTATGCCCTGAACTGATCTCAGCTGGAGTCATTGTGAGGAGTGTGTAAGGCTTTACAAAGAAATGATTTGGCTTCTACAGTGAAAGGATACATTCACAAAAGGGTTTCACAAGGTTTGCCTTTATTTAGAAGTCATAGCTTGATAGCGTTGAACTCGCTCGTTTGCAGGCAATGTGAATATTTCCGTTAAACACAGAGCCTGGCAAAGAATGCAGGTAGAAACCTGTCAGGCTTGAAAGCAAGATATAGTAAGTCTGTTTAGAAGAACAGAACTTCTGTGACAGCTTTCGGTGTCGGTGTGTTTTGGTTTACAGGTCAGAAGCTGTCTCTCCTCGGTGGGGTGAGAGAGCCGAGCAGAGGACCAGAGAGAGAATCCAGCCCCTTGTGGACCAAGCACAAGTACAAAGACTCATCTGTTCTCTTACAAATGTCAAAGTCAAAAGTCAAAGTCAGCTTTATTGTCAAAAATACTACATGTGTTATACATCCAGAAATCTCGAGATACCGTTTCCTGCAGTCCCACAGTGTGACACATATACATAAAACGAAACAAAAAGGGCCTAGATAAACGGGGTATACAATTTAAAATGTTAATAATATATTTTAAAATGTTCAAAGTACAGTTTCAGTGCAGTAGCAGCGGAGATGGGCAGAAAAGTGACTGGTGCTGGATGAGGGAAGGTTGTGTGTGTGTGTGTGTGTGGGGGGGGGGGGGGGTTAAAGTCTAGGACCATTTGGGGCAGGGGGGAAAGGTGGAAAAGTAAAACTTGTCCTTGTAATATATAGTACTTCTTAAATATAAATGTAACACACAAATATGTAACACAGTATTCGTGTGGTAATAAGCCCACTTTTCAAATAGATCCAGTCAATTGAAGTTGAACATTTAAAAAAAAATAAAGACTTAATTACTTAAAAAGCTTGAAATCTACCCTTCATATTTCCTATGTTTATAAGCAATCTGAAGCTTCTGTTTTAAAGATTGAGCTGCCAACAAAAGAAATGAAAACCTGTGGTAAGCTGTGATGTAGGCTGTTGTGTTTCTTAAAGTATTTTCAAGTATCACGCATCATTCTTTTTGATTGATTTAGCTAACTTATAACTTAACTGATAAGGCAATATACCTCACCTCTAGTGAACGGCACAGCCCTTTGTATATTGATCTGTATGTGGCCCTCAGTGAAAAAAGTTTGGACACCCCTTGCTTAAGGGAAACAATATATACATTTTAATTCATCAAATGAGGATCAGTGCATTTTATATTAACCAAAAGACTAATAAAGTTTGACTTTTTGTAATGGAATTGTTTGTATGGACTATGAGATAATGATTGATGCTTGCTTGGGATTAGTTGAACTGAATTTGACTTTCTGTTAACCTTCAGATTGGTGAGTCCAGGACCAGGATCAGCTCCTCACTGAGGGATCAGCTGTCTGAGCAGCCTGCAGAGAGGGTGAGCTGTGCTGCTGACGCAACATTTTTCACAGGGGAGAGGACAATTTCCCTTGCTATTGAATACACTTTGAGTTTGGTATCATGCCCTTGAATTCCACCCACTGTTCTTCATGTATTTCTTCTGTTGTGAACGCTGTCCTCCACAGGCAGCAGAGAGTGCTGAGCAGCTGAGTGAGGCGCTGCTGGAGGATCTGTTGGAGGACACTGCCCGGGCGGCGTGGGCGGCCGAGACGGACAGAGAGTTGGAGGGCACGGCCCAGTGTAGGCTGCAGGCCCCCACCCTGGAGAGCATGCTGCTTCGTATGGAGGAGATACAGGTGAGAGCTGCCTGGCAGAAAGACCCTCAAACAGAAGGTCAGTCTGGAACCCCATAGGTTGCCAGTGATTGAGCTGTTATTTATAGAGAGGTCCTGTGACAGCTTCGCTCTGGTGTTGTTTACTGTTGCAGTGTCGATTGGCAGGTGGAGAATTTGCTTGCAAAACACTGCTGCTAGGATTTTAAAGCTAGGAATTACGATGACAACCCACCAATGCTGGCTTTCTTACCCTGGCTACCTGTTGCTTTTAGAAATATTTTTTGAATTACTTTCAAAGCCTTGTCCTGAGGTGTTTCATCAAAACTATTATTGCCCATTGTACCCTCCCACACCCTAAGATCCTCAGTTATGTCGCTCCTGGTCGTTCCAAGAAGGTCCAGATACATACACAAAGGGAATGGACCCTTTTCAGCAACTTTTTAAGACTTTTTAGATTCATTTAATTTTGTTTATTTCATTCTCTGTGTTTCTGATGTGTTTAATTGTTTGCGTGGTCTCTTTGTGTTTTATATGTTTTGGGTATTTTTTGGAAAGCACTGTAACTGTGTTTAGAAGGTGGTACATCACAAAGTTGAATTATTATTATTATAAAACAAATGTATCTGTCTGTGTCTGAGCAGAAAGATCAGGAGGAAGTGAGGAGACGAATTGCTTCAATCGCCTACTCAGACCCTCTTCACTGGGACCAACCATCAGCAGCAGGTAGACAAACTAAACTCTTGATTGTCCTCTTTAACAGCATTCACAGAAATCCTTTCCCACATGTCTCCTCTAGGTGGAGACAATGCTACAGCTGATAAGAATAGGTGATTACTTGTCATTCTGACAGTAAGCTCTGTCTCTTTGTCTATCCCCCTGCTCCACCCCATCCCTCCCTTTCCCCTTCTTCTTCCTCTCTCCTCTCCTCAGGACCCCAGTGCGGTGCTCCAGGCTCCAGGCCAGCCTCTCCTCAGCCGATTAGACTCACAAGGCCAGTGCTGAGGCATGGATCTGCAGCAGATATTGTCTTACAGAAACCCGTGGAGACTGGGTGGGTTACTTTGTCCTTCACCTGATTTCTTCACTCACATAACCCACCATTTTTAAATGTCATCTTCCTACTGATTGCTTTCCCACCTCGCTGCTTCATTCATCCTCTAATCGCAGTAGTCACATCCGGGAGTGCTACCAGAATATATTCGCTGCAGTGCAGCATCAGGGTTTGACCTATTTAACTTCCTCCCAAATCTTAAAGATCTCAGCCCCTTATTGTAGTAGTCATGGCTCCAAGAAAATACAGTACATTTAGTTGATGACATTATGATATAACCCCCTGTTAAACAAATAGTATTTTTTTGCAGATATGACTCAGATCTGTTTTTGTGCACAAATCATATACAATGTGACATTTTGGATTTTAGGCTAATTGAATACAATACTGTTGTTTTGCAATCCATCTCAGTCTGAAAAGTCACATCATTTCTTGGGCCTTCAGGTCACTGTAGATCATCATTTGTCATCATTCTGGGCTGGCAGGAAGACCAATTTGATTGGTTGTCACCTCGTTGCGTGATTTAGAAAGAAAAAAAAGAGGCCAGCTCATCTTCGAAAAGTAAACAGATTGGCAGCAATTGGGTCGCGCTGTGTGAACGCAGCCTAGTAACTTTGATTGCAATTCATATGAGAAAATAAACGTTTTAAATTGCCGTTCAGGACTTACTGCTGTTACAATTCTAAAAGCAACAGCAGCCTCATCCGCAGGAAGTCATTCATTTCTGGTTAAATTAGGTTTCAAGACTTGATAAAAAGTGGTAAATGTCTCTCCAACGATGCACATGGTATTTTTTCCACATAATGGTCGTCCTCTAATCGCCCTCCCACCGGGAGATCTTAGTCATCCCACAAACACTCACTTGGTGGCTCCCGTACTCAGGGCAAAGTCTATTCCTGACTCAGGCAGCAGACTCCACAGAGAGACCCTCCACTGCCCAGGGCTTTGGCTGCAGCTGCTGAGAATAAATGAGGAACTTGGGAGGAGTAGCAAAGAGAGAGGAAGGACTAGAAGTTGTTGATACACAAAAGCAGGATCCCCTCAAACAAATTCAAGCATTAACATTAGTAAATTAAAGTCGGTCAGTCAGGGAGTGCCTCAGGTTGCCCTTTGATCCACTTTGACTCATCTTGGACTCAGCTTTCTTCCATCAAGTAATAGCTCTATGTTTTGACAGACAAGAGTGCCGGGATGTCAAGTATTCAGTTTATTGGTTATTGATAAGGGGTTTTGTTTTCTTCAGAGGTATCCATGCTAGCTGCTTTTAACAGGGATAAAGTCATTTGAGAACTGCCAGCTCATTTGTTCTGAAACTCCCTGACTCATGTTAGCATCAAAGAGGGACAGATCTGCCTGCATCACTTTCATACTCAGTCCAAATTACAATATCTTTTCTAAATGTTTTGGCACTCGGCTGGACCTTGTCATGTTTTCTCTTTGACACATGGACTCATCTCCGATGTAATTAGGATTTCTTTGACATTGAGCGGTGGAAAAAATCTCTGATGTCAGTGAAACAAAATCTCTGTAAAGGGGCCTGAATAAATGACAAATATAGAACAGAAGATATCATTAACTATTTCATACGAATGTTAGCATTGGTGTGTTAACAAGTGGTTGATGTATTCTCTATAGAACTCATATATTGGTTTATATTTTGAATGGGGGCATCTGATATTTCTTGACTATCGTTGGATTTATTGGTTTATGTCAGTACATTGATCAACATAGTCCTTTTTTTAAATGTCTCACTCAGCATAACAGCACAACTTTGTTAATGAAAGTTATGTAAATTAAATATTATGTGGCTAAACAATTGCCAAGCACTTCTTCTGACGGTAGCATTAGCTAAATAATAACAATCTAAGGTAATTATTTGTTGACATTATTTCCATCGCCCTCCACTGAATGAAGACCCAATTTTTTAAAGAAGTTACTTGTCAGCTACTTGGATAAGTTAGTCCTTTTGTTTGGAAATAGAGCTCTTAATGTGCATATGTAATTCAAGTTTCCATATTTTCTTCATCAGAAGAGCTGACAGAGAAAAATGTGCCAGTAAATGTAACAATTGTTGCAGTTAGTGAACTATACTAAAAGCAGATTTGTAGCTTTTTCTTAAGCTATATATCCTGGTGCCAGAACAACTTGTTGAAAACGATTTTTCTCCCACAGGGCTCAGTTCCTTTTGGAAGGAATCGAGTTGGAAGTAGGGAGTCATTTGGTGTGACATAGAAGGGGAACTTGTATTTATTAGGCACATTGTTTTATAGAGCTGTCTTCTGGGGCCAAGGAGTTGCTCAGTAAACAGAGCTGAGCTGTAAGGGAGAGGAGCGGGCTGCCTGTCCTGCAGTGTTGCTCGCTCTAAAATCACCCGAGTGGCACATTTCACATCACAGTGGAGATTAAGGGAAGAGAAGTTTGACTACAAAACCCTGCCGCTTGTTTCATCAGCGATACCAGCGAGAGCCGCATTAACACAGAACTAGCATGACCCAAACGTGTGGCAGTCTGCTGGTTGAATTGTTCTGTGGTTGAATAATTGTCACAATGTGGAGGTCTTAAACAGGAAATGACAGAATCTGAAGTAATCCTTCGTGACAGCTGACATGTTTCATCTGCAGCCTGAGGAAATAAGCTTGATTTAATGATTTTGCGTCAGTTCGATCCCAGAGTCAACATACTGACCTCATTAGGAACAGTCATTCTATGGACAGTGAAAAGTGTTATTGCGAAAAACACATATCCCATTAAGTGTTCGTAACTGCAGCAAGCTTCAGGTCCGTCTAGAATCTAGATAATCGAATGCATGCTAACAGCTAATTGACAGTAGTGTGCAATAAGCGAGAAGTATACTGGGCTTAAGGAGAGAGGGAATAGAAAATGATTGATGAGATTGATCAGACTCTGCTTTCATTTAGCCTGTCCAGCAACTGAGCAGAGGAATAAAACATACTCAGTTTCTAAAGAGAGAAAAATGGCCCAGGAATGCATTTTAAGTTTGGTTTTTGGTGTGTGTTAATCCTCTGTCAGTGTTGACTCTTCAAGTGTTCAGTGTAGTAGAAAGTGAGGCTTACATTTGGGGGTTTGGAAGAGCAAAATGTGAAGAGCTCATCATGTGCTGTCTCTGCCCCGATTGGCTGCTTGTAACCCATATTCGTCTGTCCAGAGGGACACAACAGTGGCTGCTGTACGCAGGAAAACAGAGTCCTGCATGCTATCTCTACACACATATTTTAAACACACACCAAGGAACCACATTTGTGACACCAGAAATGTTCTGTCGCTCAATTGATTGAATTGAAGGATGACTGGGACACTGGCAGACTGTTAATGGTTATGGTTAACAGCTTTTATTTTAAGTGCTGTTATAGAGGCACAGAGGACTAACGTGGGAATGCCATTTTCAAATCAGACACATTGAGAGAGTAGGAAATAGAACAGATTATTTTTATTCTATACAGGTGCTTTCCCCGAAAACAGAATCTATTATTCTTTACCTCGTCTGACTTTGTGCTTGTGTTTGTGAGAGTGCTATCAAGCGACCACACAGACAATGGAGTGAGAGATTTCATCTTTGGAAACATCAGCAGAGCTGCAGATAAGATTTATGTATCCATGGCGAAGAGCCCAGACACAGATTGTCCCCCCCTCTTTGCTAACGCTGACTGACCAACCCCAGCTGCATCAGCAGGTCAAACAAATCAATGAAAAGATGAAAGCCCCACTCAGCAATATTCAAACCCTTTCATGTATTTCTTTTTTATCTGCTCTCTCACTTCACGGCCTCTTTGTTTAACAGCTACAGTCCTTTTAGGCCAAGTACTACAAACAAGCCAAAAGCCGCGTTGCACAGTAACTGGTTGTCTGGTAGATTTGCAATGTTCCTATTCATTGCATCCAGTCATGACCTTAGATTTGCAAAGACTCAGATTCCACCTGATTAATGTACAAGAGATCACACACCTGGAATATAAAGGAGGTCTGGGTAGAGCTTCACTGAATAAGCACGGAAATTGCCACACTATAAATTGTCCTCCGTGCTACTTCTCCTCCACCTGTGTCTGTCCTGCTGTTTTCAAAAGCTCCATTGTGAGTCTACCTTGTAAACCTCTGGATTTCTCTGAGTCACATTTGGCTTTGTCCAACTCGGATTGAGCACAGCCGTCATCCCTTTTGATATTTCTCATTTGGCAACGTGGCCGGGTCCCGGGGTGCCATGTAATTCATGACTGGAGCTTTTTTAAAGAAACTAGAAGGCAAACTTGGAAATCAATTGATGGGTTCTTGCTATTAGGTTACGTTGTATATTCATTTTTGGTCTTTTCCAGGTGGTGCAAGTTGTAAATTAGAAACGTTTTTTAAGTGTTCCTATTAGGGCTATAATCTAACTATACTATACTAATTGTGATAGATGTGTTTTTTGAATGTACAACACATCCCAACTGGCAATACATCTAAAATGCTACCCTATATTTGCCTTTAGCTTTGATACTAGTGGATGTGTATGTTTTCCATGCTGCTACCTTGAATGATTGTTAAAAATCGAGCCATGCCCCATGTTTAATGTGGACTGGCCTATCCTAAGACTTGCTCTGCTCCATAGGGGGTGTTTTTTTCTCCAAAACTGCCTCCACAGCAGTGGCTGCTGTATCGACAAAGTAGCATCAGCAATTAATGTCATGATTGATATGAAAATTGATTTTTTTTCTCACCAACCCTAGTTTTAACCGTGTAATTTACGTTACCCTTTCATACAGCCTACACATAAACACACACCCTTGTGACCACACAGGAGGAATAATTTAATGAAATGTTCACTACATATGTCGTATTCAGCTATTTCTTGTCCTTTAACAAGCTTCAGAGTTGTGTACTAAATAATATAAAGATGTATGAGTTCGATACTCAGGAAATATTGTAATGTATGCGTATGAAGGTTAACCTGTGCGCTGAGCCGATTTGGTAGTTGTACTTTTATTTTTTGTCTTGTTTTCTTTATATGTTATGTTTTCTTTTTATCCTCTGATCTTAATGCACACATTCTAAGAGTATGGGGGATCCTAATAAATACAGACAAATAGTCATACAATTTCTGTTAACAATCACACATATGTATTGAAGTTTAAACTTGGCTGTGAAGATGCATTCACGTTGTCTGAATGTCTACAAGAAAGGCAGGCAGGTTTGTGAGTCTTCTTTTTGATTTCGGCACAAAAAGCAGGATGAAATTCTGATTATATAAATACGAAGTGAATTCTTTGACCTCATGGTCCTCAGACGGCCATCAGACAGTGAATCGACCTGTTGCAGATTGTAAGCAGAGTTGACAGTGCTGACAGTTTGGTATTTATGGCCACCCTGTGGTTTGCAGCCCTCACAGTCAAAACAGAAACAGGTTCAGCTGAGGCCGGGGAGCACAAAGGGGAGGCACTATGCTTTGGGAACTGCTGCAACACTAAATATAGCACAGAAAGCGGCGTCGCAGCATCCAGACTGATTTGTTCAAGCAGCGAGGATTATCAGGCAATACCATGGCAATGCCCAGCTGAGCCCCGGCTCTCTAAACAAGAGGCAGACCAGATCGCTGGAGACCTCTCATACACTTATCACAAATATTGTTTCTGGTCATTGACAGTACTGTGCTGCACTCCATTCTGACTGCCACATCAATAAATGTGTTTGCCTCTTCTTCACAGCCTTCAGAAATTCCATTTCATACAGAAATACGCTAAAGGTAATAAAAAGGTGTTGTGGAAATCTACCAGCTTGCCTCCTCTCATGATCCTCCTCTTGTGTTTCTTCAGACATAGCATCCTCTCTGAGAACAGCCTGACAGAGGAGGCTTCCCAAGATGAACGACAGCCAAGACATAGCACCGTGTTCCCAGGCCCAGTGGAAAGGAGCAGGGGGACTGTTATCTCTGTGCCAGGCAGCATGCTGAGGAACATCCGTGGGTACAGGGAAGACTACGAGGCCTACCTGCGCGTTGTATCTCACGAGGCTGTCGGCAGCTTCAACCCCTGGGCCATCGCAGAGAGGTAGCGTCTAACAGTTTATTCCCCTGTCTTTGGGCTCCTCTCTAACACATTAGCAGAATCAAATGCTTAGTTTGTGTTACCAGAGCCACATAGAAACTACATTTGTCCTCTCTTCTCTCTATTTTGTCCTTGGACGAGCTCAATTCTCTGAGCAAAAGGAATTCATGGTTTGCATAGTGTGTCCCTGGTGTTCACTGTTGTTCTCCCACTCACACATTTGCATACTTAACAGAATTCTTAAGTTACTGCAATGCAGAATACTCCCTCTCCTCTTACTGAGCATACTGAATCCATGTTTTTGATGTATCAGATCCAGATAGCTTCAGAAGGTTTTCGTAGGTCTCCCTGAGTCATAGATATGCAGGGGATTGTAAACAGCTCAATACATTGTTTTTTGCTTCAGAGCAGAAAAGACTAATGCCCGGTCCCACTCGTGGGATCTGACTGCTTCTCTTGCTGGCTCATTAACTGTCCAACATCAATAAACCAAAACTAATGGTCTGTGCTTTTCTGAATTTGGAGAAAAATAAGGATAATGTCTGAGACGAAGCCATCCAGTTACCTCAGTGTTTTTAAAGAAAGAACACAAACATATAGACGTCTACAGTTTGACACACTTTGTAGCATCCTGTCTGTCTGATGAGTCGGTAATGAGGCGCCTAGTGGATTCAAACCCACCATTCATTCTGTCAGTCAACAGATTGACTGCAACATAAAACAACTTTAGCACAGACCAAACACAGAAAACCTACTAACTTCAAGCTATTCATCGCATCATTTGAACCGCTTTAATATTTTATTTTATTCTCGTGGACAGATGAATATGAAAATTCACTGCAAAACAGAATAGCATAATAATTCAGGGTTGAATTATTACTCATACATTTTTATTTAGGACCATGCATAATAATACATCAGCCTCCAAAAGAGAAGATATTCCTTTTGTTTTCATATTAATGAGAAGCTTGTGCTCTATAATTACTTGAGAATTGCATTATATTTGAAGCAGTAAACATTCAGAATAATGAAAAGTCAGTAGAGCTAGATAGCTTTTAGCATGTTAGTGTTATAAAATGTTTCTTAATAGCTGTTCCTGATTAGTTCCATTCTAATTTACGCTGTATAAAGTGTTAAGAGCAAAGCAATCTTGTTTTGCTCTTCTAAGGTACAGGTAGTTCAACATCACACAATTACTCTCATTGTTTTGTTACACCGACAACCTAATAACTCAGTTTTTTTACGCCAGTCTGCTTCAGATAATGATCACAACGCTGCACGCTTTTGACGTATTTTCTTTCCTTTTTTCCATATGCAGTCAGAAAACAGAAAAACAGCTTTGATTTCGCCTTTTTGCAGTTTGAAAACAGAAAAACAACTTGAGGCTGACATTTTCTCGAAATTTCTCAATCAGTTCATATTTAAGTAAGGTATCCATCTTATTTATAGAAATTAATAATAAAAAAAAAATCTATTTTAAAAAGCCCTAGTCTCAAATCAAAGAATAATTGGTCTAGTTTATATTCACAGTTGTCATTTGTCATATATTCTCTCTTTGTTTCATTTATTGTGATGCAGAACAAGAATTGTCAGATGTTAGATTTGGACTTTTACATTCAATTCAAAGTTTGTAAATGTCTTTTTAACTGAATGGGAGCTTTCTTTGCATCTTGGTTTCAAGGAGAACATCTTGCTTCTTTTCTTCCTCGTTCCACAGCCTGGCGGAGGAGCTGCTGTCCGAGGCTCTGGCCGATGTGGCAGCAGAGTTTCAGGATGTTGTGGAGGAGTACGCAGAGGCCGTGTTCACCTCAGAGTTCCTTCAGCCAATCCAGTCGCCTCCTGCTTCAGCTGCAGCTTTGGTCAGCCAATAGGATGTATTATGGAGCATCGTGGATGTAGCAGTTTTTCTACAAATGGCTATAATATGTATTTATTTTCAGCGAAAACGATGTAAATATATATCTACTTTCACTTTGTCGACAAGGAATGTGATAATTAGTCATGTTTCTCTATATATATTATTTTTGGAATTAAACTCTTTCACGTATGTACTTATTGTGTCAATTTTTAGATCTCTATTTCATTTGGATTATAGGCATGTTTTAATGAAGCTGCGGCAGACGCGACAGTGTGGTATTGCACAGGGAGCGTTAGTCACATAACTCTTCATGGTCCTTATGTATCTGCGATTGAATTCCAAAGGGAAAGTTACTTTACTTTTAGATAAGCTCAGAGAGACCATTATGACATTACAGAGGATTATAAGATTAAAGCTCTTCCCTTGCACTTGGTTTAAATCTCCCTGAGGATATCTCACATATTCTATTTCCATGTTGGAATATGGAAATAAATTAATTTGAGTCGTCTCCAACCAAATGACCAGGAAGCCAACAATCATGTTTGAACCTTTGTAACCTGATTGGCTTTGTTTGCTTTAATGTCTTAATAAGTGTCTAAAAGCAGCAAAAAGTGTAATTTCTCCACACTATTAAATGTGTTATCCTTGGAAAAGAAATATTAACATGTTTGGACATTTAGTTTAACACCCCTAAATAAGGAGATTTTCAGTCTTTTCTTGATTCCTTGATTTATTTTTTCCTACAGAGTCAAAACAAATGGCCATTAGTTTATAAACGGTTGTTCCCAAGCTACTGAATCCTGCATAATTGTTCATGTTGAATGAAAAATAAACAAGGGTGGGCTTCGTAGTGTTAGAAGATGACCCTGGAGAGCAACACGAAAGCCATCCAGAAGACACATACAAATGTAGTGTCGGTCTGTAGGGACCAGCCTCTGACAGGGGACATACAGTGAATGAATGCATTAGCTCACATTCAATCAGCTGCCTCTATTTCCTCTCGGGGTGGCTTCTGCGTGGGCGTCTGAATACGTGCAGGCTTTCACAGGCGCAAGATCAGTTTCCTCTTTTTGATCCAGGACAGATAGAAATTGCTAGGCTCAAATTGAGGTCTTCCCACTGCCCTACTAAAGCTTTATATTCCTTTGGCTGATGGTGAAACTAAAGGCGTTAAATGAATCTGTTCATTTCAGAGGGGCTAATTTCTAATTATGTTTCATTGTTATGGTTCGGAAGATTCCAATGCCTCTGCCAAGAGACACATTCAAAAGATAATAAATGTTTGTATCTGCAGCCATCACTTAGACTTTGACTGGGAGACGGTGAGAGAATCCCATACCTGCTTATTTTTCTTTAAAATATGTATTTCTCTATGTACAGTGAACATCTGTTGCATAAGCATGAACATTCACAAACAGATGATCCTGTGCGTGGACCATCATTAGCACTGGTTTGCACATTATTATAATTTGGTCAGAGAGGTTTAACCTTGCCTCCAGCCAGCTCTGAGCACACAGATGACTGCAATATATTCATCATGCATTGAGAGCGAGCACTTTGCTATACAGGTGCATCAAGGCTGCTCTGTGTCACCTGCAGCTGAGTTTCTGTCCTCAAACTAGATGGGTGACTTATTACTCATGTTTGCTGTTCTCAAGGATATTCTCTTGGAGCTGAAGTGGTGAAGGGATGGTTTCTGCTTAGAGACCTGACTAATCACTGAGCAATTTGTTGTGCAAATACTTCCTTTGTTTGCATTCAACCCCTACAAAAAGTTCCTCTTTACTTAAATTATGTTGAGGCTTCATAGACTGTCTTAAGATTCCATAAAACACATGCAACTGCTGGGCAGTTTTTGAATGTGTGCATCATTCATTTTGTCACAGCATTAATTATGAGGGCGAGTTAATGGTCTTGGTATAATCATCGAGTAATGAAACGAGTAAGGAAGCAGATTCCCCACAGACTAAATTCACATTGATAAATTGTGAGATGGAAATTATTATGAGTCAAAGCAGATGTCAGTCTAGACCATTTAAAAATAAATCATCATATCTTTAAAGTGCCACAATCATAGAGATTTGTTGGCAACTGTGCTTTGAAAGAACAATGAATCTGCAACTCGGGTGCTTAATTCAGGTCTGCTGCTGCAACATATTGTATTTTGTCACTCTTTATGGCTCCTAAAAAGACTTTAGTTGCCAAAACTGGTCCTGCCTTCGTTTTCCAAAAGCCCTGCAGTGGTTATCTGCCGTCATAAACATCCTTCACCCTGTGTGGTTGTTCTTTGTTTTTAAACATTACCATTCATTTAAGCTGCCTGGATGTTGGCACAAAATCATCTCAATAAAATGTGTTATTTTTTATAAGTCTAAAATATGTTCTTTTCTTTGCCGTTCTCTGCTGCTGAGGTTGTGCTGTAGAATGGTCATGATGTGCTCAATGGCACAGTGAGAATTATTTTCACGAAAGAAATCTCATTAATTCAATTAGCCTTTCGTTTTTTTCAGTAGGATCCAGGTAGTGCAGCCATTTGGTGTAATCGGTGCTATATGTCTTGCTGTCTCTCTGACCAGGAGGCTTTTTCTTATTGGTTTTTCTTACAGGGATCTCATCTCAGTGTTCAGGGCCAGAAGTATTGTCATTGGCTCTCTTGATGAATACAAATTGGCTGCATGTATTCCTAGTAGAGTTTGGTAATGTAGTGTGTCTGGCTCTCAGATTCCAGGGCAATGGTTCAGCCGTAGGCATTATCATCCATCAACATTCAATTGTGTTACATGACGTGGCAACCAGTCCATTGTCTTGGGTGTGTGTTATTTGTATATAAGGAGAAGAGGGATGGACACAGCAGCTGTTACGTCATGACAGAGCAGGAGTGTACCGCATGCCCTGAGCGCTCAGTGAGAAACCTATTTTCAGCAATTCATGTCAAATATCGCCGGTCAAGATAAGATGAATAATGAATTAGAGGCACCCGTTAGGTAAAGCGTCTGTCGGATTAGACCCGATCTCACTACTGGATTTAAAGGATTTAAAGCTGAGGGAACATGATGCATATGCTTCATGCTCCCGCTATTCCTAGAAAGCAAAAGACAACAGAAGAAACCAGACTTAGTCCCTGGGCAAAGGGCTTTATTTTGATGGGTTTGACCTGCTGCTTCGGTGATGGATGGCTGACAGGACTGTTGTAGTTTCACCCCTTAATCCCTAGTTTCCACTGATTTAGTGTCCTTTGCTCTTCATCCTTAAACCTCATTTTATTTTCACCCTCTTTGAGTTGAATGTGACAGCCACACCCAACAGAGGGAAAATAAAGTGTTTGTGTGTACACTCAAAAGCATTTATACTTTATATTTTATATTCAGTGTAATTCTTGTAATATTTCTGCGAAGATGTCAAATTCTGCTGCAATTTGGTGTCTTTCATCTCCATTCTTCATAACCTAGCAATACGACACACTAAGAGACTCACAACTAATTTAAACACTTTATATGGAATAATGAGTCCAATTCCTGTTATTTGTCTACAAAGTTATGCTTCTATTGTAATTGTGTCATCTTCATACCTCATCTACTTTTATGCAGCCACACCCTGCAATATAGGGGAACACAACATGTGCTCCTTGTGTGGCATTACGACCTTTACCTACTTGATATTTAACATTGTGTTTAATTCCTGTAATATTTCTATGCAGATTCTGCTATGATATATCCAATGGAATGGATGAAACTTGGCTATTTGGGCTAATTAAATGAGTCGTGCCAATGACAATACAGCTTTCACATTAGGCTTTGCCCTATGGTTTTAATGTATGAAGTTACAAATTGTTTCTTTCTTTATGTTGGATATACTTCTTAATAATTTTGCTAAATCAGAACCGGTGGTAGGGAAGACGAAGGACGCCCTTCAGAGCAGCATCCGCGGACGCACGCGCACCGCTGGAGGCAGTCGCGCTGCAGTCCTGGTCTTGTTTGGAGGAACTCTGACTGATGTTAACGGCGCAGAGAGACTGAACCAACTCCGCACAGAGACAACATCCCAAAGTATGTCTGCGGCAGCCTGCTCTGACGGACTTGACACAGGTGAATGAGAACATAGCTTGTTTTTTGGGGTGATATTCTACTCCCCCTCTGCACAGTGAGAGGAGACAGACACGGCAGTGCTTCACCCCGTCTGCCAGGCTTCAAGGTGCAGCAGGCGGGAGAGGGACGGAGGAAGAGCCGCTGTTTAATTAACCATCCGACCTCACGTTGTCGCACAAAATAACGTGACGGCTTTGCTGAGTGACCGTATAGACAGACTGAGACACACGGCAGAGGACACTATGTCAAAGGAGACGCGAGGAAGAGGTAAGGGGACACTATGCATAGTCTCGTGCTAACAGGTAGACGCGCTCATCCGCGTGCTGCATGGATGGGAGGCAATCTGTAGGAATGTACGACGGTCTAAAAACAGACCTCTGCCTGTCCAGTGGATTGTCTTTTCATCTGTCTGTCCTTATACCTGTCTGTCTGTCACTAAGTCTGTCTGATTCTGTTTGTCCATGCCAGTGTTACACCGAAATATTTGACCCGTCGACGCTCTAAGGTCAAATAGGCTAAAAAAATACTTAATGTAAAGGGTGAGGTGACCTGCAGACAGACTTGTGGTCACCCGCTATTGCAGCTATTAGGATCCCCTGTACTATGCATATGGTGGTGACTCTAGTTTCTATTTTTAGGATCAGCAATTACAATTTAGGACGTGAGCATGAAGGCTAATTAAAAAAAAGAAAGTTTTTCTGATTCCCAATCAGGTCACAGAATCATGTAAACAGAGGCAGCAGCACTATGTTAGCACCAGATATTAAATCAGAAAATAAGACAGGAGAAAGTGAATCCAGGAGATGTAAAACCTAATCATAATAATACAGAGCAGTTCGGTGCATTGTTAATAATAGCTGGCAGTTTTTCATGCTGCTCATTTAATTGTTATTTGGATATAAGGACATGAGGGCGTTGTAGAAAGGACAGCATCAGCTACGTAGGGACAGTTATGTGATTAAAGGTTTATTAATGCACAGTAAAAAGATTGTTATGCTGCTCAGAAATAGCATTAGTAATTTTGATGATCTGTCAAACATTGCAATTGCACTTGCAGTTTCACTTTATTTATTAGATTACCTCTTTGTATAAACATGGCAAATTTCAGACATTGCAGTATAAGACTTACGAAAGCCTGTCTTTTTGTGTGTGTTTGCTGATTTTTGTTAATATTTATTCAGATTAATGAAGTTACTTACAAGGCTAGTGTCAAGGTAATGTTAACAATGCTGGGTCAGCAGCATTGTGGCTATTTGGCTTTTATTTTCAGCTGGAGGTCCAGGTTTATTTTCCTTGTCGTTATGCATGTCTTTTTTGAGCAAATCACTGAATCCCTTCCAGCTCCAGGCTTGCTCTTCTGTATGTGGCGTTTGTGCTCTGACCTTTTACACAAAGCGAGAGTGGAAAGATAATTTTCCTGCAGGGATCAATAAAATATCAGATCATTATTTTCTCGGTAGTGACAATCAGTGTCACGATAGAGAGGGGATTTTATTTAGTGTGGTTTGGGCTTTAAAGTATTGCTGCATTGGATTTAAAAATAATACCCCTGCTAGATATTGGGGTGCAATGACAGTGGAAAGTCTCTCAAGTCAAGAATATTATATTTACCTTTTCAACAAGAAGTTGATTAAAACAAAGTGATATAGGCTGAGATCAGGTGTGGTAATAACCCTTCAAATCCCCACCTAAGTTCCTCAAACATAGAATGAATATTTTTTCTGTATTATTCCCACTTTTCATTGCCGCTATATAAATATGCAATTCAGCGAGTGAACTATTTCAAGCAAAGAAAAAGTATGTTTTTTATGGATGCACCATGAATAGTGGTTGGAATATTTTGGGGTTTTTACATTATTTTACACATTTTTGAGGAGTACTACTGCATATCTGGAAAGGAAACATTATGAAGCCAACTATGATATTGGAGTGAAATGCCTTTCTTAAGAAACTATTGCATCTTAACAAAGGCTGACAGCACAGCAAATTCAACATGAGATATGAGCCAATATTAGGGTTGGTAAAATGCCTTACTCATTTTACAAATATGAAAGGGAATAAATACAAACAAGTTGCTTGAGATCATTTTCATTCTGTAAGTGATTCGTTTGGGTCATAGTTGTACAAATGAAAATACTATTTTGTAAAAAAAGTCAGGTACAACACTTCTATTTTTGATAGACAATCTCACAAGAAAATATTTGAAAGCATCAAAACACAATATATTTTTTTAACAGCTGCAACCAATTGGATATCTTCTTCTGCGGTCAATCCTAATTATATTGAGCCTCACCTTGAAATTTAACAGGCTTTTAGAAAACTACACTTTACTTTTATTTCAGTCCAGCACTATATAATTATGTGAACAGTGCAATGCTTCAGCAGGCTGCTGGCAGGTTGTGTGCAGGTTGTTTGGGTTTACTGGTAGAGCATTCATATCTCTGAAATGTAGTGATTATCGTTTGACCTCAGTTCACTCTACAACTTGTGAAGAATAACGGGTCTCATAGAAACATTGTTCTTCAAAGTCACAACAACTTGGACAGGGAAGACCCTTTAATTTCATGACTTTTGCTTATGAACGCAGATCTTATCTTTGTCACTTTCAATTATAAGAGGGCTGCAAGGGATAATACACATAATACACTTTTTAATTCTAATTTAAATGTCCTCTCTTTATTCACTTGAGTGCTACATCTGCGCAATTATCTCAAATGGGGACTGTTTAATAATAAAAAAAACGTCTGGAAAAAAGTGGCAAAAGGTGAGTGTTGTATATATTATGATATCATTAAAGAATGGCAACCCATGTTTATGGACTAGCAAAGCTTTACTGTTTGCAGTGTCTTTTCTTAGCTTCTGCAGAAAAGGTGGCATCGTGCCCAGATTCACTGGCTACCTATTAAAACAAGACAGCCCCAGTTTTAATCATGCAAATATTGAAAAATAATTTGAGCTGAGTAATAAGGGTTTAGAAATAACGAGGGCTGTACTGAGTGAGGCTCTAATCCTCAAAATTAAGCATGTTAGTATGGATGGCATTGTCAACATTTGGTTTGTCCGCCCTGAAGTATCCCAGCAACTATCGGATGGATTTCTAGGAAACTGGGTAAAAACATTCATAGTCCCCAGATGATTAGCTTTCTCTTGAAATCATCACTACTGCCAAGTCAATATGTTAACCAATATGTTAACATTTCGAAATGGAAATGTTGTTGTTTCCAGATGATGTATCTTTATGACTTTATGATCCCCTCAATTTCCCTCTTCCTCCTTATGCCATCATAACAATAAGATTTATGGTTTCAAATCAATTCTCTTGAAACATTAATTTCCCCTTTAAGATGAATTGTCGTAACTTGGACATGTCTTCAAGTTTGATCCATCAGTATATGGACGTCATTTTAAATGTTTTCAACACTTTGGTTTATACCTTCCAAACTAATTACCATCAGCCTCAGATGTACTTTAGCAGGCTAGCATGATTCGATGCTGGTAAACATGGTAACCGTTATACTTGCTAAACATCAGCATTTTAGCAGTATCACTGTTGGCATCGTATATTTGATGAGAGCGTTTAACTCCATCCTGCCTAGTAAAACCTTGCAGAGCTGCTAGCATGGCTGTAGACTGCTCTTGAATACAAATGCAATGATACCAACTGGCTATAAGGCAGCCCATTTTATATAATATTTTTATTTAATTTAGCCTTTTATAAGTCCCAGTTGTGCTCTTCTCTCTTTCAATCTTTTTCACACCTGCACACATTTCAGTCTTTCCATCGGCCACTGAGGAGCTGATGAGGACAGTAGAGGGACCCACCGTTTAACCCGCGTGTATGGGAATTCAAACCCCAGACTCTTTAGTTACGCAGCTGTTTCTTGTTCCTTGACGCTAATTTCAAACACTTGCATACCGCGGTTCAGAACCAGACAAGTCTTGTGTTGCCAAAATAACTTGTGCTTTTTAAATCACCCTCAATCTCCGTCATCCTTTCCTCCCAGAGTAAATGCTCCGTTAGACTGCATGTACCATTCCAGCGCTCACTGTGGTATTGCACCTCAGAGAATTTTGTAATGCTCATAGGTGATGAAATTGGATCAGTCTGTGGGGGTGTTTTTTATCTGCTGTCCGAATAGAATAAATGTGTAGCCTACCTGCTGCTTTACTGGGATTCAGCATTGAGCTAAATAGAGCTGTAGGAAGCTGATGAACAATCCCTATCTTTTTCTCTCTGCTTCATTCTCTGTCTGAGTAAAGGTGAATGGGATTTTCTATATATATATATATATATATATAAATATATATATATATATATAATAATATACGGCTGGCACATCTGCAAATTGATTTCCCAAAATCAGTTCCTGTCTCTCAGTTAAGGACACACATATTCATAAACTGTATCATACTGCAGTAGCTTGTTGTGTCTTGGGTTGTTGTCCTGGCAAATAGTCCCCAGGCAGCCGGCTCATCAAGCAGCACCACAATGTTCTCTGAATGTTACAGAGGCGTGTGTTAATGCATTCAGCCCATGACCTCTGTTTTTTTTTTATTTGATCATACAAAACAGTGCTGATTTTATTTGTAATGGGTGTTTGCCATTGGGAAGCACACTGGGCCTGTGTCAGGGAGCAGATATTCACAATGCACACAACAGCTGGCCCGCTGCTATTTGAGGTCGAGGCAGTGGCAAGGGACCGTCTCACCTGGAGCTCACACAGGTCTACTGCTGTTACAGCCTTATGTCGTAACGTTAAAATGGGGTCTGAATACTGAATGGAAACCAAAAAGACCTTTGGTGAATCACTGATTTTCTGGCTATTAAGAAGCTCTCAGAGTTTCTTAATAGGATGTTTGAAGGAGCACTTACTGTTAGCAAACCAATTTAAATGTAATCCACTAGTTTGGGATAACTGGTTTATACAATTTTAGGTTTTAGCCAATAAACAGTGATAATTGACGGAGAGCATCTAGTTGAACTCTCAATCACTCGGTCTAATGGTTGTAAAAGTACTTTTTTTAATTGTTAATTATAGAGCTGAAGTTGACAATTAACTGAAAGGTCAATCATGTAACATTTTGATTATCAATTTAATTTATAAATCGTCTTTCTTGCAACAATGCAAAATATGGGAACATGTGTTAGTTTTGTCTGTCTTTTATGGCTGTTCACTGAATTTGCAGTTTGTAAAACGAAAAAAGCTTAGTCTATACAAATGGCCGGTTAGTTTAATCGGGACACGCTGTAAGACTAAGGCGGTCGAGGGGACCTAATATTTTTGTTAACTGTTTCGGTTCACTCTTAACTCTCATATTCATTTTTGCTTAGCAGACAGCTGATTTTAGTTTTGAATAAAAACAAAGTGGAGCAGTAATCAGCTAAAGGGACTGACAATTTTCACTGGAGTTAGTAGAGATCAAAACCAGAGCTAAAATGAATAATGAATGAGTGAATAATGAACTTGCATTGACCAGGTGGACAGAAACTCAAAACGAATGCTGATGCTGTGCTTGTTAGAAGATACAAATGATTTAACTTACTCGCCCTCCTAAATGCCTAATCAAACACTTAAATCATCAACATAAGTTTTAGTTGGGTCCGTTAGCTATGTTCTCACCACTGAGCTGTCAATAAGTGAATGCCACAAAACCCAGCATGTATTGAAAATTGCAGGGATTTCAAATGTAACCCCTTCACGTGCAGTCATTCTCAGCTGGAGTATTACTGTATATATGGTAATCATTGCGTAGACAGAGGGAGAGGCGAACAGTGATTATCACCTAGTTGTTCTGCAGTCCATTAACAGACCCATTGGGATAATTAGCGTCCAGGAGGATAATGTGTAGAAGGTGAATTTGTGACCGCATCAATATTTTTGAGGAGAGAACAATCTCCTCAATGTCTCCCACTGGCTGCAGAGATTGATTTGAACTTTCTGTTCAAATGGGGTTCCATTCAATTAGAGGACAGGCTATTAATAGCAATTTCCAGCTCACAGAGTATCAGGCAAGACATAAGGATAATTCTTTCTGTAGATTTCTGAGTATAATATCATGTTAATTCAGGGGGTCCGTGGGATTTGAGTTTCTACTGGAGAGAGTAGTATGTCAAAAATGAGATGCAGAGGCAATTCTCATTTCCTCCAAGCAGAGAAGAATAACATTATCAGATGTCTTCTTGACATGGTAAATATCACACACTAATTCTGTAGCTTGGCCAATGTTCACTCAGAAGAGGTCTGCACCATCAGATAGCCCTGTTTCACTCTCTCCCTGCGTGACGGCAGCCGTTGCCATCGCTTATGACCCGTCAGCTCTTTTGGGTGCCGTTTAGTTACCTAGTATCCCTTGGATACGAAATGCTGTTAATTAAAAATAAGGAGATTTTGGCACTCTCTAAGCTTACAGACCATCTGGGCTTGAGAGGAGAGAGGGCAATGAGATAAAACTCCGGCAAGAAGAAATTCCTTTAGGATTGTATACTCATCAAAAGCAGATTTCTCCTGAGGCCGGGCTCAGCACTGTGGGGTTGCTCATTATCTGCAAAAACCCCCGAACACTTTGTGATTACCAAATCAAGTACACTTTAAGGAATTTCACTTGCAAAACTACAATCATTTCGTCTTGCACACACATCGTAGGATGACTTTGTTTGCAATAGTTGACAATTTTTCTGGCTGAAATGAATCCATTGGTTCAGAATCAACCTCTGCAGTTAACCCATTGCACCTATTTTTGAGGACCTTGGGTCAAACCATTATGTGTAATTTCAATGTCTCACACAAAAATATTTCACAAAAGTTGTAATGTTTGGCTTGCTAAATTGGTTGTGTTGGTATTTGCAAAATGCATTTCAGTGTTTTGAAAACAGAATTAGGTAATACATAATGAACAACATAAAATGTCTCCTAAATGTCCACTCAAGATTCCACCAAATAGACACAAAATGGCCGCAGACAGAAACACGAAATATGTTGAGCGATGGGGAGTCATCAAAGTACATCTTAAGGTCATCTTCATTTAATTTAATTTAATTTAATCGTTTATTTGAACCGGGACAGTGGACATTGATGAACACTTTAAAACAAAAATAATGCTTTCAAGTGTAAATGAGCCGGATTTTAGCTTTGAGCTCATTTCCATCCATAGTCCCGTCACATACAACATATAAGAACATGACATTTATATACATAGCAAAAATAAATACATGATATGCAGGAAGATCATGAGCAGCTTACAAGCATTTACCACATGGTAGTACAATGTAGCAGCTATGACATATAAAGTGCAAGATAAGATAAAAGTGCTATATAAAGTGCAAGAGGAGATACCCCTGTGTTAAAGTGCATTTAGCGGTGATTGCACGTCTGTTTGTTTCTCAACCATTCTTTAAGTTGTCTTTTAAAACTATTGAGAGTGGGACAATCCCGTATCTCAGTTGGGAGGCTATTCGACAATGAGCTGCCTTTAATGGAAAGGACATTTTGTCCAAAAGTTGTCCGTCTATGGCGGACTTCACAGTCTCCTCTGGTTTCTGACCTAGTGCAGCATCCAGTGTGTTTTCTGTGGATGAATTCCCCTAAGGGAGGGGGGGCCAGTCCATGTAAACATTTATTAAAAAAATACGTAATTTTAAAAGACTTAAAATTGTCAAAACTCAAGAAATTGTGTTTTTCAAGGATGGTACAGTGGTGGTATGAATTTGGCTTTCTGTCAAACACCTGGATAGCTCTCTTGAACAGCTGTTCTATGGGCTTCAGGTTTGTGGCACAAGCAAACGACCAGTTTGTAAAACAGTATTCAACGTGGGATAGAATCATACAGTGGAGGTATGACTTTGCAGCATTGACAGTTAAGAAGGGTCTTATTTGTTTAAAATGTTGCAAGTTGAATTTAATAATATTGGATACTTTCTTAATATGTTTCTTAAAAGTCAAGTTTGAGTCCAGTATGACTCCAAGATACTTGAAGTGGGGGACTAGTTTTATTTCTGCTCCGTTTTAACACATTGGATACTTCGATTTTGACTGGTCGTTTACTGAACTTCATGCATACTGTTTTTTTTACATTTAACTGTAAGCAAATGTTGTTCAGCCAGTGTTGAACCTTGTCCAAAGCTTTTGAGAGACAGGATGAGATCACTTCAGTGTTTTTCCCATGTACAAAGATGACCGAATCATCTGCATACATTTGCACATTCAACTCAGGACATAGGCAAGTCATTAATGTACAGAGAAAACAGTAATGGTCCAGTAATCTTAGACCTACCTTTTCCTTTGTTACATGCTGAAGTGCTTATGTAAAGTTATACTTGATATTAATATTTCCACACTCAAGGGTTTAAAATCTTGTGAGATTGTGGAAATGATGCCTTTCTGTGAAAGCCGCCTGCTGATGAATCAACTGTAATTAAAGCCAGCTGCAAGGTAAACCAACAGAGGATCAGATGCAGTACAAGAGAACGAGTCCCCCCTTTAGAAACCTTACATGTTAAATAAACACATTTAAATAATCTATTTAGATACACATTTGTATTTAATTTGTCCTGTTTTTATTATGTGTATCATTGCTTTTAGAAATCCAACAATTCAGTAATAGAATGTATGTTAGATACATTTCCAACGCATTAACTGTACAGCTTGAGGCAGTTGTGCAGTCCAAGGTTGAATTTTATCTTTTTAATATAATTTTTGTCTTAGTAGTCAGGCAAATATATGTAATGGGTAAGATAGACAGATGAATGGGTCCAATTATAATATTTTTCAGAAGCTGCAATTGAGATAGTGTTCCTGACTTGTTTCCCGCATAGTTGCATCCATACATTCCCAGCTCCTTCAACAGCTGCCTTCCAATAGAGAAACGTCCCTTCATATCACAGCCCTGCAGGTCACCGTGTCTGTGATGATTATCCTTGTAGGTCACATGTGACTAGTGTGCAAATAACACTGACAATCAATGGAACATTTCAGTTTATTTCAGGAGAAATAACCACTCAGAGAAAGATGACCTCATCATGTCAATATATCATATAAGAAAGTCATGCAAAACGAAAGAAAAAAAATACAACTTTTTTTCATAGCAAAGTCCATGATCCAAAAATAAAGTCACATTTGCTGCACATCATCACGACAGGTACAGCTGGCTATTGATTGTAACATGTAAATACTAGAATCACTTTTATCAGCTTCACCCATGAAAACCAAAAAAGATGGTAGAACAATGTCTTGATATTTCTGTTCAATAACTGTTGCCTAAAAGTTATAGAGAAATACAGTACAGATTCTCTAACAGCAGCTGTGCCACATCTGACCTTCTCCCTCTGTCTGTACTCGAGAGACATTTCTTAAACACAGTAAGGTACTGTTTACTGTTTCTGCCAACATGAATTCCACAACCACAACCAAATGTCAAATATGGCGTATTTAGAACAAAATAGAAACTGTGGTTAAACAACCCTACTGTTTGGAGGTGTTTACTGGCCATTAACACTTTTGAAAAACGTTAATCTCTTAGTGAAGCTGCGGGATCACAGACCCTCCATCTCTAACCCAACCTGGCTTATTTTAGAGCCAATATTTTTGGCACAAAAGCACTTTGCCTGAAGTGCCTTTTTTCTCTAGTATGACTGAGCCATCCATTGAAAGTCAAACATTTGACCCAGTAGTGCTGTGGCAAATCAGATCGTAACACTCACTCATGAGTAGCACTGCAGCCATGTGTGTGTGACAAAGATAGAGTCATACCTGTGTGTGAGGGACAGATAGAGGAGGTGTGACCTGTGATTGCAATGGAGCTGCTCCAGTAATTGATGCTGTCAGCCCAACATTTCAACTGGCTGCAGGCCTCTTTGTAAACACCGCGAGAGTGGATAATGAAAAGACAGAGATGAAAGAAGGTTGAGATGAATCACAAGCAACCTCTTGTGTTGTCTGGCTGTGAAGTAAAGCTTTTTAGATGTTTGTGCACAGATTTGATTTGAACACAGCCCAGTTAAGTGTAGAACCTCTACCCGCTCTCTTTCTCTCTCCTTTTTAGTTTCTATAATTGCCATCTTTTGTTTCAAAAATCAAACAGTTTTGGTCTGGTATGCTTTCATTTTGCAGGCAAAAACAAATTGATTTGAGTAACTAATGAATGACCAATTGCTGTTTAAGGTGATTCTGTTGCACACTGTGAAACCAAATTTAAGCATGTTATATTCTTGAAATATTCTAATATCTAATTGAATAAATCCTTGATACTTTGCTTATTCTTTTACTTTGTAGTATCCTTATTAGGCATGAACCATTTGCGTGAAACCTTATGCAAACTCAAAACTGAGACTTCAATTATTTCTCTTTTAAACTGTCAGGAGTTAAGGTTGAGAAGTCATGAACTGTGAAAAATGCTTGTCATTACTCCAATATGTCTGTCTTAGTGTTTAATGATATCAAAGTGCATGAAATAATAAACAAATATCAAGTCCATAGGGCTATGTGCATATGCCTTCCCAAGACCATGGCATTAAAATAACAGCTCACAGTTTCAGTTTGAGCTATTTTTCATGGCCATCTCTTTCAAATTGAAATCAGCCTACTCATAGAACTCAAGTGTTTGTGCAAAATGATTAGTCTAAAAATAACAAGTGTGGGGTTGTACTGGGACAGAAAATGAAATAGACAGTCTGACAAAATAAAGGCTATTATTCCGCCATCAATCCGATGATCGGATGTATAATATGGTACCTATACGTTTGACTTACGTTTGGACGGACTGAAATACTGAAAAACTATTAGATGGATTACAATAAAATGTTTTACAACATTCATGATCCCGAGGTTGAATCCTTCCAACGTTTTTAAGCATCTGACTTTGCCGCTAGCACACTCATCAGTTCAAATTCTTATCTGAAAAACAAATTACATTCCTTTTAGCCTCTGCTGCACTTGCTTTTCATTGTTTAGCAAATTTGTAAGCATGCTAAGATGCAAACATGTTGCATTGTCCTTGTGAGCATTCATATGTTCAAGTAGCCTCATAGAGCATTGGTATGGGATTGAATTGTACATAAATGAACAAGTGTATTGACATCACAATATTGTAAGTGTGAGAAATTGAAATACTTAGTCACTTTCAATTAATGTTGTAAGTAGAGTGGTGAATTATCAACCACAATGAACATTGCTAAATCAATATCACCAAATTTGCTTGGGACTACAATCAAATAATTCAAACTTCCCCTACGCTGTTTTGTGAAACAATCATAAGCCCAGTTTTCATAAAGAGCGAGACCACTTGCAGGGATTGGCGAGTACTGTTGATGTGAAAAGTGGGGACATCATTCACTATTGACAAAATGTTCCCATCCCTTTCTCCTGGCTTCAAGCAGGATTGTCGCTCAGATTTGCACTTCTGCTGGTTGTGTGATCACTGTCTGTAGTTCTTTCAAGCATTCACACAGTATATGTACGGATAGATTGTATCTGCCCTGCAGGAGCTCCAGCTATCATTCCCATTACCCAGAGGGGAAAGCATCGCTTGGTGATAGACCCTCCGGTGTTTTGCTTCAGCCACTCAAGAAATTGGTTACAATTCTTAAACTGTATAATAAATTCAACATGCACGTACAGATCCAAGGGTAAACTGAGTGCACTAGCATTCAAAGCAGACATATGGGAGTTTTTCCATGCATTAGATTAGATAATAAAAAAGATCTCTTGGCAGGTCTCATAAGGTGACTGGAAGTGTATGCACTCAACAAATCAAATGATGGAGAGCTGTTTGGCAGTCTTTCAGGGCAGCAGGTGGATAAGATTGGTGAATGAGTGTTTTTATTTCTCAAAGTAGTTACTTTTCTTTGCTCATGCTGTGCACCCCATCAGCTCTTCTTATCCACTTGTCAAAGGCTTCCTGCGCACACAGGAGCTCTCAACACTCCTCAGGATGACTTGCCTAAATCCTCACAGTCAAGTGAAAAGCACAGCGGAGGGACTTTCCAATGTTTGATGCTGCACACCACCAGGCAGGAATATGCAACCATTCAGACCTAAGTTTGTGTTTTGCAAACATTAGAAACAACCCATTGTTAGCTTCATGGACACAGTTATTACAATTATTTTGATGGGTGTTATGACCTTTTCACAGGGGTCACAGGTTATATAAAAAACATGGCCCATTCACTGTAGAAGTACTGACCTGATATTTTAGATTTGGGGAAGTTTAAACTCTTAACTCAACCAGGCTTTTGATATTCAGAAAGAAAAGGGTAGCTTATAGTCAATGGGATGATTATGTGACAATGGGCCCCTGGGCACAGACGTGCAAAAGACCCCAGCACCTCCCCTGCAGTAGGAAAACACACAATGAAACATGTTGTATCCGTTTCTGTTGTTTGTCTGTCTCTATGCAGTACTTTTATATTTCTTTGTACTTATTATTTAGCTCTTTGCTGATGTTTTGTGTAAACTGGTCATTTCTTTGAGTCTCGTGGTAGTTTCTTTGAGTCTCTGTAGTAAAAATGTTTCTTTTATTGGTTGTTCTGCTCCTTTTCATTGTCAATTTCTTTCTCTTTTCAGATGTTTTGCATGTCTTTATAGTTATTTTGGTTTCTTTTGAATTCTTTGTGTGTCCCTTTGGTGTTTCTTTATGGAACCTTTGAGTCTCTTTCTGGTTGATATGTATCTCTTTAAGAAACATTTTGTAAATTAAGGCCAGCAAGGCTGTGGCACTATGGGCCTCTGTCTATGCCCAGGAAGCACGTTCAGTAATCCATCCATGCTAGTCCTCATCTGAAAAGCTTTTTCTCTTGCAACATTAAGTTAACAATATCTTTCAAAAAGTCAAACAAAGAAAGCACAAATCAAACCTCTGCCTTGCTTATCCAGTAATTGGAAGCCAAGTAGCAAAACAGTGTTTGCATGAAATAACAGCCATATTTTTTCATCATTTGTTTTTTAAAGACTATTTAGCGCTGTATGCAGGAATGAAGCTGCTTCTTTACATGCAGTACAGTATGTCTACTTCATGGATTCATCTGCATGCTGACTTTTTGTGGACACATGCAGTTAAACTTCAGTCATTTAACGTGATGAGATAAAAGCATCATGTAAGTGTTGGTAAAGTCAAGAACCCTTCACAGATTGTATTGTCTTCATAAATGTAATCTTAATTAACTAGCTAAGTAGCTACAGCTAATAAAATCAAGGAACCAAACCTTTATTTTTAAATGACACATATTACATTTTAAAGTAAAGTGAGGGAAGGATCAGAAAACACTGAGGTTTTTGTAATGTAGATATTCATCCCTCTCATTTAGTACTTCATGCCGAGTGTGTTGTCTCCACTAGTGTCCGACACAAAGCATGACACATAAATGAGCAGTTGGGAGGGAACCACGAGCCGGCAGGCGTCTATTGTTTAACACAATTATAAACACTGACACAGTTGCATCATAGTGATGTGCGGTTCTGTCGTTCTGTGCAGTTTATTGACCTACGCTCTGGTCAAGAGTTTGCTGAGGATTTCAGCTATATTTATAGCTTCTGTTGCCCTTTTGTTTAAGTGGAGGGAGGCATGTTTTCATTTTCAAAGAGAGAAGTGCTTCCCAGAGAATAGTAATCATCTTGGTACAAGAGGAGAGAATTGTGTCATCCAGCTAAATTCTCTTGTGTGTGTAGAATAGTTTAGTAGTGGACAAAAACATTCAGAGTTGGTATGGATGGCTGTGTAATGTGCGGGGGAAATGCTGCTCAGGTTGTCAGTGCTGCTGCTTGTCTGTTTCACAATAAGTGCTCACACAAGGACAGAACTGATCCTCTGAGCCCCTGTACCCTATCTTCCAGTTGGCTACAGGCCAAACAATCTCTGCAGAGGTCCAGGGGACTCTGGAGAAGGATTGTGCTGATGGGCAGAGTTGCGACTAAGTCAAAGGTAGAAAAGAGATCTTCAGTTCATTCCCAACTTCATTGGCATGTTGGCTTTTTGTCTTGGAAAGCAGTTGCAATTGTGACCATGGAAACAACCAAAAACATTGATTTATAAAAGGACATAATGTTTGCTGTGGTTTTCTTCATTGCAGTGTGCAGGGGTTAAGCAGTGTGTGGGTAGATGGGCTCTATGTGTGAACAATATAGGCTGGAGGGGATTGAGAGAAAATGAAAATAAGGAGGTTAGAGATGAAAAGAATACACATAACAATGCTCTCATCGCTGGCCTCATGAGCAGAGAAGGTACCGGGGTGTAACTGGAGCGGGGCATCGATAACAGCTGGGTCAGGACCAAATGTTAAATCTTTTTTTTCATCCCAGTTGTTTTTGTTCATTTGCTTGTTTTATCTTTTATTTAATGGCAATGTTAGCCCCCGACCATTCAGTAGGGGTCTTTTGAATGGGTCTGAAGAGCAGCTTTACATAAGTAGAAGAGCATATCAAAAAACAGGTCCTCTTATTCCAAGTCGCCCTAAACTAGTTCAAGGGTCCAGCCCGAGGCACCCTCATTATTTAGCTGTGGTTAGATGAAAAGGAATGAACTGAATAATCATTATTCAAAAGACTGATAACAGAGGAACATAGGTCAAATCATTTATATCAAACATTAATAAACAAATGAATAAATAAATGTGTAGGAATAGAAAGGGGAAAGATACCTGAATAAAATAAAATGGGTTGTTTGATGAGGGTGTGTTGTGTTTGTCTGAGTGTGGCCTAAACATGGAGATGCCTGTGTGTTTTTGTGTTTATTTGATAGTTGTATGAGGCGGGCATTTTATCCATGAATCAAAAATCTATTATAAGGTTCTTCATTTATAAAATGTTTTTGATTTCCAGTTCAAAAGTTTAGTCTTCTTCGTGGTGATAAACAGGCTGGCGAGGGTAATATTAGCCGTAGTGCTGTGTTCTAAACATTTCCGAAGTCTTGTGTAAATGTTTATGACCCGGTGTTAAGTCTTTGTTTGGATGAACAGCATTGTAATCCTGTTCAACACAGTTCAGCAGAATTTCCATATGGCCTGACTGTGTAGTCAAAATCAACTTTATTGTCAATCTTTTATTTTGTGTCTACAGACAGAGATCGAAATAAAGTTTCCCACAATCCCGAATACATAAACAAATATATAAAAATATGTATATACAGTACCTATATACATATAATCAAAAGACACATTTATACATATGCACATATTAAGACCTAAATAAAAGCACAACAATCAATATATACAAAATAACAGTCATGTAATAGCCCTTTTAGCTTCAAAGATTTTTAACGATTTTATTTTACTCATTAGTTTGCATTCGTATTTTACTTGAGAGTAAGAGAGAATATTCTCTACAAATGGACAGTGCTCTAAATCTCCTCTCATCCATGCTCTTGTATGAGGAGCTAATACAAATACTGCTATGCTTCCTTGCTGACACACTTGTGTGCTATGACACTGCTCAAAGAAAGTCAGTTTGGGTCTTTCAACTGCTGTGACACTTGAAAGGCCATCGTTCCCACCCTGGGGAGTTGACGCTTTGCTTTTCATTCTGAATTGTGAGAGCTTTCAACTCAAAAAGATAAGGAAATAATATGATATGCGTGATTAATCTGTCCTTGATTTCTATGATTAATGACACGACCCTGTGTGTCATCCTTTCGAAAAAAGAATTTTCTATCTTATTTGCTTCTTCTGACCCACAGGATCAGTACGAAAGCACAGCGCCACTCATTGGTGTCTGCAGAATATCGCACAGGAATCAGTTGACAGCTCCGATGAGGAGTTCTTTGATGCCAGAGGTTAGTGTTACATTTTATTCCTCCATTTTATCCTGTCATCACCTTGTAGATTATCTGTCCCTCCAACAGCAGTCACAGAATGATGTGAAAGTGCGTATGAGCATTTTAAACTGACATTTTTTATTCCATACCATAGGGAATACTTTGACTCGAGGAATTTAATGAAATGTAACAGGTAGTCATTTTCATGGATTCTGCTTTTTTTCCAAGTGTCTGGGATACATTTTGGCCCTGAGTGAGACGTATGGTTTACTGTTTCTTCAAGCATCTTTTAGCTTCTTGTTTTAACCTTCAAAACCTACATTTATTGGAATAACCTTGTATCAAAGCCACATGAGTCTCGTTACAGGTTATTCATTCCTGTGGTGAAAAAGGACAGTTGGGTCTTGTTTTTAAAGTTGGGGAAATGTCATGAACAAATCATAAGATTCAGCTAAATATAATGGCAATTTCTCTATGTTGAGGGTGGATGATATTTAAAGTATGTGAATGATTTGTTGTATCACTACATTGAGTGAAAACTGACTTCAGAACAAACCAGACACAATGTATAGCAAATACATTTTCTGTTACCTTTCATCATGCTTAAATGATTTCACTGATGCTTTTTTTTTTAAATATAAATTGTATGCAAGATGTCAGACTGACCAGAAATAGACACACTTGATGACTTATTTTCCACTACTTGTCAGGGTTTGGGAAAAATAGGACCCAAATGCAGATTGAGGAGGAAGCAGGTTTCAAAAGGAAACAAAAGGCGAGCTTTATTTACAAAAGCTGAACACTACATTAAATTTAGCTGAGGCTTTTATCCAAAGCGACTTACAATAAGTGCGTTCGACCAACAAAATACAAACTTGAAGAAAACAGAATCATACAAGTACATCAGTTTTCATAGAGCTAAAACATTTCAAGTGCTACTCAACTGGCTTTAGATAAGCCAGTCCTTTAATAGTATATAAGTGCTCTGTTAAGAATTCTATCGCTCGAAGTGGAGTCGAAAGAGATGAGTTTTCAGTCTGCGCCGGAAGATGTGTAAGCTTTCTGCTGTCCTGATTTCAATGGGGAGCTCATTCCACCATTTTGGAGCCAGGATAGCAAACCCACGTGTTTTTGCTGATGGGAACTTGGGTTCCCCTCGCAGTGCGGGTGCAGCGAGCTCTTTGGCTGATGCAGAGCGGAGTGCACGTGCTGGGGTGTACAGTTTAACCATGTCCTGGATGTAGGAAGGGCCAGATCCATTCGCAGCATGGTACGCTAGTACCAGTGTCTTGAAGTGGATTCTAGCAGTTACCGGAAGCCAGTGAAGGGAGCGGAGGAGCGGCGTGGTGTGGGAGAATTGCAGTAGTCTAGGCGTGAGATGACGAGAGCCTGGACCAGAACCTGCGTCGCTTTCTGGGTCAGCTGGGGACGTATCCTCCTGATGTTGTAAAGAGTGTATCTGCAGCAGCGGGTTGTTGCAGTGATGTTTGCAGTGAAGGACAGTTTGTTATCTAGGGTCACACCCAGATTCCTTGCAGTCTGAGTCGGGGAAAAAATAGAGGTGCCGATGTTGATTGTTAGGTGAATAAAACAAGAATCCATGAACAGGTACAAAGTAGCATCCAAACCAAAGGTGACTGTGACCAACATGAAGGGAGACATGAACGACAAATAATGAACCAACACTGAACACAGGAAGAGACAAGACTAAAAGGTGGGTGGAGGGGGTCTGGAGGACGGGTTTGGGCTGACAGCCCAGGGGCATGGCAGAGGACCAGGAAGGGGTCTCGGGCGGACGGCCTGGGGGCAAGGCAGAGTTCATTGTGGGGGTCTCGGGCTGACGGCCCGGGGGCAAGGCGGAGTTCATAAAGGGGTCAGGGCCACAGCGGGCGAACTCAGGGGGCCGAGCATGAGGGCAAAGGCAGCGGCTGGAAGAGTCAGAGGGCCGGGCCCGAGGGCGGAGACCGCGGCACTCAGGGGGCCAGGCTCGAGGGCGAAGACCGCGGCACTCAGGGGGCCGGGCTCGAGGGCGAAGACCGGACAGCTCCAGAGGCCGGGCAGGACCCGGTGTCGGCCGGACAGGAACCGGAGCCGGTGGGACAGGCGTAGACGAGATCCTGGACATGACATGGGCTGGTGTCAATGGGACCCCGGATGGAGTAAGGGCTGGTGTCGATTGGACCACCAACGCAACAGGGCAAGGAGTAGGCAGGACCCTCGGCAGGACAGGTGTCGGCAGGGTCCCCCACGGAAGAGGACAAGGAGCTGGCAGGACCCCCGGCAAGACAGGTGACGGCGGGACCTCCAACAGAACAGGACATGGGGTTGCCAGGACTCTCAGCGGAACCCCCAACGGCACAGGAGATGGAGTTGGCAGGATCCCCGACAAAAACAGGTGTCGGCTGGACCTCCAACGGCACAGGACATAGGGTTGGCAAGACCCCTGGCAGAAGAGTAGTCGGCGGGACCCCCAACGGGACAGGACATAGGGTTGGCAGGACCCCCGGCAGAAGAGTTGTTGGCGGGACCCCCAGCGGCACAGGACATAGGGTTGGACCACCGGCAGAAGAGTAGTCGGCGGGGCCTCCAACGGCACAGGACATAGGGTTGGCAGGACCCCCGGCAGAAGAGTAGTCGGCGGGACCCCCAAAGGGACAGGACATGGAGTTGGCAGGACCTCCAGCGGAACCTCCAATGGCACAGGACATAGGGTTGGCAGGACCCCCGGCAGAAGAGTAGTCGGCAGGACACCCAACGGGACAGGACATGGAGTTAGCAGGACCCCCAGCAGGGAGGGGTAATCACGAGATGAGAAACAGCCGGGCAGGGAAGGAGAAACACAAGGGCAACAGGTGAACACAATCAGACAATTAGACACACCAGGGAAACTAACGACAGGGAGGAAGACAAGACACAGGGAGAACAGAATAATACAAAAAAATAAAACCATGACAAGACAGACTAAACAAAACCGTGACATAAAACTAAGATTGTGACACTACTAGCCTTTTCACAGTCCCAAAGGGAGTTAATCAGCGAACAAGTGGAATATTTATCCCACCAATTATCCACTACAAGTGCTTTTACCCCTGAGAGACTGAGAGATACTTATCAATCATGTGTTATTATTGTAACATGTTACTATTTAGCCAGGGGTATGTTGAGAGTTTCTGGTGTCCAACATTCCTCATGTCATATACAAGCTGAAAATACGGCTCAGTGGGTTACATATTACAGGCACTGCTCCTTCTCCACTGTGGTTCATGACTGAAATGTTAAGCTGCGGTAAAAAGTCCCATTTTTCGTTTAAGGAAATGTGATTTATTCAAATGTCATTCTCTTTTGTCATTCACTCTCACTTGTTTATCTCATTTCACTCTTCTTGCCTTGACCTTTGATTCTCTTCCTCCTAATTTAGATTTGACTCCTTTTCCCTCACATATTATGCTTGCCAGAAAAACGCATGCTCACCGCAGACTTCTAGAAAAACATTAAATATTTATCTTTATCACATGTGTCACTGAGCAGAGGTGTGTATTGCTCAAAATTCATTTTGTGAGACCGATGTAAAGGTGCCTATCAGAGTTGAAGAAAGCGCCAGGGAATGAGATATCATGTGCATTTGCTTTCCCTATGAACATATGTACTGCATCATCCCCACTTATACATCTGTCGCATGAAATTCCACACTCAGCCGTGAAATATTTTTGTTTGCAGGAGCAGAGATCAAAGAAGGGCTTTATCTTTTTTAATTAAATAGCACGGGGAGAGGCTGCACTCAGGGGCTTTCTATGTCAGACAAAGGCTTATACATAATAAGATGTTTGTCATGTGTGTGGTTTTAATTCATGTTATTTAGTCCATAAAGCATAGTTGGACATTTTATGAAACACTCTTATTCTTTCTCTTGCAGTGGAAAAGATGAAACAGTCGATACCACACAAGTTGAACAATAAATATGGAAATATAGCCAGCAGCAGCTTAGCTTAGCTTAGCATAAAAACTGGACACGGGAAAAAAGTTAGCCTGTTTCTATCCAAATGTCATAGCAAATCCAGCTACCAGCATCTTTTTGTTTTTAATCCACAAAAAAGTGACGTGTTTAAATGAAATGTGTTGCATCGCGACAGGCGACCAGCAGAAGTAATTGCATCGGGCCATTTTTTAAAGTGCTGGAATGCATATTGTTCTTTCATACTTAGACAGAACCAGACCAATAGTTTCAAACTGCTTTCCTTCTTTATGCTAAGCTAAACTAACTGGCTGCTGGATGTCGTTTCATATTTAATGGACTGCCGGGAAAGTGTAATCAATATTCACATCAAACTTCTTGCCGGGAATGAGCGTATTACTCAAAATGTTGAACTATTACTTAAATGCAGGTGTGTTAAATATGGATTTACTATGTAATGGTGTGAGCATATAATTGGAGCACAACGTTTTATAATCATTACTTTTTACACAAAATATTGTGTGTGCTGGGAAAAGTTCATATTTACAAAAAAGACAAATACCCACCAGCATATCTAATATTCAAGCGGGTTTTATCTTTACATTTTAATTATTTTTTAATCAAGAGAGCCATTGCTGAATTGGCTTATGAATAAATGGTTTGCAACAAAATGTCCCAACTAATCAAATCGGCATTTTAGTCCATATGCTCGTGGTGAAGGTACCTCTTATTTTGTTCCCGTCTTTCAATTAGGGTTGTTTGTTTCCCTCTCTAATCTGCTTATTTTTTGGCTGGCTTGTTCTTCAGAGACCCTTTCATGTCTAATTTTCCATCACTAATTGATGAACAACGACCTCTGTGGCGGGCCAATATTTTTCCGTTCTTGTGAAAAACCTTTAATTATCGATTCAAGTTTTAGGAAAGCAAGGTTGTCCAAGTTCACACAGCTCTATTAAAGAAGGAATTATGAAATAGAACAATGCTAAAACAAACAAGAAATGATGGAGGATGTGTTAGAAATGTGTCAGTGCTCAGGGGAATTAGTGGAGCTCAGTCCTGCAGAAAAGGCCACACAGCAAGTTATTCCAAACATAAATATGCGCTCAGTCTGATGCATCCCCTTAAAAGGGAAACAGAACAAGGTCATAAAAAGATTGTTGAAATTATGACCCAGTGCAGTTACTCAATGCAAGACTGTGACTCACAATCTGCACTTCATATGAGAGCTGGTATACAGAGAGCTGGTATCATTTATTTCTAACAGGCGCGCTGGATATATGTTTTCTTTGGCCAAAAGCAATTTCAGCTTTTAATAGAGAAGCATGGACAAACTGAAAGAAATTACACTGAAGAACGATGGAGAGGGTGTTTGTCATATATTATTAGCCTATACCACTCAAACTCTCACAATAAGCCCGGGGGTTTTATTTATGTTGTTATGATGAATGTTTTCATCCACACTGCCTAACCCATTGGAGCCAGTAAAAACACCAGAATTAATGAAGACTGTCAGGGATGTGCTCAATGTTCTGCTAAAAAGGGGAGACCTGACTGTTATTGTTTTTTTATTATCTTCTTTTTTTATCATAGTGCTTTTCTTTCTATTTATCTCTGTATGGATTTTTTTCTAAATGTAATATATTTTCCGGAATCTCTTATGAACAAGACAAGGCACCTCAAAGGGCTCATGCTTGAACTTGAGTGTTTACAAATGGCTATATTCAGATGATCGTTCTGTGAAAAAGTGTTAAAGTGCACTGTACTTCTGAGATGCAGAACAAAGCTTTGTGTGCAAGATGAAAGTGCAGGTCACAAGTATAAGACATTATCAGCCCATAACATTTCAAAGAAAACCATCACCATAAGAGATGACGTACATCCCATTGGGTAGTTTGGTGTTTTCTTATCAATCATACTGGGTCAACAATGTAGGACAAGTATACTTAGTTTTAAGACAATACAGCTCAACAATGATCCTAATCATTTGGCCAAAGCAACAACGGAAGTATGAAGTGTCATTTATTGACTTGCGGCTGGTAGTCTACCATTTGTTGCCTATTTAAGACTGAAATCTCCTCACTTGTTTTCACAAACATTTTGCTTCAAGGTTTTTGGACCTAGCCATCAGCAGTTGAGGTTGCTTTGGGACATCTTTTTATTCTGGCAGCGTCATGGGCCAGTGACATTTGCTTTACCAATTTAATGTTCCTTTTTAAAGCTTCTTTAATGTAGACTAAATCACTTTTTGTAGATCTGTGTCTGCCAACACTCTGGGTCAGCAAAGTTAAGACTTTTAAGATAAGATAAAATGTCAACTGAATATCAAAAACCATGACCATTTTTTTTACCATTTGGGTCCTGTCAACTGGGTGATTACAGCTCAAGATGAGTTCATTTGAAATGTTTCTGGGGCTGATTCAATAACACAAGCAGCTTCTCACAGAATGCACATTACCAATGGTACAATTAAAGAACATGTGTAATCAAAATTAAGGGTTTTAGGATTAATGCTGTTCATTTGTTGAGTCAAATTTCCAAGTTAAAATCCATGACCTGTCTGTGTGTGTTGTTTCTAATATGAACTCAGTAACAGCTTGTTCAGTTTCCATCATTTTTAGATTGTTGTGTGTCAGTCAATGTGTGCCATGATGTTAAGGGACCTCAGATGTTGGCTGGATGGTTTGAAGCTGTCGTCTCTGTTGATGGACTCCTGTTACATCTGCACACTAGCCCCATAGCAAATCTGCACTCAGACACACAAACTAAAACACACTCTCAGGATCAGTTTTGTCACATTGTCGCAGCCCCATCGAGGTGGCCTGCAGGGATGATGAAAACAGAGGTGTAACACAAACTGCTGTCAGAGAGTCTCAGACATGCAGACAGATTTAAGAGGAGATATTGAATGGCGTCATGGCCCGTCCACTTTCTCAATCACTACCACCATGCTTTTCCCAGCAAAGAGAGGTAAAGGTCCTGTTTATCTATAATCCAGATACAGAAGCTCTCAAATGTGACAGTTCAAATGAAAGAAAGGAGATAAGTAGGCATTTGAAGCTAACAATAAAAGAAGAAAAGCAAACTCTGAAGCACTCTTCTTACCAAAAGGTTGAAATTTCAATTGTAGTGGTTCACACAGAGAATGCACTTTTCTACCATTGAAGTGTTAGCAGCTTTGTGCAGAAACACGGTGGAGCGTCATACATTTGTCTTTATACAAGCCGTTATAATAAAGGCTTATAAACCACTTAAAATGAAGAGCTTCAGGCATGTATTGTCTTTGATGTTGTTTTGACATAAAAGCACCTTTTACTGAATTTCTTTTACACGTTTAAATATTGCAGGCTCTGCTCTGAAATCAATGGTTTTATTTTGCCAAGAGCTATATTTTTCTCAATGCTCAGTGGCATAGAGAACATTTGGCTCTGTTTTTGGGTTGAGGATACAGTCAGTTTAAACACAATATTTAGATTTGTTTCGCCATGTGAGTTTATATTAAAAATGTTTAAAAGAAAGCTCAATAAATGAGCATTTCTTAATAATTTAACCCTGTTGAAGTAATTCTGCTGATAATAGCTTCAGTGTGCCAAATTAGGACCTACACATATTTATTTATATTTCTGAAGTGTAGGATTGTCTCATGATTTGTTATCTCATACACAAGGTCATGTTCAGAATTGATGCTTGGTGCTACATTTAGATTTTTTGTTCATATCTGATTTCTTTGTTTGGCTATTCACACTATTTTGACCATGTGGCCAATATCAGGTTTCAGTGTGATCTGGTAAAGGTCCTCAAATCACCGGGATGCTCAAAAGAACAAAAGCAAAGATGTGACATGCTTGTCACTGTCTTAGAGAAGTAAACAGGTAGTTCACTGAAGTCAGTATTCACGGTTTCATTTATAAATAGGAACCAGCTGAGTCAGAGATGGACATTTTGTATGAATTGCGATACGACATCACAAACGGAGGATGCATTCAAAATAACAGATTCCATGTGATTTCTGGCCCTTTTACCTGCAGTCTGAATGCATATATCAATACATCTCAAATGGATATTTGACTACAGGGTTTTAGCTCCTTGGCTGTGTTGCTTTGTCTGTGGTTAGCAGCAGCAGCGGGAGGTATTTATGCAGAATTGCTTTCACTTGCAGTTTACGCCATCTGAATATTCTGATGAATTGAAGGGCCCCTCCACAGTAAAAGTGAAAAATCATACCTCTCTTCTTCTCAGCATACTGCTGGTATTTACTTTTGCCTCACAACCCCTCAGCATCAATCAACCTCCGTTTATTTCATATGTTTGTACAGCTACACACATTTGTGCACAGGATTACAATACTGAATGTGCCTTCAGGCTGCTTCAGGGAATGCCAACTCATTTGTCAATATATTCATTGATGCTGTGTACTTTGTGTTTATCCAGATTTACAATTTGATGACAGGAATTTAAATAATTTCAGGCTAAATCTGTCTGGTGTTAGCTACTCCTACAGTTAAATTCATAATAAATTGCCACTGGAAGTAAATTATGTTTATGTGTAAGTAGCCTATTTAAAATAATAATTAAACTTGCTGGTACAATTATTTGTACTTGTACTTGATAAAAGATTTTAACCAAAAATTATTATTCAAAAGAAGAAGGCAAAAGGATGATTTGTGCGTTATTACTTTACTATATTACTCTTTTGTTGATTTTAGTGTGAGCAAGCATTTTAAATGCGTCTGCATTTTATTACATTACATATCATTTAACTGCCGCATTTATCCAAAGTGACTTACAATAAGTGCAAAAGCCACAAAGAATCAAACTCCGAACAACAAGGAAAGTGCAGATATATTCACTTCAAGCAAGTTCATCTCTTAAACTCCAAAGACAAAGTCATGAGATGTGGAAGCAGCACATTGAAATGGTTAAAATGCTTTTCACAAACATATCACGCGACTCAAGCTGGTCCTCACACTGATAGAAGTGTAGGAGCACATAGACACGCATCTCATTCCCCCATGATTTTGTTTGTCTGAGCTCTCGGTGAAACAATGTGTCTTTAAAGTAATTTACTCCATTCCCTCGCCTATCGTCACTCACTAATCCTACATCAATATCCATGCGCAGCACCGAGAAAGAGTAAATGAAAGATAGATTTATTCCATCTCTTCTCAGAAATCTTTTGTTAAATTCCTAAGAAACCAGTCTCATAAGATAGTGTATTTACTCAACATTCCCGTATCTTGTTTGCATGTTGTTTAACGTTTTTTAATGTATCATTTGTATTTTGTCTACCAGTAAACCTCTCTGGTTGTTGATTACATTGTGGCTGGGTTTCAGATTTTGGGAGTGTTTTAACCAGCTTTTACACCTTGGTGGTATTCCATGTCCTACAAGATTAAAGAGGAAATTAAATAAGGAGTAACACATACTGTATAAGCTATTTGGGAATATGCACAGTTTGGTGTTGGAATAGTACGTAAATTGCGTGTTGCAAACACTCAACATCAGCTTGAGTGGATTTGACCCACAGACCAATACATTTCTCATTGTGAAGCGGTCCCTGCAGGTGGCAATTTCACTGATTACTTTCCTCTCCCATTGAAGATGTGTTATTGGGGGAAATCAGTTGCTGCAGGGTTTGATTTGAGTGAAACTGCTTCACAAACAAACCTGCTTCGTATATATTGGCTGCACAATGATAAGCAAGGATAAGACAGAAATAACACGTATAGAAAGTGTGTTCAAATAACCATGATCTTTCTATTAAAATAATACAAAGAAAACAGACCACCTATTGAAAATATTCAGGCCATATGCAGAATTTCCACATAAAATAAGTTGTATCAAATAAACATACTGTACATGAAGGGCTGCTGTTTTAAGGAGCAGGCTATACAAATAAATCTGTAACAGTGGGATACACAATAACTTTTGATTAAATGTGTTGCCAAGTGGCCCATATGACAGCTCTAGGAAGACAAGATGTATGAAGAAGATATACTCCATTTTGAACTCATATAAAAGGCTTCTTGCACCATACAAACAAAACGAAAGACATAAACGAATGAGTTAAAGGTTTTGTATTTTCAGTGTGTGTACAGTAAACAATAATTAAATCTCAACAACATGTAAAAGTTCCACACAATTTCTTGTGTAAATTATCTTAAAATGTATATTTGATCCAATTTTCAGATTACGCACGTATTATTATTATGATATATGCTTATGAGCTGTAGTCATGGTGATTTTAAGGCCATCCATCTGACTGTTTATGCCATTTTAGAGGGACTTGAAGGAGCCTAAAAATAATGCCAGAGATTGTGTGTTAGTCATTCCAATGCTAATTCCAACTAATGCAGGATGGTAAGATCAAGAAACAGAGTGATAGAGATCACCTGAGGTCATTTTCTCATTGTTCAAAAATCGCAGCATCCATTTCTCTCTATTCCACTTGACACTTACTCACCGTGAGCTGACAGGTTGAAGGATGTTTCTAAATCTAATTTTTCTCTCCCTCTGGGTTTCTGACTGCAGGCAGATCTCACTTGTCTTTTTTCTTCTGTTGTTCAAATTTGATTTTGCATGTATTCCAAACACAACAGGCATTATTGTTCCTGGCCTCATTATCAGGATTATTTGTATATTTCATTTGTTTTTGTTGCACATTTTGCTCCTCCAAGAGCTTATGTTGTGTCTGCGAGGTGCACCCCTCGAGGAGATGAGTCAGTAACCTGCATTTACAGGGTGTAAAGCCTGCTTTAAATTCTCCTCCTGTCCAAACAGAGGCTTACTTACACCGTGCGACGCTTGGCTTATATCCAAGTCTGTCTGTGTGTGTGTCTCTTCCTCTCTCCTCTCCATTTTCTTTGTGTTTTTCTGTGTGTGTTTGAATCATGTGTGTGCACTCTGTACCTTCATCATTAATTACAGCTAGTGTTACATCTGGAAAGAGGGAAGAAAGTGCGTCAAAGGTGGAGGGAGACAGAGCAGATAGGAAAAGACTAACTGTGACCGTAAGACAGACCACTGTATGATCCAAATGGACATGCGGTGTAGACTCCCAGAGTGTCTTTCAGAGCTGCCAGGCACGAACGTTTGAGAGAGGAGAGAAGTCGTGTCAGGTAGAGGGTTTTCTCCCTGCATGACTCACCCTGTGTCAGACTGAAAGGCAGTCTCAGACGAGCGTATAACCATTTTGGTCATGTTGAACCACTCTTTTAGTTTGATATTCTCCACTACAACAGAGCACGTCATTCACCATGTGTGGGAGTCCATGTTTTAAGTTATGCTGGCTGTTTAGACCTCTGCTCAGGCTTAATTGTGTGATATAAATAAACACGAAAACCACACTGTTCACTTTGATTTTCTCTTACAAGAAACGTTGACTAACCTGGGGTTTGTTTACGACCTGTTATGACTATTCTTGCTTGTTATCCCTACCCTTTTTAGAGCAATGTTTCACTATTTAGAGAAAGCAATTAAAAAACCTGATGATGGTCTACAATGAACATATTGCTGTAATAAACCTTCCTTAAAGATATCATGTGGATGTTTTGACTGTTAGCAGCACTATGGAGCAATGTGTTGATGAGCAACAATGGCCGTAGCCAGCTGCTGACGTTTTGACATCTGTATCTAAAAGATCATTGTATTGCTATCTGTGCGCGAGAGACTAAGTGGTAAAGATGTGCAGGGTCCTCCAGTGACAACAAATTTGAGCTCCCGCAGTCATTTACACTTAAAAACTATGAATAATGAAATCTTGATGTGATATTATGTGATGGGTTATGCCCTGTAGTTATTATAACAACTATAACTACAACTGTTTTTCTCTATTATATCCACGGTTAATAGCAACATGGTAATAACATTATCAATGTGTCCTCCAAAGGTCCAGGGTATACACATATTTTTAGCTCATGTAACATGGATATGAACACTGCAGGTTTCATTTCATTATGACGCAGCACATGGTGTGGCAAATATGACTTTGAATTTGTATTAGCTAATAAAAAAGCAGCAGCCAGTAATGTGGCTGAAGATGTAACACTGCTTCCCGTGGAGGGTGGATAAACACAGATATAAATCTGGTGGGCCTGCTTGATAAACATGTTGTACCAAAGTCTTTAGGGTGTAATTCATATGTGTCAACATCATTCTGAACACATTTACATATTATCTTTGGCAAAGGCAGCACAGTAGCTATTCCATTTGTGTTCAGTCATGACAAGCCATGTGCATGTTTACCAGACGCTGCTGTCTCCCATGTTGTTGTTGTGTTTTCTTGTATTGTTTACTTTAAAAAATCACCTGATTGACTTTGATCAGTTGGAGCTTCAAGAACAATAAGTTTTCATATTATTAATATGCGGAGAGGAATGTGTCTCTGTCTTATGCTGTAATGTCTAACTCCTTGTGTGTGTGGGTGTGTGTGTGTTTTTCTGTGTGTGTCTGTGTGTATGTGTGTGTGTACTTGTTGTGGGTGTTTCTATGTGTGCCCCAGCAGATGTTATGGAGGGGAAAAGCGCCATTCTGCTGGGCATGAGTCAGTGGAACTCAAATGACCTGGTGGAGCAGATCGAAACTATGGGACACATGGAGGACCAGTCGCATGGTACAATACACACACAAACACACACAGCAACAGATACACACACATGCTACACACACAAATTCACAAATGTGTAATCATATTTATGAGTCACTGAATGATGATAATGGTGGATATGGTGGATGAATTGTAGCTTCTATTTAAAGCTGTATGAAGTCATGTTTGAGTTCTAGGGGCAGAAAGACTAAAACAAAAAGGAAAATAATCCTGGTTTCATTTATCGAGGGGTAATGGGTACAGGAAAATTGCTCACTTCAACTGTGCTGAGACCCACTATAAATCAACACATTAACACTGCAGGGGGTTGTGTTAGTGTGTGTTTATTACTACAGGGTATGAAAGGAAAGACGGATTAAAAATTATGTCATCTCTGAAGACCTATCAAACATAAAGACTTTTATTCATCTTTGAGGTGCAATTTTATAGCCTAATTGTAAGTAATATTTTTTTCATGATATAAATTAGTACAAGGCTCCCTTGGAGATTATATTTATCATCTCAATTGGACACACAAGGTTTAATACATTATTTTTTATAAAAAGAAAAGTGCTTGGGAAAATGCTGTTGCACTGTGGTGTGAACAAAGCTGGGACAGGAACCCACAGGACACAGTGTTATTGGCTGTTTGTGCGCAGCATATCCAGCAGAAAAAAAGCAAAATGGGCTTCCCATAACAGATGTGCTTCTGGCCATCTAACAACATGTTTTTTTTCTCATTTACGGGCATTCAGGCGATGCCTCGGTCAACCAACTCCTGCGAAAACATCTTAGTAGTTCACAGTATAATGTAAAAGGGAAACGATTGGAGGCTCCATGCTGGCAAAGGGTGAACATTTTGTCATTGAGGCTTTATATGAGCCTGAATAAACGAAAGCACATAGTGAGCAGCAGATACACATAATTGTGGCTAAGATCTAACAATGCAGATCCAACAATGCAGTAAATGTGTTTCGAGCTCAGTCCTCCTGCTCTGTGCTCGTAGATGCCCGAGGAGGAGCGCTGAGCTCGAAACATGTCTGTGTTCTGCTCTCTTGCTGCGGTGCCTTTATGCGCATCTGAAACATCGTTTGAAATAAAAATTGTTGCAAACAAATAGGTCCAAATCTTTTTCACAGCTGCCATAAAAATCCTTTAAACAAGACCTTACAAGATACAAAAGGATTGAGCACAGATGTGTGTGCGTGCTCAGCTTCCCCTTGCTCTCTCTTCGTTTCTGAGTCCTTTCCCCCAAATATAAATTGGTAAATTAGGCACAGGAAAACAAATAATATGGGAACATATTCTTCCATGCTCAATATACTGAATGTATTTTCTGTTCAAGGTTAAGCTCGATTCCTCAGTGCTGTCAAAGATCCTGAAAACTGCTGTTCTTTATTTTTGACTCTTCTTGAACCTTTCTGAGAGAATAATCCTCTCCTGTACATCAAACACTGTCTACATATGCTTTGTTATTGTGCTCATCATAAGGAGCAATAACATGGACAGATGCTGTGCCTATAAACAGCAGAAATATGTTTGAAGCAAACAGCACCGGCAGGAGGATGATCATATGTCAGCAGGTTTACATATTAGTCCTCAAAAAGCTTCAGATCCAAATTGATAGCTTTCTCCAAAATGAGAACGTTTATTAGATTCATGTATCACAGTCTCAGGTGTGATGTATTGACACTAACTCAATGACATATCACCCAGAGGATTAACAGCACAGTATTTATCATACACTCACAATTGTTTCCCCTTAAGATCATAAATCAGATTTATGCAGACCAGTCATTTCGTAATGTGATAAAAGGGGAATTAAATTTGTTCCCAGTTGTCAGGAGTAAATTGTTTTTCTAGCCTTTTTGTCAATCTCTATTATGGTTTCAAAGCTATGTGTGACAGATGAGTAGTGCTGTTACCTATCAACATATCATACACTTCAATGATTTACCTTGTTTTTTAAGCTATATCATTTATACATGTATTTGTTTGCTACATAAGCTTCCCTATGTCACAAGACAGCAGGTGATAAAAACAATGTGGCTTTAAATTGAATGGCAGCAAAGAAACAAGCACAATCAGTTCAACAACAAAGCGCTAAATCCATTATATTAACATGGATTCGATAGCAACAGTGCTTCACAGCTCCCCTGTCAGTCCTGTGCTGTTAGCAATCAATTCGTTTTGGATTTTGTTTACTGACAAATGAACCGGCTCCCGGCGTAAAGGCCAGCTCTGAGGTCTGACAATCTGAAGTGAGAGCTTTTAATCACTGAGCTTCAGTGTGAGTGCAGTCTGGTCCTGCAGAGATGAAAGAACGCGCTCCTGCAGGGATGCTGTACTAACTCATGTGGTGGTAACTGGAGAAGTGGGTACACTGTGAATTTTTTACACCCCCCACACATCCATTAACAAACCACTCACAAAGTCTAGAAATTACCTGTGAAGTGGTCAGAGCTGCCCTAGTTGGTGAAGGATAGGTTATATATCTTTTTTAAGGTAATATTCTGTGTTTTTTCCTATGAAAAGAATGAAAACAAACAATACATTCCTGCTACTACTAAACAAATATTAAATATTGCTAGTCATACCCCACTAAAAACAAAACTCTTTTTTAAGAAGAGTTACGGGTTTCTGTAATGAGCCTCAGCAGTCTGAGTTGGACGTATAAAGCGAGTATCTTCCAATGTGATGTTGTCTGTAGTGCAATAAATGGGCAACTGTTTTCAATACCCTTTATAATATGTCGGTGTTGAAGTGAAGTGTAATATTAAAAATACTGATCATAAGAATACAGATATTATAAAGCACAGAGCAAGGTGACTGACGAGAGCTGTTGATTGCACATGACAGGATGTATCTTCCTCGTACAACTGTCGACAGTTCCAGTGAGTTCTCTCGGCTCCTGCATCACATCTCCGATCACTGTTACTGTGCGCCATGTCTCCATTACGGACAGGTGAGCTGGTACTCATATCAGTGGTGCTAAAGAAGTTAAGCATACATTCACCCAATTACCTCAATTTGCATTTTTATTTCAATTGCTTGCATATCTTCCTTGCTCCACACTTGTTAGACGCCAGGGAAAGATGGAATGACACAGGAGTCCTCGGTTGGGAAATTGGACATCCTCGTTCACTGGAGCATCAAGGTTAACCGACGTCCCTACATTTTAGCGTTACTACTGCATCACTTGTCACTGGCCTTAATGCGTAAGACATCCCTCATAGTGTAGTATCGTATTTAGTTCTATATGTATATTTTCAACAAAATATATACAATTAATTCTGCTTTTAATTATGAAGTGTAACCTCAAGGAATACGTCTCTGATAACTCTTTTCCTATTATGGCTCATGACACTTCTTGTTATGTAGCAATAGCACTTCCTCATAGACTGCATCCGTGTATCCTTGCTTTCGTGGAAGCCTTCTTTCTTCTGTTTCCTCTCTTCATTCTCCTTTGAATGTCCCCACACACCGTTTGTCTTGTTCAATTTGTCACTGTTAGAGTAATTTGATCAATGCTGGAAACCCTGAAAGCCAAAATAAATCCAAACACATTTACAGTACAGGGTGCCATGCAAGTCCTTCCATTTCTGACCTCGAAAACGAAATGAAAGGACTGATGATTATTATCTTCTTTTTGTGATTATTGTGTAAACAGCTCTAGCATGTTCCTCAGGTGAATGTTCATAAGTAGGCCCTTTATGTTTTCTATATACAATTGTAACGTTTCTAGGTGACAGTTTCTGAAAAAGACAGATGCAGTGCAGTTCAGTTGGCACCACTGTTGTGTTACTTACTATTCATCAGTGTGGATTCTGACATCATTATGTTACCAGTTATAATTATAGTTGTCGTTTTTGGAGTGGACAGCCCTTGTGTACTGGTAATTGCATTCTCCCTCTCTGCGCTCCCTGTCCCTCATACTTATGTTCCTGCACAGTCAAACTCTACCAAAATAGAAACACTCCCCAACACAGTGCTGCAAACAAATATGAGAATGCTGCTGAGGTTCCTTAGTTGTTTGTTTACATCCTACACTTGCGGGGGCACATGCATTTTAAAGACATCGATTAGCTTGGTGAAACCGGGCATAGCAACAGCAATGAAGATCTCAAAAAGCACCACCAACTACAAATGGCTGAGGTCATACTGTATCCTCTGATAAAGAAAGTGGAACATAAACAGAATCATGTAGTGTTCAGGGGGATTATCAAGAGTTATAGAAGGAAACATCTGCTTGATGCTACTGAGAATTATGTTAATGGTGCGATGATGTAATCCAAAACAGTTAAATGGCTATTACATGTGCGCCAACCAAAACATTAAGAACAAAGAGATTATGAATCTCCATAGAGCGGAAGTTGGGTGCTAATTACTTCTGAGTTTCTTGCTATGAGTGACTCCTTTCCCCTAAAACTGTGGAGCTTTCAGCCTCTCCTTTGTTCATCCAAATGAATGGTCTGCTCAGTTTATGTTGCAGGTACAGTATAAAGCGTGATACTATCATGTTGAATCGTCATATCTGAAATCTAATGGATCACGGCAGATAAAACTCCTCACTTGTTAAATTATTATGATGTATTTCTCGTGGTTCATTTCAAAAGGAGAAGTCGGGATCAGATTGTGTCGTAGTAATCGGGAAACCTTAGACTATTCAGCCTGTGAAGCAGTTGAGTGGCAACCTCCACAACACTTTTATCTCCATCTATTCGTCGGTTCCTCAAATACATTTCCCTCCCTCTGCTCTTCATCATTCCATCACCCCTCTTTTTTTTCTCCTCAGCTTCTCTAACCACCCATTTGCCACGGGCCTTGCTGCTCCTTGACTCTCCTCCCATCGCCTCACCTCATCATGTTCTTATATTTCCACCTCTCAATCTTCCTACATTCATAACTCCACAAGCCACCGGCTACTGTAAAGTCTTTCCCTCCCAACGGAGGCAACGTTGATAGTGACAGACAGGAATGCCAGGAGCACAACAGCTCCTTATTGTTCTGCTGCACTCTTTCTTCTTCATTGCTTCCCTGTGACGTTGTGCGATCTAGCATCAGCCAATACTCAAGCATCTTCCGGGCTCCCCATCTGTTCACTATGCAAACACTCTTACCGGCATATTTAAGCTGTGCTCTTTTTATCTCAATCTTAATTCACTCACTGATGCTGTATACTTCTGTCTAACCTGAAATAACTGCTGTTACATAAGCATCTTTTCTTTTTGTTAATTGACAGACTCCATGATAAACTACTAACTCCGACTGTCGGCTACTTCTTTGTGTGGGCTGCCAAGCTGGGATAAAATTAACTGAAATGAATGCGTCAGTGAAATCATGCAGGGATGACGTAGTTATAAGTCCTGCCCAACAACCAAACAAAAACCATACATAATATCCTCTATTGTGAGAATGTAGTTTCCAGTGACCCAGAGAGACATGTATTATCCATTCTCTGTGGAGTGCCACAGCTTTCTCTTCTTCATGCACCCTGTCGCTCTATTCAGAAACACATGCGGAGAGAGAAGTGGAAAGAAAAAATACATTTAAGATAGAGACTCATCTGTATTCTGCTGCACATCACCTTCCCTTGGTCATATTTAGCACAAGTTCCTCACAAAGGCACAATCGCATAGGTTTCTCTTGCATGGCTGTCTCTCGAAAACAAAACTAAAATACTTAAAACGGCTGCAAAGATAAAAGTAGCAGAATTATAATAGGAGACAGCACACAAAAAGCGGGAGAGGGGAGAAAATGATAACAAGTGACTCGATGTCAGGAGTGTCTATCTGCCTCATCTTTTATGTTTACAGTCGGTTTCTATGTGCTGACTATTAAGTGTGTGCATGTCTGCGTTTCTGTGTGTATGTGGTTCTGACAAGATATAAAGTAAGAAATGCTGTGTTCCCACTTTGAGAGCATATAATCACACCCAAACAACTCTGTTGCTGCCTGCTCTGGAGGAGTTGGATGGGAGATGGGGGGAAGAGACGTTTGAAATGAAAGGGGACACACACGTGCAGAAAGCCACCTATTGTACTGCTGATGGTTAACACTTCCCTTGAACCCTTTAGAAATGTTGATTGAGCGTTGTGGTCATAAGTGTTTATGTGGTGCAGAATTGCCTTACAACACGTCATTGTAGCGAGGTAGAAAAAGGTCAATTCCCCCTATTACTTATTACTGTGCCTTTCCATTAAGCTACTTCTTTCTGTGATGTGGTGCATTAATGACTTTCCTTCATCTAGTGCTTCACATAATAATTTACTTCTGCTCTTATTTCCAATCAGTGTAATTTATTTGTGCAGTTTTCCTTAGAGGAATTAAAGCTCTGAGGATATAGTAACTTGTGTTTTTCAAAAGCCATTAACCACTCTTAGACAAATGTGAACTTGGGCTATATCATTAGAAACTACTTCGCTAACAATTGTCTTTTCCAAAATCCTTCAAAAACCGTTTAGCGTGTTTGACTTCACTGATAATAATCCAGTAATCATTTAACTACTCTTCCTGTGTTTATTTTCTCACATTTAGTTTTTTACCTCCAGCTTAAGTGTTTTGTGCGGCAACCAGTTTGATCAATTATTCACATGACATTTCAGGGTACATTTGTCAACATGTTTATTCCAGGGTGCTTGGTGAATATAAGATCAGCATGCCCCTTGGTACAGCCACTGAATGAGCCTCTTGCCAAACTTACACCGGCTGTATTTGTGTGTGTCTAGCTGTTCTCATTCACAATACTTACATCTACGAAAAGTAAGGCACTTATTTTCATATATTCATATATGTAGGACTTGCATAGCTGCCTTTAAACAAGTAAGGGGGTGTAGTTTAAAGAGCGTCTCAGGGAGGAAGTCTGAATGGATAGATGGTAAAACAAAAACGTTCCCCTCCGTGGAGAGCTCTGTCCGAGTCAACATTTACTTATTTAAGATGCAGGGGGTTACGTTGGCGCTCTGCTCACTAGTCTTGCTGGAAATGTATAGGACAACGTACAATAACGTTTACTTTTCCGTAAGATACAAACTGTTTTAGAAGGATTTGTTGAGTGTGTGTGTAGGAGGAAATCTTGCAGTACAGCAGCATGTAGACAGTGCGCAGCTGGGATCTGTTAGGGATAGACTGTGTGTGCGTTTCACTGAATGTATAAATGTCTATGAGTGAGTTGTGCTGTGTGCATGTGTGTGTGTCGGCAGGTTGGTCATGCAGTGGAGCTGGTGGCGTCTCCTGGGGTCTTTTCGTAGTAGGGCAACACAACAGACCCTGATTCCAGCAGCAGTGAGCAGATGGCTGAGTGTGTTAGCATGCCTGCACCGTGCCAGGGGTCAGTGGGGGATGTTTAGCCAGTCAGGAGGCAGCGCACCTCCAAATGAGATCCCTAACCTTGTGCTACTTAACATGACACACTTTCCAATCAAGTGATACATGACCTCTTCACCTCCCTTTTTAAAATGTCTATCATCTTACCAGGTAAATTATTTACATATATCATACGTATAGAAACTCTTATGGTTCTGTAACCCATGCAATCAACTTGTGACTGGGGACTGGGGACCTTTCTCAAAAAAAGGAAAGAATTCCACAATTTGTTGTTACAAAAAATAGATTGCTTTTCTTCCATCCATGGAGATCGGTTGCATCTATTCCTTAAATCCGTGGACACTGTGTGTTTCTAGCGTGCACTTTATGTTGCTAATACATCAGCTGCTTCACATTGAGCCTTGAAGAGGAGTCTTGGTTGCAGTGCTGGGTTCTCTTAGCATATTTTGTTATGTTCTTGACTGGAGTGCAAATGACATGCTCAGTGAAGTGATGTATTTTCAGAGACTTGTCAAACGAGTGCTTATGATCTGGACATTGAGAGGTTTCTTCTGTGATTTATTTGGGTTGGGTGGACAGTTGTTGGTGAGAAAGTTGCTTCTAGAGTTGCCAAAGGGTGGGGCATAACAGTCATGTCAATTAAATGATTGGCATAGAGGTCAAGAGGTGCTCCTACTTATGACCACAGCAGGTCATTTCCATAAAGATACTCCATGCCATAATGTAAAGAGCTGGTTGCCCTCTGATTACAGGAAATATGATATTTCTAACGCCATATTGTTTATATTGATAATCATTCCACAACTATGTACGGTACTAGAAGGTTTTCATAATCAATTCCCACAAATGTTCTGTAGAATTCAGCTAAAATTAAAAAGGCTTCACTGTAGCTCTCTAATGAGTCAGTTCACACTCCAGCAGGCAGGAAACTTTCAGGGAATTTATTCATGTTTGTATTCCCTGGTAAGATAAATATCCCATCTTCCCCTATGATGAATGCAGGCTTTTGGCTGTGGTGGAAAACCTGAGAGGAAACACATAATAAAAACTTGGCATGCTGCAAAAAGAGACAACCGTTGGTTTGATGGAGGGATTACATTGTGTATCATAGTTGCACAGACAGAGTGACATACAAGAGTAAACTAACAGACTTGGATCAATAAATCAATTTCACCCTCTCTTATTGTCACGGTTTGTGAAACAAGCAGGACCCAAATGCAGATATAAACTGAAACTTCCTTTATTTCAAGGCTATGATATATATGTACAATGACAAAACAGAACACTCACCGCAGAACTAGTCAGGGAACAAGACGAACCGACCAAGACAGACAGAAAACCCAGAACTTAAATACACACAAGACTCAATCACACAACAAGACACAGGTGAGGAGGGAGGGGAAAACACAGGGGCCCAGGTGAATATAATCAGACAATTAGACACACCAGGGAAACTAATGACAAGACAATAACCCAAAGGAAAACATGACATGGAAAACAGCAAAAACACCCAAACCTACAAAACTATAAATGTGACATAACATGAGAATCGTGACACTTATTCAACTCTCCTACTTCCCTGTAGAGCCTTTTCATCTTCACAACCCCTCCAATTTTCTCTTTCTCTCTCATAGATAAGCTTACAAATATTTTAGACTGCAGTACATAATAGATGCACTTCGTATACCTGCAGTGAGTGTGTGCCTCTCTGGGCTATGAGCCACTGGAAATGGCCGTGAGGCTGCTGAACTATAGGTTACTTACGTAACCCCAGTTCTCAGAGTAACATGAAGTGAGATGTCTCACTATGGGATGCGCCTCAACGCATATGCACCAGAAGCATCAATCTCATTACGCCAATCCTGATTGGCTGGTGATCTTGACGCCAACGTCAGGGAATCCACCAACCCTATAAGTAGCTTGCGCCACGACGCAGGCGTCATTCAAAATAAGCACCTCTTCTCGCTTCGCCTCAGCAAGAAGGGCCGTCAGGTGAGACATCTCACTTCATGTTACTCTGAGAACTGGGGTTACGTAAGTAACCTATAGTTCTCATTCATAACACTCCGTTCGATGTCTCACTATGGGATATTGAGACTCCCGCATTGCCAGACATGCTTATCTCGAAAATCACCAACACAAAAACAGAACTTAACAGGTAGAACCCTGTCCCAATACGGGGCCCAGCACTGCGCGGGCCACACTTGGAGCAGAAACATCTAGCCTGTAAAAGCGGACAAAAGTGAGCGGCGAGGACCAGCTCGCTGCTGCACAAATGTCTTGAATGGAAACACCCTTGAACAAAGCCCAGGATGTAGCCAATCCACGAGTAGAATGAGCGCGCAGGCCCGTTGGTGCCTGCAAACCCTGACTCGTATAAGCCAGAGCAATCGTCTCCACAATCCAGTGGGAGAGCCGTTGCCTGGTAACGGGCTTGCCCTTATGAGGGTTAGCCCAAGATACAAAGAGTTGGTCATTGCACCGAAACTCTTTCGACCTGTCCATATAAGTGCGCAAAGCACGAACCGGGCAAAGCAAATTCGGCCGCTGTTCCCCAGAGGAACCTAGCGGTGAAGGAAATGCCTCAAGGTCAATGGGAGTGCATGAGCCAACCACCTTAGGCACAAAGGCCGGGTTGGGCTTCAGCAATACTCTCGTTTGCCCCGGGGCAAACTGAGTACACGAAGGATGCACAGAGAGCGCGTGAATATCACTGACTCGTTTGGCAGATGCCAGAGCCAGTAACAACACTGTCTTCAGTGACAAGTGCTTCATGTCAGCGTCTTCCAGGGGTTCAAATGGAGCTCGAGCGAGCCCATCTAAAACCACCGTCAAGTCCCACAAGGGCACCAATGACCTGGAAACGGGGAGGAGCCGGCGAGCCCCTTTCATAAAACGGCAGACCAAGGGATGTTGACTAGCCGTCTTTCCCCCAAAGCCCACATGGCATGCGGCAATAGCAGCCAGGTACACTTTGATCGTGGAGAAAGCTCTGTGTTTATCAATCAGATCCTGTAGAAATGATAGAATCACACCGACAGGGCATTGAAAAGAGATGTGTTTCTTTTGAAGACACCACTCCTCAAACACCCTCCACTTACAGTCATAGAGAGACCTGGTGGAGGAAGCCCTTGCACTCTGAATAGTGTTTATCACTTTCTGAGGGAGCCCCACTGTACTCAGGTTATACCACTCACGGGCCAGGCCCATAGCGCCAGGTGCTCCGGGTGAGGGTGAAAAATCATTCCCCCCGCCTGAGATAGAATGTCCCTGTGTAGCGGGAGCTGCCATGGCTGTCCGCACAGCAGCTGATATATCTCCGCCAGCCAGTACATTGCAGGCCAGTGTGGAGCTATCAGGATCAGTGTGTGGCGTTGTTCTCTCACTCTGGCCAGAGTTGGAGGAATTAGAGCCAGGGGTGGGAACGCGTATAGAAGGACCGGGGGCCAAACGTGCGCGAGCGCGTCCACGCCTAACGGTGCATTTAGATCGCGCATTGAAAAGAACAGCTGACATTGAGCATTTTCTTTTGATGCGAACAGATCTACCGCGGCCCGGCCGTAACGCACCCACAGCTGACTCACAATCGTTGGATGTAGAGTCCAGTCTGCGTACAGTGGTGCACCTCTGGACAGCAGATCTGCCCCGAGGTTCATCACTCCCGGTACGTGTGTCGCTCTCAGAGAGAGGAGACGTCCGCAGCTCCATAAGATCAGTTTGCGTGCCAGCCTGTGTAACTGTAGAGAACGCAAACCCCCTTGGCGGTTTATATACGATATCGTGGTCGTGTTGTCTGTCCTCACGAGGACATGATGTCCCCTGAGAGAAGGCAGAAAGCGTCTTAGGGTGAGAAACACCGCTAAGAGCTCCAGATAATTTATGTGTGACCGTTGGAGGTCTCTGCTCCAGAGACCCCTCACAGGTCGACCTTCGTATATGCCCCCCCAGCCCGTCAGACATGCGTCCGTGGTGACCACCTTCCGCGATAAGACAGCACCCATAGGCACGCCTCGCACCAGGAAAGTCGGGTGCAGCCAGTGGCGTAGCGCCGTTACGCAGTGCACAGTGACCATCACTCTCCGCGCGCCATGACGCGTGGGGTTTAGTCTGAGGGCAGCTACCCAGCGCTGAAATTCCCTCATGTGTAAGCGGCCCAGACGTACTACTAGGATGGCTGACGCCATGAGCCCCAGTAACCGCAGACACGATCTGAAGAGAACATATTTGCGTGGCTGGAAACGAGCGAGGCAAGCCCTGAAGGCTCTCACTCTCTCCGCTGACAGGCGGGCTGTGAAGGGCACCGAGCTCAGGCGTAAGCCCAGGAAGAGCACCGACTGGGCTGGGGACAACATGCTCTTTTCTGTGTTTATTACAAAACCCAGGTCGAGCAGGTGTTTCATGAGGATATTCGTCTGCATAATAGCCTCCTGCTCCGACTGTGCCAGAAGGAGCCAGTCGTCTAAATAGGTTGCCAGGCGAATCCCCTGTTGTCTTAACGGGGCTATCGCTGCCTCCGTACATCGCACAAACACCCGTGGGCTGAGAGACAGACCGAAGGGAAGCACTCTGTACTCGTAACAGACACCCTGAAAAGCGAACCTCAGATATTTCCTGTGTGGATAATATACTGGGATGTGAAAATACGCGTCTTTCAGGTCGATTGATGTGAACCAATCGTCCTGACGCACGAGACGCAGTAGGGATGTGTGAGTGAGCATCCGGAATTTGTATTTTCTGAGATACCCGTTCAGAGCCCTTAAATCTAGGATGGGGCGAATTCCATTCCCTCCCCGTTTGGGAACGAGGAAATATTTGGAATAGAAGCCGCTCTGACTCCGTTTGGAGGGTACGATGGATATGGCTTTCTTTTCTAGTAGCGAGAGAATCTCCTGCTCTAGAATGTGAGCCGACGCTCCCCGGGCATGTGATTGCACAATGCCCGAGAAGCGAGGGGGGGTGACAGCGAATTGGAGTCTGTAGCCCCGTGATATCGTTTTGAAAACCCAAGCAGAGCATGTGAGCATTTTCCACCTTTCGCTCCTCAGAGCGAGCGGGGATGTCACCATATCTCTGTTGTCTGCACCCTGTGACCGCATTGGTTGTGTTATGGCGCCCTCTAGTGTCTGAACACGGTGGCGCTCTAGGGTGACAACCTCGGTTGACACTGCGCATGCGCGCGGTGATGGTGCGTTCACAGGCCCGGCCACCGTCCGCATTCCGAGAGAGGCGTTCATAGCCACTCTCAGAAGCGGAGCAGTCGCCTGACTGTTTATTGACATTATTATTTGTCTTTTTAATATTTTCGACTGTGCCCTTGGCTTTAAGCCTGGAAGCAACAGTGGCAAACATTTTATTTTTAGACCCTTGTGTGTGTTTGTGTGACTTGAACGACTGGCAGGAACTGCTGCCAGTGCTGTGAAGTCTGCTTCCCTCATGGCGCGAACTGGAGGATGACGTGCAGTCATCACCCGAGGCGGCGGGAAGGCGGGAGCGTGGTTGTCCCCCGGAAACACATGGGTGCTGGATACGTGTGGAACACGATCCAGGGCTGAAAGAGAACAGGAAACCTCCAGCCCTTTCCCCGAGGGGGGGAGGGAAGGCTGTCAGGCTGCCCTCTTCTTCTTCCTCGCCTGGTGACTGAAAGTCTGGGTCGGCGGTGCCTGTGTGGCTGCTGCCGGGACCGGGGACTTTCTCGGCCAATTCGTCCGCGCCTCGCGTCTCGGTGGGAGACCGGGGGCGGGCTGTGGCTTCTGCCATCTCGGGACCTTGAACAGGGCCGAGTGCGGGGTAGCCTGGGGGAAGGTCCGTCGCAGGACCGTTGGGGGCGGCGGCTGGGCTTTCCGAGGGAGGCAAAGCTGGAGAGCTTCATCCTCCTTCTTCTTGGCCTCACACCGCTGTTGCATGGAGGCAAGAGCTGAGCCGAATATGCCCTCAGGGACGATTGGCATGTCCAACACGTCCTCCTTTTCCCGGTCGGGGAGGTTTGTCAGGTTCAGCCATCTGGCTCTCTCCTGCACCACCATCATCCCCAGCGATTTTCCTGTGGCCTGTACTGCACAGCGCTGCACGCGGAGGCAAATATCCGTGATCGCCATGATCTCCTCCCACACGGCCGGTTCAGGCTTCACCGTCATGTCCGCGCACAGCTCCGCTTGGTACGCGGTTAGCATGGAGGAGACATTTAGCGCCCTGGCGGACAAAGCAGCCGCTTTGTAGGCCCGTTCAGTCATTGCGGACTGGAACCGGTCCGCCTTTGTCGGCAGTGTGGGGTTCCTGCTCGGGGCCGCCGACACCCGCGGTTGGAGGTGGGCTGCCACAAGCGGCTCCATAGGAGGCATGCGGAGTAACCCGAGCTTCTCCATGCCCTCACAGTCCAGAGAGGAGGCTCCCTGGATTGGGGCCTTGCTGCTGAAGGGGCGGTCTCTCCAGGAGACCGACACCTCATCCAGCAGCTCCGGAAATACGGGGAGAAGTTGCCTGGTCAGCCTTGCGGCTTGGGGCAAGTTCTTTCCCTCGTATCTAGACCTGGAGGGCTCTCTGGCCGCTTCAGGCCAGGGGATGTCCAGCTTAAATGCAGCGCGTTGACACACGGCCTGCAGGTCCATGCTGAGACGGGGGAGCGGTGGCTCGTCCCCGCCCGGGGAGGTAGACATGGCCTCAGGCTTGGCAGCCTGGGCAGACGAGACGAAGATGTCATCTTCGCCTTCGTCTGAGTCGGAAAGAAGAAACTCCGAGGCGTATTCTTCTTCCTCCTCCTCATAGTCCAGCTCCAGGACATCCTCCGCGGGTGAGGCCATGGTGAGGTCCAGTTGGGAGCCCCAGCTTGACACAGCACGGGGCCCCCTTCCCGCGGCTGTCGCCGCCACCGAGTCCCAGCTTGACACAGCGCGGGACCCGGCACCCGTGGCGGTCGCCACCATGCCCTGCTCGCCGGCCGGCGAGTCTACAGGCATGGGGAGGTCTCGGACCGGCATGCTAGCTTGGCGCGCTAGCCGCCGGCGGCGGCTTTTGGCGGTAAAACGGGAACAATGCCCGCACGCGCCGGGGGTGTCGATAGCCTCCTGGGCATGTTGCAGCCCGAGGCAGGACGAGCAGACCTGGTGTGAGTCAGTACTCGATATCTTTAGCCCGCAGCCGCAGAGCCGAGCCTCCGACACTCCGTCTCCTCTGGTGTGAGGGAGGGAAGAGTCCATCTTAGCTAGCCTTGGTGCGGCGTAGAAAGGACAAACGAGCAACAGGCGTGTTACCGTTTGCGGGAAAAAATCCAAAAACCTTACCGTTATCCGTTGGAAAAAAACGGCAGGGTAGATTCTGATATTAACTGGAGTGTTAATACAGTAAATTCCCGTGCGAAGCAAAAGTAGCTGGCGAGCGCCCGTCGACCGAAGGTTAGCTTCGTATATCAGTCTGTGGACCGTTAAGCTAGCTAGCTACTGATCTTTCTCGAGATGTGCTCCGAAGCGAGAAGAGGTGTTTGAATGACGCCTGCGTCGTGGCGCAAGCTACTTATAGGGTTGGTGGATTCCCTGACGTTGGCGTCAAGATCACCAGCCAATCAGGATTGGCGTAATGAGATTGATGCTTCTGGTGCATATGCGTTGAGGCGCATCCCATAGTGAGACATCGAACGGAGTGTTATGAATGAGAACTGCGCCATTGTTGCCTTTCCAAAGGGTGCTCTCTAGGTAAGGTCAATTATTTGAAGAGAATGGGGGCCGATAAACAGCTGCTAAATACCACTAAGCTTCATAAAGCACGAATTGACTGTCAGGAATTAGCATCTTAGGGAAAGCACATGAAATGAAAATAAAAAATGGTCTTATGGATTGTTAGAATAGTTTTTCTATCGGCCTTGAAACTGCAGGAAGCTGGTTTATTGTACTGAGCCTAGGCAACAGATCGTGTCGGATACCTCCAATATCAGAGACATTTCTTATCTATCGTTGGATCCACTAGCAGCCCATGTGTGCTACTCACACAAATGATGAGGTGAGCGAAGCTCTGCCACTTCCTCTCACTGTCTTTCCTAAAATCTGCTGAATGCAGCTGTTTGATACAGATTGGCAGACAGAACATGTTCTAGTGAGTTTTATTAAGATTAAGGGATCTTCAAATTGGCAGTGTTTAAGAGAGTGTCTTCTTTATTATATAATTCTCATAGTTTCTTGTGTATTTAGTGATTACATATGAACATGTACAGTATAGCCATTAATGAACACGATTACTTTAAAGTGAAAGGCACAACTGATTTATGATCCTTAAATATTATGCTCCTTACGCTGGATGTCGCTAAAATAGTTTGGTGTCCACAAAAGCTGAGATATAGTTATTTTTCACACATTAAGCTACAATTATTGTTATAATTGTTGCTGCTCAACATAAAACTTGTCCAACAGTGTCTTTGTTTTTCAAAATCACAGTAAACATATAACAACCCCCACTTTCTTTTCAAACTAGTTTTTCAGCTCACTGTGAAAACCCACAACACAGTTTCAACTTTCCACTCTTAAATACTTTACACGACATTTGGTGGAATTTGTGTGCCCTAACTTGCTCTTTCAAAAGAAAGAAAACCTGCTTCCATTGATATTCTGTTACTTTGTGACCAAAAATGTGCTGAAGTCCCTTGTGCATGCTGAGCTGTTCTAGACAAGCAGGCTGACGGAGGCAGAGCTGTGGGCTAGGAAACGGAGTAGAAGGGAGATGACACTGTGTGAGCCTGTGAGATCCTCCCATGACAGTCGGCCCCAGACGAGGACGCCAAGTAAACAACAACTTGAGCCTGGAGAAAGAAATAGAAAGAGAGACAGGAGAGAGCTCAGGAATAATAGGACACAGTATGGAGGGGCTTCCAGAGAGGCTAATCAGTTTGGCATGATACCCATGAAATACTGCACCATAGAGAAAGAGGAAGCGAGAGATGCTTCTAGTCGAAAAAATATCATTCTTATCCTTAGTCTTTAGAAAAGAAGTCCATTGTTGTTTCTGCCTGAGAAGCCAAAACCCAATAGCATGTGATTGCTATAGATGCCGCAGCAGTGAAACAACTATGTTTACTCCCTGTATTGACTTCTGAATCACATTTTTATGCCATTTAAGCCTAAGGGGACATAGACCCAGCACCCAGTTTGGAGTAGGCAGGAAGAGAAATGAAGAACCATTAGTTATATTGACCATATTTACTGATCAATATCCACTTATGATTCTGATACTGGTACATCTGGCTGAAGTGGCTCCTGCAGTGACGCTTTCTTTTCCCCTTTTCTCTCTCTTTATTCTGCCCTCTTTCCTTCCTTCCTTCCTTCCTGCCATTTCCTGATTCTCATCTAATTCAGAGGGTCTCTACCAGCTGGGAGGTCCTCGCTGTGCCCCTCAGAGCAGCATTGATGGATTGGAGGATATAGAGGTAGGATCATTATGAAGCCCAGACCTTATAAAAATACCCACAGTTCTGCTTGTATGTAACACTCCTTCTTTTATCGTCCTATATTTTTCGTTTTTACAACCCTACCTGAACCCTTTTGCAGAGAAAATGCAAGACGCATGTGCTGCTGCTAGTGGTGCATGGGGGGAACATTTTGGACACAGCAGGTGGAGACCCGAGCACAAAGTCTGGAGATGTGGACACCCTGACCTCCGTGCTGGAGAAGGTAACACGGGGACATTTCCAGGCTGCCGCAGAACACGTGAAGATAAAGCTGGTGCCATGTCCCGCTGTCTGCGCCGAGGCCTTCTCCCTGGTGTCCAAGTGAGTGCTGTTAGCTTGACAGGGGGTCTCATTAGCCCCTCACACACCTGCGTTTACAAGCGTCTCACATGGATAAAATCGATATGTGGTTTTAAAGGCTTTCATTTACCTTAAGCTGCTTCACACTCGCACTCCTAGATCTGTCTTTTTCATAATTGTTAACATTGTATTATAAAAGAATCATGAAGATCCCTCTAGTGTAATTCTAAAGGTTTCAGTAATCTATACAGCTAGCATTAAAGCTGCTTTAATACACTTTATCCGCTTTATTTGTAGCTTAGCCCCCCCAACCCAATCCCTTGGTAGAAGGAGGATCACATTATCCCATTTGAAGTGTGACAGGTAGTGTTCGCACATCATTTATTTCCCAAAAAGTTTCAGGAAAAGGAAGCACCTGTTGCCCTCATAGACACACATTTAGTAAAGGAATAATTGGAAGTGTATAATTCTCACAAGGTATAATTGGACTAGGGTTGCGGTCAAATTGCACAACAAAACGCACCTAACCTCTTTTCCTAACCACTTCATTATTTCTTGACCTCTGTGAGAAACGTCACGGGGTTAAGGAATAGTCTCAAAAGGATTTAGGAATAGACGACCGGGCTTCAGAGAATCTGACTGCACTTACACTTTTGGGGCAGCATTTTCTCCTTTCATTTCGTAAAGAAAGGTCCAATGTTTACTAAGCTAAAGGAGGTTATAAAGGAAGTTCCAAAGCTCCTTTCCTATCATCTCGAGAATTCAAACAGCTCTTATCATGGTTGCTACTTGGGTACTTTCGGGTCATTTCACTCAGTTAGAAACTTTCCTAGGGTTAACTGACAATTGGAACGCAACCTACGAATAAGAGGGATAATGGTTATTTCCTTTAAGTTGTCACCCATCTGTATATTTGTTTCCCTGAGCCAGATCTCAAAGCTGATTGCATCAATCATACTTTTCCATTGCTGCATGCAAATATGGGTAGGTGGTACTGCTGAATCTTAACATGAAAAATGCCAGAGGAATTATTTCCATTCTGTTGGGAAAATACTGAATGTACTCTTTCAATATCAGAGTAGCACATGATAACAAAGGTTAACAAAACTGTAACTGTGTACGTAACCGGATGTATGATTACCTAGAAGAAGCTTATGAGACACTGTGTTGAACATACGATAGCTATGTTCCAACGATTACACATGATGACACAGCCCCTAGGGAGATAGGCATAGGACTGTCATGTTTATTGCTTATGCAGGCCTTAGCTAATCTGAACTAATGCCAGAATACTGCTTTGAACCGGTATACATGTATCTTGTGACTGATTAACACCCTGTCTTGTATATCAGGCATCTGAAGGGCACTGTTCGGGAACTAGTTGTATCAGCTCTGTATGTGATGACTACTTCCATTCGTGCAAGGATAATAAATACATGTATCCTGTGTCATATACATGTCATTTTTCATTTCAAGGAGAGATCTGGTGAAAAAGCGTTGCTCTTTGAGGGAGTTTAAAGAATCCTCTCAGGGTCAAGGAAAAAAACACATGAACATAAAATAATAATCATATCAACAATAAGAAAATCTGAAAACATTTCCAAAACACAACAAGAAGGTAGTGTGTTGGAGAACAGCACATATGTTAATAAGATGGAAATTGGTAATTCCACTTAGCTGATTCAGTTATTATGCCTGTTGACTCGCTGTCATGACTTAATGGGGCAATTGTACTGTGTAACAGAGTTAGTCTTATTTGTAAAACTTGGGCTTTTCATACCAAATATTTAAAAGGTCTGCTGTGAAAATGTTTATTTTGACATCAGAGGGTGATCCGATCTTCTCAAGATGTATAAAATACTATAATTGATAATAATTATGTTAGTTAACCTGGGTCAACCGCATCCAACCGCTTCACTGAATTTGTTTTTATGTTGTGTTTTTGTATTCAACCGACATTCTTACTAGCTTGACAGACGGACACAGTTGCTATAGAGCAGTTATGGTCTGACTGCTGAGGACTTTAATGTTACAGGAGGTATTTAAGGAATCTTAGCAGTATGAATGCATGCCTGCCAGAACAAATATAGCCTTGTTGTCTCAGAGGTTAATTGAGGAAATATATTGACCAAAGAACCCTTAACAGACAGTGCAGTATTCATTAGTATGCTGATGACATTTATCAGCCCCTGCCAGCATGTGGCTATGTGGATTATTTTACTCCTAACCTTTTTAAGCGATGTTGTTTTGAATTGTTAACCCTCCAATGTGAAGGCAGCAACATGAATGGCTAAATGACTTTTTACAGTTTCCTTGAGGCATCTGCAAGGAATTTACTATGCACATATCTGTTTTTTCTATTAAGCTACTGTTCTTTTATAATCAGGTTTCACATGTGGTATCAATTTAGGGGTGGTAGTTAATTGTGGATGGCCGTTCCTCAGTGATGAACAGCAGTCGGGAGATGATTATCCCCTTATTAAAAGTCATACAGCATTATCTTCATTAAAACTCACAGGTACTTTTCCTTGCTAGAAGATTGCTTTGAGAGGCAGAGGGTTATAATGTGTCTGTGTTCATGCGTTTGCTCTTTTTTTAGTCCTGTCTGCTGCCTGTGCAGAGAGTCGCTTAGGCGTAACTAATGATTTAATTTCACATTTAATCCCACATGTCCCACTGGTCACCAGTTTTATCTTTGACAGCGTCACTTAGTTTTCGCTGCTCTCCAATTATATGCTAAGGATGTTATTGTCTGAATTGTCACTAATCACCGTAGCTGGGAGAATGCGTTTGGCCGTCAAGTCGAGGCTTGTCTGGTTTTGTGACTGACATTAGCAGGAGCGATGCAGTGACTGGAAGCAGGACAAGTGTAAAGAGATTTGAGTTCTGTAGCTTTTTGACAGCTTGACGCCTGCTTAGCTTTCACCACACCCTGAGATGAAATATTAAAAACAACAACTTCCCAGTGGAGTGGAGCATCACTACCTTACTGCATTATTGAAGCCTGCTCTTGCATGTGCACACATTACATTTAAAAGACACTAATTCATATTGAAATGCTATCTCGCAAAGGAACAAAACTGTGTAATTAGGAAACACATTATTGAACAAATAAAATGGTAAATTAAGGAAAATTAAATATAACATTTCAATGAAAAAATAAAAAAATAAACAGAAACAAGTTGCGCAATGTGTAATAATTCCACAGTATTTATGCAGTTTTGAATTGTTATATTTACACTTTCTTTCCTACAGGAGGTTATTTTTACGGAGGGCCTAAAGGGACATTGAAAAAGGAAAAAAAAAGAGAGAGAAAAAAAAAAAAGTCGGGATAACGGGTTAGTATCTCGTGAGCACGACTTTTTTTTTACATTATCAGTGTTGATCAGAGGACACACAGCACTGTCACCCAGGAACCGGAGTCATATCAATCTGATTCAACCCTTGCAACCCAATCATTTGCATGTAGAGCGGAAAACCAAGGTATGCTATAAACATCCGATTATTTTACATTACATTACATTTAGCTGACACTTTTATCCAAAGTGACTTACAATAAGTGCATTCGACCAACAAGATACAAACGTGAGGAAAACAGAATCATATAAGTACATCAGGTTTCATAGAGCTAAAACATTTCAAGTGCTACTCAACTGGTTATAGATAAGCCAGTCCTTTATTAGTATATAAGTGCTTTGTTAGCAATTCTTTGTTAATAATTCTATCGCTCGAAGTGGAGTCGAAAGGGATGAGTTTTCAGTCTGCGCCGTATATGTTATTAAGGAGGAATATGTTTTACTAGCATGCTCCTTGTTGCTGCACAGATTCTTTGAGATCTCCCTCAAAAAGGGGTCCCTTTCGAGACTGTTCTGTAAAATGATTTGCTTTAAACTCTACCTAATTTTATCAACAGAATTGTGGTCTCTCCGTTTGTGCATTCTTGTATCTTTGAATGTATTAATTTATACTTTTATAAATCCTTTTTTACATTCTCTCATGATGTAATTGTTCTGTTATAGCCTGACCAGATCTTTGAGGTGGATACATATATTATTATTTGATTGCTTTTAAATATCTAATAAAAAAAATACTGTCAGAAAGTCATTGTATTCTATGTTATGGTTACAATGCTAATTAAATGACCTCAAACCTAGACTTGGAATTTCTTTATTGCAATGTATTTTTATATATCTGCTGTATAGCTCATGTTAAAAATCTCTGAAAACAATGAGAAGTTAATATTTGTTTTAGCTCTCTTCAGTGAAATTAAACAAAAGGTACTTGTGCCTAGATGGCTTCAAGTCCTTAAAACTTGACAAAGGACAATATGTGCAGTCAGTAGGCATTCATACAACCCACACAGCAGCAAAAAAACACTTATTCACCTTCAATTTGAACGGGCAGCAGTGTTGCTCTAATGACAGTGTCAGACTTGTGGGAGGAGGCTCATTTATTTGCTTGCCAACATAAACAATGGAATGGCTGGCCCACGGGAAGGAATCACTGCTGTGTGGGTAATTTACTCAAATTCTGGGTAACAGCTTGGCAGAAAATCGCACCGCAGAGTCGAGGTGGCAAAACCTCTTAGCGCCTCAAAAACAAACTTTCACACACACAGGAGACTTCTGTCACAGTGCTTTATAATTCCTTATTTACTGTAGGATGTCCCCATAGAGAATGATTTTTTTTTAAGCTTGTGTCGTCCTTGTTGCTGTGTTGGTGGAAGGCCTGCTGTGCTCCAAGCGCTCATTATTAGCTCTGCCTGCTAATGAACTAACCTAGCACTGCTGGCAAGTAGCTGGGTGTCAAGACAACAGACGGGTGCTGTCCATTTCTTATGCTCGCACGAATACATCCCACACACAAAAAAATCCAACCCTGTCCAATTAACAGCAACAGTAAAAAGTCTCCCAAATTGATTTCCTGTTAAAGCCAGCACACCGCCTTGGTCACAGTTTAACATAAACAAATGAACAAATCTATTGAAAACTTCATGTTAGCAATAGGAGAGAGAAATTAAATGGACTCATCTCTCATTACATTTGGTATCATTTTGCAAGATATTTTTCGACTAAGGAAACCAGATGGATGGAGAACGTGGACTTGTCCGTGAGCACCATTAGTGACCTCAGGTTAGGGAGATAGAGACTCATTGATGTGGCCTTCGGCAGCAGGGGATGTTTCGCTACTATTTATTGGACCTATCCCTAATTAAGAAGACTCAGTGCAGTGCTAAGCCAGCCATTAAAATATTGGAAGCAATTAAGCAGGAATCTGACTTCAGATTTAACACTTTGACATTATATGGCGAGAGCCAAGAGAATAGCGGGGCAGAATAATAGAGTCTATCTCAAGGTTATGCTGCGTGAGATGAGGCTGATTGGAGTTATAAGCGGCTCAGTCAGCCTTATCTTCTTCCCACTGTTGTTAATGGATCACTTCATCATCACATTACCATGAAACCTTGAGGAAAAGTTCTTTACATCTAACAGTTGGGTATGGCAGCTTTTACTGCTTTTGAAGTTACCGCAGGAACATTACCGTTTGTAGAAGCTAATATATATTGTCCAGATTTCATCAGAAGTCAAGTAACACTTGTTTGCACGCAGAGCGTGCTGGGATCACTTCAGATGTCATCATAGGCTCTGTGGTTACTTGCTTTGAGACTACAGTCGATCAGGTTGGAGTTGTGAAAGTGTAGATAACTGGTTTGGAGCAGAAGAACCACTTTGAAATAACTAATTTCACTCTACACATTTGGTAAAATTGGAAAGTCTAGCAGAGATTAATTAAATTATGTTTACCCATTACACATACAATACACACCTCCAGTGTTGCAAGGTAGAGAATAATTTTCCTATTGTTTGAACATTTTGAAACATTTTCTTTAAAGATCATTAAAACTGTGTGGGTTTTTTTCTGTGGTGTGACAAACAAATTCGTTTTTTCTTGATCAAATACTATCAAATCCTAACTATACAGCACCATCTGTTCCAGAAAGCAAATACCCAGTTTATTGATCACCATCATTTTAGTGTGGAAACTAGTGTTGGTATTATTGATATTAATTAAAGCCAGTAAATGAAGAAGGGATTTGGGTTGTTTGATCGAACAGTATTTCTTTCAAAGCATCTGTTTGTATAGACAAAGACGTAATTGTTTGCCTTGAATTAATTAAGGACCATCGATTCTGAACACAAAGTAATCTGTAGTCGAGAGGATGCCTTGCACACAAACCAACACACATTCATTTCTGTGACACACAAACAAATTGTTTATGTGCCCTCTGTTGTGTGCTCTTTCGTAACAAACTAGCCAGTGCTTGCATAATCAAGTTATTATGCAACAGAAATAATGAGTTTCTCACCTCTCATTTGTTGAGCAGTGCAGCATGTGGTAAACTTCTGTTCCCATCCTGCGTCATGTGAACCTGCTCAGAGGTAGAAATGTGATTGGAATATTAATTTAGGCTTTTATTTTTGTTCTCAGTAAGCAAGTATGTGTATTGGGAGCAAGTGTGAGCAGCAGTTGTTAACAAAACTCGAATAAGATCAAGGCTCTGCGACTACACTCGGCTGGGATGTTGGAATTTACATTTAACTTCCTTAAGTTTAATAAACAGGCACCTGATAAACAAATGGTTTAAAGTTTAAGGAGATCTGATGGTACTTTATTGTAGAGAAAGTCTTCCAACTGGAGCAGAATGACGCTGTGCTTGAGTTTCCTGAGCTGAATATTTCAAACCACACTTTCCGTAGAGGCAGTGACACCTTTGTGATGCAAATAACTGTGTGCAGTGCTATTTCAGTCACAAATTATACAATAGAAAGGTTTCTTTCTGCTGTTTTCTTTCAAATCTGCATGAAAGCGGCTCAAAATGTATTCTGCCTTAAAAAACTGCCCTTGATAGCTGTGTTCAAACCTTAGAGTCCTCACACAGGTTGCCGTTTGAGTGCTGTTTTGTTTAGCAGCTTCTCCCTGCCTCTATTCAGTTTATAACATGTTAATTGAAGTTTAATAATTATAATGTGATTAAGGCCATAAAACATAGGCAGACCCCATGTAAACAATTCTATGTATTTATATCAATGTAATTATTCTTGCAATTAAGTTGAATTATCACAGTAACATGTGGAGTTAGTTTAAGTATAATCAACGTTTGTACACCTTGATTATATACATTTTTCACTATATCATGTTACATAGATTTGAGCTAAGCTGGGACACAACATATAGTAACACAGAAACAAAGCAACAGAGAGCAACAGATATATGCCAACATATAGATACAGACAGTACACAAAAACATTATGCTTGTAGAACAGGGGAACAGCCTGGCAGGGTTGGATTATGGGTTGCCAACAGACAGGGCCCTGAGGATACAGATGACATGGAGTCTGAGCTTTGATCATTTATAGATGTCAGTGATGTGAAGTGAACTGGTGTGATTTTACTTTAGTCAATTGATGCTGGATGTAACATAAAAGCTTCTCTGAAAAGCAGGGAAATACAATCTTTAAGGTTTCATATTTTAGTCTTAAAGCCTTATCTGGTGATATTTAGCCCTAATGTACTTTATCTAAGGTGCAACTTTAGAATATGTAAATGAATGAGTTCAACTTATTTCACTTTAAATCATTCTGACTGCATATACATGTAAAGGGAGTTTTTGTAACAATTTCCCTTTATTCCTAAGGGAAGCTTCGACAAACTTTGTTTTTGTGACATCTCGTGGCACTTGACAGCTGTGGCAGGCGCGATGGCATTCATGCTAGTCTCACAAATGTTTCTTTCTCACCTGCTCCCATTTGATTTGTTGATGATGTGCTGTGAACTGGACTTTGCTCAATACATTTTTTTGCTTGCAGCACCCAACTGCTCAGAGCCGGTCTACAGTTGAAATTACATCTTTTGTGATTTTGTTTTTATGTAGCTTTTACCAACAAAACATGATTATATATATATATATAGATAAAATGTTGTATATTCTTTCCAGTTGGATTTTCACATATTTATATCAAATAGAATGGGTTTTTAATCCATTTACTCTGATGGCTGATGTAAATAATCGCCCTACAACACAGATTTGTCATTGTCTGCTATTGTGTTGGCAGTGTGGATTATGGAGGTGGCTTTATCCCCTGCATGTGGTAGAGCGACTGGTGAATATGCCGTTGCTGGAAGCAAAACAGTCACATCAATTGTCTCTTTTCTGCCAGAAAGGTTTCACAGAGCCTGTAGCATGTTATTTTGAAATCCCAACGAGGTTGTCTGTGGCTGTTTTGAGCATGTGGTGTTGGACAATCATGATGACGAAATGATGATGATAATGGAGTTTTTTTTACTGTAGTACAAAGTACTTTGCTCCTGAACAAAGGACCACACAGTATGTTTGCTGTTTATTATTTGTTCTTATTCTTTAAACCAGCCATTCATTTATACATCTATCTATCTATATACCATGTTGTCTAATTGGCAACATATCATATTCATGCCAGCAAAGATGTTTTTTTTTTTTTTAGATGATCAAATGCATATAAAACCTGTATTACATACATCTCATTGTCTTATGAGCAAAAAACAGATGAATGAAAGCCAAAATCTTAACAGAAACCAAACAATTTAACACTGCACACACTTTAAAACAGATTGACTCGAGCCTTATACAAAGAATTAGATTTGGAATGTGTTTTATTTTTTACGTTTACTGTAATGAGAAGATTTACACAATCATGCAGTCAGTGTAAGCAATCAAGTAATTGGCTGAATCTGACTAACATACAGTGGGAAACAATCAGTGAAAGAATATTAAGTTGCTCCGGCGCCAATCATTCCTCAAGTTGGAGAACCAAGTAATTTTCAAGGGATATTGTTACCATGGAAACTTGAAAAAAAATAAAAAATTAACAGACTTCATCATCCTACACCTCAGAAGCACAATGGGCATGCTTGGTGTTACTCGCCTACCAATAAATAAAACATTGTGCCAGTTAGCAGAACAACAAGAGTATTTTGGGAGATCTCTCTTGTTGGCTAACATACTGTGAGGTATCACCTTGGGCTTGTTTAGAATTGGAGATGGAAAGTGTGCAGGAACTGTAACAAGACCACTGGGCCCAGGTGTTGGGCAATAGCTAATAAGCTACAATAAGTTATAGTTTTGTGTTGAAATTCTGTTTCACACATTCCAAATTGCCAATGCTCATGAAAAGCTATCAATGTTTTTTTTATCTTGGTTGTGTGACTAATATGTGTAGTTTGTATCCTGTCTCCTTATCAAAATGCAAAGGCATATAGAGGGTGTGATTTCAGGCTTAAGTGTGACAGATGTTTGAATATATTGAGACAGATTTCCTAAAAAAGTTTTTGTTCATATCATGCTTACCCAAAGAATGATTATCTAAATCCTATTGAATTTGTTGAGCCACGCTAAATATATGACATACAGTATATATTTCAATTGATTAGATAGAATAGAGATTTATTAATTTCTAATATTAAAATCTTAGCGGTATCAGGGAGAGCAAATGTGTCCTTCCAAAGTGTTGAATTATGCTTGTACAGAGGTTGTGCCCTTCTCTGCAGTGAGGTGTCCATGGTTGCCGACATATTTCAGCCTTGATGTGGGTGTTTGGTCTCCTTCCTGTAATCAGAGTATCTGATGGATGATGACAGGGTTGGCACGTCTGCTCAAGGAGAGAGTCCAGGGCAACGCCATCTTTCACTTTTCCCCCAGCTGTCACATGAAGTGTCTGAAGGGCCTGACTTGCATCTGCTGTCTTTCAATGAATGTCTTAACAGCAATAAAGACACCATGTCTTCTTTTATATCAATCCTCAAGATAATATCCCTCTTCTCCTTATCATGCTTGAGTACTCACACACACTCTCAGACACACACAAACACACAGCCTTTCCTCAAATTAGATAAAGTACATCATGATCAGATTAGATGAGATATTAATACAATTAGGAAAGTCAAGGGGACATGACTGTGTATTAAAAACTGATGACTCGCCTTTTACAAAGTTGAAGGAAACACTACTTAAGGACTTTCTTAAGTAGCGGAAAATGATGCAATCTATTGTAATTTGTTACACTGTATTGCATCTCTGTTACTTCCCTTTTTCCTCTCATCCAGTCTCAACCCGTACAGCTATGATGAGAGCTGTGTGTCCAGCAGCGTGGACCACCTGCCTCTGGCTGCTCTCCCCCTCCTCGCTATCGTCTCACCTCGCTACCAGGATGCCGTGGCAACCGTGATCGCCAGAGCCAACCAGGTCTACCGCAGTTTCTTGCAGTCAGAGGATGGCCAGGGATTCTCGGGTCAGGTCTGTCTTCACCCTAGTCTCTAATCCTAGTGTCATTAAAAGGCAGGTCAAGTGTTGTGGCCGCGTCTACTATAATTATTGTTTTTCTGTGGATAATTCATTTTTTCTATTCGCTGCTATAGTAAAGCTGGTGTACCGCCTGTTTGAAATGCAAACCCTCAATTTCTTAAGCCAAGTATTTAATTCATAAAACCTTTTTCTCTCCATGTAAGGCAATTACAGTAAACTCATGGGATAACTGACAGAACATACAACCAACCACAAGGCACGTTATTAGAGTCACTGATCAATACACTCCTCATGAGACAGACTCTCAGGAGGTTCAACCCCACAGGTTATATCTATAAAAGTAATTTCACCAGCACTTGTTATTGCTATTGTCAAAAGTTGTGGTTGCAATAGGTTGGTAATAATTACGTTTTTATAAGTCAATCCCTTTCTTCTTATTGCTTCAGCATTTTCCCCAAGATTGATTGAAAGGTTATTATGTTTGCAATAATTATCTGTGAGGATTTACCTTCTTACACTTGGGATTTTTAATTCTTCATTGGCTTCGGATACAGTAGTAATCATATGGATCCACGATGGTAACACAACTGACTCAACTAACTAAGGAACTGAGGTAAAAAAACCTACTAATGATGAATTCCCTGTGAGGAGAAAGGGAAGATAAGAAAAACACTACAGGGACCGTGTGAGATATTATAGATGTCAGAAAATCAGATTATGTCTGATTCAGAATTACAACTTCTATGTGAACCGTTTCCCACATGGCTGCTCGTAATTACACTCTGAATAATATGTTGGGAATGCGGCAGGAAAAAATGCTTGATTTGTGAGCTGATGATCCCCCAAAATGCAACAGGCTGCTCACAGCTGCAGAACATTAAAAATAAATTGTGCTGAACACATCTAGAATGATAGTGTGTACAAAACAAAACATGTATTGCAAGTTTAAACACAAACATACTAGCAAGTAACATCACATTTGTATAGTAGTTGTATATTGTCTGGATTTGGTAAACAATGATTCAACCGGTCCCAGTTGAGAAATGTTTTTTTCAATTTCTTTTATACAATTGTCCTCCTTTGAAATCTTTCCCTGACTGTGTGCACCATACAGTGTTTGGAGGCTCACCTAATTATATATATTTCCGGACAGGTATGCCTAATGGGTGACTGTGTGGGAGGTGTGCTGTGCTTCGATGCTTTGTGCTTTAGCAACCACCAGAGACCTGGAAGCCCCAACAACAGCAGCAAGAACAACAGCACTGAGAGCCTGAAGGTAGGAACTCACTATTACAGCTATAACATGATGATAATAATGATAATAATGGTGATGCCCTGGCCTGTACGAGCTTTGCAAATCTTTTAGCTTGTAGAGCAACTACAGCATCTTGTTCCTTCGGTCATGACCCACCCTTCATAGGTGAGGGTAGGAATGAAGATGGATCAGTAGATTGAGAGATCTCCCTTCTGGCTCAGCTCTCTCTGCATCACAACAGTGCCATAAAGCTACTGCAAGTAGCAATGCCTCTTTAATTGGGACATACCTTCTGGTCCACCATTTTGAACTATGGAACCTCCACACAAATGTTTTCAGAGGTTGATTTTATGTATCTTAAGTTTTTTCTATCGTGTGCATGTAACATCTTCAGTTTAATATTTTTGCAGCTTGTCATTTGATGTCCTTTTTCACCCTGCTAAGCATCGCAGGATCTCCACTTTCTCTCTGCCATCCATCTCTTCTCCTCCCCTTTGCCATTCAAATCCTCTCACATCTAAAAGAAAAGCTCCAGTTGCCATCTGTGTTTTTGTGTAATTTCCTGATGCAACTATCACTTTACAGTATCTGTACATACTCTCCTGCTTCCTCTCAGGATAATTCGGGTCTACTGGGAGAGTCTAGCCTGGGTCTGAGTTCTAGCAAGAGGCTCAGTAAAAGCAACATCGATATCTCCGCCCCAAACGAAGGGCACAGCCAGAGCGGGCCGCCACTCAGCCGCAAGCAGAGCGACTCGTATGACGGAGACACCTCGTCCACAGGCCAGCACAGCTTTTTCTCCAGGTAGGACAGTAGGCATGAAAATACCACAAGGTTTGACAGCACAATATATAGAAGAATTTGAGTTAAGTGTCAACCATCAAAGATCAACGAGGTATTCAGCCGGTTTCTTTTTTCTTGATAAATTTGAGGTAAATAATTATGGTTTATGTTTTTTAATCAGGTAGATTTTATTTATCATTTTATTTTTATGAATTATTTTGCCTCATTGAGGTTCAATATTATTTCAATTAGTCAATAGTAACAGATATTCCGGTCATCATATTTCTCCTTTTTCTATACTAGTGGTGGTACACATTCAGTTCACAGTCATGCACAGACACAATATGCATTAAGTCAGAGAAAGATGTAGAAACTCTATCAAATCTCTGTCAGTACAAAATAAACAGGATTTTCAAATTCATTCAAAGGCAAAATAAGGTGATTTTTTTGTGTACACACATTCCTAAAGGTGAATGCCTAAACCTTATCAGACTGCTTTAACACAGCAATGGTTGTTGTAAGATGGACCATTTTGAAAAAAGCCAAATAAATAAAATTATGTCAGTTAATATTACAATTTTGGTCCAAAAAATGTTGTTCTCGCAAACTTCCAAACCTTGCAAAAACAAAACATCTGACGTACATAGCTGACATTCTTTCATCTATTTCTGTCAAGTAGCATTGTTGATCACAAATGTCAGGGGTTCAGATGAACTCCAGATTTCCAGTGTTTCACCCTGTCTCACTCCTGCTCTTTATCAATAGTATCTAGCTGGCCTACCTGTCTGTGCTGGACTATAAATAGCCAGTTTGTGCATTTGCCAGACAGTCTGCTGGAGGTGAATTCAGCTCAGTTAGGGTGGATGGAGGGGGTTTACTGCCACGTTTACTCAGTTCATGAAACCAGTGTTCCCATTTCTAATCAAATGCTCCACTAGGCTCACACCATCACAGTAACAGAGGCACTGAAGAGAGAATCACACCTATTCACAGTTACACCACATTGTGTTCATACTGTGCACTTCCTCTGCCCTTTCACTTCTTGTTATAGCGATTAATCACAAGCCTTCCTTTGTGGAGGGTAACCTCCACTCCTGGATAAGCTATTTTACCCAGCACCTCCCAGTGGATATTCCCAGTCAACATGGGGACTTATTAAAGCTCCTCTCCTCATGGGGACTTATTAAAGCTCCTCTCCTCTTACACACATTATCCCTCCTATAGGACTGGCTTCTAGGATGGATTTCTATCTCTGGTTTCTCCTTTCCACATGCACCCTTGCTCTGCTTGGTCCCCGACTGGGAATCGGCTGTGAGATCATTCGCAAGTGAACTTGACTTACCAATCTATCTTTGTTAGGGATGTGTGTTTTTGCTAATTCCACTGATATTTAAGCAGATGGTAAATACTAACTAGCTTCCTAAGTTGAAGAACGGACATAGTTCTCCAAATGTAGATGCCTAGTCTAAAATGCTCAAAAAGAGGATTATGTGCAGTTAGAGCCTCTAATAGGCTTTGTGATAGTCTAGTGCCCATCAGGAGTTACATGTGCAATGTTTTAGTTTTAAAAGGTAGGCATCAGCGGGGCATTTCGATAAACATCATCTGTTGCCCATTTTCCCTCATAAAACCACCGACAACCACCTCAATAATAGTGAGGCAATGCAATATGTGTCTATCTGAATGAAAAGTCAACTTGTTAAGAGAGACTACTAACTGTCATGAATTAAATACGGCAACATGGGACTTGAGTCTATTAAGAACAAAACATGCAGTTGCCCATACTTGTATTGTGCATGCTCACTGTCAGTTCAAGTCAAGATCAGTACGACTAGTACTTTCTTTACATTTCTTTGAGGAAATTAATACATGAGAGGATAATTAGCAGAAGAAAAACACATTTTGGCAGACCAAAATACTAAATATGTTTTAATGGCGTGGCAATAAGGTAATAAGAAGTGAAGCAGACACATCACGGAGGAAAGAAAATGGAATCGGAAGGCAATCAAAGAACTATTGATTTGGCTTTTAAAGATGGCTAGAGCCTGTTGGCTTATCCTTTCTCCCCATGCAGGACTTAATGTGGAAATGTTGGCTCTCTAGATAGCAGGCAGATCTCGTTGGGCTGAGACTGGCTCGGCTGCAAGGCTGTGAGTCATAAAGGCCCGGAACTGACAAGAACCCCAGAGTGTTGAGACTATCCTACCTACAATTGATTCAAAACAAAGCAAAAGCATCACTGACTCATCTATGTAAACATTGAGACTTTTGCCTTCCCAATTCCAGCATACACAATAATGACAGTTAAATTGACAGAGTACCCCCGCTTGAAAATAAAAGTAATCAGTGTTTTCCTTTTATTACTGACCTGAAGCATTTAATTGTTTGTTATTAATCATAACATGAACAATCTATTATCATCTTCCTAAATACTTATCAAAGGATACTTGCAGCATCAATTTGTAATTGGAGTCTCAGTTACCTACTTGTATTCTGACAAGCCAACTATCACTAGGTGTAATGCTACACAATTTACCTTTAGCCAATAAGAATATCGTCTGACTGTCAGAGGAGGCATCTGAGCTCAAATAGCAAACAATTGGACTGGTAGGCCATGACGACATACAGATAACATTCTACACCTTGTGTCCCCAGCCTGATGAAGGACAGTGTGGAGGTGTGTGGTGGCAGCGGCAGCAGTCTGGTGTTGAATCCGGGCCGATTCGACTTTGAGGTGGCAGACTGTTTCCTGCTGGGCTGCCCTTTGGGCCTGGTGCTGGCCATGAGACGCACCGTGCTGCCTACCGTCCAGGGTGAGACTCAAAAGCCCATTCTATATCAGAAAATGCAATTTTTCACATCCACATCTCTGCACACTTCTATTGTCTTATTATTAATGTGAACTTACCTGAAAAAACACTGCAATAACATGCAACCTCAGTCAGGTGACATACTTTAGCTGGATTGTCTTTTAGTGGGAAATGATTACAAATGTCTCCGGATAAGATCAGTTTAAACAGATTTTCAATGAAAAAAAAATACCCTTCACGATTTACACTACAAGAACATATCCTTACCTTTTTTCCGCTCTACTCAATTTAATTTACAACAAACAGGGTAACTGTTAGAAGGAACACTAATAGAGACATGCAAAAAACATTTTTAACTGACGATTATGTTGCTCTCAAAGCAATAAAATAAACGATAAAAGTATTTTTCACCTGGAGTTTGGTTTTGTGTTTGTCTTGTCCTGTTTCCAACCACCTTTATCAAACATTTCTTATGTGACACAGCTACAACACAAACCTCCTAATGGCTTTACCTCTCCTTTGTGTTTTCTGACCCACAGTGAGCCAGCTGCATCCAGCCTGCTCTCAGATTTTCAACCTGTTTTACCCTTCGGACCCCTCAGCCTCCAGACTGGAGCCGCTGCTGCAGCCTCTCTTCCACAAGCTGCCCCCCTTTGCTGTGCCGCGCTACCAGCGCTACCCTCTGGGAGACGGCCGCTCAATGCTCATAGGTAGGACGTGTGATTCGACATTGGAAATCTTGAGTGAGAGCTGCTTCTCTTGAATATTGCATTGGTTAATCCATCTTCTGGTATAATAGCATTGCCATATTAATAACCTTGTGGATTTTCAATTTCCAGGCTGCATGAAATATTTGAGGAATTCTATTAAAGCAGTTTAAAGATTCCATGATTTAGTAATGAGAATGATCAAAGGCGCAGATGTGCAAACTAAGCATATATCCCATCTGTGTGAGTTGCCATGCAAAGGCAGAGCTAAATCCTGCCCCAACGGGCTGAAGAGAGAAGTCATTATACTTCTTCTTCTTGGTTTGCAGTACCTTTACCCTTGCCACATCTCTTAGATGATCCAGCACAGTATATGCCATACTAATCTGTAATCTGACTGGAGGGCCTGGTTGCAGAGATGGGGATTTAATGAGCCTGTGATTTATTGAAGCATGTTTTAACCCACTTTTGGGACTTAGAGACCAGCTCTAAAGATCAGTAGAGACGCATCGCCTGGTTCCCCTGCGCCTCAGTCAACCTTCCTCACTGAGAGAAAAGTAGGGCAAGAACTGATCGCTTTAAGTAACAGTTTGCTTATTTAAACAATAAGACTTTGTGGCTATAGAAATATGTATAACTATTTGAAAACCTATGTTTTGAGCCCAAACACAGCTACATTTACAGACAGAAGAAGCCAGCAATGTAATTGTTCCATTTCAAATCAGTCACACCCAAAATCATTGTACTAATCTTCACAAATTAAATGTATTTGCTGAGTAATCTGTGTTTCTGACACATAATATTAAATGACCCATATAAAGTAGATTATCTGTTCATTTGATATAACTCTCAGACAGTCACCAAGCAGGATACTTGACGCCTTTAAGAGCCAATACTGCAGTAAAGGTGATGTAGTGTAAAGGCAGACACAGAGCGTCGGCTTGCAGCTACACCAGGTTTTAATTATGGGTCTGGAGCCCTGTTCCATTGATCGGGCGTGGATGCTGTCAAGTTCTGTGTTTAATTAAAAACTAAAGACAGATGCACACGGACACTGCAGAAATACAGTGCAACGAGCTGGCTCACGCAGAAGAAAAAGGGGGCACACATCACCCATTTCCTGCACTGTAATATAGTAATTAGTTGTTGTGAAAGGTCTGGAAAGCCAATGAAAACAGGCCCCTGTGGGTACGAGGCTGATATCAACACCTGTCAACGGTGGAGCTTTTATTATGATGAATGCTGCTAATAGGGAGAAAATGAGTCCTCTTCCTATTGATTTCCAGCTCTGGTCCAATGGGAAACATGATGGTAAAAGACAGAAAATATACATGAAGTTATTGTCATTTTTATCAGTATTAATCGTGTGGCTAACTGTGCTTTCATGTTAAGATGGAGTTGTATGATTTGCTCGGCATTTCCTAACTGAGTCAAAAGTGTGGTTCTGTCTCTTTTAGTCACAAAGACGTTTCAAGGCCACAGTGCAATCATCCTCTTTTACATTGTGCTTTCTCTAATTGTCCCTCTTTTTACCACCGTCATCAGCTGCTTCCCTTTCCCCTTTAATTACAATCTTTAGGTTTTCATCATGGACATTTCATAGACCTTTTGTGTTTGTACAACCGTTTTCTATTGTATTTAAAATATTCTCTGATTCACAAACACAACTCCAAGCTCCTGCTTTCCCTGATTAATGGCTTTTGTGTCTATCTCTGTCACCATTTTCCTGCTAGCAATTTATTGATGCCCCTTATTCTCTCTCACCAGCATAACTTTTGAAATTGCATGTTTGTTCAGTCATTGGACCTATCTGTCCTTTCTCTCTCCCTCTTCCTCTTCCTTCCTCTATCTCTCTGTCAGAACCTTTTCTCCCTCGCTGCTCATTGTGCTGGGAAAAGCATCCACAAACTGAAAAAGCATTATTTCCCTCTTAGAGATATAAAGCAAGGCTTATTATGAATAACAGGTGTGTGTGTGTGTGTGTGTGTGTGTGTGTGTGTGTGTGTGTGTGTGTGTGTGTGTGTGTGTGTGTGTGTGTGTGTGTGTGTGTGTGTGTGTGTGTGTGTGTGTGTGTGTGTGTGTGTGTGTGTGTGTGTGTGTGTGTGTGTGTGTGTGTGTGTGTGTGTGTGTGTGTGTGTGTGTGTGTGTGTGTGTGCGCGCGCGTGTGTGAGCATGAGCATGTGTGTGTGTGAGCATGTGTGTGTGTGAGCGTGTGTGTGTGTGAGCGTGTGTGTGTGTGTGCGTGTGTGAGCATGTGTGTGTGTTAGCGCGTGTGTGAGCATGTGTGTGTGTGAGCGTGTGTTTGAACAAAGACAACTAATTCTGCCTTTGAGAGCCTTTTGATTTATCTTTTTTGTAATCTGAGTTAATCAAATATTTGTCTTACTGAGAGTATAGTCTGGGATTCACATTGTACTGTTTGTGTGCTGTTAGTGGCAATAAGTGTGTTTAGGTTTTTTTACTTCTATTTCCAGGATGAAACCACTAATATAGAAAACTCTAAATCATGTAAATTGTGATATTGTTTTTCGTGTTTTCTTAGTTTTCTTTTCTCATATTATTGATTATTCATCATTAGGACTGGCCTGAGAAATATATTAATCATACATCAATATTTTAATGTGAGACTAAATATCTTCTTAGGTATTTAATATCATATTATCCCATAAGTATATTTTCCTGGTTTTAAAGTCCTGGTTTTACAGTAAAGTGATTTTTACGTGCTGGTATTTCTTTATTAGATCTACATAAAATGTAAATATTACATTTTCTTTATATCGGCCAGCCCAGCATAGTGTTAATGATAGTGTATGAAGAAGGATTGTGAGCATGCTTTTAACTGTCTTTGCAATAATAATGATAATGATATAATGAATGAACTTGATTTGTATTGCTCCTTTCTAATAGAGTTACAAAATACTTTACAGAAAAACAGAATGCATTTAAATAAACACAAGGAATGAAATAACCTAAAAATAAGCCACATAAAAACAGAGAGTAAAACAAACAGTAGTAACAAAACATAATTGGCATAAATGAATATACATGAAAACACAGAGGAATTTAAAAGAGCAGCGAGTTTGCAGCCCTGGAGCCCTTCCAGTAAAGGCTCTGCGCTCTGAGTGACCAATATCACAAATAATTCTGAAATACCTTTTGTACTTCAGTGCCAGCAACTCAGTTTTTCCTTGATAAGTCAAAATAAATTAAAAGCATAAAGAACAAAGAGTAATCCATGTCCATACTGTGATTGAATACAATTGATTTGAGGTTTTGACTTCGAGAGGAAAATAAATGATACAGGCCTTTCCTTATATTTTTGGGGGAATTGATAAAAAAAAAACTACAAGATAAATATGTTGATTTTATTTCATGAAAAACCCACTATTTCCCTAACCAACAAAATACTTTCTACCCCTGAACAGCTGGCCCATTAGACGAAAAACATCCTATCTAGAATCACTGAATCGATCGCAGTGTGCTTCAGATTCCATAACCTTCATCATCTGCGCAGCCCATATTTATTAACCACACCTGATGCACCCCTCGTCTGAGGGGTTGGCTCCTAATCTGTATTCAGCGGTGGTTGCCGATCCTTCACAAAGACAGAACACGCAACATGTGGCAGCATCTGAACGTTTATTTATAACCTATCCAGCAGGATGCGGAGAAATGGTTAATCTGCCAATTACTGGCAGCTTCATGAAGCAAAACTGACTATTCTGGGTGATAACTGGATACATGCACCTCCAAACTCATTCCCATTTACAAATATTGAAAGCAGCCAAGAGTGGAGCCACAGTCTGTAATGCTAATGTCTGTGTAAGTGAGAGTGGAAGTCATGCAAACTCACAAAAGTATCACAGAAAACTAAACGAATATGGTGCAGCACAATCCTCTTAATCCCAGTTTTTCAGGTAAACATTTTCAGGCACACTTGATCTTATTTCATCTTGGCTCTCCCTAGCCTGTGCCTGTTCCAGATCTCTGTACCTACTGTACCTTATATCCACTCAGTCACATCAGAAGACATCCCAGTGGACTACAGTAAATGGCAGCGGGTAAATGACATGTTGCTGAAGTGGGATCACCGGCAAATGGAGTCTTTGTTTGCTTGTGACACACATACAAACATTGCTTTTTAGTAGTTGTGGCACACTGTGCAACACAGCGGTGGAATAGACTGGCTCATTCAGACATGAGTCAATATCCACAGCAACAACAAGGTCTTGTTAACAGGATAATGAGTACTCTCCAGAGTCTGGCTAGAAGAAACACTGAGTTTCCTAGTAAGAGGGAAACAGTTTGAGTGTTCTCAAAGAAAGAGAGGGACATCATGACACATAAATTAAAGATATACATACAAGAAAAAACAACAATAAACACAAGTAGACATTTCAAAAGCAGAATAATAAGGATTATGATATATGTATACAAAAATGCAATAACGAAACATACATATTAATTTGTAATTATGTGATTCTAGGCTAGGCATCTAACATGGTTTTCCATGGTGTCTTATGAAACCAGGTCTCACGGGAAATGTTTAATTTTCCTACAGTGTTAGCCCAAAACAAATAGGCTGGAGATGTGTCGGGACGTCACTGGGAGAGAGGAACCTCTACAGATAAATTATTCTACTTGTCAACAAAAGCCAAGAGCAACATATTTTTCAGGACCGCTGCAGTCAATACAATTGGATTCAACCCCATGAAGAGTGGGAGCAGTTTTGATCATCATTGATGGTGCTGCTTTTTTTTTTTCCTGATAAAGAACAAAGCAAGTCAATACATAGCATATTATTAGGCAAAACAACAGCATTGATTTAAAGACCCGTTTTGAAGCCAGTCAAATGTTATATGATCAAAGCATTTCCTTATCCTCCTTTCTGTTTGTCCTTTTCTCCCCTCTTCTCACCCTCCCTAGCGGAGAGTATCCAAAGCAATCCAAATGTGTTTTTGGAAGGTGGAAAAACTCCTGGAGGTCCAGTTTCACAGACGTCCTCTGAGACAAAGCCTGAAGGAGGAGTAGAAGAGGGCGGTCGTAGAGCTAGCGTGACCAGTGTGGAAAGTGAAATGTCGATTTGCTTCATGGGCCAGCTGGGAAACACCATCACTAACAGTGAGTGGGAGGGAAATAGAAGAAGCTTCACTGGCTTGTCTCATTTATTCAGGTTCATGAGGTTCCACAGCTTTTAAGTTGACCTCATATTTTCACATGTTTGTGTTTGTGTGTTTTTGTGTGTGTGTCTCAGTTTCCAGTAGCTGGTGGGGCTCCAAGAGACTGGATTATGCTCTGTACTGCCCGGATGTGCTTACTGCCTTCCCAACGGTGGCTCTGCCTCACCTTTTTCATGCCTCCTACTGGGAGTCCACTGACGTAACAGCCTTTGTTCTTCGGCAGGTGGGAAAACCTAGTTGACAGCTATTGGTTTCTCACAGATTGAGAAAAATGATTGTCTCAGTATTTAATTTGCAAAATGTTTTAAGTGTAAGTCCGCATCCTCAAGTTTTTTGTTTTTGTTTGTTTTACTTTCATGACAATGTTAAAGCAAAATGAGAGCAGCATGTAATCAGGTCCTGATGTCATTACATCATCATCTCCTTCTGTACAGATAACAAACCACATATATATTAACTAAAAGTCTGGCCACGAGTCGGTCATTTTATCAACAAACCTACAAAATACACAATATATAAAGAAATGTACCATAACAATTTAACAATTAATGTGTAAATTCTGTTTGAAGAAAGAACACCATAAGTTGAGCTACTTTCCATGAGTCATGAAATGTGTATCTACAGTAAAGAAAACACTTCATGATAAATGCCCATTTTACCTCACCCATTTTAGCCTAGATAAATCATGTTAAAGATCGTGAGGATTGTGCAGTGGTCTGCAAAATGAAAGGAAAGGATCATTATCAAGAGGTCTGCATACTTTATCTAGTGCAAAGATGTTTAGGATTCATCTCACACTTCACAGCTGAGCCCCATAGCAGAGGGAGCTATTTTTTTTCATAAATGTTTGATTTTAGGACTGAAATCTGAACAAATCTTAGCAGGATTAGGAGGTTTATGCTGGTTTATGTATACTGGCATGACTAGAATTAGCAAAATTCAGAGGTTAAGAAGTTCCAACTCTTCTATGGCTGGTTAGTATTTTAAAGGTCTGCACATGTTGTCTCAGCTGAGTAGTTATAGTGTTACATCCACCAGCTGCCATTATCCTCAGAAACTAACATGGAGCAGCCCAAAAATAATGAATAAATAAGACCGGTGTATCACATCATGTCTAATAACAGCCCTTTAGAACGTTGGCTTTGATCTCGATTATATGAAAACAGAGGAGCAATATCTGCTCTAGCAGAGTGTCTTTGTGAGACTAGTGACAGGAATAAAAAACACTTAGAAAAAATAAGCGTTATTGTCGCCATTAGGAAGCTAATAAAGCCAGATCATTATTTTGGTTCAGCGGTTGGCAGCTCCACTTGATGCTGCTTCATATTAAATAATCATGTTGGCGTTTAAGGGCTGCATGGAACATCATTTGTTGAAGCTAAATTATGTACTGTTCTGACAGTTCAAACTCACTATGTGAGAGAATGTCTTCCAATGATATGAAACAAATATCCTCTCTATGTCTAAGAGTGGGGAGTGATATGCATGGCTTCGTTCAAGAAGAGTCATTTTATTCAAGTACTCCAAATCCCCCCTTCAGTCCTTCATCTGTGCCAGTGTTGCTCTTGACATAAAAGGTTCCCATTTGATGTGATTGATGATCCGAAACATAATTCCAGGTTTTGTACTAAGACTTCATTTGGTAAAAAGACAATGTTATAAATCTTACGGAAAAGGTACTGACATGAGACTGCGTTATTACTATTAGAAAGAAAACTGATCTGTGTGCTGAACTGAACGATGTGATTTGATGTGTGAACGGTTATTCTTCAGTTGAGAAATGACTAAATATATCCCTCCAGTAGTAAACTAAAGTAAAATGTGTAGATACTTGTAGTTTGCTTGAGTTGAATTGTAACACATCTGAGATGCAGATATTGTACACTTTTGCTTAACCACATTTATGTAACAGCATAAATTACTTGTCAGATTCAGATAATTCGTAAAAAATCTAGATAAAAGATTATGCAATGTAAATACTTTCACACGCTTTAAAATTAAACTGATCAACACCTTAATTAGTTAATAATTATAATCATCAATATACATTATTCTGCAAAATGAGAACTTCAACTATCCGTACTGATGTCTATTTTGATGTTGTTACTTTTTTACACCCCCTTGAGTAACATATTTTCTATCCAAAAGTTTGCATTACATTGCATTTAGCTGACGCTTTTATCCAAAGCGACTTACAGTACAATACAATAAGTGCGTTCGACCCACAAACTACAAACTTGAAGAAAACAGAATCATACAAGTACATCAGGTTTTATAGAGCTAAAACATTTCAAGTGCTACTCAACTGGCTTTAGATAAGCCAGTCCTTTATTAGTATATAAGTGCTTTGTTATTAATTCTATCGCTCGAAGTGGAGTCGAAAGAGATGAGTTTTCAGTCTGCGCCGGAAGATGTGTAAGCTTTCTGCTGTCCTGATTTCAATGGGGAGCTCATTCCAACATTTTGGAGCCAGGATAGCAAACCCACGTGTTTTTGCTGACGGGAACTTGGGTCCCACTCGCAGTGCGGGTGCAGCGAGCTGTTTGGCTGATGCAGAGTGCACGTGCTGGGGTGTACAGTTTAACCATGTCCTGGATGTAGGAAAGGCCAGATCCATTCGCAGCATGGTACGCAAGTACCAGTGTCTTGAAGTGGATTCTAGCAGTTACAGGGCCTTGCTGTCTGGTAAAAATACAAATATGAATATGTCTTCTATCCCCGCTGCTCTGATATACGCATGTGTTTATTGACAGCTCATGCGATGTGACTCCTTGAAGACCCAGGAAGCAGACAGCTTGGGCTCCACTTCGTTCTCTCCCTCCAGCCCACGAGAAAAATGGCTCAGAAGGAGGACACATGTCAAACTAAGGGTAATTCATTATTTTGCTTTTTGATCTTTATGAATACACTTTTGACCCAGTTTTCTCTGCTAACAGAAATATGACATTTATGGCTGCTCATTTAACTTTTAAAAGCTCATATTAAAACTTTACTTGGAAGAATTCATGAATAATTTAACAAAGCACTTTACACAGCCGGACATATTTTTTTCCCTTTGGTGCCTCTCGTTCTAAGAATCACACCCACCACTCAGAGCCGAACAGCAGCTACTGTTCCTCTGCCGCAACTGCCTTGCATTCATTTATATCAAAAATAGAGTTCTCTCTCACTGCCGAGGTTGTAGTATTATGGACTGTGTGAGTGGTCTGTGATCTGAATTTATTTAAAAACTCCCAATCTTTCACCTTGAAGCATGCAGATGCACACAAATACTTGATGGGTCCTGCAGAGAGGAACAATCACGATCTCATAACACTTCAAAGAGTTTTCATTTTATCTGCCTTCTTCAAAAGACAAGTGACTGCTTGCTTTTCATATTTCTATTATTAGAATGATATTGCCAGATTGACATGGAAACATTTCTGTATCTGAGTCTGTGAAGGTCTTTCTCAGTGTCATCTTGGCACAGTGACATGTTTCTTATGTAAGATCTCAAAGAAAAGCAGCTCTGAACAAGTTGCCTTTTACTGTATTTGATTCAGAATGTGGAACATGAGAGAAGTTGCGTGCTGATTCAATCTGGGCACAGCCTGCCCATCTCATTCAGAGTGATACTATTCAATGAGACTTGGCTTCTATTTGTGATCTTCCTTGACTTGGCAAGAAGGAGTTTGTCACAGCTGCAGAGGGACCACTAGGTTGGATGTTGCTTCTTACCCTGTTTGTGAGTGGATGGTAATACTGAGGCGCGTGTAGATTTCCTGTATGACCACACGGAGTGAATCGTGTCAGGGAAAACTGTAAGGACTCCTCACGTCACACAGTAGCTGTGATTCTTTTTGTATTTTGTTTGTGTGTCCAGGTATGTGCATATATGGTTTGCTTAATATGCGTGCTAGCTATCAGTGAATCAGTAAGTAGAACCTCATGCTGGTAACAGCTGGAAATGTTTAACTTCCTTGGTCGATGTCACATCCATTCAATCAATTATCATTAGCCAATGTGGTGAAACAGTAAAATACAAGCACAACATGTTTGATCTCATCAGCATATCTTCATTGGAAGATGCTCAATTAGGTTTATAGCGAGTGCTGTCAATAAACTGCAGTGCATTTTCAAGTCAACAGAATATCATCTCAGCCTCTACTCCAATAAAAAATCCCTGCACTAAATATAGATGGCGTTAATTTGTTTATCTTGTATCACACTATCCACAGGGCAAAAAACACATTTTAAGTTGCCTACCTACTTGGAAAAAGCAGTGTGTTGATAAAGACCATGTGTGTCAAGCAATAATCTCAGGGATAAAGAAACAGACAAAGTAAACAGCAGAGAAGACGCATGGAGAAAATTACATTTCCTCCATGATGGCCAACAACAGAGATAATCAAACATTAGTGGGCCTTTAATATGTTATTAAAATGCAACCTTTTCAGCATCAAGACACATAGAAGATTACTCTGCTGGTTTATGAAATAGCTCACCAAATAGTGCAATATGGAGAAAAGAACAAAACAAGGAAGCTTTATAGAGCACTTGTTTGGAAGGCCCTATCTCAGAGGCATTTGGTTGCGTGTATTTTCAGAGGAAACACTATACAACACACGCCACGTGTTGTAGTGATTGATTGCCAAATATTTGCTGATTGATTGCGGATTGATTTTTGAATAATCTCCAACCTATTGTCAATAGATTACTCACCAAGATTTTTGTTTGATTTGTGTTAATGGATGTTAATCTTTGAACTTGGGGATCATAATGTTGAAAAAAATGTCTAAAACTCAAAATCCAGTCAGTCAATAATGTCTTTGTCCTTATGTCTGTTTCCTAACTGAATTGTGTTTTGTGCTCCTTCTTTTTATTTCCTTAAGAACGTCACTGCCAACCACAGGGTGAATGACGTCATTGCGACCGAGGATGGGCCCCAAACGCTGGTTGGCCGCTTCATGTACGGCCCCTTGGACATGGTCACTCTGACCGGAGAAAAGGTGAAACTCAGCAACATGATTGGTTACTCCAGATATACGTATCTATTGGTATAAATGTTTGTTAATCTCCAAACTCTTGACTCATCCTGCCCTGTTAGGTGGACATCCTGCTAATGACACAACCTCAGTCTAGTCGCTGGGTGCACTTTGACACGGACGTCACCAACAGCAGTGGCAGAATCACATATACCGTACCCAAGAGCAAGAAGCTGGGCCTAGGAGTGTATCCAATAAAAATGGTTGTCAAGTAAGAATATCATACAAAGCATGGAGGAGAGCATTTTTGAAATTATCCCGTATTTGTCCAGCTAGAGTGAAGATGCCAAGGCCAGGAAGGGAGTTACAACAATGTGTAGTAAATGCATTCACTCTTTCTTTTTCTATACCAAAGGGGCGATCAAACGAGTGCAGAAGCCTACCTGACTGTGTTACCACGGGGCATGGAGTGTGTGGTCTTTAGCATCGATGGCTCTTTTGCTGCTAGTGTGTCAATCATGGGCAGTGACCCCAAGGTCCGCCCCGGAGCTGTGGATGTCGTCAGGTAACTAGCAACAGCCTGTGTGTGTGTGTGTGTGTGTGTGTGTGTGTGTGTGTGTGTGTGTGTGTGTGTGTGTGTGTGTGTGTGTGTGTGTGTGTGTGTGTGTGTGTGTGTGTGTGTGTGTGTGTGTGTGTGTGTGTGTGTGTGTGTGTGTGTGTGTGTGTGTGTGTGTGTGTGTGTGTGTGTGTGTGTGTGTGTGTGTGTGTGTGTGTGTGTGTGTGTGTGTGTCTGTCTGTCTGTCTGTCTGTCTGTGTGTGTGTGTGTGTGTGTGTGTGTGTTTGTTGAAATGTTAATAGATGTTGTTGAATAATTAAGTTTCAGTATTTACCCTTTGTTACGACCCTGGGTCGTTAGGTCATGTGTGTGGACATTTTTCCCTCCTGTGTGTGTGTGTGTGTGTGTGTGTGTGTGTGTGTGTGTGTGTGTGTGTGTGTGTGTGTGTGTGTGTGTGTGTGTGTGTTTGTTGAAATGTTAATAGATGTTGTTGAATAATTAAGTTTCAGTATTTACCCTTTGTTACGACCCTGGTTCGTTAGGTCATGTGTGTGGACATTTTTCCCTCGTGTGTGTGTGTGTGTGTGTGTGTGTGTGTGTGTGTGTGTGTGTGTGTGTGTGTGTGTGTGTGTGTGTGTGTGTGTGTGGGGGGGGGGGTGTGGGGGGGGTGTGTGTGTGTGTACATGACATTCACATCTTCAGAGATTGACAAAAAGGTTCAGACACATATGCTTTCAGAAGTGAATGTGTATGCCAGCGATTACTGCATTAAAGCCTGTGGTTCTTGTTATAGTGCAACAGCCGATCAAATGTAAAGGCTTTGAATTGTTTGATGTTCTGTATTCACATGCAGGCATTGGCAGGACCTGGGATATCTGATCATCTACATCACAGGTCGTCCTGATATGCAGAAGCAGCGTGTGGTATCTTGGCTCTCTCAGCACAATTTTCCGCATGGCATGATCTTCTTTTCTGAAGGCCTGGTTCATGATCCCCTGCGGCAAAAGACCATCTTCCTCAAGAACCTCGTGCAGGAGGTACTGTTCACAAACCATTGTTCTGAGCACGTCACCTTTCTTACAAAGCATGTCAAACATTTAGTTCTCTGCCCTAAATTGATTTTGATTTCTGTCTGTTCACATCACTCTTTTGCAAGCCAACAGGGCTGTAGCCCTGGGTCGTGCTATTTCGAAATGCCATACACATCTCTGACTGATAATTCCTTCTGTCACCAGTGTCACATTAAGATCAACTCTGCTTACGGCTCCATGAAGGACATCACTGTTTACAACATGCTTGGCCTCGTTCCCTCACAAATTTATATTGTTGGCAGACCTTCAAAGAAGTACCAAAATCAGTGCCAGGTATGTACATTTATATTTCATTTTCCTTTTATCAGATTCATTTTTTACAGAGTTGTGTTTTGTTTCTTCTTATTTCATTTGAAAGTCTTTAGTTTTCCTCTTGGTCTATCTCATTTACTTGAATCTCTCCTTCTGGTTTTCTAACCCTTTTTGATTGGTGGTATATGCAGTTCCTGAGCGAGGGCTATGCAGCGCACCTGTCCACGCTTCAGTTTGGGCACAGAGCCAGACCCAAGAAATCCCCTTCAGTTCGAATGGTCCTGAGGAAGGGCTCATTTGGTCTCTCAGCGAAGCCTGACTTCCTGTGTAAGCGCACCCACCTGCGCAGGACCATGTCGGTGCAACAGCCAGAACCCCCCTGCACCCCCAACCCCAAGCCTGAGCGTGCTCAGAGCCAGCCGGAGTCAGATAAGGACCACGGGGGAGGAGGGGGAGGTGGAGGAGGACTTGGCCCATGGGGACGGCCCTCCATACATCGTGGAGACACGACTCCCTGACGTCAAAAAAGAGAGGGTAGACAAGGAGGAGAGCAAAGAGGTCATAGTTTCCTGGGCCAAGGTGAGATCTTGTGTTTAAATATGGAAGATTTAAAGAATATTTACAGGTTCCAACAACCTTTCTTATTTTTGTTATTTTAGCCACCCTTCTTTACTAAATTAATTCCTTTGCACTATAGCATAACCAAATGCAGTCATTCAATCATGTACAACAACAAATTATTACTTCCATTTTAGTTGCGCTTGCTTGTTTACAACCTGTGATCACCTGTTTCTTGCCTTTCTGGATTTGCACAGTAAGATGTGTCAGATAATCAAATTGAAATTTGCAGAATGAACACAATTCTAATAGTGCCTGTAAGCAATGTAATGTGTGGTTGATTGTTTTCCATTAGAGAATAACAAGACCTCTTATTTTATTGAACATTTGCAGCCTCTCACGTTTTACTCTACTGCATCATCTGTTAAGCCTTCTAAGAGCGTGATGCTCCGCGTAGCACAAATTGATTTGCTTGCTAGTCTTGACTCCTGACCAAGTCAATAAATGCCCACCTTCATTAGATAATGTTCTTTGATGTACCTTTATATATAAGTCTTTACACATTAAGTCACTGAGCATTTTATTACCAAGGTAGGGTCTAAGAGTGCAACATAAAAAAGGAAAACAGAAATCATGAATGAAGGAAGCAGTGCAGAAAAGTAACAATGAGCCATTTTTCTGGCAACCTGTGTAAACGAATGCTATTATAAGCATCTCTCTAGGACAGAATGTAGATCCGCCCATGATTATGATAAACCAAGTTCTGATGAGCTAAAATGCAATTTTCTCCCATGCTTGAAATTGACTATTACTAGAGTTGGACATATTGTAAGAGCAATTATGAATATTAAAGCCAAGTCACTGTGACAGCCTGTCTGGAACAATATACTAATACAGAACACGCAAAAGCTAACCAAAATGATTTGATCGTACAGAACATGAGACTTAACTAATATGTCCTATATTATTTGACAGTGTCACCTCTACCTGTTGTACATGTACATTGGATCCTCTGCTGGCATTGCTTGCAGCTCAGCTCAGCTCACGCTTGGCCCTCTACACTCGGTGGATTGTCACTCAATGTTTGTGTGTGAGCAGTTGCCAGGGGACAGCAAGGATGTTTTGCAAATGTCTGTGTGGAGCTCAAAATGTGTCTCATTGTCAAATCAAAATAATGTACCTCGTATTCATTCACACACACACAAGCTTCAGAGGATGAAATCTGTGAAGACGGTGATGACTCGGAACCTGTTGAGACTTTGCAACAGATGATGGATAGCTGTGCCGACAGGACTTCATGATGACTGTCTCCGGTCCTGCACTGATGTAAATACTCGACACCTGTTCTCCCTGTGTGGGCCTCTGGACACTGACATTTAGGTTCAAGCTGCACACCAGCTCTGCGATTTGGAACCCTAAAGATCTGACTTCTGCCTCTATTTCACTCCCACTGTTAGATTTCTCCCTCGCGTTGGGGCCGGCTTACTACCCCCTACCGTCCCCTTGACCAGTCTGGCAGAACAGGCATTTCAACACCCACCTCTGATCGGGTCTTCAGCTGCTGAGGTCACATTTGCACTATTGAAGTGGTTTCTCAATTTAGCTGTGGTAATTGCTTCAAAACAAAGAGTTGTATTTGTATTTTATCGTATTTGTTTTACCTGCAAATTGTGCACTGTTGGTTAATATAACTAATAGAACATTTAACTCAGATAGTTTGTAGGACAGTGTTGGTTTGACCAAAACATGTTTACAGATTGATGGATGTAAAAAGTGATCAGAACTTGTTAATAGCAGTGTAATATCATTATTAACAACAGTAGTTTAGCTGGTTTGTAATTGCAATAGCTTGTGGGACATTGTACAATTCGGCCCATGCCAGTCGAAGTTCAACAAGGATGGCTCTGCATCCATTTACTGCATCTGCAGTGGAACCAATATATTTGTGATGATATCCGATGCTTTCTAGTGGGGGTTGAAATGAGTCTTACTGTGGTCCTGTTAAAAACTCTGTGCAAGTCAAACATATTTTTCTATGAGGAAATATTGTAAATAGAAATATTTTCAATGTATGTTTTTGAACTTTTTTTTTACTTTACTCTTGATTTTTGCCTTAAATTGTATTTGATGTTGTGTAGAGATTTTAAATGATTTAATGTCTTTGACCAAAGCATTACATTTCACTGTTACGTCATGACAAAGTGCATTACATTGAGTTGATTATTTACTTCGACATGTTTTAGACAAGGTCAACAGTACTGTATGTGTGTGTACGAGTGTCTAGGTAATTGTTGTAGAGTTGTATTTACTGTGAACATAAAGACAGCTACTATGACACATACAGCACACGTCTCTGCAGAACCAGAGGACATAAAGAGGCCAGTGTTAACATTCCTTTTGTGTTCTTTTCAGGACTGAGCGGGTTTTATAGATTTGGTGTGAGAAGATTACTTAGTCAAGGTTGTTATACCTGCTATGAAAGGGGAAAAGGCTTATGAGTTTTTCAGGTGTATTTAACTGCAAACCTGCACAGCGAGGTGGAACGTGCCAGCCAGCAGAGAGCTGTCTTGCCTTTTTATTTCACCGCCTGTACACCATAGGTGGTCCGGTAATTAGCTGTTTGATTACTAATAGGTATGTCTATCTTCCCTTAGTGCCACCCCTGTAATTTCAGTGCATTACTTGGTAATTATATAATATTATAGAAACAATACTGAAAAACTTAAGTTTCTCTTGTTTGGGAATAAGATTGTTAATAATGAAACATTGTTATAAAAGCATCAATATGATCATTTCCCCTAATGTTTTCACAATTGTTATAGCAACTTCAAAGTCGTTATAACACATATTGATATTTTACTGCCATGACGATACCATTGAGGAGTGGGCAGCATTTTGGTACAACAATCTTAGCAAATGGCAAATGATAATCTAATGGTTAAATTGATGATTGCTCTCTGCATGTTAATTATTGGATATTGTTAACTAATAGCAATCAATTGTGATCTTTGGTATAAATGGTCTTTACCATAAATCCTACCACCGAATGTTGATTAAATGCACATCAGTACTTGAATTATTGATAATAACATGAATAACAATAACAATTATATTGTTATTTAATATTGTGACTTTACCTCTCACCTTTGCCTTACAAATTCACTTATTCAGTGGGAATTATGGAAATCATATACATTCCAGTTTCATCTTGACAAAATAACCCTAATATCAAAGAAAAAAAGAAAATATAGTACAAGGTAAAGAATATTGTATTTATTGAGAGATTTAACCGTCACACAATTATTGTCTTCAATTAAATATAAAAAACCTCTAGTACTGATAGATGTTTTCAATTAGTATTTACCATTAATGAATTAACTATTAGGTATTGACATAATTTGCCATTTGTTAACTATAAGTATAACTTATTAAGTAGTATAAACTTTTATTTGACTAACATTGGGTTGCAGCCTCTTTAAAAAAAAGTGATATATATTTTTTGTGGTCTTATGTTTAGTCTCAATAGTATTAGACACTGGCCTTTTGACCAATGTGTATTGTTTTGTACAGATCCCCTGGTGACCAATATGTTATTGTGTTTATTGGACTAAGTCCATCTTTATTGCATAAATAAAGATATTTCACAGTTGAATAATTTATTTTGCTCCAGAGCTGTGTTATTATTCCTTTCACATTCTTCTCATAATGTGATAAGCTTCATTTTTTTCTTCAAGGTCAGAGTTACTATGGGGGCATAAGACTTACTCTAAGTGTGATCATTTTTTTATTTGGACATACATTGAAGGGCTTAATAGGTTGCAGAGTAACATTTCATAAACAGTCAATCTAACTTTCTTTTTTCCCTTAAATAAAATACTTGTGGATCAGAAGGCCTGTTGTTGCACTGATTAGAGATATGGATTGTTGGCTTTACAGTGACTATTTTCCACCTCAGGCAATCATCAGAGCAGCACTTCTGCTCTACTAATAATTGGCTACAAGCCTGTGTGATTGCTAGAAATAAAAGCACTTACCAATTCCCCGCCTAGTGCTGATAGTAAGAACCATTGATTTCAACAATGCACAAATCCAGGTTGCTATTGTGTTGTTATTTACTGTACACTACATTCAGTTATTGACAGCATACTGTAGCTCCATGAGGCTGGGGCAATGCAACACATCAATATTTGACACATTTTGTCCAGTAATTGTATAAACTCACATACCTGAGCTGTTAAATCAGACGTGGTTGCGTTAAATTAGATTATTTAGTAAAAATTAAAAGTGCCAGAAGAATGTTGAGTATTCACCTGCTGAGCCTGCAGCTTTTAAATGGTCTTCTTTCCCGCACTAATAAGCCCTTTGAACAGTACAGTACACTGAACAAATCCTGAACATATGAGCCATTATATCAAATCTTTGCGTTGCATTAAATACAGTGAGGTCACAAGGACAATTACTTCTATCTTGAGTCTGTATAAAGAGTTTTCCTTCCCCAGGCATATGGTATAATGAGCTGGAGTTGGAATTTTCCAAGCAACAAATAGACATCATTAGTAAGTTACATGGTCTGGGAAAAAAGGCAAAGCAATTGCTCCAATGCAAGAGGAAGGACTGCTGCTTTCTTATACTGTAGGCTTCTTTATTCTCATGGAAGATTAGAGTCAGAGTGATGGCAGGGATTTAAGTGATTAAAGCTCAGCAACCGTTACTGGCTCCAAGTCCTTTCAATGTGTGTCCCTGTACTCCCCGTTGTTATCCCCGTTTGTGCGAAATAAATCAGTGTAAAAAGATGCACCATCTTTGTCCCTCTTCTAATTTGTTCTTTCCTTGATTCACTACTTAAGATGATCAATATATTGAATCAAGGACAGTTTCTCTTCAGACTCTTAAGTAAGAGTGGACTGCCGCTATTTAACCAATCAACAAGGCGCTCAACCTGCTTCCTTGGGGAGTGTGCTCTTTATTGGAAACAGCATGTTTAAGTACAGGGTCCTCATGGGATTTTTCAATTCTTAAATGCTAAAAGTAGCATGTTCGTCAGCAAACTTCCACTCACCTTAAGTACTGAACAGATCCACTTGTCATATATGCCTGAATACACTTACAATCATACACCTTTTATCTGTATATCAGTGCATAAACAATCATTCACACATACACAGTCTATTGTATCTATTCTGCTGATTGTATCCTCAATCTGGTGTTGCAAAAGATACTTTACATGATATCACCATATCTTTATATTTGTATTGTCTTCATTAGTAAATTAGATTAAATGAATACAGTCAGCATCTATCTGTGTCTCTACTGGTGCATCCCTACTTGCCATACTTGCTTTTATAATGCTTCTGGATAAATGAGGTCACAAAATCTGCTTTTGGATCTGACTATAATTCTGTGTTTGCTGTTGTTTCAGGGTTTGTTGTGCTCCAGCTGCATGGCAAAACACAGCATGCAGCAGTATACTGTATTACTTGAGGAAATTCTGAAGAGCACTCAAAACGTTTTCTTATAAGATATTTTGTAATGCATAAATGCCCTCTATTTAACATAACACCTGTGAATCTGAAATACTGGTCAAAGATTACAACATGATGCTTCCATATGAGAGAAAGCATCATCCTTTCTTGCCTAAGTTAATTAAGTTTATCTTTGCAATATAAAATAAGTCAGTTACTTAGCAGCAACTTAACACTTACCATGACCTCCTCCAGCTCTGCTTGGCCGAAACACCACTGAGTCAGCCTAATTGTCATTCCGAAACAGCAGAAAATAGTTTCATTTGTCCTGTGATCTGGCAGGTGTTATGTGGATGCCAGGGCAGCGATGAGGAATGCATTACAATCTGAATGGATCAACAGGCCGGAGCAGCCTAGAGAGATAGAGAGAGACAGAGATAATTTGTTTCATTCCTGAGTTCCGCAAGGAGAGACAAAGATCAAAACATTGTGCCTCTGATAAGCTGGCATGGCAACACTAATGTTTAGTTCAAGCCTGTTTAGGTATTACTTTTTAATACATTGAAATCTTTCTTATTTTAAATGTTGTGCATGATTGTTTGATCTATTTTTTGTAAAATAGTTGCCTGTATGTCTCACGATATTGGTTATGTGACTTTATCTTTTCCTCTTAATTGCCTGCAGCCATGACAGTGGAGTAAACGGTTTAGCTGTTTGGGGAAAGTCTAGGAAACGACCAAAAGGATGAGGCAAGATTACAAATTATTGTGGATAGCACAGCACTGGCTTAAAGCATGGTTGCTTTGATGCGTACAAAATCCTGTTATATTAGCCTATAGCACACACTTCTGAATTCAGTTTTGGGTCAGGAGAAATTACTTAGAATTTAGGAAAGGATCGGTGGGTGGAGGACAATCTGTAGATTGCATTTGAGAAAGCAATTACCCAAAATGCCCCCAGGAGGCAGGAGGATAGGGTCGGATGCTGGAGCAACATGTCACGGCTCACAGTGAATCAGATGTGACAGGCTCTGTCCCTTCATTCAGAAATCACATCTTTCCCCGCCACTGTTAACAAAGTCATCAATATTTAACTGGTCTGAATGTTCTGACTGCTCTAGGAACGGATAAACATTTAGCATTTTTGTTTTAGTCAATATGTTATTTCTCTGCTTTGACATTTCCTTTTAATCCAAGAAGGTAAAGGTATCTCGATCTTACTACATAGCTCCATAAGATCTGGGTTTTTTTTGCATTGTGAAAGACAAAATGAAGGTGAACAATTGAAGCAGAACCAAATTAATAAACAATGTGTGCTCCTCAGAGATATGATTTATTCAAACTTGTATAATCAGTAGAATAAATTGCAGAAGAAAGATTTGCTCCTGATCTTTTTATCCCCCTGGAAACCACAGGCAGTCTAGTGTGCACAGTATAAACATATTTTGCAGAAGAAGCGGGATCAACATGCTGAAGCTCAAGTAATGTTCAGCTGAGATGAACTCGTAAACCTGGAAGATTAATTTTTAACTTTGAAACGAGACAGTTGGGTTTAGAAAGCATCTTTTGTTTTTGGACTTTTTAACTTTGGTTAGTGATATGGGGGGGGGGAGTTTCCTAACGTGCAAAGCTGAAAATGATTCTTGTGGTTATCCTCTTCTCCTTTTCTATTGATTTGTATAGCTGCACAGGGGACGACAGCACGATATCAACAAGCATAGTCACCGTTTCTTTTTCTGGCTGATGTGGCGCTGAGTGTAGAGTTCACACTGTACAACAATGAAATCCGTAACATAGCCTACATGCTGGGATATATCCTTTATCTTTTTTAAATGTTTAAGAAATTATTTGACATACAGTATACCTAAATTGATAAATGTGATCCAAAAAAAATTTGTATTGTGATTATTTAATACTTTAAAAACTAGGCTACTGATGGCCGGCCATAACAAGATTTTAGTTACGATGCATGCTTTCAGTAAAATGCTGAGTTTGTACATTTCTGTATAACACAGATAAGCACAACTCACCAAAGGCTGTTTTCCACAGCAAGTACCACATATCGGGCATTAAATAGGTCACAGCCTGAAACGGTTTTGCACACAAAGCAGCAACAAGGGAAGTAGCCTATAACTTGACCTCCCTGCGGGTGGGTTCAGTGTTAATCACCAAACACATTTTGTCAGGCAGACATGTTAAATGTATTAACATCCTAATAATACATTGAGTTAATTTTGTTAACATTTTGAAACAAAATAGCTAAAATCCATGTTTATTTGTTTGCAGTCCTCTTCGTCATTGCCTTTTCTGGTTCATTGCCATTTCTGGTCCATTACTGCAATTTTGAATGCTTTACAGGAACCTTTAGGTCAGTGGAAAGCGTGAAGACATTGGCAGGAATGTTGCTACAGTATGTCTCACTTCCATATTATGTTTATATTGTGCGACACAAGAAAGATTACTAAAGCAGAAATGATACTTTAGGGTCTATTTGTATTGTTGATGCACGTTATTCTCCTACAATGCAAGACACAATGGAAATGGAGAAGCGTCTTGCATCTGGCAATGAAATAATGCAATAAATTGTGGGTGTTGGTGAAACAGCTCCAGAAACATGTCCCTTAACAGACGCTAATGTATTTTCGTATTTTTATAAGAAGCATGTTGTAGTGCCGGTAAGAAGGAGTCGGAGGCGGTGTATTTAGAAGGGATGTCCAGTCTTTATTTTCCATCAAGCAATAGTAGTATCAGCTGTGTGATTACTTAAAAAACTATGATTTATTTGAAGATTTTCAGTCTGGCTTTAGAACACAACATAGCACAGAGACAGCTCTGGTTAAAGTCACAAATGACATTCTAATAGCCTCTGACAAGGGACTTGTCTCTATTCTTGTCTTGCTCGATCTTAGTGCTGCATTTGATACTATCGACCATGATATCCTATTGCAAAGACTAGAGCACTTAGTTGGCATACAGGGAACTGCTTTAGGCTTGTTTAGGTCCTATCTATCTGAACGCTCTCAGTTTGTACGTGTCAACGATGAATCTTCCATGCAAACCAAAGTTAGCCATGGAGTGCCACAGGGCTCAGTGCTTGGACCTATTTTGTTCACCCTATATATGCTTCCGTAAGGCAATATTATAAGGAATCATTCTGTAAACTTTCATTGTTATGCGGATGATACTCAACTATATTTATCAATCAAGCCTGATGAAATTAATCATCTAAATAAAATTCAAGACTGCCTCAAGGACTTAAAAACGTGGATGACCTTAAATTTTTTGATGTTAAACACGACCAAAACTGAAGTTATTGTACTTGGCCCGAAGAATCTACGAAACAAATTATCTAAAGATATATTAACTATGGATGGCATTAATTTGGCCTCCAGTGAGACTGTAAGGAATCTTGGTGTTATATTTGATCAGGATTTATCCTTTAACGCCCACATAAAATCAATTTCAAGGACCGCCTACTTCCATCTACGTAACATTGCAAAAATCAGGCATATCTTGCCTCAAAACGATGCAGAGAAACTAGTCCATGCATTTGTTACTTCAAGGCTGGATTATTGTAACTCCTTATTATCAGGGTGTACCAAGAAGTCAGTCAAATCGCTTCAGCTGATTCAAAATGCTGCAGCTCGTGTACTAACCAGAGTTAGGAAAAGGGACCACATTACTCCTGTTCTGGCTGCCTTACACTGGCTCCCTATAGAACACAGGATAGAATTAAAAATTCTTCTTCTCGCCTACAAAGCCCTTAATGGGCAGGCGCCATCTTACCTTAAAGAACTCATTATACCCTATTGTCCTACTAGGGCATTGCGTTCCAAGAATGCAGGGTTGTTGGTTGTTCCTAGAGTCTCTAAAAGTACAATGGGAGCCAGAGCCTTTTCTTATCAAGCTCCACTTTTGTGGAATCAGCTTCCAGTTTGTGTTCGGACGGCAGACACCCTATCCGTTTTTAAGAGTGCGCTTAAGACCTTCCTTTTTGATAAAGCTTATAGTTAGGGCTGATTAGATTCAGCCCCTAGTTTTGCTGATATAGGCTTAGTTTGTCGGGGGACATCTTACTTCTTCCTTCTCTCTGTCTATACCTGTGTACTCTCATGTTCCGATTAACCCAGCTTCCCCAAATGTCTTTCTTTTTGGTGTCTATATACGCCGGGATCCGGAGTCATGGATGATCCTGCGGTCCTGTGTCATGGATTGCGAGTCCTGGATCTTGAGTCGTGGCTGTGGTTCTGGATCATAAGTCCTGGATGGATATACTCATGGATTCATCTTCCTATTATACACACATGCATTTCCAAACATTTGGACTACCTATGTTGCAAATGTATTATCTTTTCAATTTACACACGGCATCTATTGCACGTCTGTCCGTCCTGGGAGAGGGATCCCTCTTCTGTTGCTCTCCCTGAGGTTTCTCCCATTTTTCCCTTTAAACTGGGTTTTCTCTGGAAGTTTTTCCTTGTACGATGTGAGGGTCTAAGGACAGAGGGTGTCGTATTGTCATACTGATATTCTGTACAAACTGTGAAGTCCACTGAGACAAATGTAACATTTGTGATATTGGGCTATATAAATAAACATTGATTGATTGATTGATTGATTGATAGTATCAGACATGTCCTCAGTGAGGAGAGTCAAGTTAGAGTGCGTTGTTAGCTCTAGTTTGGCAACCTATATCTCCGGTGTTACGCTAAACCAGGTCCGTGTAGGAACTGTGACCCAAAAGTGAATTATGGTTAACTAGAGTCACCACACAAGCCCCCCCAGAATTCAAAGATAAACAAAGTCCGTGCGGCGGGGAGGAACAACACACTGACCCCCTCTACTCCTGAGTATGGGGGCAGGCAAAACAATCTCTGAACGTGCGGTTCCCGGCAAAGTGGGAACCGGGACCACAGGACTCAAACCTGTAGCGGGAATCGAAGACGGGGGGCGACCCCGTCGTGGTGGATGGGCCAACACCACCGGCTGCTCCAAGTCCAAACGAGCAGCCTTAACCCGGTCCACCGAGACGGTCTCCGCCTTGCCACCCATGTCGACCACCAGGTGCTTGTCCCCCTGCTCCAAAACCCGGAAAGGCCCATCGTAAGGGGGCTGTAGGGGGCCCCTGTGCGCGTCGTGGCGGATGAAAACGTGCCCAGCCGAGCGTAGCTCTGGCACCTGAGACCCCGGCATGCCGTGCTGAGAAGTCGGAACCGGAACGAAAGCCTCCGCCTCATCTTGCAGGAAAACCTGTTGAGCCGTAGGAGACCAAGGAACTGATGCCTTGGGTAGGAATTCCCCTGGGACTCTCAGGGGTTGACCATAAACCATCTCCGCCGTGGAGCACTGCAGATCCTCCTCAGGCGCGGTCCTCAGGCCCAACATCACCCAGGGCAGCTTGTCGACCCAGTTACCGTCCGTAAGGCCGGCCTTGAGCGCCGCCTTCATAGAGCGATGGAAGTGCTCGCAGAGGCCGTTAGCCTGGGGGTGGTAAGCGGTAGTCCTGTGCAGTTTGACCCCCAAACTGTCTGCAACAGAGCCCCAGAGCCCTGAAGTGAACTGTGAGCCCCTGTCCGAGGAAATGTCTGACGGGGTGCCAAAACGACACACCCACGTCGCGATAAAAGCCCTAGCCACGTCAGCGGCTGAAGTCGACACAAGAGGAACCGCCTCCGGCCAACGGGTCGTCCTATCCACCATGGTGAGGAGGTAGGAAAAACCCTGAGAGGAGGGCAACGGACCTACCAGGTTGATGTTAACATGATCAAATCTCCTCTCTGGCACTAGGAACCGCTCCAAAGGGGCCTTCGCGTGGCGGTGCACCTTAGCACGTTGACAAGCCACGCACTCCCCGGCCCAAGCTCTTACATCCTTTTTCAGCCCACGCCAGACAAACTTCGCGGCCACCAAGCGCACCGAAGGTTTAACGCCAGGATGAGACAAGCCGTGCACCGCCTCGAAAACAGGACGCCTCCAGTTGGCGGGGACGACCGGTCGTGACAGGCCCGTAGAGACGTCGCACAGAAGGGTGATGCCCGCGTCGCCGAACACCACGTCCTCCAGGCGCAGCCCAGCGCTCTCCGTCTTCAGACTCTGGATGCCGGAGTCGGTGACCTGGTCCGCCGCCATACGAGCATAATCCAGGCCCAGCTGGACGGCTCCGATGACGACCCTGGAGAGGCAATCGGCAACCAAGTTCGACTTGCCAGCCACGTGTTTAATGTCTGTGGTAAACTCCGAAATGTAGGAGAGATGCCGCTGCTGACGTGCCGACCAAGGCTCCGCCACCTTTGACATGGCGAAGGTGAGCGGTTTGTGGTCTACCATCGCCGTGAACTCACGGCCTTCCAACAGAAAACGGAAGTGCCGCACAGCCAAATAAAGACCCAGAAGCTCCCGGTCAAAAGCGCTGTACTTGCGTTCCCTCGGCGTCAGCTGCCTGCTGAAAAAGGCGAGCGGTTGCCAAGCTCTGTCCAGCCACTGTTCGTGCACCGCGTCGGCTGCGTAGTCCGAAGCATCCGTAGTGATGGAGATGGGAGCCGTGGATGAAGGGTGTGCCAGCAATGCCGCTTGAGCCAGCATGGTCTTAACTTCAGTGAAAGCGACTTCCGCCTCTGCTGTCCAGTTGATCGCCTGAACGGGGGTCTTGCCTTTCAGAGCCTCATACAATGGCCGCATGATGTGGGCGGCCCGGGGGATGAAACGGTGGTAGAAAGTCACCATCCCCAGGAACTAGGCTTGGGCGGTATGACGGTATTACGGTATACCAGGGTATTTCGAAATCCCGTCGGTATGATTTTCAATACCGTGACGTCACAGACTGTGCGCCAAATCACAGATGCGTTTCATTCTATTACACTGAAACTGAGTTTTGACAGGGACGACATTGGTTGTAATGCACAGCACGCGCCAGCAGAGGGCAGGGGAGGGCAGTCCGTCTTTCCCGCTCTCAGAGCTCAGCACAGACCTGAGCTGAGCAAGATGGCGGCAGCATTTGCCGGCCCCGAACTCGGACAACTAGTAAAAAAGAAAAATGCCTCTGCGCCTGTTTGGGACTATTTTGGGTTTACTCGTCGCCAGTGAATTCATCCAGCACAACGAGAGACAGAGGCACTTCTTTGGGAATGTTTAAGACGGGGTGAGTGAGTGTTGACATTTTTTAATCCTTTGCAACTGGTTGATGGTTTTGTAGTCGAGGTCGGACGGTTTTAAAAACGAAAGCATTTACGTGCTAAACATTCACGCGAGTAATCCAATGAATCAAATGGAAATAAGGTTTTTAACACATGCACGGAATAATATTGCCAAACTAGTTAGTGAATATAGCAAACTTTATTCAATAAGTCAAGTATTTACTCACGGAAAATGTTTATGTATGATGATATTGTTGACTTAGCTCACAATGGAAACAACGTCGGACATCTACAAACGCGTCCTGTATCCGATCTCAAAATGTGCCATTTGCACAATGTGTCATGTATGCAGCCCTTGTTTTGCACTTGCGCGCACGTCCCGGCACTTTGCGAGCATCTACCGGCTCGGGCTGCATTTTACACCGAACATATAATATACCGTTCGAAACAACTATTTGCCGCCGAACGCCACCTCGCTCAAGTCGACCCAAGTCATACCGTCATATACCGTATACCACGGTATGATGTCAGCAAGGTATGACGGTATGAAAAAAATGATACCGCCCAAGCCTACCAGGAACTCATGCAGCGACCGGGCTGTAAGCGGGCGAGGAAAAGCCGCAACAGCCTCCACCTTCGCCGGCAGGGGTGTTGCACCGTCCTTGCTGACGCGGTGCCCGAGGAAGTTAATGTCCGACACCCCGAACTGGCACTTTGCAGGGTTGATGATCAATCCATGTTCGCTGAGCCGTGTGAACAGGGCCCGGAGGTGAGACAGGTGCTCCTCCACTGAAACGCTTGCGACAAAGATGTCGTCCAGTTACACGAACACGAACGGCAGGTCCCGCAGCACCGAATACATCAGGCGCTGGAACGTTTGGGCGGCATTCTTGAGCCCAAAAGGCATCCGCAGGAACTCAAAGAGTCCAAAAGACGTTATTACTGCCGTTTTGGAAATGTCCAGGGGGTGCATGGGCACTTGGTGGTATCCACGCACCAGGTCCACCTTGGAGAAAACCTTTGTGCCGGCCAGATGCGCTGAAAAGTCCTGTATGTGCGGCACCGGGTAGCGGTCAGGTGTAGTGGCATCGTTGAGTCGGCGGTAATCCCCGAATGGGCGGAAACCGCTGTTCGGCTTGGGCACGACGTGCAGAGGAGAGGACGTTGGAGCGGCGGACGATGCCCAGGCGTTCCATGGTTGCGAACTCCGCCCTCGCTATTGTTAGCTTAGAAGGGTTCAACCGTCGGACCCTGGCGTAGACTGGAGGCCCCTCGGTGGTGACGTGGTGCTCCACGCCATGTTTGGTGGTGAGCGCGGAGAAAGTGGGCAGCGACAGATCAGGAAACCTGGACAAAAGTCTGAGAAAAATGTCCTCCCCCGACAGCGAGCCCCACAGCCCGTCGTACGCTGCGCTGCCGAGTGTGCACACGAGAGAAGAAAACGTTAAGGCATCCACTAAACGTTTATTTTTAATGTCCACCAACAGCCCATGAGCACACAAAAAGTCCGCCCCAAGAAGAGGAAAATAAATGTCCGCTGTTACAAACTCCCAGCTGAAACGCTGTCCACCGATGCACAAACACATAAGCCGTAATCCGTACGTGCTAATGGGCCCGCCGTTAGCCGTTGTTAGCCGTGGGCCGTGCCCGCCTCGAGAGATGTCTTCTCTCGACGCGGGAACCACACTCCGCTGCGCACCCGTGTCGCACAGAAACATGCTCCCTGAAACACTGTCTTTGACGAAAAGGAGCCTGCCCGTGCCGCCGACGCTAAGAGCCACTACTGAGCGTCGGCTCCTCCGTTTCCCGGAGGCTTGTAGCTGCATGGAGCGATGCACCTCTTTGCCATCGTCCCGAAACGTGCATGGTAGAAGCACTCACCAGTATCCCCTCGCCGACTCGGCGTCGCTGTGTCCGGCCTCCGCCATGCTTTCTTGCCCGCCGAAGGGCCGCTGTGCGCCACAGCCAACGCCTCCGCACCAGACTGTCGTGTAGCCAGGAAGAAACGGTGCGCTTCTCCGGCCAGCGCGCGGGGCTCCGTGATGGATATGTCGGCCAACGCTGTCTGGACCCGGGGAGGTAAGTGTTGAAGAAACATCTCAATGAACAAAATCTCGGTATCTTCCCCTCCTAGCAGGCTTAGCATCTTCTCCATTAACTGAGATGGCTTGCCATCTCCGAGGCCCTGAATGTCCATAATTTGGTGGGCTCTTTCTCTCGTCGATAAACCAAATGTCTTCAGGAGAAGAGCCTTGATAGCCTCGTATTTGCCGAGGCGTGGGGGTGCTGCGATGAAACCCAGTAAGCTGGCTGAAGTAGAAACCCCCAGCGAAGCCACCACGTGGTAATATCTCAGTGTGCAAACCATGCCTCCGTGGCATGCTCCCAAAACTCCGGCAGCTTAACGAAAACATCTCGTTCAGCCATGTTCAACATTTTTTCGAAAACTATCTCGAAAAACTCAGGGTCACCAGTGTAGTGCCGGTAAGAAGGAGACGGAGTATTTAGAAGGGATTTCCACTCTTTATTTTCCATCAAGCAATAGTAGTATCAGACATGTACTCAGTGAGTAGAGTCAAGTTAGAGTGCGTTGCTAGCTCTAGCTTGGCAACCTATATCTCCGGTGTTACGCTAAACCAGGTCCGTGTAGGAACTGTGACCCAAAAGTGAATTATGGTTAACTAGAGTCACCACAATGTAAACAAAACTAATTTCCTCACTTCTTTCAACCAATGAACACATTTTGTTTCATTGTATCCTAAACTTCATCCTTTAGACACATTTGGGTCTAAAGCCAAAATTAAAACTGGACTTACCTAAGCATATGTGAAAAATATTTAGATTATATGGTATTGTTGTTGTAGTTTTTACTGGGTCGACTCATTCAAATTGAAATACAAATCCCACAGAGCATCGATAAACAATATATCATATCAAGATATAAATGAACATCAAAAGATTCAAAAGTATACAGGAAAACAACTCTGAGAAAAAATAGTGAGAGTGAGAAGGTGAGGCTAAGAGAGGGAAGCAGAGATATGAGGTGCCATCCGATGGACTTAGAAAAAACAAAGGCAAGAGCAGTGTTACGAAAAATAGCAAGTGACAGATACAAATCACTGGCGCTGCAGCACATGGTATCTGTCATTGCAACAGGCTGATTGATTCAGCCAACGTAAAGCCCAGGAGGCTGTGGGTTGTCACACTGAGGGGCCGCCTCACAGACAACGCGCAGGGAACAGAAACGTCACGTTTGGCTTCCCTGTTAGCAGAGGTGCATTAACAGCAAGAAGTCATTCACCTTTTGCATCGTTTCACAAATCATTATTGTTTTTGCACCATCATTATGCCAAAAACTAAATGTTTTGGAAAAGTGTGATCATACATTTAAAATCTAAATCATCCATTTCTGCTCTCACAAAGTTGATTAGACAGTCTCATGAAAGAGGGGTGTAACGACTTTCCAGTGTGACCTAAACAGTTGGTCTGAGTCTTCTTGTAACACTGTATACCAAGGATTGAAGGTTTCATCCTAAAGTTGTGTATGGAAATCCGGGATGCACCACAGAGATTCATCAAACCAGCACGAAAGCTGAATCACCAAAAGCAGAATCCCCTACACTTTAGTTTAGAGCATCATTGTATTTTGCCCACAGTCAAGAGAGCACTTCTAGAAAGCCTGAATTATAATAATATAATAATCAACAAAAGTCTACTGTCATCTTATTTCCACACACTTATTTGAGGCACAACAGTCAAGTGCAAACATGTTTTCTAGAAAATAGGAATTCTACCTCCACTGATACATGCAATCACTCCATAGAAGGCTAGTTGAATGTTTTGTTGTGCCTGATATCAGCAGTGGGCTGCATCTCATTTCAGATTGAGCCAGAGCTCTGAATGGTTAACCTTTACTGCGCTCCAGTAGGATGCATAACCATATGACGTGTTAATGTTTTATATCCCCACTTAAATGAACATGTCAACCTGAATTGATGGAGACGGATTGGCCGGATTTTTACTTCTTCAAATTAAACCTGTGCCAGTCATTTATATGCAAGGGAGGCTCTTGAATATTCAGGCTCTCACACCTTCCGTCTGTTCCCATATCATATTTGACAACACCGAGGTAGAACAAAGGCAGATTATGGTTATTTAATATGCTTCCCACAAGTGCATCTGTGGCCATGTAATCATTCAGTCAGAGAAAGGAATGAAACACGAAAGGACATTCTAACTGCATTTTAATTTGAGACATAATTGTGTATGTCATTTATGTGCATCCCTGGAATCCACCTTGTGGAGTTGTGCCTTGTGGGTCATAAAAGGAACTCTGTATAAGTATTGTAATTATTTTATTTTTGCCTTATATGTTACCATGTCTAACCAACAGCATTCGTGAAACCAACCGCAAGCAACCTAATGAGTTACTATTTAAAGGTTTTGAAAAAGTTTGTACAACATTGATGAATTCTGTCCCTGGAGAGCATCGAGACAAGTCTTCAACAGAAAAGACCAAAGCTGTGGTGGAAAAACGTGCATTAATGTCTAGCCGTGCAGACATGGAGGGGTCCAGTGACAAGCTGTTCTGCTGCAGGTGGGTGCTCTACAGGATTCCTCTGGCCCACAGAGAGGAACTGTACCACATCCTGAGGATGATAGGGCCTCTGGTAAGGATTCATTTAAGTTTTGGTTTGAAACATAAGGAAATAGCTAGCATGGCTTTCAAACAATGTGAGCTAGTAACTGCATCAAATGAACCATTGTCGATGTTTGTCTTTCTAGCTGCTCTCTCGAATCCTCAACTATCTGTTGCCATTTGTGGTTACAATGTTCTCTGGGCGTCTCGGAAATGAAGTGATGGCTGGCTATGGATTAGCTTGTGCTGTAAGTGGTCAATTATATGCTCCACAGTCTTAATGAAATGTCTAATTTCAAGGTAGAAATTTGACATTTTAGAACTATAAACAAAATATAGATCTTACAATCCTCTCCAAACCTGATGATTTAATCAATATGTTTTATAGTTACTTGTATAATAATAATATTGGTTGCATAAGAATCCTCAAGTTTAAGACTCATTCCAGTATGTTTCATGTTCATTTCAGACCATTAATGTCACAACTGCAGCAACAGGAACTGGTCTAGGGCTGGCGTGTGATACTTTGGTGTCTCAGGTTTGCCCAATGAATATTTGCCTCCAGACGTGAACTGTTTATTACACCCTTTTCCAAAATGTTTAACATGATCTGTTCTGTTTGCAGACATTTGGTGGTAAGAACCTGCGTCGGGTGGGAGTGATCCTGCAGCGGGGCATCATCATCCTGCTGTTGTTCTGTCTGCCCTGCTGGGGTCTGCTCATTAATGCTCAGGCCATCCTATTGTGCATGGGCCAGAGCCCTGAGGTGACCAGGTAACTAACAACACCAAACACATTGAAAACTCACTTCCAACACAAGACCCTTTTCTGTAGTGTGTTATATATGCGCTTCTTGCATGTAAATGGTCGGAAGCGGCCAAGATCCCAAAGTTCAGGCCAGAGGGAGTTTGTTTTCTGCAATCCCCCGCCTCCTAGCCTCCATTGGATTCCTTTGTTTTATTCCATAGCATCACTATGTAACTGGTGCTTCTGTCGAGTGGTGCAGCGATCACGTATTTTTGAAGGCCAGACCCGAAAGTTAGCATGGCAAGGTATCCTTCGACAAAAAGCATTTTTTTCCGCATATGGAACAACAAACTTCGTGGCCAACACACATTTAGGATACTTACACGTTATGTTAAGCAGGATAATCTCAACATATTAACACCACTTTGTGATTTCTGAAGCATTTAGAGTCTTTGTCTCTTCACTGTCTCTACACTTTTTGATTTCAGAATAGCCCAGCTGTATATTACAGCCTTTCTTCCTGCCGTACCAGTGAGTTGTAATATTTCACCTTTATGAGCAAACTACATAAATATTCAATGATGTAGGGATACTGTTATCCTTCAAATCTGTCAAAAGAGCTTACAAATATATTTTGTTTTCTTATAGGCAATGTTTCTCCATCAGCTTCAGGTGTCTTATTTGCAGAACCAGGTGCGCCAATGTTATTTGATTTTTAAAAATGAAAACATGTTGTCTTATTTAATGTAATTACGGAAGGGAAAGGTATAAGTGCTCCTCATCATCTGCTGTTTGTGTACTCAGGGTATAATATTGCCACAAATGTACACTGCTGCTTTGGCAAACATAGCAAACCTGGTGACAAACTACATCTTCATTTACTGGCTGGATCTGGGTGTAAGGTAAGTGTCCTCACATATTTCAGTTTGAATCTGATTTCAACAATCAAACACACTGATATCACCTTGTCTGTGTGCATGTCTTACAGCGGATCTGCAGCAGCCAATGCTCTGTCTCAGATTTATATCTGTGGATTTCTGTTTGCTTACATTCGCTGGAAGAAGCTCCATGTAAAAACATGGGGAGGTGCGGTTTTCATTTTCATGATTTCCTCATGTATCACTCTGTACACTCTATCTTTTTCCCTCTTCATATATAAGTGTCTCTCTCCCCCTGCAGGCTGGTCTGTAGAATCGCTGCACGAGTGGGGCTCCTACATGAAACTGGCTGTTCCCAGTACAATGATGACATGTTTCGAGTGGTGGGTTTATGAGTTTGGTGGATTCTTTGCAGGTAATGCAAATATATTAATAACTACTTTGAACCTATTATTTGAGAAGTAAACAGTGATATTTCATCAAAGCCTTTGTCTTTGTTTCTTTTGATCAGGAATGCTGGGTGAAGACGAGCTGGCAGCCCAACATGTTGTGATTATGGTGGCTTTCATCACCTACATGGTACTAACTACAACTCATTAAGATGTATAAAGCATTATATTCTTACTGTAAAGGTACTCATAAACTAACGTTTTTTTAATCTTTTGAGCACTCTCAATCGCCCACTGTTTTGTGTTCATACTTTCTGATTCCTAAATGAATCCATAGTTCCCTCTAAGTATTCAAGCTGCAGCATGCGCCCGAGTGGGAAATGCCCTCGGTGCGGGAGACACTGCCAGGGCCATCCTCACCAGCAAGATCTCATTCACTCTTGCAGGTCAGTTATAAAAAAGTTGTTAATCTGTATTTAATTACTTCAACATTTTACATTTGACAGATTTCACTGCCCCTCTTTTCCAGCAAGCATCGCAGTTGTGGAAGGGGTTGTGCTCGGCTCTTCTAAAACAGTGATTGGCTACATCTTTACCTCTGATGAGTGAGAACAGCACTCACTATTCAATAACTGTACATTATAGTTGATAGAGTAAATCTGCTGCATGAAAGATACAATCTCAATTATCGTTTCAGGAAGATCATAGGTCTTGTTTCACATTTGATGAATGCTTACTGTTTCCTTCAATTATTTGATGGTCTTGTGGTAAGTCTACACAATAGTAGTATGATGCCAAAATTAGTCATATATGTGAAACATGAAATGTTGTTTTTCCGCATCCTAGTGTGTGTGCACAGGCGTCTTCTTGGGTACGGGAAGACAGATGATACCAGCTGTGGCCAACTTCATCGGATACTACCTTATAGGACTTTCACTGAGCGTTACTCTAATGTTTGTTGCGAAATTAGGAATTTTAGGTAATCATAAGAAGTTATTGTGGTTTGTTATTAACACAATCATCATGACAAATAATAAAATGGGTATTAATAGCAGGTTATTATAAATGAAGCTTTTTGTGCACTAATTCTTATTTTTCTCTCCAGGTTTTTGGTTAGGACTGCTCATTTGTGTTGTCATACAATCCACATTCTTCATTATTGTCATCTTTAAGTTCAACTGGAAGCGGATGACAGAGGAGGTATGCAATTGACCAATGATAAATAATAATTAGCTGTCAAGACATGCAAAAGTTGTTTTAGTTCTACAGCATCAGCTGCCAAGACAAATTGGCAGTTATGTTCTTCATATCTTCTTTTCTTCAGGCTGTGAAACGAGCTCAAAAAAAGGCACACATGACATTATCGGACCTGTCGGACAACGGAACGAGTAATGGAAACGTAAGTTAAACCTACGTTTTATTCTTTAACTACCAACCTAAATGTTTTGTTATTAACTATTTCCTATAGGACAGTGAAATCCAAGAAACCAAATATCTGATAATCTCTCTTTGAATCTCAGTGTGCTTGTTCTCTATGCAACTCAATTAAATAAAAAATAACGGGCAATGTCTTTCTCCAAAGTCAGTGGACGGCTATGTGTCTGTGAGCTCCGGTTGCCATGACGGAAACACAGAGACAGAGAGAGGACATGTGGTCCAGCAGCTGAAGGGTGGACGTCTCTCCACTACACAGCTGATCCTCAGACGAGGCCCCGTTATGTTTGCGGCAGTTTCACTTCTGGCTGTGGGAGCAAGCGTGCACTTCCTGGTCCCCTTGCCAGAGATGCTGCATTCAGAGGCCAACTTTACTTTGGACTGGACCAATACGACATATATCCCCTGATGAAATGTTCTCCACTGCACTGGTTCCCAATAGAAGGATATCCATAAGATCCTAGATCATACAATCATTGTTTGTGCATAATGTCATAAAGCATTGAATTTAAAACTCGTTATCTGTAAGAAAACTGACTAAAATAGTGGCAGATTTTATGAAAAGTGCAGAAAGGTTGAACTAATATTTTGATTCAAGAGATTCAATAATGATTTGAAAATAGCAGTAAACATTTTTTACAGTCCTTCTTCCTTTCACCTGCAATTGTCAAACTGTTATCCAGCTATTTAACTCAAGTGAACAAGGTTTAAATGGATCTCTCTTGTTATGGCAAAAATAAAAGTGGTGCTTGTTGAAATGTTAATAGATGTTGTTGAATAATTAAGTTTCAGTATTTACCCTTTGTTATGACCCTGGGTCGTTAGGTCATGTGTGTGGACATTTTTCCCTCCTGTGTCTATGAGTGTGTGTGTGTGTGTGTGTGTGTGTGTGTGTGTGTGTGTGTGTGTGTGTGTGTGTGTGTGTGTGTGTGTGTGTGTGTGTGTGTGTGTGTGTGTGTGTGTGTGTGTGTGTGTGTGAGCAACAGGTGGTGCCCGTTAAGCTGATTAGCTACCTTCAACCTGCTGATTGGTCCACCTGAAGAAGAGAGGATATTTAACTGCAGCCGTGTAGTTCTTCGGCCTCTCTCCGACTAGACTTCTCCTACTCCCAACACACATCTGCGCTGCGATGTCTGTCCTGTTACACTGATTGCTTATTTATACCGTAGACCGTATGCCGGTCCTTTCTCTCGTGTTGTGAGACTATGTAGAAAAGCTACTAAACCTGTCTTTGATAGGTAAGATTTTGTGTTAAAAGCTTTCTTTGTTTTGTGGTTTTGCTACTCCGGTGTGTAATAATTTTGGGTAAATAAATTTACCAAACGCTTTCTCTGTTTTGGTGTCCGTGTTCTTGGGAGTGGGAAAAGTGGGGAGAGTGCATTTTATGCTGCGCCTAGGTTCCCCTAGGTCTGGGCGTAACACCCTTGGAGTTAAATAAGTCGAAGTAACATACTGTAATGTTCCACAGGAGTCAGAGACAGGAGTGTAGTTCTTTGGTTTAATAACTCAGTGGGAACAGGGCAGATAACGTCCAATACATGCAGAACAGGTCATAACTTCATCAGCAGCACTACTTCCAACTCCAAGAGTGGGGTCAACGTCACACGCTGGCCAGCCCTCCCCCTCTGCTCCCCCAACCACAGACCTGCACACTGACCAGCATTACTGAGCACTTCTGTGATTGGCTGAGAGATGGGAGATGGTAGACCGACACACAGAGCACCCTATACAGGTTATATACAGGGTGGCTACAATACTGTAAGTGTTCCCATCTTAATACTAAATGCTTATAGTGTACTGATGGTGGGTGAAAATACTTGTTTGCAATTTAGATTCAATTATGACTTATCAGAGCTTTGGGTAATATTGTTGTGGCAGCTTTGGATAATATTTCCCTGGTGATTCTTAGGTTATGTTGCAAAATCCACAAACACAGTATTTGTGTTACATACCTTTTAAAGCATGCACTCATGGCACCCCTATATATGAGAGCCCTATTTGAGCTACATACAGACTTTTAAATACAACAAAAAACAAATAAAACAGCTCCTTGCTATAACCATATTCCAGAAGCAGGTTCTCCCCATACAAGCAGGAAATCGCATCACCCTCCACAGCAGGGAATCTAACAAATGGGTGACCTGAGGACTGAGGGTCGGTTCCTGCTTTTCCCATACTACAGAAGTCCTGTCTCACACATACGACCAAAGTTAATGGTTATCTGCAGTGTAATAAATGCATTATATCTTACAGGTTACCACATATTTACCAATGATAAGAATAAGAGCCTCATTGAATCTCAAGACTGGCCTGTTTTCAGAGCAGATAAATGCAAGCGCTAGCCTAAAGTAGGTTGGTTTAGCATAAGTGGCTACACAAAGTATGTTAGGCTAATTTTAAGAGCAACAAAATCCCCAAATTCAAATTGGCTCAGAGCTAGCTGGAATTTCAGGACAACAAAGACTAGAGCAACTGGTTACCTTCAACATAATCAAAACAGCACAGCAAAGACAACATCATTTGATAACAGAACTGTTACTTTTTCCAACCAGGATCTCAAAACAACTGAAACACCAGCTAACAAAGGAATCCCTCTTCCATGGACATGATAATATAAGCCGAGGCCCCTTGCGCAATGTGAGGACCCATGGGACGGCCCTGCATAGCACCAACCCAGTCTCACGGCATTTCGTGTTATGGTCACGAAATTAATTTAATCTATTGATTCGTGTTCACCAACACGATTTTCGCATTTTTTTCGTGTCACACAGAACGATTTTAAAAGCAATGTATTTATATTGGTAGTATGTTTCGTGCCTGCACAACGTCTTTTTGTCCGATCGGGTCTTGGAATACCAGAAGCTGTGTGGTTCATAAAAAAAATGTCTTACTCAATATTTTACCCTAAGCCTAACCCTATCCCTTTTATTTTAAACTGTATAATGTCTGAGTTTTTTTTCCTTCCTCGAGGAAAATAAATGGGGCAAAGAGCCTCAGAATACTGAAATCTGTATTTTTTGTCATCTTTTTTTCCTTCAAATTTCTTATTATTTGGTGCAGGCAGGAAACATACTACCAATAGAAATACATTGTTTTAAAATCGTTCTGTGACACGAAAAAAATTGCAAAATTGTGTTGGTATACACAAATCAATAGATGAATTTCGTGACTACATCACAAAATGCCGTGAAACTGTGATAGCACACCATTAGCACAGCCACGAAACATGGCTTAGCAAACGGTTGTGACAATCTAATAATTACTGGATCCCAAAGCAGAGACTGGCACATGTAAGGATCTTTAGGAGTTTAATACAAAAATGCCATCCTGCCATGTTGCAGATGTCCCAGAGGCCATGTTTGTAGTCTTCTCTTGTTAACCATTATGATTCAATAGGAAATCATATTGATCTGGATTTGTGAAGAATAGTATGAGTCGACAGGAGGGTGGGAGTTAGTGGGGCAATGATTCTCAACATGACAACCATACGTTTTCCACATTTTAATTTCTTGCATAAAACAATATTATAAGAACAACAGGGCAAAGTATGAAGATGCACTTATAGTATTCCATCTTGGATTCACTTTGCACTGGGGTTGTATTTCCTTCAAATTGATTGGGAACCACAACCCTGTGTTGTAAAATGATGATACATTTTCCTTGTACTATTGTAACTCTGTACATCCCTAAATATAAGTCACTGTTGAGATCTCTATCAAAAATATTTTTCCAAAACGTTTTACTATTGAATGATGTATAAAAACTATCACGTCCTTCCTTTTCCCCTCTTGAACCACATTCCACCGTTCATTGTCATTCTTTCCCTGCAGTTTTTTTATCCTATCCAAGTCACCTCCCTCCCACATCCAGCCACTCCCTCCTGAATAGATCATTACCCTCCAACTTCCTTACCTTCGCTGCCCACCTTCTTACCGGTTCTCACGTCTTTAATAAATCAATTCATAATAATCTTTTTCCATTTACACCTGTTTGCTATTTGGTCACAGTTGCAATGTGACTGTTGCTTCTTGCCATAAGCTTTTGATCTGTTATCTTGTAACCTGGAACTGTGGGACTGCCTTCATGGTTTTGAACTTTGCCTGACTTGTTTCTCTGTGAGCTTTGCTATCTTCTACTTTAATCAATACACTAATCCCATCAGCCTGAGTCATTCATACGCATTGACAATAAATCATTGAACTCTAACACTCTTCCTGGATTGTTTATGTTTGTGTCCGAGGTCACAGGGTCATATAGGCTAAGGTAATGTCATCCATTATCATTCATAACCACTTGTGCTATTTTGTTGCCAAAAATTAAAAGAAAGTAAATTAAAAAGACAGATTAAAATGAAAGTGTGGGGTTTTAAAAGTTGACCACGTAAAGTTTAATATAGCTCCTCATGTTCCAAAAATGTAATTATTTTTAAAAGTATTCATGTAAGCGCCACGTCAAGGAAAACCATATACATAAAGGGCTGGGTGGACCTTCCTTATTATACTTTAGTTTATGTTCAAATGCAGTCTCCACTTTGTCCAATACCAAACAAATTAATCAAAACAGTCTGAAAGAAATGTCTCCTAAATGTCTTTTTTTACAATCCCCGTCAAACACTTTTCTTGAGCATAAAGTTTGGTCACAGCATTTATTAAATGAAACTATTATCTCTAATCCCATACTTCATTTATGTTATAAATTTCATTTCAATTCACTTTTAGAAATTTACAAAACACGTGAAAAGAATGAATTATCACATCATCACAATCAATGCCAACCGTCTAGTCTGCCATTTTGTACATGTTTTATCTTTGGAGTAATGGTAAACCTGAGCACTGAATCATTGACCGAAACCATGTTGTAGGCAGTGCATTGTTTTTGATTTGTTTAACCAAGATCAAAACATCCTTGCTTTCAAGTCTTTGTCTTTGTTGCGACTGCAAGCTTTGTTCTGGTTTTTCACAATCAGCGTTGTTTCAGCTGGTGTTGGCTTGATTCCAGAGCAGCTGTGACAGCAGCAAATATTTCTGTCCTCTCCAACATCCTGGAGGGCCACGAAGACAAGACAAGACGGACAGAAAAAACAGATAATCCAGGAGAAGGACCTGCAATAATGCCAGCAGACATGGAGGGGTCCAGTGACAGGAATTTAATCTGCAGGTGGGTGCACCGCAGGGTTCCTGCGGCCCACAGAGAGGAACTGTACCACATCCTGAGGATGACAGGGCCTCTGGTAAGGCACTGTTTTCATACCTTTTTCTGTCGCTAAGGGATTGTGTGGATTGAGGCTGTTATTGCTAAAGTGTGGATGAAAAGATTGATGAGCATTTTTACTTTGCCAAAGAATAGTTTAAAATGTCAGGCAAACAGCTCTGAGACTGAGGAGCAGAAATCTATTGGCCTGAAACATTGTTGGCAGGTTTTACACAGAGGCTGCGAGGTGGCTGCAAGATGCCAAAGATTTGTCAGTTTTTTTGTCATTTGCCAAGTGCTGCCTGAGAGCCATGCTAATTAATTGCAACTTGTATTTACTGAAATGTACAAAGTATCATCTGTGAGCTAGTACTGTAACTGCATCAAGTGAACCATTGTCAATGTTTGTCTTTCTAGCTGTGCTCTCGAATCCTCAACTACCTGTTGCCATTTGTGGTTACAATGTTCTCTGGGCGTCTGGGAAATGAAGTGATGGCTGGCTATGGATTAGCTTGTGCTGTAAGTGCTAATCCTGCTTGATTTGTTATCAAGAGAATAAGAAAATGATGATTCAATCAATATGTAGTATTTTTACTTGTATGATTCATATTAATATTGCTTGCATCAGAGTCTTTGAGTGTACAAAAGACTCATTCAATCACGTATGTTTCATATTCATTTCAGACCATTAATGTCACCACTGCAGCAACAGGAACTGGTCTGGGGCTGGCGTGTGATACTTTGGTGTCTCAGGTTTGCCCAATGATTATTTTCCTCATGACGCCAACTGTTTATTACACCCTTTTCTAAAATGTTTAACATGGTCTGTTCTGTTTGCAGACATTTGGTGGTAAGAACCTGCGTCGGGTGGGAGTGATCCTGCAGCGGGGCATCATCATCCTGCTGTTGTTCTGTCTGCCCTGCTGGGGTCTGCTCATTAATGCCCAGGCCATCCTATTATGCATGGGCCAGAGCCCTGAGGTGACCAGGTAACTAACAGCACCAAATATGAAGTGATACTATTGCTATTGGTGGGGGAAGGTTTAAACCCCCATTCACTGGAATCAGTTTTCCCAATGTTAAACAAATGACCAATTGTATAAAGTATATATCACAGTTTAATTGCAAAAAATATTTAAAGGTTTTAAAATGTGTCTTTAAAGCTGTATTATTTATCTTTGGCCACAAGGAAACAGGATAACACTATCATCCTAATGGTGGCATGATATCAATTAGATTGAATGATATTGGTCAGTGTCATTGATTGATAAGTGCCTGTTTGTTTTTTAATCAAAATATCTTGATTTCAGAATAGCCCAAGTGTATATTACAAGCTTCCTTCCTGCAGTACCAGTAAGTCTTACCTTTTCTCAAACCTTTCAACTGAATATTACACACGTTTCCATTATTTTTCAGCTCCATAAGCTGTAAATTAAATAAGAAACAACTTAATGACATCATGTTTCTCTGTAGGCAATGTTTCTACAACTTCTTCAAGTGTCTTACCTGCAGAACCAGGTGCATTTCTGTTCTAAACCATGTATGATGTTTCAGTTTATAAAAGCGTAGTAAATATTTTTCAATATGATTCAATAAGTGTTCCTCATTGCATCATCTGCTGTTTGTGTACTCAGGGTATAATACTGCCACAAATGTACGCTGCTGCTATGGCAAACATAGCAAACTTGGTGACAAACTACATCTTAATATACTGGCTGGATCTCGGTGTAGGGTAAGTGTCCTCACATATTTCAGTTTGAATCTGATGTCAACTATAACACACTGATAACACTGTGTCTGTGTGCATGTCTTACAGCGGATCTGCAGCAGCCAATGCTCTGTCTCAGATTTACATCTTTGGATTTCTGTTTGCTTACATTCGCTGGAAGAAGCTCCATGTAAAAACATGGGGAGGTGAGGGACAGTTATATTTGGAAGATAGTTGTGGTGACCTTACGATCTCATGGAACAATTTGTTGATCTTCCAAGTTTTTTCACTGTTCACAACTAAGCCTCTCTCCCCCTGCAGGCTGGTCTGTAGAATCGCTGCAGCACTGGGGCTCCTACATGAAACTGGCCATTCCCAGTACAATGATGAAGTGCTTTGAGTGGTGGCTTTATGAGTTTGGTGGATTCTTTGCAGGTAACACAACTAATATATATTAGTAAGACATTTGATTTGATGAAACTAGATTAAATTCTGAAATCGTAATTCTTGTCTCTGATAATCAGGAATGCTGGGTGAAGACCAGCTGGCAGCCCAACATGCTGTGATAATGGTGGCTTTCATCACCTACATGGTACTAACTACAACTCAGAGCATTATATTCTTACTTTTAAACTTTCTGTAAACATATTTGATCTCAAAGAATGTTCAATTTGAGTCAGCGTACTTCCAAAGACTCTAAAGAGCCGCCTCTTTTTAACACTTTTTCTTTTTTTTTTAAATAAATCCATAGTTCCCTCTAGGTATTCAAGCTGCAGCATGCGCCCGAGTGGGAAATGCCCTCGGTGCGGGAGACACTGCCAGGGCCATCCTCACCAGCAAGATCTCATTCACTCTTGCAGGTCAGTTATAAAAAAGTTGTTAATCTGTATTTAATTACTTCAACATTTTACATTTGACAGATTTCACTGCCCCTCTTTTCCAGCAAGCATCGCAGTTGTGGAAGGGGTTGTGCTCGGCTCTACTAAAACAGTGATTGGCTACATCTTTACCTCTGATGAGTGAGAACTGCACTCGCTATTCAATAACTGTAAACCTTCGATTTTTATACTGCTGTTGCTACATACAAATATTGAACAAGAAAAATAGATGTTAATTATAAAACCTTTTTTCAGGAAGATCATAGGTCTGGTTTCGCACTTGCTGAATGTTTACTGTTTCCTTCAGTTCTTTGATGGTATTGTGGTGAGTCGACCATTTGTTGTTAGTTAAGGATATAGTATATTACCAGATTAATTAAGCATTGTGCGAACATAACCAGGGAAATATAATTTATTTTAGCCATCCCGAAAATACAATATCTCGGCCGATGGAGAGACTGTTTAATAATTTGAGATATTTTTATTTACATCCTAGTGTGTGTGCACAGGCATCTTCTTGGGAACAGGCAAACAGAATATTCCTGCTGTGGCCAACTTCCTTGGATACTACGGCATAGCACTTCCAATCGGCATTACTTTGACCTTTGTTGCAAAAATGGGAATAATTGGTAATTAGATGAAGTGACCTTTTACTTACTAAAAAAACATTCATTTGAAACTTTCTCTTCCCATAACAGACACATTTTTTCTTTGCAGGTTTTTGGCTGGCACTACTCATTTGTGTTGTTTTATTATCCACCTTCTACACCATTGTCATCTTCAAGCTCAACTGGAAGACAATTACAGAGGAGGCACGTTCAGCAGCGTCTCATGATTTGGACTTACTTACACATTTTGCATTTAAACCCTATTGTAAGATTTTGAGAAATGTAAAGTTGTTGTTTGTATTTGTTTGCAGGCTGTGGAGCGAGCACAGAAAAACACTCCCATGACTTTATTAAGCACAGATGCCCTGTCAGACACTGCAGGGGACAACACTGATTACCAGAGAGTGAGTAATGGGAATGTGGCCAAACCCAACAATTAATCTATTTGTTTTCAAAGCCTGCTTCCTCTTGTTATCAATTGACATATTTGCTATCTTTGGCTAGTTTGAAACTGCTCGCCATCTATATGACTCAACCAAGTAAAATAACGGGCAATGTCTTTCTCCAAAGTCAGTGGACGGCTACGTGTCTGTGAGCTCCGGTTGCCATGACGGGAACACAGAGACAGAGAGGGGACATGTGGTCCAGCAGCTGAAGGGTGGACGTCTCTCCACTACACAGCTGATCCTCAGACGAGGCCCCGTTATGTTTGTGGCAGTTTCACTTCTGGCTGTGGGAGCAAGCGTGCACTTCCTGGTCCCCTTGCCAGAGATGCTGCATTCAGAGGCCAACTTTACTTTGGACTGGACCAATACGACATATACCCCTGAGGAAACGTTCTCCACTGCACTGGTCCCAATAGAAGGATATCCATAAGATCATTAATCACTAAATCATTGTTCCCACTCGATGTCATAAAATATTATGAATTCTTGGCAATGGATGAAATAATATTTTCCTTTACGCAATTAAATTATTAATGGATAATTACATATTTATGTTACATCTGCACAAATAAAAGGTTGATTCCAAGAATACCACAAAACTTTATTTATTAAATACAAATGTTTTGGCAATGTCTGTAGTTTGACTTAATTTCTTTGACAGAATGTGTTTGTGAGAGGATTCCCTAGAGACCGTAGCAGATGCAAAGGGTCATCTAGTAAAATAATGACTCAAGAGTTATGTATTGCTTGAGGAGATTAATTCATTACTTTCTGCCTGCCTGCACCTGTGACTGTCTTCTGCATGTCCTTCTTTGGCATCGTGCGATACAGTACAAACATCCGCATCAGACGGTGCAGCAGTGCCTTAGGGGTGACCTCGAATACTTAGAGTTGCTGAATAGAATAGACTTTGCTCACAATCATGTAACCAAGTTATTGATCAGCAGGTTAATAATGATTCCAGCAGCCAGGATGAATAGCATGACAGCCAGAACCAGGCCTCTGCGCAGAAGCAGACTTCTGAGAGACAGCTCCTCCTCCCCCGGACTCACTGCGGCGCCCCCCGCCTCGCGGTCCACCAGCTCCACGGTGTCTGTTCCTGCACTGTCCTGTGAGTCCCCTGGATCCTCTGGTTGTGCTGCTGGACATACAACATATAAACATATATAAACTTTCTAACTTAGAAAAATCTTTCATCTGACATTTTTGTAAATATGTGCTTTGCGTTCAACTCTTCCTATTTTGCGTTAACATTTGATGCACGTTTCTACTTTTTATTGATTCCTAACTTAGTTAATAGTTACAGCAGGGGTGTCCAAACTACGGAGCGGGGGCCAAATGCGGCCTGCGGAACATTTTGAATCGGCCCTCAGCAAATTAAAAAAGTACAATGAAATATGGCCCACAAATGAAACTTGTGCTAGTCTTATATTGTAGTTCTTAAATATAAATGTAAACATATATTACACACTAGTATTCATGTGTTAATAAGACCACTTTTCAATTAAATTCAGTCAATTAAAGTAATTCGAAGATTCTAACATATCTTAGTTGATAAGAAGAAGCCCAGTGACCTATTTACATAACAAGCTTGAAATACACCCTTCCTATTTCTCCTTATTATAATCACTCTGAGGCTTCTGTTTTAAGGGACGAGCTGCCAACACTCACAAGCATCATTTACCTACATTTGATTGATTTTGCTAACTTATAACTGAACTTATGAGGCAATATATAGTGAGTGGCCCAGCCCTTTGTATATTTTTCTGTATGTGGCCCTCGGTGAACAAAGTTTGGACACCCCTGCGTTACAGTAACTTCTATTGAGATGACAGCAGCATGTTTAATATATGGGATTCTTTATTTCACAGCTAATTGCTGAACATTAATTATCTATATAGGGCTGACTCTATTTAACAATTGTTAAATAGTTAAAGTCGTATATGAAGCATTGATAAAATTACCTAAACTATATAAATACTATGTATATATACTAGGTATATTGTTCAAGATGTCCCCTGCACCTGTCACTTTAAGCATGTTTCAACATTTTTCTCAAGCCATTTCAAGAACAGTAGACAGGGAGACTCTAGCAGTGTGTTGTGGGGTCTTACATGTATCTGTAGAGCTCCCAACCACTCCTGCTCTGATTTGAGCCTGCAAGAAAACAATGTATGAATGTTTATTCATAAAGACCTTTTACAATGTGAAGATTTATTAGACTCTGAATGTGAAGACTCTTAATTACTTACCTCTGTTGTAGTTTTATTCCAGTTCATTCTTAACAAATAATAAGATAGGAATATGACCTGCAGAAACACACCGGTAACAAGGCCTATCCATAGTCCTGAGGGGATAAAGCATTTCTCATACTTAAAAAAAGACACCGGTTTAAAAACTTTAAAAGAACCAGTTAGCATCATTGTGGCAACAAAAAGCTGAAGGCTCAAAAACATGCTGTACATCTTACCAATGATTCCCAATTTGGCTGCAAACATCAGTGGCACACCAATGGGAAAACCAACACCATAAAATCCCAAAATGTTACAAATGGCTCCAATCTTCTGTTTACCTGCTCCTCTTAAAATGCCTCCCAAGGAAGCCTAGCCACGCACACAGAATGAAGAGATGGTAATGCAGGAAAGAAAGCACCTGGTATTTTGCAAAGGCAATCTATAGGTTTATCATAAGATATTGTTTGCATGACATTTCCGTAATACTTACTGATAGTGCCTCTAGGATCATGAATGGAGCATATATAGACAAAACATCATTAACCCTTTGCCGGATTTGTCTGAAAGAAGTGAGACACAAATGTTAAGTGTGTGGGAGGTAAAAAGGTCATCATGAGATTGGATTCAATCCACTGGGGAAGTTGAATATATTTTAGATACAATTTCAACCCTTATTCTAATGTAGTATTTTGCCAAATGTATGACATATTCTTAAAATCACGTTTCCTCAAAATATTTTTTTTCTAGAATTCGAGCCATAAATCTCTACATAGCTGTACATACAACAAGCTTTCCAGCTTCATTTGTACTTATATTCTGAAGATTTTTAAAGAGGGGTTTCTACATGATACAGGAGTATAAAATGAAAAGCCTGATTTCACATTTTATTCTTAAAGATGGTAAATAATGATTTTTTTAAACTGGCTTTCATAAGAAGAGATATCCAAAAATGTTCTCTGTAAAGAGACATTGTGAATATGCAGTGGTGGAAATAGTTCTCAGTTCCTTTAATTACTGTTGTCTTAAAATACTCAAGTAAAAATCCTGAAATGAAGTATGGAAGTATTATTATTAAAATGTACTTTGTGTTTTAAAGGTAAAAGTATTCAGTAAACAGAATGGCTCTCTTTTACGGTGTTGTAGAATAATATTATTCTTATAAATGTCAAATCATATTAATAGTGTAGTTTGGCAAAGTGGAGCCAATTTTAGACACATTTTTATTAAATAAAAAATACACATGTTGTATCATGTGTTTTGTACAAAGTAGCTAGGAGAGTTGAATACATCTAGTAGAGTAAAAAGTACAATATTTGGCTCTGAAATGTAGTAGAGTAAAAGCATAAGTAGCGTTAAATGCAAATACTCAAGCAAAGTACAATTTAAAGCATGATAACATAAAAATAACTATTTTAAACCTTTCAATTCAGTTGTGGTGTCACAGTCACAGTGATAATGAGCAAAACATTTACTTTTTAAAGTTAATATTTAAAGGAATATGTAGGCAAAGTTCACTGTTTTCTTTGTGGAGAATAAATGATATATAGTAATAGTGAAAGGTCATTTAGGAGACCGATTATCTCCCTCAGACAAAAGTTTACTCTGTGTTTGTTAACATAACACCCCCTGAGTTATTTTTTAAACAAAAGTAAAGAATATGGTTGCGGTTGCAAAGGTTTAGTTTTTTTTACTCACTCATCATCTGAAAAGATATATGACATCTGGCCCTTCAGGCTGCCAAGGAGAATTGACCAACATATAGACATGGACCCTGTGTTAAAGAGTAACATACTTTATTTTCCACAGGTTTCATCATTTTAAAGAAAGTTTGTTTTCTGTTAATATACTGAGAATCTTGTGACAATAATTAGCTCTGCTAGCCATTTGAAAACGTTTTGGCTCAAGGCATGCTATTCCAGGTCAAAGACAACTTTGTAGTATTTCTTTAGTGAAATAACAGTTCTAATTATAAATTATTCTAGAATTATCTTGACTTAAAATACATTTGTATAAGATATTATAAACCACATTAATAGTTTTGAAGAGCATACTGACCTGCGCAGAATATTGTCAGTTTAGCAGACAGCTTAGCCTGCTCTGTGTCTCCGCCTCCCAGCGCTTGTCCAACTCTTACATTGCCAGCTATACTGAAACCCATAGGGAACTAATAACAAAAATACTACGTCAAAATGCTGTGACACTACGTGTACAAATTGGTCATTCATTTGACACCATAACCGTTTATGCAGATTCAGTCATTTTTAGAGGACAGATTACCATATATGCAATATTTGCCAGTTGGTACACAATTGATTGAGCCCCAAGCTCCACCTCACTTATTAGACCTGTTAATGACAAACAGCCGTTAGATTTCTTACTAACTTTTGTTCACACAAATGCTTTAAACCACAAAGTGGCCTGTAACATTACCTGCCAAAAGGCTTCCAATCTCATACGACCACCACTCAACACACATCATGACCATGCTGGGGATGGCCAAGTACATGTATGAGCCCCAGTCCTGCAGGCACTCTTTGGTCCAGCCTGTTTGGAAGAATAACAAATCAATACATAATTCAATCTCTCAATCATTTCATCTTTGAGTCGGTCTGATCAAATACGATATAAATTATCTTAACTTCCAATAAAAAATGTAAAAGTAAATAATTAGGAAAAAACAGCAATACACAGTAAAGGGTTCCTTTGCAGTATTCAGAAAGGCTGAAATATTGAATAAAACAGAGAGAAGTCCGAATGCACTTTATATTACTTTGTAGGATAAAATATGGGGAAATTGATAATTTTCTTCATAAATTAAAGAACGTAACCACACTATCCCTCACTTTATTGACGTTCTTTTATTTTACTATATATCAATAACTGTCACAAGATGTTTCTGAAACAACATATTGCACATACAGCCTTGAATCTGTCTCTTAATATAGTAGGTAGTGTTATGTTGTATTGGAGGGCTTCTAACATGATTCGATTTTTGCTTTCCATATATTATTGTAACAGTCAAATAAGAAATGCAATAATCCTTATTGTTTCCAAATGTATAATCTAAACACTTTGTTTCTTCTGAGCTACAATCCTATCACTTTTGGATTTCCCTGGTCTGCCCTCCCGTGTCTCCTGAGTGTTCCCGTTTAGTTCTTTCTTTCTTTGTTTATTTTCTTTTTGTTCCACCTCGCCTGCTCCTGCCATTTTTTTGTAAGTACAGCTTTCATTTAATAAACGTAGCTTTTTGTTCCTGTCCTTACAGTATATCTGCCTCCCCTGTTTGTTCTGCATTTGGGTCCGCACTCTTGCCAAACCCTGTCAGCCTATGTGTTACTCACCTCCCCAGGTGGGCTTATGAAGACCTTTCCAAATGATATAAGCAAACAGAGTTGTAGCCATGCAGTACTGGGATATGGCATTGGCAGCAGCAGAACCACTGTAAAGAGTATTTCATTGCAAAATATTGGTTTTGTGGGGGAAAAAAGCAATAATGACGTTACTAAACAAGTCAATAGGCAATACTCACGCTATTCCCAGATGTAATACAAAGATGAAGATATACTGGATGACAGCATTGAGAATGTTGACTATAAGGCCTGTGATTACCGGCGGCCATATGATGCTCTGAGAGAAGAGCCACATATAATATAAATGACATATATTCTTGTTAGACATTGGCAAAGTGAGAACACAAAGATTACTACAGGACAAGGGTTTTCCTACACTGAGTCATCATCCCTTCACATAAGTATGATTAACAAATGATACCTTGTACCTGATAAAGAGCATTTGTAACTTTTAAATGTAAAGGGACCATTCTATAGCGTTGTTTAGTCCTTGAGATGCAGAATTTACAGGTTTTGAACTCAGCACCTGGACAGGAAAGATGTGAATTTGATTAACCAAAGTCAATAAATGCAAAACAAAACCTTGGTCCAAATGTAGATTTGATACACATTCATATTCCCTGACCTCATTTTCATCATAATTCGGACGCTCACCTCTAATATCACATCAACTTGCAACCTGGTGCAACTCTGTATTACTGCAATAGAAGTCTGACGAATAGCATTTCAGCTAATATACTTTTTGGATACATTTATGACTTCTCTTTCATGTAATCAACCTGTCCTGTTCTTAATTCATCTCATCAGATAGTTATCGAATGGACTTACCTGGTTTTGCAGATAACTTGTTTGTAATGCATACATGAATGTAGCCTACAACAAAGAAGGACATCTCTCAATTATATATTTGGAAACACACACACACCCACACACCCACACACACACACACACACACACACACACACACACACACACACACACACACACACACACACACACACACACACACACACACACACACACACACACACACACACACACACACACACACACACTAGGGTGATCCTTCGTGAGAGGTACATTTTCGAATTCATTTATTTTAAGCTCCAACCACCGGAATTTGTTATCATAGTCTCAACAGCATTTACCCCTCCCCCATCAACCTTGAAGTTTAGTAGCTGTGTGGCAGCCCAGCAGGAGCAGGAGCACTAAGTCGGACTATGTATTTGAGGTAGAAAGACATTTTGCTTAAGATTTTTGTTATAGTTTAATACATTTAATTGTGTAATGAGGTAACCATTTATACAACTCCATTACACTGATTTGTCTACTCCATTGCACTTATTTGTCTACTCCATTGCACTGATTTGACTATGTTGTTGTTATTCATTATTCACTGTTTTGTCTTGTCTGCACTTGTGAAAGATAATTACACTGTCGCACTTTTAATGTTCCTAAGTTCCTATTTGTATTCATTGCAAATATGTCATTCAACGATATCTGAATCTGAATAAAACACTGTATGTTGTTTGTTATGTCATTTTGGGAATAAATGGCTCTTGTTTTCAAGGATTGTTTTTATTCATTTGAATTTTTATAAGCTATATTTATTCCCAGATAAAAAGCGTCTCTCTGGGATCCTCAGGGTGAACCTTCAAGGTTGATGAGGGAGGGGTAAATGTTGTCAGATTGAGGAAAAATTGCACCAGGAGAGTTTTCTCGACTAATAGAATTAATTCTGAGGGTTGGAGCTTAGACTTTCCGACTTTCAATTTTAAGGACCACCCTAATATATATATATATATATATATATAAATAGAAATGTTTTATTTTTGAATGCAGACAGGATAGGTTTATAATAAGAGGTTAGAAATACTCACAGGAAGAGCTGGCAAAAAGATCTTCACATACAACTGGGACACCCTAGAAAAAAATCTTACCTCAATATCAACATTAAATATACTTTCAATCAATGTTTCAATCAATGTTTATTTTTACAGCCCAATATCACAAATGTTACATTTGTCTCAGTGGACTTCACAGTTTGTACAGAATATCAGTATGACAATACGACACCCTCTGTCCTTAGACCCTCACATCGTACAAGGAAAAAATACTTTGAAATATACAGTGGAGGAAATAAGTATTTGATCGCTTGCTGATTTTGTAAGTTTACCCACTTACAAAGAAATGAACAGTCTATAATTGTAATGGTAGGTTTATTTGACTAATGAGAGAGAGAGAATATCAAAAAGAAAATCCAGAAATTGACATTATATAAAAGATGCAAATATATTTTTATTTAACTGTGGGAAGTAAGTATTTGATCCCCTTGCAACAAACAAGAATTATGAATTCCACAGACTGGTTACATAAGTCCTCTTCCTTTAAAAATGTACTGTTAATATCAAATTGTTACCTGTATAAAAGACACCTGTCCACAGAATCAATCAGTCAGATTCCAACCTCTCCACCATGGGCAAGACTAAAGAGCTGTATAAGGACCTCAGGGACAAGATTGGACCTGAGGCCGCACCCTCTGATGACTTCACAAGGCTGGAATGGGCTACAAGACCACCAGAAAGCAGTTTGGTGAGAAGGAGACAACTGTTGGTGCGATTATTTGGAAATGGAAGAAAGACAAAATGAGCATCAATCGCCCTCGGTCTGGGGCTCCACACAATATATCGCCCCATGGGGTATCAATGATCATGAGAAAGGTGAGGGATCAGCCAAGAACTACACGGGAGGCGGAAGAGAGATGCTGACTATAACCTCCAGAACACCACCCCCACTGTCAAGCATGGAGGTGGAAACATTATGATTTGGGGAGGTTTCTCTGCTAAGGGGACAGGATGACTTCACTGTATTGAGGAGAGGATGTACGGGCCCGTGTACCGGGAAAATATTGGCTGGTAGCCTCCTTCCATCAGCCAGGACACTGAAAATGGGTCATGGATGGGTCTTCCAGCAGGACAATAAACCTGAACATACGGCCAAGACTAGGAGTGGCTAAAGAAGAAGCACATTTAGGTGATGGAGGGGCCAAGCCAGTCTCCGGACCTTAATCCCATAGAAAATGTGTGGAGGGAGCTGAAGCTTCGAGAGGATCTACAGAGAGGAGTGGACCAAAATCCTTCCTGAGATGTGCACAAACCTGGAGACCAACTACTAAGACATGTTTTGCATGGGGATCAAATACTTATTTCTCACAGTTAAATGCAAATCAATTTTTATCTTTTATATAATCTCAATTTCTGGATTTTCTTTTTTATATTCTCTCTCATTAGTAAAATGAAACTATAACATTATAGACTGTTAATGTCTGTGTAGGTGGGCAAACTAACAAAATCTGCAGGGGATCAAAAACGTATTTCCTCCACTGTATACTCTTTTCTTACAATAAATAAATAAATAAAGAACAAGAAAAAATAAAACAACAAACTAAAGCAGTTCACAGCTTACCTGGCTACCTCTGGCTCTTGTTTGACAGCCAAAAGAAGGGCCTCTGTGTTGATGAGAATTGCCCAACATGGGAAACAAGCCAGTAACAAAATGAGGATTGCCCTCTGAAGAATGACCCCAATCCTCAGAAGGTTTTGGCTCCCATAGGTCTAAAAACAGAAAGTATTTTTATTTTTCAGTCGATACTTATCACACCTGATAAAAAATATTATATGTCAGGCTAAAGCTCATACCTGAGAAATCAAAGTATCACATGCTGAAGCCAAACCGCTTCCAACAGATATACCTATAACATTAATAACCTGAGGATTTAACCAAAACATTAGTGGATGATTTCGGTTTTATTTATTGGTTCACCTTTCAATGGAAGAACATTACTGTACTGTACTTACTGATGTAGCCAAAGACACCCCTGCCAGCTCCACCGTACCCAGATGGCCACAGAAAATAGCACTTACAAAACCCAATGTAAAAGCCATAAGATGGGACAAGACCTGTTGAGAAAAAGAAAAATGAATCAAAAGTAACTAAGACAACAAACACATACTCAGTGTAGTTTACACTGTTGAGGAGTGTTTCAGCTACCTTCAACTTTGAGTAAGTTAAATTACCTTTTTTCCCGCAAACTATTTTGGGCCTTTTAAAATAATTTTTCGAGCCTATTATTTAGTCCATGGGTCTTCAACAGGTGGACTGTGACTATAGGGTATCCTCAGAGTTACCTACTGTAAAGAAGCTAACACTTTTTAAATCGTATTCCCTGTGTTGTGTATGAGCAGCAGTGGCGGTTCTACGGGGTGGCACGGGGTGGCAGCTGCCACCTCTGAAAAATGCCTTGCCACCCCAGCTGCCACCCCAGTTGGCAGCTTTGTTTTGAAAGAAAAGTTGTGGCTCATCGGACATTTATGAGGGAAAGTCTCTAATGTCCGAGTGCAAGTGAATGCAGCACAAGACGCGAGCCTTGTAACCCCTCCCCCCCTGGCGCGAGCTTGGAAATATGATTGGCGGCGATTTTATTTGAAAGGGAGGAAAGCCCAAAACGAGAAGCATTTCGAATACAAGTAGACAGAAGGAATGAGGTATTTGCGGTCAGGGTATGGCTGGGGTAGGCTACAGCCATACCAATAAATGGCTTAGCCCCACCATGAACAATGATGTTAAAGTAAGCAAAATAAACTCTGCCAACTCGCGCTGAGTAAATTGCACAGACAGCAGTTAGTAAGATTGATTTCAGTAGCCACTTGTCTGGAAATACCGAAGACTAGAAACGGTTTTGAAAACTTTTGTCACGTAGTGATCGTCTTCTCAATAGAACATCTTTGATAATGTCTTCTGGCCAATCAGAATCAAGACAACGGCGGGGTGTTGTTGCAGGAAGTCCCGACGGAGAATACTTTTGCTGTAATACATCTCTAAACATTAATACAACATTACGTGTTGAAGAAATCAACACGTAATGAAATAAGACCCCACGGTTTGATGATTAATAGGTGTGTGGGTTGTCTTTCATTTTGACACACAGAACAATGGGGGCTATCCACCCTTATCCACAAAGTAAAGTCATTCACACAGCCTCTCCCCTCTTCTCTCTGTGAGTAGCAGCAGGTTCAGCTTTCAGAACAAAGTAACAAAAAACTAAAATGGCATTAATTTTTTTAAATATGTCGTGTAGTAATAGATTTATTTATTTTTCTTCCCAAGAGAGTACCAGAATGTGTATTTTATGTTCGTATTTCAAAAAATCTCCTGGGGGACAATCCCCCCAGACCCCCCTGCAGGGGTTGGGTTTTCAGAATGTCAACTCTTTCACCTGTGGGGAAATTGCAGGATTGGCTCCAGGTCGCCCTTTTTATTTACTAAAAGTCAAATGTGCCTTTTTATTTCATATAGTTCCATTTTGATTGAGACAGGAAAATAATCTAAACCTCACGCGTGGCGTTTCACTGTCAAGGGGAGCGTGTATGTAATTACATTGCAAATACTGACTTGAGCCCCACTACTGTATGGGTTAGCCCTACCATAGATTACCCAACAAAAATACTCTGGAGCCGCAACTGTTTGCGGTCTACAATGACAGAGAAGAGCCTGTCAAGTTTGGCTGTACTCAGCATTGAATCAAAGACCACATAGCTTTAAATCTTAATAAGTTTGTGTGGCGTTTTGCTGATCAAGATGGTAATCGCCACATTCAGCTGTTATAGACATGCCAACTTGATGCTCTGCTCACGGATGAGTCGATGAGAATAATAAACTGTTAAGATGATGACCTTACTGTACCTGTGTAAATACATTTTTCTTCTTTGTGGGGGTCTGCCCCCAAAAAACAGTTTCAAGTCCTGAGAAAGTCAAATAAGACAGTGTGTAAAACTGCACTGCCCATCCAAAAACAAGTAACCACTTTGATTAAACTAGGCGAGCAGGTAAGGGCTTTCCACTGGATAATAACTGCAGAGATGTATATGTTTTAGTTGAATACACGTTTTTTAACCCTAACTGATGCAGTTAGTCATTTCTTTAATGTTTGTTTTTTCTGATGTAAAGTCAAGGTTGTAACTGTTTGCAATGAAGTTGTGGGGCGCTGAACTGTTCTTTTGGTTATTTTGATTTATGATAGTAATTACTGGTCTTTCAAATTTGAAGGAGGGTGAGCAAGCATCTTGAGGAACGTTCATCATTAACTCCTCCAAAAAATATAGTTTATTTAATAATAAATGAATATGTGAATCATAACAGTGATTGACAGCTGATAGGAATAATATGATTGTTAATATTATCATATTCATACAGACACACATGAGACAGTTAATTAATGTACTTATTGCAGCAGTCTGCATAGATTTGGTACCCCTGCTGGTCTATAAGAGTGAAACAAACTCATTCAGTTATTGTTCAGTTAAAATTCATTCAATTATGTCTGCCACCTTATATATTTATATGTAAGGCTTTACTGATGTGCCACAATAATGTCACCTAATGTTATTGAGTTAAAATATCAATATTGTGGCTTTCCAAGTTAACATTGATTGATATGACTGCGATTAAATCAGCATATAGTTCTGCGAGGGGATGCCACCCCTGAAATTCTCCTGCCACCCTCTTGCCACCCCATGAATATTTGTCTAGATCCGCCCCTGGTGAGCAGTGGTATATGTGGTGTTTGCTGGTATCCTCAAAAGATGTCAGACTTGCTGTTGAAGACATCACATTTCCATTTCGTATCGTGGGTGTGTAGGGCAACACCACTCAAAACACCAGAGCAGAGGACATAAATAATCGTGTGGCATTTTCCAGCAGTGCTGATTAAATGAATATCAGTGAAACCCTGGACAGGTCTTTAGTCAATGTTACAATAGACTTGCACTTAATTACACAACTTGGAACTACTTTCAGTTTATATGTGTGCATTTGTAATAGCCTATACTGACAGATTGAATTTCCCTTTGTGGCATTAATAAAGTATTTGTTCTTCTGTCTACTTCTTAACTGTCAGTTAGTGCTGCCGGCTCAAAGTGTGCTAGTGAATTGTCCGACCGGCCCACTTCGGTACTACCGGCTCAATGTTAACATGGCCTGTCTACACAACACACATTTAATTAATAATAGTCCAATTAAACTAATGTTACTTTTGATTGTTGTATTTAGTAGGCTACATTATTTAGATCACCATGGACATTGACAGTAGGCCTACATCTATACACAGGCTACTCACCACTGGTCCGGCCAGCATGCACAACTCTTTTATTTCTGTCTTGAAACCAACAGGGGCCAACATGCGGATCCGCTTTAATACAAAGCAGTCCCTCCATGAAGACAGAGGGGATCTCTGAGTGTTGCTCTCCATGATTCAGTATTGCTCCGTCTATATTCAGTGTGATGCTGTCAGGGCCCCTCGGCTCAGTCAAAGAGAGTGTGTCAGTGTGTGTATTATGAACGCTGCAATAAACAATCACGTGAAAGTAAATTAGTCACTTCCTGGCGGTGAAAAGGTCACATTTCAATGGGGTATGCCCATAGACTGTACTGTATGCCGCCTCACCGATATCCCCATGACAGCAAATCTATTAGGTTTCAGTTTCACCAAGATTTCGGTACCTTTTCCCAGAAAAATAAGCGATATTTAATCGAATCTTATCCTTATAATATATATCAATTAAAAAAAACGGTTTATTAAATGTTCCGTTTTGTATTGAAGAATGAAGAAAAGCAGTTGTGGACCGGAATTTAAAGAACGTATTTTCAAAATAAAGGACACGAGGATTATAATGGCAATGCTGTAAATGTTGTAAAAGTTCAATCTGGGAAAATGTAAATCTAACAGAGAACGGTGAAATCAAGCTACTGACTATACATCCATGCTCAAACTTTAGAAATGCTATCGCTTTATTTATGTTTTAATAAAAAATAAAACAGTAACCTATATCAATATTTAATTCTCAGAGCCTGAACTTCAGTTATTACTATAGTTTAAATACTTTGAGCAGGTTGCAGCATGACTTGACTTCGTTGGACGCAAACATAATGACACTACATTTAAATAGCGTGTCCGCAAAACTAATTAGGAGTAGGCCTAATATTATTTTATTTTTTTCTTAAATTATTTTCGAAACAGGAGACCTAAATGGTATCTTACATTTTTACATTTTAACTTGAAATGATACCATAGTAGAGCTACTTAGCCTATATAAAATTGCATATATCAACTCTGATAGAAAATGTATCCCACAGAGCGATGGAAACTAGATTATTTGGCATTAAATACTCAATAAACCAGAGACGTTGATGTTGGTGCTGTTATGTAACAACAGATGGAGCCATTTCCCAACAACACATTCAATCTGACCATACCGTAGTTCTTCAAGTTCAAGTGTCTCAGTGCTTTCCAAAGTCTTTAGAAACATATCACATCACAGATAAAATAAATTATTCATCACCAAACCTCTTAACTGAAGATGCTGGTCCTTATTCAATCATGTAATAGGCCTATTTCCAAATCGCCTTTTTTTTTAATTATTATTTTTGAATTTGTATTAGTTCTTTTATCTACTACTTAGCCCTAATCAGGGCCGTATTCACCATATACATTGGGGGGGACACATCCCCCCCAATATTCAGATAAACTCAAAATGTCCCCCCCAATAAATAGCAAAAAAAGAAAAAGTTTTAATTTTTTTATTTTTTATTTTTTAATTAAAATAATATTGCTATTCTATGACTTCTTTATTTTGGTTATTTGTATACTTGAAAATCTATATTTTCTGTTATTGTGAACTTCACCAAAATGATATTTCTTTTCAAATGTAAATTGGTTGCTTATTTTCTACCCGGGGGTGTATTTCGCTGTTGCACGTCTGAGTCCACCTTCAGTTAGCTTGATGCTCCAAGCAGGTCAGTCATGTTTTAATTTGCCCTCCATCAGTTCTGGTATCTTTTCTAGTTAGCCCTAAAGTCATCTATATTATTTTTATTTCGTAATGGTAATGTTAATGAACCCTCCGGTTTAGCTTCTTTGTGTAAGTAACTTGTAGTTCTGATGTTAAAACCGAACTTTTCAGGAATAGTAGCTAACTAGCTGTGGGCTAGCTGGTTTCAGTTGTTAGCCAGGGTTTGGCGGGCTAGTGTCAGCTATGTGGAAAATGACGGTGTCGTTTTGGATTTAATCCAATAGATATTTATTCATGTGGATTATTTCTATTTTATTTTGTAATTTGTAGGGTGTGGAAAGATTTTAAACTGTGATGTGTGACACCTATGGAATACCAAAGGTGCCAGAATTAATTAAATAATAAATACTCTACAATTATTATGAAATAGTATTTCATAATCGTCAGAAGCATTTAAAAGATACTCACACGCAGGAGGTTTGCAGTGTGCTTCATAGCTTGTGCTGGGTTTAGAATGCTCAGAATTGCTAATAAACATGTTTAATTATCTTATATCCAGCGCTGCTGACCCGTATTAATCACATCAGCAACTGCAGATCGCCGAGGTCAAGCTGTAAGCATGAGCAAGAGGAAGGGTGGCAGTGACATTAGACAGTTTTTTGGGCAGCCTCAAGTTAAGAGCAGTGAGAAAGTGAGTATTGTTACCAGTCAGATAGCTTGTTTACTGATAATATTTCTTCCATGTTCACTCTGGTGTGTTCAGAGTAAAGAGAGAGAGGGAGAGAGAGAATGTGAGCATGGCGACCGGACAGGAAGAGTGTGCGCTGGTGACATGGAGGTAAGCCAGAAAGGAGCTATATTGATGGTTAAGACAGAATAATGACAACATAGAAATCTAATGTTAATGTACAGACTCCTGTGTCCCCCCATATGTATAATGTGTATCAACAGTCTTTCTAGTCAATAGTTTACTGATATTTCTTCCATGTTCACTCTGGTGTGTTCAGAGTAAAGAGAGAGAGGGAGAGAGAGAATGTGAGCATGGCGACCAGACAGGGAGAGTGTGCGCTGGTGACATGGAGGTAAGCCAGAAAGGAGCTATATTGATGGTTAAGACAGAATAATGACAACATAGCAGTCTAATGTTAATGTTAATTTAAGATGAGATCATCCTCATATGTATTTCAGATAATACCATCAAGCAGGGAGAGTGAGTTTGACAATTAGAGAGAGAGCAGCCAGGCCGGCAGAAATGAAGGTACAGGAAAGGAAGGGGAGGAGCTTGGACTTTGCCCAAATCATCCAAATGTCAAAGTCATACCCAGTCAAACCCTATCAAATAGAATAATCTACTTTCAGGAGAAGTGGTTTGAAGATCATACATGGCTCCATTACAGCCCCTCTGTAAAAGGGGTCCTCTGTTTCTATTGTGCTAAATACTTTGCAGCACAAAAGTCTAAGCTTGCGTCAAAAGCAGATTCAGCGTTTGTCAAGACTGGTTTTAACAATTGGAAGAAGGCACTGGAGAAATGTAGTGTGCATAAACACAGCCAGTGTCAGAAATTAGCTGTGATGACTAGGATTCAGGAGCCAGAGCCTGTTAATGTGCAACTTTCACGTGAGCTTGAAAGACGGCAGCAACAAGCAAGAAGAAATCTGATGAAGATTGTTGAGGGTGTGAGGTACTTGGCGCAGCAAGGTCTGGCTTTTCGAGGCGATCAGAAGGAGAGTGGAAATTTAAGCCAGCTTCTAAAGTACAAGGCAACGGGCGATGCAGAGCTGACCTCCTGGCTAAAAGGTCCCCTCGATTTCACCAGTCCGGAATTGCAGAACGAACTGTTGAAGGTGATGGCCAATACAATCATCAAAGAAATTGTGTCGGAAATAACATCAATGCCAGTGGTCCAGTTCGCAATTATCATTGATGGCACCCAAGATATATCAGGAGTTGAGCAGGAGTCAATATGTGTGCGCTCTGTAGATGCAGATCTACAACCAAAGGAAGAATTACTGGGAATCTACCAAGTGTCATCAACAACAGGGCAAAATATAGCCAAGATGGCATGTGATGTGATGACGCGCCTACAGCTTCCTCTGTCTCAACTCCGAGGACAAACTTATGATGGTGCCGCAAACATGGCTCGACGATTGCAGGGAGTACAAGCCATTTTAAGGAAAGAACAACCGCTGGCTGTGTATTGTCACTGTGGTCCCCACTGCGTGAACTTAATTACGCAGGCTGCCTGTGGAGCCTCTCCACTAGTAAGAGATGCAATGGATCTTGTCCATGAACTTGGGGGCTTCTTTAATCAATCTGGGAGGTTCAAGTTGATTTTCCAGAATATTGCAAAATCAGAGCATGGTTCAACTTTCACCTCATTGAAGCCTCTCTGTCCCACCAGGTGGACTGTACGTACCCCTGCCATCCGCTCAGTTCTCAAGCAGTATGAGTCAGTGCTGATGGCCCTTGAAAAAATGGCATCATGCAGCTCACCTGAAACTTCAGCCAGCGCCAATGGTCTTCATGGAACATTTCTTAAAGGGAACACTGTGCTCGGCCTTTTAATGGCTGAAGACCTGATTGGGGATTTGGAGTGCCTGAACACCTCCCTGCAGCTTAGGAAACAGACCGTTTCAGGCATGTTGGAGGCTGTAGACCATGTCAAAACAAGCATGCAGGTCAAACGAACGGAGGAGCATTTTGATGTATTGTTCTCGAAAGCAACTGCTGTGGCAACAAAGTTGAACATACAAACCAATTCAGATCCCTCATGTCCGCGAACCTACAAAGCGTTACACCGGTCAGGCTGCAGCCCATATCCCTCCCGATGCCCAGTCCACGTACAGAGTCCAATTCTACAATGCCTTGGACACAGTGAATACTCAATTCATAGAGAGGTTTGAACAAGCTGGATTCCACAAGCTGCAGTAGCTTGAAAATGTGCTGCTACACGGAGACATGGACAAGGTGGTAGAAGAGTATCCTGAATTGAATTCAAGACTACTGCAGGTGCAGCTGGCCATGTTTGGGGCTAATTACACCTATGAAACAAGCTCAGATGTTGCTAGCATTATTCGGGAAATGGTGCCAGAGGTGAGAGGTCTCTTCGGTCAGGTGGAAGCTTTAGTAAGGCTTCTGTTGGTCGTCCCTGCCTCTTCTGCAGAGGCTGAGAGGAGTTTTAGTGCCCTGAGGAGGCTTAAGACATGGCTTAGATCATCGATGAGTCAAACGAGGCTGAATAATGTGGCCATATGTCATGTGCACCAGAAGAAACTGGACAGACTGGACCTTGAAGGAATATGCCAGTCTTTTATCAGTGCCAACGATAAGCGCAAAAAGGCTTTTGGGTCCTTTACTTGAGGGTTGGGCTTTTTGGGCGGGTGCCTGGGAGGAAGTTGGGGGTCTTTTTGATTTTGAATGAGCGGCAAGCAGCTAGTGCGAGTCGTGGCTGTAAAACAAAAGGGCAATAAAGTGTTCCTGTTTCTACTGAAATTATGTGGCACAGACCTTTCTATGGATTGAAATGCTTTAATGTGATTATGGTTATAGTTGTACCTCATTCATCCCTAATCTCTGCCATTACAAACAACAAAACAAGAAAAGCTAAACTAGATCAAATAGGGCGATGTAATACAATGCACAATTAGACATTATGGTAAAACATTTTAACCAGTTAAGCCCCAAGCCTGTTTTTCAGGTCTCAGGTTTGAAAATGACATTCCCAGAACAATTGACTATATCTTCACTTCTAAAAATGGTTAAATTAATAATCTTTTTTCTCAAAGCAATGATAAACCTGTGCGTTGGATGTAGAAAAAGTCAGAATAAATATAGATGTTTTTAAAGTAAATTCAGATTGAACATAGTAAAAAAATGTAAATGATAGTGTCCGTGCAAAAAATAAACCATTACTTATTGTGAAAACCACCCTTGAATGATGGGATAGTAAAACTATAATCCAAACTATAACATATAATAAGTACCCTGTATCAAGATTGATGCAAAACAAGTATTTCCAAGGCACACCTTTATATGTTCATTATAGTTATACAAAATAAGAGAATAACAGAATAACAGGTATGAAATCATTCCAACTCATACTACAGTTTAAAAAGGGAGTGATTTGTAAAATATGCATAAAGAAAAAGTAAATCTGTTCAGTTCTGTTTCACATGGGTGTTGATGAGATGTATCCATAGATTTAGTCCCTAATGTTGCTCTCAAAGTGCACCAGATTGATGCTTTTAACTTCAACATTTAAAAAAAAATCTTCCCGGGGGAACATGCCCCAGGACCCCCCTAGAGGAGGTTAGGTCCCCCGCCCGCCCACACCCCCCGTCAAATTGTCCCACCCACATTGAGGATGCTTCCTACATCCATGCCTGAGACACAGTTTCGTGACTATTGTTGTGTTTTGCCCCCACGGGCAGGGGCATGGGGTTTAACAGGTTTTAAAGTATCCAATGTGTTCGTGATTTTGTATGTATTTTCCTTTAGAATGGCAGGAAATTAGTATTCCAATTTTTATTGAATTTTCGGTCCCCCCCAATGTTGACTCCATGAATACGGCCCTGGCCCTAATACGTAATTTTAACTCTACATGTTGTTGCAAATAACTTGACTTTTGTTAATGATTTACAGTGCAACTAATGAGTCACTATTATACTCATTTAGAATAAGGTAGATTAAATAACTCCTAAATTAATACCTGAAAGTTAGTAAAATTAACAAGTGTAAGTACAAAATATATTTTTAACCTTTTTTTTTGTATTAAAGCCCCTGTCACACTGTCCCGAAATTGACACCCGATGGACACACGATTAAGGAATTGTTCGAATTCGGCTCTGATCGTAACAACATCGGGCCATTCGTGAGGGCATCTTAAGCCATCGTATGACCGCCGGTGGAGTTTCTCAGGCTCCGGCAGCAACTTCGGGAGCGGTGGCAACATCTTTGGCATCACAAAGCATTGCCGAAGGACCTTGTGAAGGTTCATTTTCGTATTGACTTTGTGTGTCCATTTTGCCCTTCGTAAGGCATTCGTGAGAGCATCTTAAGCCATCGTATGACCGCCGGTGGAATTTACCAGTCTCCGGCAGCAACTTCGGGAGCGGTGGCAAAATCTTTAGCATGCCAAAGATGGCTTAAGATGCCCTCACGAATGGCCCGATGTTGCTACGATCAGAGCCGAATTTGAACATTTCCTTTATCGTGTGTCCATCTGGTTGTTTTATTGCACAACAAAATCAAGTAAACATATTATTTAAATAACCCAATTTGTGTTCTGTGAAACTAAAAAGGATATAATATATAATTTTTTAAGGCGAGGAAGTTGTTGTTGCTATGGAAACAACATGACGGAGAAAACTTAATATCTTCTACATATAAAGACGGAGAAAGTAAAGAACAAAGTCGGAAAATATCAGTACAGTATCATAATACTTTAACATAATTGTTTGTGTTACTTTCGTTGCAGTTGTATGTCTTAAATGTAATGTAAATGTTGCCTTCGTGTGTGGTTCGGTCGGGGCCATCTTCGTGCGAAATTCACAATTCCATATTCGTGTGTCCATCGGCTGTCAATTTCGGGACAGTGTGACAGGGGCTTAAAGGATGCTACATTTTTAAGAAATCATGACACTCATACCCTTAAATTAAGATATAACGGGTTATTAGATCAGTTAATTGAATTTGTGCGTGCCTCCCTAAATTGTTATATTAGAGGTCTGAAGTTATTGTTGTGGTTGGCCTCAAAAAGTATCCAATGGATTTTATTCTCTTTGCCATTAAAACCCCAATTATCAAATTCCAGGACGGTTTGGTTTATTATAAGGATAATTAAAGGCATATTAATGTCACTATAGAGTAAGCATCTTACAAAAAATGTATCTAATTCAAATATTTACAAGAAAATGTACAAGTAATGATGTGTTTTTATTTTATTTCCTAACAGGACATGTACGATTCAGTATGTTCATACACACTGTTGATGACCGAGTAAGGTTGAAAATACACCCTGACATGGTATCACAACATGGTTTGGTAACTTGTCAGTTAAATCTAAATCACAACTCCAGAGCTTGATAAAAAGGGCTGGAAAAATAATTGGCATGCTTCCACCATCCTCTCTTCAGGAGATATTTGAGGAGATGGTGAGAAAGCAAGGCCGTAAAATCACATGCGACCCCAAACACATCCTGTATAGAGAGTTTGAGTTGCTGCCCTCGCAGAAGGTATAGATTACCAAACCGTAAATTGAACAGGTATAAGTTCTCCTTTGTTACACTGTCAATCAAGCTGCTGAACAGTTAGAAACAATTTTGATTATGCTGTGTTAGGAGTTGTTGGGAGGTGAAATGTTTACAGTGTAGTATGTGCAATCGAGAAGGTTAAATAGGGAAAGTGCATTATGTGTAAATAGGTATGGACACAATAGGGATATGTGCAATTTCACGGACACTTTACATAGGTGCAATAGGGAAAGTGCAATATTGATGTGTGTATGAATACAGTAGGGAAAGTGCAATTTGATTATGTGCAATAGGGATATGTGCAATAGGGAAAGTGCTGTACCTGTATGTTTCTTGTTTGTTTCGTTGCCATGTGATATGTGATCTCTGTTCTGTATCTATGACTGATTGACCTGAATGTTTTATGTTTATTATCTCGATGCCCAAGACAAATTTCTCCCAAGGGAGACAATAAAGCTCTATCTTATCTTATCTTATCAAGTGCAGCCATGACTGTCATTTATTTTGGCTGCAGGAGCATGAAAACGATCTTTAAAATATATTTCACAATAAGCTTCAAGAGGAAAATTGCTCTGTTTGTTTGTTACATCAAATAATTCCAACAGCAGGTGACCCTTTACTGTGGTTCTTAAGGAATGGAATTATGGGATAAAGACACACGGTCACCAAAATGAGCTTTTTTGACATACAAGAGAAAAACAGGCAAGCATCTTTGATCAATTTGAGGCTTAATTAAGTAGGCATTTACATGAAAACAGTCTATTGACAACTTCAAAGAGGGACACAACAGCAGGGTTGCATTTCTTTAGCCTCTTATTACGTATCATAATGTCCTTTTCAGGGAGTGAATGGTTGTGAAGAACACATGATCTGTGGTCAAACAGCTCGACAAGTCATCCCTCACCCTGTTTTTGAGCGTGTGTAACATGCAAAACAAGTGTCCGAAAGAAGAATGTGCTCTAAAAGGTGAAGTTTTATGAGTGCATATCCTGGCATGAATACCATGGAGAAAACAGTAAACATGAAATGACTCTTGAAAATATATTGGGTGCAGTCTTTAGATGAAAGGGATACCTGACTGCTCACTGAATCAGAAATGTTTGGATATGCTTGACCTGGATTAACCTGCTAAAAGAGTCATGGAAAATGATATGTTGAAGGTGTTGTAAAGTATTTGGCTAAAAATAAATTGTTTTGGATTATGCATTGTTTAAACACAATATAACCCGAAATAATGAAAACTCTGAATGAGATTTAAATGGTGACAGGCCACTATTTAGCGTGGTCAGTATAAATGTGCCTCGACCTGAAGAGTGTAAAGAAAGGCCCTCTGTCCTCTTCTTTTGGCCTGGCTTTTGTCCGCAGTTTAATTGGATACATTGCTAACTGAAACCATACCTACACACAAGACTTTAAGTAAAAGGAAGAATTGATTGTATCAAACAGGCTACGTATTGTCCTTCTGTGTAACTGATACAGAAAAGGTGGAAGGGCTTCAAAAAGCCTTTCCGTCCACAAAATGCTCTCAAAAGGTAGAGGAGTCACCATAAAGTTAAAACATACCTTATAAAGTTAATAAAACATTGTTGTGTTTTTGCTTTTTCGAGAGGGTTGGGTTACAAGAGGTGTTCTGTGCATGAAACCCCAGCCAAGAGAACAACATGCAGGTTCACTTTCCCTACTGCAGCCTTACATGTATATATAGCCAATAATGGAGGCTATGATGCGTGAGGATGTGTTTTAATTGGATAATGAGTGGGTGGCTGAGAGGAGTATAACGGAGAGGAAGGCACTGTAATTACATAAGCATTTTTCCAAGAGTGGGACTCAAGATCATAGTGATCTGTACTATTCTATGCACCTAACCACTTGTTAACCACTTTCAAACCGCTGAACATTTAAATTGTCTAACAGAACTGAGTCCACAACATCGATGGGATCATTTCATTTATTTCTCCCTGCTAACTTTGCTGCTGTGAAACATGTCTTTGTATCATATCACATCATAACACCAACATAAGTTTGTCCTGCCATATATGTACAGTCAAATGATTGTTAACTTTTTGTCTTACTGTAAAACGTAATTTTCCTCATGGTGATATATACCCATTGGGATGGGGTTGTATTAGATTACTCAAAAGAATGGAGACATGTGAAATGTCTTCTTTGAGTTCATAATTTTGATGACGCAAAATGCTGGACAATATGACTACCTTGACCCTTGGCTCATGCAACGTCTCGCCAAGAAGACAATGACACAGAGCTCTTGAATACAGACATTAGGAGTGGCCTTTCAGTCCAGGATTACTGTGGCTTTCTGCACTGTGTTCACAGGATTATATCTGCTTTATGCACGAGACAAGAGGTTACTAAGCAAAGTGGCAAAGAAACACGTATGCACTAAAACACAGGTTAAACTCATGTGAAGTTGAGAAAGATTGCACTGGTGATGAAAGTGGGATCATATTGTTTTGGATGACACTGACTGATGACAATGCTGTTTTTTAAAGGCTAAGACGGGGTTTTATTTCCATCTGCTTTATTTAAGCCTCTTACTTGTTGAAAGCTTATACCTGGGCTTTTGTGGAAAATATAAAAATCTTGCTGTGAAATCAGGGGCTTAGATTTAAAGGTGTTTTTGGAGAATTGTTGTGTTCATGACTCTAACAGACTGCGTAATGATTACTAATGGAAATAGTCATGAAATATTTTTTGTTCTACCAGTGTTATGTATGAAGGCAATGATACAACATAATTCAAACTCACAATATATTAACTCCCGTCTTTTATTTTGTCACAGAACAATGATATACATGTGTCTATTTCAGCCCATTGGCGTTTTAGACATAAAAGGTACTCAAATCGTCATCTGTCAGGTACAAAAGTCTTGAAATAAAACAAAAAAGTACATTGGTTCTTTATTGGCAATTCAGTCAGAATTCATTATTGCAGGCAGACTTTCTAAAATGTATTGATCAAAAGATAGAACATCTGTTTAAAGTACAATAAGGCAGTGTGACTGTAAAAGTCAAATATTGGTTTCTTGCATTGTATCGATGACACATTTCAAAGTTCAACAGATGCTGGAACACGCCTTTAACAAACAAACATACATCTGTCATATACAGAAGATCAACACAGGGACATGTTAACTTAGTGTCATGTTTCAGCCTATTACCTGTAAATAACCAAAGGGCAAACCTCAGAAACAACAGTTTGTTGCTCTAAATATATTTGATGAGATGCGTTTTTATTAAGATTGACAAATTCAGTTCTTGAAAGCAGTGTGGGGAGAATCCATTAACGGTTCTTACTAAGTAAACTAGTACTAATAGATGCTGCAATATAAAACAATGTAAAAAATAGTCAATCACGAGTCTGGTCCATATTTGGCAGCAGAGACCGGTGAGCTATTTGGGCAGACATTTACAGTTTCAACACGTTAAGAGGAATTTCTTGTTTCGATTGTGCTTTATACATGTATATTAATCTATGATAATAGTTTATATTTTCTTAATATGAAAAGTTACCAGTTACTACAGCTGTCGGATACATTTAATAAAAAAAGACAAAAGTCCCTCTGAAATACAAGGTGAAAGCAAATGTTAATCTTCTAAAAGAATTATATCTCAAAAATGTACGTGTAAGTGCAGTACTTGAGTTAATGTGCAAAGTAACGATCTTATATTATGATGAATGGCTTTTTTAGATGTGGTTACCTTTCTATGTAAAACATTTCAATTAACTTTGACCTTATTAACAGCCCATTTGTTGGCTGTTCAATTTTGAATACACTGACCCTATATGTTTTTTTTTTATACTGATACATGAATGTAATGCATTTTTCTTTTAAATGTAAATTCATTATAATAAAATAGAAAACATTGTTTTAAATGACAGACATTCCCAACCATTTTCATAGCCACTTTCTTTTACAAGCAATTGAGGGCCTTGTCAATGAGAACAAGCCTCGAGGGCCTTGTACTCTAACAGCGATTGGACGCTTGCGGTCCACCATGTGCTCCTGTAATATGGCTCTGACCAGAGGTCTTGGTCTGGCGCCGGTGTGGGGAGGGCAGGCTGTGCATGGATCTTCTTCTCTGGCAGAACCAAGCTCACACCCCGGTGACGTTGGCCCAGGCGGGGAAGGTGTCCAGGTCAAACATGGCCTTGGCCCAGGTGTTAATGGCCAGTGTTATACAAAGGATGCCAATTATGTTCATGACTATTCCTGTCTTAGCCTGATTGACAAGAGGAGAACATTGAAATGTTAAAGCAATATCTAGGCATTTTGGGAAATTATAATCTTTCTTGCTCTTCTTGAGAGTTAGTTCAGCTGATTGATACTCTCATATATCATGTAAGAAGCCCTATAAGATTAGCAAGGCATACAGACTAAAAGCAGGGGAAACGGCAAGACTTCTGGATTCTGTTACCTCCATATCTAAACCTCAATACTTACTTTGTCAAACATCTGTATACAAATATTAAAAACAGAAACTTCAAGTTGCAGTCTTTTATGAGGACATTTTTTTATTCTCGCAAAGACATTTAAAGTAAGTTAATCGCACCTTCTGCAACTTCATATTGACCTTAAAGGCATAAGTGTGGTTTTACAGAAAGTGAAGAGGTTGCATGCAAAGTAAACAGAAGTGCACAATTAAACATCACAATAGTTAAAACGTGTTTGTGCAATTTAAATATTCGAAGTTGGAACAAATCTGAGCTCATAAAATTGCTTTTCAATCTGCATCACATAATGTCCAGAGATGAGAAGAAAAATTAAAGAGGCAAAGATAGCTTAGTAAGCAACATGTTAAATACTTGAACATTTGCTGTTTGGGATACAGTCATGAAGACTATGCAAAGAAGTGCATTTCCCTAGATGTTGAGATATTTCTTTAATTGTTTTGAGGTTACATCTGCCAGTGAACGTATGAGTTCAGCTGTCCTTGCTGTGTAACAATGGCACTAGAGTTCCAACTTTGCATGTCCAACATATAATTTAATGTACAAACACAAGAAGCCGCTGCCATACTTACCATGTCAGAAACCTTGAGGTATCCATAAGAGAAGACTATAGCGTTTGGAGGCGTGGCAACAGGCAGCATGAAAGCAAAAGAGGCACTCAGCGTACAAGGCACCATGACGTACAGTGGATTGATTCCAATGGACTGAGACTGCAATAATCACACAGAAATGATCACAGTCAGCGACAGGGATGAACCAAGCCTACATCACAAATACCTCCATCTGACTATTTTTCTACAACCATAATCACTGACTCATAACTTAACAGTAAAATGTGTGCAATTCAGTGCGTAGGGAGAACTCTTATAAGGTGGGTGTAATTAAGATGTAATTCCTGTAAGCTAGCTGAGACATGATATCTAAAATAGAAGCGCTCCACAGATGTAGGGATAATGGCAGACTACAAAAATGCAGAAAGCATTACTCTGTGGAATTTGCTACAGAATTACATATGCCGCAGCACATTAACTTACAAGTGCACAGTAATTTCTGGTTCCCAAAATAAACAAAGCAAAAGTTTATAGTTCGTCTTCTTTAAACTATGGGCTGTATATCAGGTCAGCACGATGACAACGTTTTGTCTTGTCTGATCAAATAATAAAGATTCACTTGACAGGATGACACATGAAGTGACATACCACAAGCCATGACTGCCACAAAGTGTCACCTCCTCTCTTGTAACTGATCAGATCATTTTTTTCTCTGTCTTTTCTCTATATCTCTATTTTCACATGAGGGTTCGACACCCTTGTGCACTCAAATAAATACATATCTATGTGAATGACCCAGCTTGGCACAGCCTGCGGCATCTCTCAAGTGCTCGACTGGCGGGCACAGTAACGTCATTCTTCAGCAGAGGGGGTGGGGGGGCTGTGCAGCATAACAAGGGACTGGGCTGAATTGGTGTGTTTGGCAGGATATTAATGGAAGGAGGGGCCCGGGGAAGGGGACAAAACACATTCAGCCTGAATGACCAACTACATGGGTAACCAAACAAGTGAAAATAGGCCTGCTCCCACTGGGAGTAGTCTCAATGCTGCACTCCAATTGGGGAAACCAGTTGAAGAACTTACGCTCAGTGGCACTTCACCTTACTAACACTGCTAACTAACACGATCGTCTATCTGCTGCTTCTTTCGTTTCTGCCTCTATTTTTTTAACTTTCACTCTAAGAACTTACCATTGAGGCTAAGACAGGTAGGAAGAGCGTCGCAGTGGCAACATTACTGGTGCACTCTGTGAAGGTAGCAATCAGCAGGCATAAGATGATAGCTATTGCCCAGGGAGGGATGTGTTGCAGGGGAGTCATTTGATCTCCAATCCACTTTGAGAGTCCAGATACCTTTATATATTATAAACATATAGTATACAGAGTCAGAGTCTTTTCAGGAATAACAACAACATTTGTTTTGTGTATTTGTACTCTCATTCAGATGTGTGATCATATAAAGGATCTTTTAAAGCAACATGTGTGTGCAGGGAACATTTGACCAAGCAACAGTAGAAAATGTTCAGTTGGCATAGATTAAAATAGCTCTGATAAGTTATTGGGAGAGTTAATAATGAGGCTGATTTATATTAAACCGTTTCAGTGTATTACATGCTGATCCATCATATCCTATGAATCCATTGTGCCAAGCCGTTTGATTTGAGTGATTTTGGCCTCCATAAATATAAAAACGATACAGAAAGGTAATTACAGATTGTAAATACATTTCTATTCTAAGACTCCCCTTCCAGTTAGTCTTGCCATATTGTGTGTAAGACTTTTGCCCAATTCCCCATGAACAGTTTGACTGTCATTGCCACTTACTTCACTGCCCTTGGCAAGAGCAAACCCTCCACCAAGAAGAAGCACAATGCCCCACGGTAACTTTTTTTGAACAACTTTCCAGGTGAGCAGACGAGGAGTCGGCCCGGTATTTTGATGGGGTGCTACAGATCCAATACATTAAATGTCAGTATTGTATCATTGTACAGTCTTTCAGCTCTTTTCATGCATATAACTGAATGACTGATACTATACATTTTCCAAAACCATGGCTTACCTGTGTCAAAACGTTGAGTCCTCCACGAACAGAAACTTGGGGGTTTTGAGGGTAAAACAAAAAGAAGGATAGCAATGAAGATTGACACTGTGGCATCTGTCACATACCTGAGAAGTGAAGTGAGAATAGAATGAACAAACTGAGATAAATAAACCTCCTTTACTAGATGAACCCTCCTGTTGTGTTCGGGTCAAATCTGACCGATTTACTACTTTCATCAATCATAACTTTTTTTTGTTTTACATTTGATTACATTAAGGCTTTATGATATCCATCCGGATCAGATAAAACACACACACAAACACCCACCCACCCACACCCACACCCACACCCACACACACACACACACACACACACACACACACACACACACACACACACACACACACACACACACACACACACACACACACACACACACACACACACACACACAGACAGAGAACAATTTGATACATTTCCCGCTCCTATGTGCCCATCCCCCCACATGGATCACACCTGGCACACGCAATACATGTTCAGTGTCTATTCTTTGTATATTTACTGCAGTTTTTCATGTATACCAGTAGTCTGATACAATATTTACCGTTTGAAAGGGTGTCAAATGAAATTTGGTGATGATTAATGGTTTTTGTGTTAATGTAATAGCAGCTAAAACAGGATTGGTCAAATTCAACTGCGAACACCAAAATAAGGGGGGGGGGGGACGAACACAACCGGAGGGTTAATGTGTTAGTGAAAATGTGCTGTATTTTTGTTTACACACTCTGCTTTGTAGTTGAAGATATTTGTCGTCCAGCCGTTGACGAAGCCTGGCTCTCTTGTGAACCACAGCACCACCAGCAGTGTGAAGAGACCCAGGACACTTATCTCTCCAAAGGACATGGGCCCCAGCCGACGGTGCTCCTCACGGATCACATTATAAGCAGCGATGTCCTTTTCTGTCTTCACAGCCCCACAACCCCACGTCTTCTTAAAGCTGGAGTGATCACACGGGGAAAAACCTTTGTGTCACTTTTACACTAAATCACACACCTGATGCGGTAAAAGTTTTTTGATCTTGAGTCAAGTCTCTGTCACTGTTATTAGGCTTTAACCACTCACTTAAATCCCATAAAGACAAACTGCAGCCAAAGCCAGGCCAGCGTGAGCATGATGATCATGTTAGGGAAGGCAAAGCCAAACCAGGAGGCAAAGTTAATCACATCTCCATTTTCAGGGAAGAGTCTAAGGAAAACAAAAAGAAGTGAGTGCATAATTTCATTGAAAAAAACATTAAAAGTAATGGAGCATGACTAAACACAGCTTTGAGTAAACACTCACTGGTTCATCTGGCCTTTGAGCACCAGATTGGGACCGGTTCCTGTCAGTGTGGCAGTGCCTCCAATGCTGGCAGCGTAACAAATACACAAGGTCATCCCTTTACACAATTTCATCTTTTCCTCTGCATCCTTACGCATGGCATCCTCTACTGCGGCATCCAAGAAAGTCACCACCACTGGTCCTTCAAGGAGAGAGCAGGGGGAAAAAAGACTGCTAGAAACATAGTTGTATAAGCATAAGAAGCTTGTGAGACTATACATTTTCCTCTGCCAAACTAAAAAAGGTAACAATGGCTCACCTTGTCCCTCACTCTGCTTCTCTGCCTGTGGAGCCTGTTTGCTGTCAGTCTCTGATGTCTGCTCCGGCTCTTCTGAGCTGAGGATCTTAGGTATCTCGTCCTCACTGTTGTTGAGCTGCTGCAGCACTGCTTGCACAATAGGCACCATCATGGCTGTGGTAGCTGTGTTACTGATCCACATGGACAAGAAGGCTGTGACACCCATGAAGCCCAACATCAGACTGCCAGAAAGATAACCAAAAAATCATGTAAGTGGCCTTGGATTGTACAGAAAGGCCCTGAGTGTTTTACAAGACATAAAGAGGGACAAAGAGAGACTTTTATGGTGGCAATAAACAACTTGAAACATGTTACCTTAACTATATCAGCTGTTTGAAAAGATGTTTGGATAAACTATGGATTTGTAGATGTTAAAGATAAAAAGCCAAACAGAATCTCCTGTGTAAGCTACTCACAGCGCTGGACGCACACCAACAAAGAGCAGCACCCTCAGGGCGATGCGCTTGTGCAGATTCCAGTGCTCCACAGCGACAGCAACCATCAACCCCCCCACAAACAACATGTTTGTGTCCTTCAGGTACTGCATACACACCTGGATCACACAGAGTCAGGTGTGTTTGAACATGAATGCATCCTTCCTGGGTAAATTCCACACACTTTTGCAGTTATCTTACTTACATCTTTGGATTGCATGATGCCAAACAAAGGGAAAAGGATGGCTGGGAGAAGAGCAGTGACTGCCAGTGGTAGGACCTCTGTGCACCAGTAAACTGCCATCATGATTATCACAAAGGCACATTCTGCTTCCTGCAAAATAAACACATAAAAACATACTGGTTAATGAGCAAGCACGTTATGAGGTGTAAAAGCAGCTTATGGGTTAAATTACTATTACATAATTTTTTCTGGGACATTATGATGGTTCAAAGGGTAGAGATAAGCATGCGTGTTGTTCTATTGTTTTTTCTGGTCACCTTGTACATTTGCCAAGATCAAACTTCTGAGCTCTGTGGGATATTCATTTATTATGTTTTATTGCGGTGCAGCAGAAAAATAAATATATACTGTATAGAAAACAAGTTAAAGAAGAGTACATTGGTTGCTTTTGTTGACTCTTATAAAACATAATTTGTCTTCAGCATTTTAAAGAAAGCAAAGATTCCCAAACTGTGTCTTTTATCGCTTAGAGACCTCCTACTCTGTACCTTCCTTCACACTATGCCATTTTTCATGACTGCTTATTGAAGTCTATCACAACATGCTTACAGTCTTTGTGCATGCCTCTATGTGACAAGAAGCAGTAGCAACGGGGACTGAGCCCTTTGACTCTGTGTTCCCACGCTGGACATGACCCTTCATGTTAACAACAAGGAGTTAAAATAACAAAACTTCAGAGCAATGCAGCCTCAGGCAACACTGGACAGCTCTCACGCAATCTACTCCAAGTGCGCATGTTGTGCGCATCAAACAGGTGCAAGAGGGCACCATGCACATCAGATTCATTTTTTTAAAGGGCATTTTTTTAGGGAAAGCTACTTCTATGAAGCGCTGAATTTAGTTCATTCATGTTTTAAAAATGAATGAAAAAGTTTCCCAAATTCAACTTTTAAATGATGCATAATTAAATAAATGATGTGCTATTTTGCAAAATAGCAACAATGTGATCCAACATTTCAATATATTGAAACGTAATCTTAGAATTGCTCTACTTTTATCAGTGTCAAAGTTAAATTGTAATTTATCGATCGTTTAAAAAAAAGCCTTTACATACCGATGTCCCGATCACTAAAGGCAGTGGAAGAAGAAGTAATGGAGTTGAGAAAAGGATAATCTCATTCTTAACAGAGCGAAGATATTTGAAGAATGCCATCCTGAAGAAAAACGGAGAAAAGGAGACTTTCGTACCATAGATCGAGCTTTAGAGGAGCAGAGTAGAGGAGGGGGAGTCTCACCGTATATAAAGGAGAGAGAGAGAGGGAGAGGCAAATCACAATGAAGAAACGGAGAGAGAGAGGGTGAGAGAGAGAGGGAGAGGGAGAGAGAGAAAAACCCGAGTTCAATGACAAGCAATGTTCTAAATTATAAGCAAACGTCACAAATTGCAACAAGTGGCTACTCCTGCAAACAAGAGTAAAATTGTTCTGAAACAATGTGGTAAAAGATGTTACTTCAGCTACACAAATCATATGGACAGGTTAAAAGGGAAATCAGAGGAGTCCTTGTGGCCCTGTCGTCAGAACTTGTGAGGTGGGTCTGTGATGCAACTCAATGTGAATGTCAGGAACTGTGTCTCACGCACAATATTAATCATACTCTACAGCAGCGATACTCAACCCGCGGCTCGCGAGCCGCATGCGGCTCTTTTAAGACTAACTGCGGCTCTTTTAAGTCCCACTTAAAAAATAAAAAAAAATAAAAAAATCTTTGAAAAACGAAAAACAAAGTCAGAAGAATTCATCAACATTTCATTATCACTCACAAGTCACACATCAGTCGTCGCCCCTCCCCCTCTGAATAGCCAATCAAATATTATGTCAGGTTTCGCGCTCTGATTGTTTCGCGCGAGATAATTGCTACGTCACACTGGGATAACTATACAGCACTATGCAAAAATGGCTACGACTAAACGGAAATATGAAGAGGAATATCGAACATTTAAAGAGGACTGGGAACTGGAGTTTTTCTTCGTCTCCACCGGTTCGGGAAAATGCACCTGCCTGCTTTGTGACAACATCATTTCACAATTTAAAAGGTCCAATTTGCAGCGCCATTACGACACAAAACACCCGAAGTTTAGTACCGACTTTCCGAAAGGTGGAGAGCTGAGGGCGGAAAAGCTGGCTAGACTCAAACAGAACCGAACTGCTCAAAAAAACTTTTTCCACACTAATACGAGTGAAAGAGCGACAGAGGCATCCTACAAAATCACACATGAACTGATGAAAAAGATGAAGCCATATACTGATGGAGAAATGGTGAAGGACTGCATACTGCTGGCTTGTTCAACGTTGTTTCCTGAGAAAAAAGACCTGGAACGAGAGGCCAAAAAAATGCAACTGTCGGATTCTACTGTAGCTAGGAGGGCATCAGACATTTCAGAGAACATTGCACATACTCTTAAGGACAAACTCTCATCCGCTGAGTTTGTCAGCCTTGCAATGGACGAAAGCTTGGATGTCAATGACACGCCACAATTACTAATCTTTATCCGGGCGGTCAACAGTAAGCTTGACATTACAGAGGAACTGCTTGACATGGTTTCACTGAAAAATGGAACAACGGGCATTGAAATAAAAAACGCTGTGCTGGAAACATTACAGAAGTTTAACATTGGCCCAGAAAAAATCACAGCATTCACGACAGATGGCGCACCGGCGATGCTTGGTAAGAGGAACGGAGCCGTGGCCTTGCTGAAAGAGACGCTTAAAAACGGCGGGGTTGCTGCTGAGGGTATTTTCTCATACCATTGTATTGTGCATCAACAAGCCTTGTTTGCTAAGTTCAAATGTCTGAATTAAGTGATGGCAAATGTAATCGAAGTGGTTAATTATATCAGGGCCCGTGCAAGAAACCACTTAAATTTTAAACTGCTGTGTGAGGAGTTTGACACTCACTATGGAGATTTGGTGTTACACACCGAGATCAGATGGCTGTCTAAAGGACGTATGCTTGCACATTTAATGGACTTGATTGAACCCCTGAAAGCCTTCATTGTAGGCCAAGGGGAGACTTCCCGATTTTCCTTTTTGGATGATAAAGAGTGGGTGCTGTCTGTTGCGTTCCTGTGTGACATTACGCAGCACTTGAACGAACTTAATCTCAAGATGCAGGGAAGAAACAAGACCGTGTATGAGCTCTACACGGCTGTCAAAGTATTTTCTGACAAACTGGATGTACTCGACCAAAGTGTCCGTGGTTCTGATTACCGTTTCTTCCCCACCGTGCAGAAAGTGATGGCGAGGCATGCAGACGCTCTCCTGACCTGTCAATCTCAATTCTGTGAGGTGCTAACTGAGCTCAAGCAAAACTACCCATCCAGATTCCACGACTTCAAGGACCATAGCAATATTTTTCTACTTGTGAAAAACCCATTCCTGATTGAAGTCAATGAAATGAAGCAAATAAGCGACCAGCTCGGACTTGTGCAGCTTCAAATGGAGTTCGTGGAGTTAAAGAGCTCAAATGAACTTCAGCGTCAATTTCGGATTACAGATGTCGTGGACTTTTGGAAACTGGTGGGGCATCTACCAAATATCTCCAGACTGGCAAGACGCATCATCTCAATGTTTCCGTCCACATACCGGTGTGAAGCAGCATTCTCTGCGCTCACAAAAATAAAATGTCGCAACCGAAACAGATTGAGTCTGCAGCACACAACAGAGGCCCTCCGGATCGCCGTTTCCAGCGCAGAGCCCGACTTCAAATCACTTGTGCGGCAGAAGGAGTGTCAGAAATCACATTGAGTGTGAAGTAAGGTCAACATTACTCTTCTGACAACCCCTGCTGTGTATAATCTGCTGTTATATGGACTGTGATTATCAGTAAACATGCTGTCTGTTATCTGTTGTTTTGTGTGTTTTGTGGTTGCAGTGAAAATAAGAAATCACAGTTATTGCACTGTACATTATGCTTTTCATTCTTAAGTAACATATTACTATTATCCATATTCTCAAATGCATAAAGGTTTCAGGGAGGAAAGGAGCGTTTTTGGATTGTGGCTCTTGCAAAAATATTTTTTCGTCAATGTGGCTCCTGATTAGGACAAGGTTGAGTACCACTGCTCTACAGTGTATGTTATTTGAATCACTTTTTTACTTGGATGGACCAGCAATGAGGTTGTGAATATAGTAATATAATGTCTAATTACATTTAATTAGCAGATTTTACATTAATTTACAGTTGTAAGTCGTTTTGAAAAAGGCTTGTGAAATGTTATTATTGTTTTAAAAAATATTTAAAAAATAGAAATGCTGCTGGGAGATAAGCTAACAATGTGTCTTCTTTGAGCAGCAGCATGTCGTTGCCTGAGAGACAAGAGCACCCACATTACAAATGTGTTGCAACTAAGTAGCTGCACTTAATACTAAATTAAGTCATTACACTTCCTTCTGTGCGTTTCTGCTGACCTGAATACTTCAGCCTATCTTCCTTTCACTAAAACAAACAACACCTCTCAGTATGTGTCTCCCAGAACACTGTGAATGTGTTGGTTTCAGATTTAAGATGGTCATTAAACTGCAAAAGTGAGTGTCCCAATAATAATACATGGGACATTGGGGGAACTGTTTTGGCCTGCATAATAACCAACAATTCCCTAAATGATCAGTGTTTTAGCAGACTAGATTAAATTAATTGATCATCTAATGTATGTAGTAATTTGTTTGCATTATGGTTTTTAGAAAGATTTAAGTAACCCATAATGTGCAACCCATTCTATAACAAATGAACAAACAATGACGTGAGAGTTGTGCTATGTTTGGTAACAGTTTGTTAACGACCATTGTATTTCCTCTCATGCCAGCGAAAAGCCTGGTTTCCTCAAATGTATTACAGTAAATTCTTTATAAAAACATTTAAATATATATATTTTTGTGTGGATTTCTGCATTGTGTTACTGACACAACTAACCCTTCTTAAAATGAAACTATAGTGTTTGTGTTGCTTTGTTTTCCTTTCATGACAAACGTTATACTTTTCTCTTTGATTCAAATGACTGTGTGCATGATAATTACAGTAATAAACTTTGAATCCTTGAATTCATAGTGGCTTATGGGTGAGATCATTCACAACTTAAAAAAAGAATAGGGGGGACAGGAAATCCGTGTTGTAGTAAACTGATGGCTGGAAGTCATACTATTAAAAATAGAAAAAAAAATTCTTGCAACTTGTGCCATCTTAGTTTTCCTTTTCGTTTATAAAACAAACCCTCAACCAATGAGATTTTTCCTGCAATAACTTGGCAACTATTTACAGGAAAAATAGTTTAGGATTATCTTAAAGGTAATTTCTACTGATCATAATTCCATTGTTGAGGTATACTAGAATAGATTTATATTGTGCAATTTTCCAAACTCACATTGGTTTCTCATACAGCATCTCTGTATGTGTATTCAATCTCTTTCGTAAACGGCTTGTTGGATTCAATTATTTTGAATAATGTGTACAATACAATGGCACATGTGAAAAGTATTGCAGGGGTAATGAAATGCACTGAAATATTTTGAAATACAATGCGGAGTACGATTAATTGTGTCCACTTTCTTTGAATATAAGTCTTTGCCATTTAAAGGGAATTCTTCAAACCAAAACCAAAGCTGTGCTTGGGACGTTAAACTTGGCAGGCAGTACTATACAACTACTAAATGCAGACCTCAGAGAATAACTAAAATGTTCTTTGGCTGTATCTTTTCTGTAAAAGTGCTGACGGTAATTATGCTACTTTGGCAGTATACTCAGATAAGTGAAGCTTTTAATTTGTGTCCCTGTAATTGAGAGTTTAGTTTGAGTTTTCAACATTCATGCCTCGACACAATTGTTACCCATTGTGAAGACATCCAAAATGTGTTATAATCCAGAAAGTCCATGTTGGCCTTTCACTATAGTAGATCATTGAAAACTGAGAGGCATAGGTTGACATTCTTATGTTCATATTCATTAAGTTGACTGCAACATATACATTTTAATCCTTAAAATACAAATTAAACATAATATCTTAATATCTGGAGGAAAAATACCAATAAGAAATGGTATGAATAGAATGTATTTGCATTATAATGTGTAATACATATCATACTCTTTTCTGAAGAAAAAGAAACACAGAAACAAATCCATTTTATTCATTATCTATCAAACACAGTTGGCCAACAGCCATAACTTATGTCATGTTGTGTCAAAAGATAACAGTAGGGGCAGTGGTATTTTAGGGAAATTGAAAAAGATTGAGTCAAATTGGAGGGATTCAAACAAAAGAAAGAAGATGAGATGAAAGAAAATGAACATAGGATATATTTCTGAACAAGACTGCTGTGAAATGACAGACATAACGCCATCTTGTGGAGATGACTTCCACTGCATCCCAGGCATACAGTAATCAAAAATATATTATACATTTGAGACTTGGTCAAATGTGGGTAGCCTAGTCTAGTGGTCTATGTTACTATATAACAAAAGGAAAGGAAATCACCCAAAAATGTCTTACTTTTTCCACTGGTGGCTGGTTGTCAACAACCAACATCAGGCTTAGCATAGGTAAATTATCTACTCTGCTTTATCAAGTAAACCCCAAAAATATGTCTGGTGTTTATCAAATGTTTATTCGGGTCATTGAACTAGAGGGGAGATAAGGGGTGGATGTTTAATTCATTCAATTAAAGTGGGTATTGACAGAAACATGAGAGGAAATAAAGGCTATAGGGGAGAGTGGGGTAAGTTGATGGCAAAGTTGTAAGTTGCCATTTTTTTGTTATGCTGTCTTCTAAGTAAGGAGAAATGACACATAGTAAAAATGAAAACACACACCTATAATTCAGGATGTCTCCTATCAATGGCAATGATAATAATTAATATTTGATCAAGGGCAGTGAAAATATTACTTCTTAAAAAAAGTCTTGTGGCTCAACTTGCCCCAGTGTAGGGGTAAGTTGATCCAGGTCAGGGGGTAAATTTAACCACTGTTCAAACCTGGGCATACCTGTTCAAACCTGGGCATACCTACAACAAATCTTAAAGGTAACTATAAACAATAAATAACAAACCAAATACAAGCTTAGTTTTTTTAATATACATTTCGATTGAATTGATTGATTTTTTTTTTAACATGTTAAAAGGAAAAGTAATCATACAAATGGTGATACAATTTCATACATCTTACCAATCAAACACAGGGTAAATTCAACTTTAAATGTAGCCTACAATGAGCTCTTATTATCAACTTGGCCTACTTTCATTCATTACGCTGCCAACACATCAACATATACAATATGTGTGTTTAAACCTGGATACTTTTTTTTGACATGACAGCCGATATAGCTGACATCTAGAACATTTACTTTGACAAGCAAAAAACGTTTTTTGTAAAAATGGTTACTTACCAGACCACAATGAGTATCTCTCTTTCACAGACAATGAGAAATGGGTGGAGCTTGCATAATTTCTGGTCACTTGATTACAACTATAAGGCGTTGCCTGGTTAGAGGGGGTGGTTCAATTAACCACTGGCTCAACTTACCCCCTTCTCCCCTACTGTAATGACAATTGACAATCTTCACATTATGCTGAAGATTCCAACCCGTCCTTGTGCATTGTCAGGTTATAGTACCAAAACAGTATAAAACAGGTGCTACTTAGTAGGAAACACATATCAGAGAGAATGAAATGAAATGATTGGGAGCAGAATATGTTTTGCCAGGAGAACAGGGTTTATGGAAAACATCAGATAAATCCAACACTACAGGAGTCAACTCACTCCAGGAGATGGCAGTAATGCACCATAGAGCCAGGATCCAAGCTGCCTTTCTACCCAAAGGAAGAAGAAACTTCAGCAACAGTGATCACATCAGGGATCACATGAGATGGGGCTGGTGTTGTGTCACGTGAGGTGGCTCTTCTTAAACATGGCTCCAACTAGCACTGAACAAAAACATAATCGGCTGACTGACTGTCGTCTTTCCGCTGTCACGCTTCAGTAGACATCAGAAAAATGAGGGAACTAAATGATGCCCCGCTGTATGTCCTTGTTTTATAAAGTTACTGTTGCACAAACTCAACATGCATGAAACTGGAGGTGCACCGTTAGCTTAACGCTAGCCAGCTGTCAACTGATCCAAGTGGTGATAGGTGAGCTAAATATTAAACAGTGAGTATTGTTCTTCCGAAATTACCGTGTAGTAACATTGAACTATTATGGCTGCTCTTGTTTAGCTTTGTGTCAATTATGTTTGTAACTATTTAAGAGTTGTTTTGCTTGTTTGAATGAGGTATTGTTCGTTAGCCCCTTCCTTAAGCTAACTGTTAGCGCTAGGTTGACGTAAGTTCCTCAATAGTGTTTCTAAAACGTATTAAAGCTGCAATCTCTCTCATATAATAAACAACGCGACCGAGGCTGTCATTAGCTTAAAAATCATAACCGTGTGAGGTTTGAGGCTTACAATATTTAGAGTTTCGCTTTAAATTGGGCTATATCTATTGTTGATGTTATCTCTGTCAGACAGCTAGCAGCGTAGCTAACGTTATACTAAATCCATTCAAACTTCTGGTAACCTATTACCGTTTTGGACATTTTTTGTAGGTAAAGGGACATTTAGCAACATGCAATAAGCCCACGGGTAATAGTTTATTTGTGGTAAATGTACAATTTAAATCACATTAGACTTGTGGTGATTTGGCGGTAGCAAGAAGTAGTCATGTGAGCAGTGCTGAGCTGAAACTTCAGGAACTTTGAAAAGGACAAGTTATTGATATCATGCATTCACTCAAACATATCTCCTTCATTGCGCCACCCTTATTTTCACCTCTGTCTAAAACAACAACATTTCTCATCACAACCTTGCAGTGCAAAAAGCTTTATAACCTTATCTAGTTTTCCATTTGTGGTTTTTGATCATTTCTGCAGGTGGAAGAGTAGATTAAGTCTGCCCTTGTTGATTTTGATTTCTTCCTCCATGAATGTCTGACAGTGGTCCTTGTGGGAGACAGCTAAGCATACACAGCAGGATATTTCGTGACTCTTAACAAGCAGTCACCATGGATTGGCTGATGCGTGCAGTTGAAAAGGACCTGGGGATTGACCGGAGGCAGCAAGGCCCTGGTCCCCGTCCCAGGGAGCTCATAGCCCTTGTGCCTACGCGCTGGGTGATGGGACTGAGGGAGAGAAGGATCATGCGATGTGCTCGCTTTGACTGCATCAGTGAGCCTGAAATTCGCACTTATCTTCAGTGTTCCCAAGCAAAGTTGCCAACTGGCTGGACCCGAGTGTGCATTCAGGGTCTGAGGAAAAGCAAGCTTAGCTACAGATTGGCCAGAGACCCCTGCCATCAACAAATGGAATTCATGTCACAGGATTCCTATGTCAAAACCATGCAGTGTGTGTCACAGCAAAATGTCAGGTTGGTGATACAAACTCTGATATTCTGTTATTCTATACTTTAAAATGTAAATGTAAATCTGCAAAAAAAAATAAAAACAGGTTACTTTATAAACTAATGTATCTAGCAAAATGCTGCTTGATGCTTTTGTCCGTAAACCATTCATTTAAAAGGTATCAGTTTACACTCTGTTTTACTGTATGATATACATTTAGTTTTAACAAGTGTAAAAAGTAAAAATAATACAGATAACAATGATTTTCCTTTTGTCTTTTTCCCTTTCACAGGAATTTGTGGCGTGATGCTCATTACAAACGTGTGCAAGCATATGCCGGAGCCAGTGAACAGATGCATGTTGCAGCTGTAGATTCGGTGCGTCATGCTCTGCAAAGGCTCTTCAATTCCACATTCATCTCATCTGACAGAGTGTCCCCATCACTTTCTCCAGCCAGAGAGAAAGAGAAAGAAAACTGTCTGCCATCCAGTTCCTCTTGCTTCTCCAAGTCCCAGACGGACCATCTGTGTCCTAATGTTCTGCCTGCAGAGTGTCTGCTCGAGACGGCTGAGATGCTCTATGTAATCCTACCTTATACTCAGTATTCACTCCATGACATTGTCTCCTTCAGCCCAGCCAAGCTCGCTAACAGCCATGCCAAAGTGTTGTTCATTCTCTATCAGTTACTGACAGCCCTGCAGGGATGTCATGCAGCAGGGCTGTCTTGTGGAGAACTCTCCCTGCAGGACATTGCTGTAGATGAGCAGCTCTGCAGTCGTCTCAAACTCAACTTGGCTCATTATGAGGAACTGGGGACTGAATGGGATGCAAACAGTGCAACTGGCAGACAAATGCCAAAAAGTGCCCTGCCAAGGAACAATGTATGTGTGAGCCAAGAGAATAAAACAATTTGCGTAGACTGCTTTGATGAGCTTAAGAAGTTGGTTTTGGACTGGGTCCATGGTCGAGTCAGTAACTTCCGCTACTTGATGGAACTCAGCAGGTTAGCAGGAAGACGAGAAGGAGACCCCAACTATCACCCAGTGCTGCCTTGGGTGGTTGATTTCACTGTGCCATTTGGAAAACCCCGAGACCTCAGGAGGTCAAAGTTCAGGCTCAACAAAGGAGATAAGCAGCTGGACTTCACGTATGAGATGACCAAAGAGGCTTTGGCTGCTGCATCGGGTGGTGGGATTGGTGGAAGCGGAGTTGGCGGAGACCTTGGTGGCTCTATAGGTGCTGGCGGTGCTGGTCCGTCTGACCATCTCCATGTACCTCATCACATATCTGATGTGCTCTCAGACATTACGTACTATGTCTACAAAGCCCGACAGACACCCAAGTCAGTGTTGTGCAGCCATGTTAGATCGCAGTGGGAGCCCAATGAATACCCAGCCAGTATGGAGCGCATGCAGAGCTGGACCCCAGATGAGTGCATTCCAGAGTTCTACACAGATCCCTCCATTTTCCGCTCAATCCACCCCGACATGCCAGATTTGGATGTGCCTTCCTGGTGCAAGTCATGCGAGGAGTTTATAGAGATCCATCGGCGCCTTCTGGAGAGCAAAGAGGTGTCACAGTATTTGCATCACTGGATAGATCTCACATTTGGCTATAAGCTGTCTGGTAAAGAAGCTATCAAAGCCAAGAATGTGTGCCTGCACCTGGTTGACCACCACACCAATCTGACTACCTATGGTGTGGTTCAGCTGTTTGACCAGCCCCACCCGCCACGCTTATCTCCCTCCCTGTACGCCTCAGCAGAACCTCCTCTCCTTGGCCTTGCTGCTCTTAACGTGCCTTCTCTACACATCCCTCAAGTCAAGACAGCGGCTGATACTGTGGATGGAATGGTACCAGAGTCCACAGGGTGTGAGTCCAGTAGCTGGACCATGGTAGACAGAGATGAGGAGCTCGAACAAGGTATGGAAGCTCTGGACTCATTAGCGTCTGCCGGCTCATCCAGCTCTGTGTCCAGCGCTGTGCCAATGCCAAGCGTCAGGACGGCAGGAGGAAAGATGGTTGGAGACCACGCAGCACTTATTGTTTCTCAGTCCCCAAGTTCATTCCCTGGTGATTTCACAGGGGGCTTAGGCCCTGGTTTACGAAGTGCCATGTTACAAAGAGGTGGGTCAACAAACATAAAACATGGAGAGGGGAGTTTGACTGCTACCAATGTAGAGGAAATCAAGATTGTCCTCCCTGAAGGCTTTAATCCATTGCAGCCTTTGGAAGAGCTGGAGAGGCTGAACAATTTCCTGGTGAAGAGTCTGCATGCTGAAGTATTGCATCCTGCAGGATCTACTGACTGCATGAGAGACGGTGTCGTACTTGAATCTCTACTCTCTCACACACAGCTCTACCAAAGAGACATGCAGGCCCTTGGTGTTCTCATCGCGGAGATATTCTACGCCTCTAAACTCAGAGGACTGAATGCAGGCACTCCCCTGAGACAGCGTTTCCAAGCTGTTATGAAGCTCTGCTCTGCCAGCCTCCGTGATGTGCCACTGTCCTTTCACCACGCTCTTGAGACACTGCTTCTAATAGAGAAGCACTCTGGTATGGCAAATAGAAATGTACCAGATTGCCCAAGTCCACTCCTTTTCAAATATGAACCCATCTGCGATGGTCTCCCTCCCCCAAGCCCCTGCCAGTTTCTGAACCCAATCATCACCCCCTTTCCTTTCCCTTCCTATTTTGAAGCACTTCATGGTTTTATCTTTTCCTACCACTCCAAGATGGAGACTACTTGTAGTCTTCAAGGAAGAGATGTTGTCTTTCACCTGTGGCAGCAGCTTGAAACACTGTTGCGGGGAAACATCACAGGGGAGGGTCTTGAGATTCTCTTGCCCTTCATTCTGGCCCTCATGCTTGAGGAGTCCACTGCTGTCTATGCAGCTTGGTACCTCTTCGAGCCCATCTCTGGAGTACTGGGTCCCAGAAATGCAAACAAGTACTTACTGAAGCCACTGATCAACGTTTATGAAAACCCTCACTGCCTCAGAGGACGTTTCTATCTCTACACTGACTGTTTTATTCTACAGCTGATAGTGAGGCTCGGTCTGCAGGCCTTTCTGTCCAGCCTTCTTCCCCATGTGCTGCAGGTCATCACTGGCTTTGAAAGCTCCATCTCAGGCTCTGGCGAGGAATCTTGCAAAGGGTTGAGGGGTGCTCAATGTAATCTAGGAGAGGAAGAAGAAGAGGACTTTCAGTGTGGAGAAGTGCGGCCACCATCTGGGACTGTTAGCGGCAATATGGGAGGTGGCAGTGGTGCCAGTGGAGGAGTAGGGGTGGGGGGAGAGACAGGGATGGTTGATTACTCCTCTGGCATTAGTCTGAATGACCAAGTGTTTCTCTCAGAGGCAGAGGACTTTCAGAATGGGTTTTATGTAAACAGTGGAGCAGCTGCCGGGAAACAGCAGAGCCAGAACTCTGCAGCCAAGGATCAAGACCAGGAGTCTCTAAGTGTGGGGAAGCTAAGTGACAAAAGCAGTACAAGTGAGCTCTCCCTGGGTGATGGAGACTCAATGCGGGATAGAGCCAGTCTCAAATCAGCTGACAGCAGCCAGGACTTGAAACAAGCTAGCGAGGGAGAGGAGGGTGGCGAGCTGGAGGAGGAGGAGGTGACTGAGACAAATGAGGGTAGAGAGGGGACAGAAGACTCTAATGGTGCCAACATGGAGCTCAGCCTTTCTGGTTTCACCGATGCTTCGGGAGCTACAGTTGCCACTCTGGAGACTGAGTTTGTGAAAGGAGTGGAGCTGGATGACACTGAGCAAGGCCTTGTGGGAGAGCAAGAGGAGGATGACCATGATCCATCAGATGAGTCAGGGGAGAAAGAGCAAAAGATTCTTCTTGGTGAGTGAATAGTTTTTAGTTTATGTAAGGGATTTGCTTATTCATAGATGATGTCTAATGGTTTTATTCATGTCTTCACACACAGATACTGTCTGCAAAACGGTCCGGTGGCTGTCAGCAAAGCTTGGACCAACAGTGACGTCGCGATATGTAGCCAGAAATTTGCTGCGGTTGCTCACAAATTGTTACATTGGTACTTAAAAGCATAATATAAAGTTGATGTTCATTGCCATTTCTACACTGTAGCTTATGTGCATATGACATTAAAACCTTTGAATCTTAAATCATGCTGTTTTGAATTTTGACCTAGTATGATGTGCTGCTGCTTCACCATGTTGTTCTCATGTGCCCTGCCTGTAGGGATTGAAAAACATCAGTTTGTCACGGTTGCATCTGAGGAGAGCAGTGTGGAGGGTGTAGGAATGGGCAGTGTCTATGAGAAGAAATCTGTTGTTGGTGACCAGACAGCAACGCCGGTGTTGGACTGCCTCATCTACATAGCTCAACTCTATGGAGAGCCTGTACTCACTTACCAGTACCTTCCGTATATAGGATATCTGGTAAGGCGTGACAAAAAAGCATACAAAATAAGAATGTCAATCACAGCTAAATAAGATTATTGTGGGAAAATGACTAACAACATTTTCTTTGATTTCACAAACGTTTCCAGGTTTCTCCACCTTCTTCGCAACGTCTCAACACACGTAAGGAGGCAAGTCTGCTTGGAGCTGTTGCACTTACACAGAAGATCATCGTCTTTCTCTCTGATACAACTCTAATGGACATGCTTATGAAGATCAACGTGGATGTGCTCCTGCCCCTACTGGACTTGCTCACCACCCCCTGCATGGGGTAAGTAACACACATACAACCACGCACATACTTTAGATCTAAGTTGAGTTATGATACTGATTAATTATGCAAACAGCATGACAAATAGTATAACCTTTCTGGAATGTTGATTATATTTTAATTGAACAAATATTTTTGAACTCAATGTCATTTTCATTTTTATGTTGCTATGGAGTATAATCAAAAAACAGTACAAAGAAATATACAATACATCCGTCATCCATCCTCTGCTTGGTTTGATCCATTCTGCTGTACCCAGGTTCCCCAGCGGGGTGCAGACACGCACTGCTGTCTGTCTCAAGACACTCAGCCTGATGGCTCTCATCTGTCTCCGCATCGGGAGGGAGATGGTGCAGCAGCATATGGCTGACACCCTGCGACGTTTTTTTGCCGTTTTCTCTCTGCTGCATTATCTGCAGCCCCAGGTATACACACACACACACACACACACACACACACACACACACACACACACACACACACACACACACACACACACACACACACACATTGAGGCTGATAAATGATGTCAAGTTTATTTCTAGAATTCTTTCAAATCAAGCAGATCTGTCACAAAGAGCTTTACAAAACCATAAGACAGAAGATAATATGGATCAAAATAAACGAGAAGACAGAAATTTGGAATACAAACAGTCAGACAGAGGGAGAGAAAAGCGTGTATGTATTTTTCAACACGGCAGGATTCATTTGTCTTTTTGCAATAGATAATTTAGTAGATTCTTCATGTTGTTTTACCCATGCCTTTTGAGAATTGAATTGTAAAACAGAGATGTGTTAATGTAGCTGGACAGCGCCCCTCGCAGAGTTGTGGGAGAAGTCGTGGTTGTTGACGTCTGCACACCAGAAGAGTCGAATGTGACTTATGAGTTGGGGGTGTTGGAGGAGCTACAGTCTGTGTTCAACCCTGAGATGGCCCATGCCTCTTACATCCCTTTCTACTGCCTCATAGGTAGGAGGAACGCAGTACTTTTTTACTGAAATCTATCAAATGTTCACAATTCAGTGGTATACATCAGTGAATGATGCATTGTTATTTCTGTAGGTGACATGGCAATTCGGAGACTGGTTCCCAACCACGAGCTGGTATGGCAGTTGGCCCAGTCCTACCATCAAAGTTTGCATCAGGGGAGTGCAGAGACGTACCCAACAGCAGGGTCGAGGTCAGAGCTGCCTTCCTCCTCCATGGGTGTCTCCTCTGGTCTTGGCGGACGTGTGGGTGGCAGCCCCTTCCCTGCCCCTTCTAACAGCTTAATGGGAGACTCCCTCCCTGAGTCAGGCACTTTCGGTAGTCACCTGGTAGGGAACCGGATCCAAGTGTCCCGGGAAAGTAGTTATGATGCTACTTCGAACCTGGGTTTAGCCAACTCTTGGGGACGCTCCAGCCATACCGCCACATCCACATTCACCACTTCATCTGTCGGCACAGCGTCCTTCTCCTCTTCCTGGGTGACGGGACCCACCCCAGAGGACAGTGCCCTGAAGCAGGAGCTCCCTCGCAGCAGCCGCTCTCTGCAGGGCAACTGGCTGGCCTACTGGCAGTACGAGATCGGCCTCAACCAGCAGGATCCACATTTTCACTTTCACCAGATCCGACTGCAAAGCTTCCTGGGTCACTCCGGCCCCATAAAGTGTTTGGCACCGCTGGCAGGGGAGGACTACTTCCTCTCTGGCAGCAAAGACAAGACTGTGAAGCTTTGGCCTCTCTATAACCACGGTGATGGAACACAGGAGGTGGAACCCAGGCACACATATAACGACCATCGAAAGTCAATCTTTTATGTTGGACAGCTAGAGGCTTCACAGGAGATCGTCAGCTGCGACGGGACCGTGCACCTGTGGGATCAGTACACAGGTAAGAGAGATATGGCGTTAGTTATAGGAGATGAAAACCAAAATGGGGGAATTAAATATCTGTGCTGTTCTTTGTAAATAGACCCCCTCTGTTTTCCTTAGGCAAGCAGATTCGCTCGTATGAAGCCGTTGATGGGAAGAATCCGATTACAGCTGTCACCACCATGCCAGCCCCACACTGCAGTGTTGTGTTTGGCAGCGCAGATTCGATTCTCCGCTTCATCGATCCTCGCAAACCTGGATTTCAGGTATCAATTTCAGTTTGCAAGCTCATTCTGCCATATAACATAAACCAATTAGCATGCCATTAATCTTTTTTACAGTTCTGCACTATAGAGTTATTTTAGAGTTGACAGTGACAAATCTTCCCCTCTGTCCCCAGCATGAATTTCGTCTGGCGTACAACAATGTGGGCGCTGGGCTCATCCGCTACCTGGCAGTGAGCCCCTCAGGGCGCACCGTGGCTGCAGGTTTCTCATCTGGATTCATTGTTCTGCTGGATGCACGCACTGGACTTATTCTGAAGGGCTGGCCAGCTCATGAGGGAGATATCCTCCAAATGAAGGTGTGTGTGTGTGTGTGTGTGTGTGTGTGTGTGTGTGTGTGTGTGTGTGTGTGTGTGTGTGTGTGTGTGTGTGTGTGTGTGTGTGTGTGTGTGTGTGTGTGTGTGTGTGTGTGTGTGTGTGTGTGTGTGTGTGTGTGTGTGTGTGTGTGTGTGTGTGTGTGTGTGTGTGTGTGTGTGTGTGTGTGTGTGTGTGTGTGTGTGTGTGTGTGTGTGTGTGTGTGTGTGTGTGTGTGTGTGTGTGTGTGTGTGTGTGTGTGTGTGTGTAACTGAGTAGGGCTTTGTTTTTTTATTTAAATAGCAGACAGTAGAGTAAACAATAATTAGTCAAAGAGAGGAGGGATGACAAGTATCCAAAGGTACCTGGTAACACTTGGACTGGAAGCGATGCAACCACAGGGACTAACCTGTAGGGAGCAGGGCTCAAGTGTATTCCGAGATTCAACCTTTTATTTAAGGATAAAGGATTCATTTAGTTATTTCAAATATTTTTGGTAACATAATGTACATAGAGTAAGATGTGTTGTAAGTATGGGCATAGATATGTCTCATAATTATTTGTGTGAACATAACATTTTTTGTGTGTAAATATGTGGTTTGTAAATGTAAAACACCATCCACAAATGCATTTAAAAGATTTGAAAACTCACAAATAAATGTGCAAGTGTAAAACGGATCTGCAAATACGCTAAATATTTTCACAAATAAAAAAAAGATCTGTGAATATCTCTTTAACATTTACAACTTTCGATTTTGTATTTGTCGACCAAAAATGCGCTTGCGGATCTCAAATCTCTGCTCGTGGATCTCACATTTCTGCTTGTGGATCGTCTTTTTACACACACAGAATTTTGAGGTACTGGCTAAAATCTGCTCGTGTCACTCGGTTATTTTCGGAAACCACGTGATGGCCTGCTGATGACGACATTTCCGCATGATTTCAAAGTAAGACCATGATGGTTTGTTTAATGCTCTGTTTTTTTATTATAATGAACAGCGGAACGTTAGATGAATTCTTTATCACCACCATCATCATCATCATCATCATAATCATCATCATCATCATGTTATAGAGTGATACAGTTAGTTTGTGTTAGTTTATTGGTTCAACATAGCATATCGAGCACTTTCGTTGATGTTGAAGTAGGCTATATGCCACTTTGCACTTTACACTTTGTGTATTCAGTCAAGCGGGTCAAAGTTACTAAGCACTTCACATCTTATTAATCGGCCTAATTTTACCTTACCAGTGCAGGTAAGGTAAAATAAAGTAATCTGCAGAAAATAACCGTATTTAAGTTAGCCTTCATAGTAAGGCTACATTAAATGTTATAATATTCATTGTGTCCTTTCTACTGTATATGCATATATTCGTTATTGTGTTTATACTTGTTTCCACACATTTCACAATGTGGGATGAATTAAGTATCTATCTATATATGATATCCATCTATCTACCTATCTATCTACCTATCTATCTATCTATCTATCTGTCTGTCTGCCTGCCTGCCTGCCTGCCTGCCTGCCTGCCTGCCTGCCTGCCTGCCTGCCTGCCTGCCGACTAGTTGTTTTGTTTGGAAAGGTTTTGTCATTGTATTGCTTTTTACCGGCACCTGCAGAGTACAGGACTTTACATTGTACTTACAATTTTACAATGTAACTTTGACCCGCTTGACTGAATACACAACAAACAATGAAAAAATAGTTTTATCTGGGCTGCTTCGCTGCCAGCTGCTCCCCCCGGGATCCGAAAGTGGCGCATAGCCTGTAGGCTACTTCAACATCAACAAAAGTGCTCGATATATGCTGTATTGAACCACAAACTTGAAACACAAACTAACTGTATCACTCTATAACATGATGATGATGATGATGGTGATAAAGAATGCATCTAATGTTCCGTTGTTCATTATAATAAAAAAACAGAGCATTAAACAAACCATCATGCTCTTACTTTGAAATCATGCAGAAATGTCGTCATCAGCAGGCCATCACGTGGTTTCCGAAAATAACCGAGTGACAGGAGTAGATTTTAGCCAGTACCTCAAAATTCCGTGTGTATAAAAAGATGATCCACAAGCAGAAATGTGAGATCCACGAGCAGAGATTTGAGATCCGCAAGCACATTTTTGGTCGACAAATACAAAATGGATTCACAAATGCCTGATCAAAAGTTGTAAATGTTAAAGAGATATTCACAGATCTTTTTTTTATTTGTGAAAATATTTAGCGTATTTGCAAATCCGTTTTACACTTGCACATTTATTTGTGAGTTTGCAAATCTTTTAAATGGATTTGTGGATGGTGTTTTACATTTACAAATCATATATTTACACACAAATTATTTTTATGTTCACACAAATAATGATGAGACATATCTATGCCCATATGTAAGTCATAAGATAAAAACACTTCAATGACCAGCATTCAACAGAGGAAGAAATATGTCTGTTTGGGTTTGATTAACTTTATATTGTAAATATAAGGAAGATCATATCATTGTGATAATGTGTTGTTTATATCAGATAAAAACACCTATAGCAACCACAATTTAAGTCAGAACTCGAGGGAGTTTATATTGTCTCCATTTAGCAGATTTATAGGTTTTGTTGCAACCACCAGAACCTGAGAGTAGTATTTCCCAATCAGGCTTCTGGATGGCTACCACTGTGAACATCACAGCCCACGCAGTGCACGTAGTCCAGTTTATCACCTGCCACTTGTTTTGACTATTTTTCTTTGAATTACCCACATCCAATGTCTCTCCTCGACCTGCTAGTGGGGTAAAGAATTTTAGCATCATTTTGAGTTGAGAGCTTGGTGTAAGAAGTGTATTACTGATGGTTTGCAGAGCCCCACATGCCTCATCCTTAAACAAATGAAGTACAAATATTTTATCAAATGCAATTGGTTCGCAATTTTCAGAAAAAGTACTCCTGTTTTTCGATGTACATTCAGCCTGTATTGGAATAGGTGAAATAAAATGTGCCATCATTTAGTACCATATAGTCTGTAAAAACCTGAGCTGATGCCTGATATCAGTACTGCCCCAAAAGATTGCCAGAAAAAATGTGTCAGATTCTGTTCCCGTATTTGACCACATGACATTCTCAAGCCCAAAGGTGGGGCTCTACTGTTGGATGATAAATATTCAAGAAGGTCAGCGAAGTGACTTCTATTTTGACATTACCCAAGAGTAGTGGTCTAGCGATATTAAGTGGTGCAGGGATGGTGAAAGTTGTAACCGGCAGGTCTGCTGTCAACAGTGAGCAGGTTTGAGCAAACTTTATTTAACCCCACATTAGGTCAAGAATTTTATCTCTAGTTTTAAAAGCACAAGTTTAGGCAAATATGGACACAGGTTACTCATTAGAAAGACCACAGTGGTTCTCATTGGCGCATTTATATTACTCAGACTTCCCTCTCAATTCGTATCATCTAAGTGGCTATCTTTCTGGGAAATTCTTAACAAATAGACTTTGTTGTATTGATTTAATTAGAAATCTAAAATAATTTGCTTAGTATTGTTCCTGTACCCTAAACCTTAGAATGTGACTGATAATCTTTAAATGTAAGCTTTATAGTGGCAGTCAGTCGAAGAAGCTGATATATGTATGCTGTCGTCTGCCACAAGTTTCTGTTTCAAGCTTTTTCAATTGAAAAGGTATCCTATTTTGTTCATATATCTTTTAATTTAATGAAAACATATTTTTTAAAAGGGATGCTGGAAAAATGCCAATGTTTCCTGTGATATGGCATGGACAGTTGGTCACTTCCTGTCTTGTGTTTTACTTTTCAGGCTTCAGATGGAAACTTGGTCATCAGCTCCTCTACCGACTACACACTCGCTGTGTGGAAAGATCTGGAGCACAAGCCTCTTCGCCAGTACAAATCTCAGTCTGACCCCATCCACGCCTTTGACCTGTACGGTTCAGAGATTGTGACCGGAACAGTGGCTAACAAGATCGGGGTGTACTCCATGGCAGATATCTCCTTGAGCCCTGTTAGCAGCACAAAGCTGAGCACAGAGAACTTCCGCGGCACTCTGACCAGCCTGGCCGTCCTGCCCACCAAGAGGCTCCTGCTGCTGGGCTCTGAGAACGGGGCCATACGGCTGCTAGCTTAGGGGAAATCAATCCCAGTTAAACTAAACACTCTTACCGCTGACTTTAAAAGTGTCTTATTCCCCTAGACACTAGGTGTCTTGGCTTCCTCTGTCCCCTCTCCTGTTCTTAAGGTCAATTGAATCCACTAGGGTATTTTCTCTAAATTGCTTTTAAGATGGAGCAGCACAAGTAAAGAAATTGTATGAGCTTCATGTCTCCGAATCCTGCCTGTGTGGCTGATGGCACAGAATTTGAGGAGCAAGAAATGTGTGCTACGCATTTAACATTCTTCATGTACAGTTAATCCCATGGTATTAAAAAAAAAAAAAAAAAAGCGCTAGATAAGATATAATCTGTGATTCTTATCTTGACAAGGTCATTAATTCTTTTGATACGGCCAGTTATTCTGATCAAAAGAATTAATACAAAGATGTGCTCAGGAAGGTGGAAACAAACATGGCTCTTACGTATTTACACTTTCCAAATGGATGCATAACAACACCAAAAAAACATTGACCTCAATTTTTATTTCCCTCGATGTTAGAAAACGTGTTTCCAAATGCACTGATTAAACTATGCAGTATTTGTAGATCAAATCTTTGTTTGTGTTAGCGTTGCTCAGTGTTTCTTAAGAGTTGTTCTAGTATTTGTGTATACATCATGAACAATAAAAGTCCACACTCTGTTTTATATGAAAGTTTAGGTGCGTGGTGACACTTAAATTGACGTCACATACTAAAGTAATTAACTGATGCACAGCCTTTCTTCTACTGCACAAGTATGGCCGGAATTGTAACATTTAGATTCGCACTCAGATTTTAAAGAATGAATGTTTTTATCCACTAATAAATTACTTGAAGTTGCTTTGGGATTTTTTTAAACCTTGTTTAGGGATTTTTGATCTAACAGTCAGAGACTGTAGCAACATTACACCGGGGGTGTATCAGAGCAGGGGCCACTGGAATGGGCTGTTGGACTCACCACTTTCTCATTTCTAAATACAAATGCTGAGATAGGAACAGTCAATGCCAAGATAAACAGTTTTGTATTATAACGTTTATATTAACTGCATATGCCTATATATGAAAAAAGAGTTAGAAATCAATAAAAAATGTGGTTTCTCTGGCTCCTTATCGTGTGCAAATTAATACAAAGTAGATTTTTGTTTCTGATATTTTCCCAATTTCCACAAAACGCGGAACATAACATTTCAACGCTCATTAGGATTCAACCATCACAGCACTCTTCTTATATCACTGTCATGGTATAATACGACTTTGCCTACTTTTTCTAATTATTTGCCAAATACAAATGTACTACACACCATTTGAGATTTTTGGCGGATTTTTGTAAACCTGGAGTCAAAGCTCAACATTCACAAAACGATAAACTTTGTTTTGAAAATGTGTAGTTGCACATGGATAATTGGTTACAATTGTTTCACAACCACTTTGAACATTTTAAGAAAAGTCCATGAAAACGCTTATTTATTAAATGGATTAATTAAAAATTGCTTCCATGTTTATTTTGGTGTTCCAGTTCTGTGTGATTCACCTGGATTCATCATGACTCCCAGCCTTGCTTACCGATCCTGGCTGTGTCACTTTAGAGCTCAGATTGGACAAAGTCCCCTCTTGTGTTTGCAGATGGCTGTCATGTGATCTAAAAGATATCACTTCACGAAATTCTCAGAAATATATGTTTCATTTTATGTTGCTTTAATCAAATCTTCCCCTATCAAGTTATTGCCAGTCACAACATATAGCCCCAGTCTTCCCTAGTAAAATGCAATCACATATTTTCTACGAATTTGTTCAAATAACAAAGTGTGCCTGGGTCATCAAATGAGTAACTCTTGTGACAGCAAGCTCTATTTGTTTGCCCACACAGTGTTAGATTGTCCACACTTTCGCAATTAATCTGTCATGTTTTCTGTCAAAGATTTAGTTGTGTCATGACATTATCTCCTGCCCATTGACATGCAAAATAGCTAAGCATCTTCAGTCTTCCTTATTCAACCCTGGATGAGTCTCAGTAGCTACATTTACAAACAAGTAGTGGCTTAAATGAGGCCCCAATCAATGTAAGTTGATGTTTAACTGTTTGCTGAGCAAGCGCCAATCTTTTTCTCACAGGAATTCTGCCATTCGCACTCACTTAGTCGCTCCTTTTTTGGACAAGGCTGGAAGTTTTATTTCTAATTTAAGGTAAGAACGCATTTATATAAACAAACATACTGATTCTATTGTACATTTCAAAAATTGGTGGAACATTATCATTTGTCAGACATTCATGGGTTTTTCATGTTTGTGTAAGGTCTGCAAAGGGGGGCTGTTGTGCTACACCAGTTAATTATTATGATCTTTTCAATGTTATTAGGAGATATATTCACAGATGTACATTGAGAATTATAGTTGAAGGAAGAAACAATGTAATTCAAGTACTGTGAGTCTCTGGATAAAAAGAGGAACAAGCAATACTTTCTGAATATAAGGCTGTAAACGTAATATTTTGAGTTTAAATCTACTTAAAATGTAGAGTATAAACCACTGAAATAAATTAAAGAAAATACAAAAGGGAGAGTGGTGTGACTGGATACGGAGAGCATTAAAACAATACTTTTGACTTTTAAATTATTGGTATTTTTGTTAGATTTAGAAATGTAATTTTTTTTAAATAACGATTATAGGCACCACAATGTAATTACACTCAGAGGTATATTTTGCCTTAAAAGTGGAATTTTTGTCCCTCAAAGTATGTAGCATTTAACAAAATGTTTTCATATAATGGCTCGAAAAGCCTTGATAACTGCTGAAAACTGTGTTCCTATACAAGGGAGAGCAACTAAGTAGAGTGAACATGTTTGAGACCTAAAAACAATAGAGCTAAGAACCAATGACCAAAAAGTGAAGAATTTTGAACACAAGCGGTATGGTTGTTAACATGTCTCTCTTTCACAGTTACATACAGTAAGGACATGGACCTTCATCTGACACTCCTGTTGATCTGTCTCTGCAGCCAAGGAGTCACTGTAAAGCACTGAAATAACTCATAAATCAATATAAAGATAATGCTGCATGATTAAAATGAATGCTGATTATACAAAGCATGTATACACTGTTGTCTTATAGTATCTTGTTTTTTTTATCAGAAAGCCAAGGCAGCAGAAAATGACTCAATCCCTCTGGTGCCTCTCATTCCTTTGATGCCTAGCCACCCCATAGAGGTAAGATGCTAATCAGTTAAGATGTTTTTTTTCTCCCATTGTGCTTGTCGTGTCACACCATTTACATTTTCCTTGAACTTAACATTTTCTTCTACTGCTGCTTTTAGACGGTAGAAAATGAAACTACAGCCCAACCAGAAACAGCAAATAGCACAGAAGAGAATGTAACTGCAACAACCATACCTGGTATTTCCAATGGAGGCGCATCAGAGGAAGAAGAAGAAAATTGCCTGTCTATTGGCCGAAGCCCAGGGTCCAAGGAGGCCATTGCCGCAGCCATGCAGAAACTGGGTGTGCAGCTGCTTCAGAACCTGGAGACAACGCCAGAGCAGCCAAATGTCATCATAAGTCCTTTGAGCATATCATTAGCGCTCTCCCAACTGGCTTTAGGTAGGCATGTCCTGCTGCAGCTTTTACATGACACATTGTACCCAAACAGCTTCTTCCCTACATATAACCAATTACAACATTCTATAAATTGTGTCAGCAACTTGCCCAGGTTTATATCCCACTGGGGATTATTTTATCATCCAATTATTGCACCTCTTCTGCAGGCGCAGTAAATGAGACAGAGGAGCTGCTGATGCACCATCTCCATGAGCACACTCTCCCCTGCTACCACCAGTCTCTTTATAATGTCTTGGCATATCTCAGAGACAGTGACCTGCGAATTGCCACACGTATCTTCCTGCGCCAAGGTAACTTTCTAGAAATACCATATTAAAACCCGAGACTAAACTTGCAGAATGTTCCTTTTCTTAATATTTCTATTGTAACCTATTGGTGCTGACCCTTATGAGACGACAGAAGAGAAATACAGCCTGAGAGAGTGTGTGTTATGTGTTTTAGGGTTTGAGCCAAAGCAGGAATTTGTCCATGAATCCCAGCGGTTATATGCCTCGGAGCCAGCAGTGTTGGAGAGCCTGGACCAGATAAACGGCTGGGTAGAGAATGCAACGAAAGGAAAGATGACTGACTTCCTGTCTGCTTTGCCACCCAACGTGCTCCTCATGCTAATAAATGCTGTCCATTTCAAAGGTAAAATGTCACCGTCAACAAAATGAGCCTCTTTCTAAAAATCATGGATGCTGAGAATACTATTTTCCCCCAATCCAAGTGGAAATAACAATTGAAATCTCGTGTGATTGCTAATTTTCCTCCAGCTACTTTAGTTTGTGTTATATTGCTGAATAAATGTAAGACCTATGTTCCTCACAGGAGAGTGGATGGCTCGATTTGACCCACGCTTTACCTCCAGAGGTGTGTTCTACCTTGACGATAAGAACATGGTTGATGTTGAAGTGATGGAAGATGCCAAACATCCCTTGAGTTTATTTATTGATAATGAATTGGAGGCCCAGGTAAATTACAGTTTAATCAATAACACTTGCCTCAGTCTTATGTGGAATGAATCTATGACAGAAACCAAGTTTTCTACAACACAATTCTATCTTTTTGTGCAGGTGGCGAGTTTCCCATTCCGGAAGTCAATGAGTTTGCTTGTGGTTATGCCCATGTCCGGGCAGTTGAATGTGTCTTCACTAATCGCAAAGCTGAATATCTCTGACCTGCATAGTCGCCTGCCCAAGGCAAGGGCTGTTCAAGTTAAAGTCCCCAAATTCAAACTGGAGTATGCTCAAGACCTAAAAGACGTTTTTACCAAATTGGGTAAGACTTCACTATATCCCATGGACAATGTTTAAGTGATGATATTCAGCACACAAAAACAAACTCCTATGTATCAAACACATTTTTTAATTGGCCATGTTTTCTCTGATCTGTGTTAGGCCTTGGAGACATGTTTTCCAGTCCTAATTTGGCCGGAATGGCAGACGGCCCCCTGCTGGTTTCCAGTGTGATGCATAAGTCCAGCTTTGAGATAAATGAGGAGGGTGCAGAGGCAGCCGCGGCCACAACGGTGGTGATCTCACGAGCATCAAACCCTGTTTTCCACCTCAGCCAACCTTTCTTCTTTGCACTTATAGATAATCTGACAGAAGTGCCCATTTTCATGGGTGTCATTAACAACCCAAATCCTGGAGCTCCTATCTTTCAGAGAGGAGAATCAGCAAGCAAAGATAAAGTGGGATTCCCATTTGATAAGAATCAGGTTGCCTCATTCGGAGGCCCACCTAAGTAGGGACTAATACCTGCACTGTTGTACCAGAGAAAACCCAGAACAAGATCTCTATAATTAACAGAGTAAATACACGATATCACTTATCTGGATTAAAATGTGTGTGGAAACATATTGTTTATGTGTGTCTTTGTTTCTTGTACAATAAACACACTAAGAAGCCCAGTATCTCATGTAAAACCAAATGTTTCTTTACAAAAATGACATTCTTGCTACATTAATAATAATAATAATAGATTTATTTTGATAGCACTTTTACAGGTGCTCAAAGACGCTTTACAGATATAGTAAAAAGAAAAGAACAACAAATAAATATGTATGGTTAAAGTTAAAGTCAAATAATAAAAAAAAAAATCACATATTAAAAGCCAGATTGAAGAGGTGAGTTTTTGTGAGTTTTTTGAAGGTGGTGACTGAGGTCAGGCCAGTCTCTGATGGGTTGTGGGAGTGAGTTCCACAGGTTGGCTTCTGGTGAGCGGAGGCAGCGGGAAGGTGTGTGGTGGTGCAGCAGGTCTGTGAGGTAGTAGATTATAAGTAATCAGGAGGACTTTGAAGTCGATTCTTTGACGGACGGGGAGCCAGTGGAGGTTCTGGAGGACGGGACATTACATATATGATATGTCCTGGTCAAGCAACACTTACAATTATAATTAGATCAAATAAATGGTTAATCACCACAGTAAAATATCTTGTTTGAATTGCTTGAGTTAACATTTAGATCCAAATGCATTATTTTTGTAAAATGCCTTTTTACACACCCAATAATTTTTACGTTGAATCCTAAGAAAAAATGTAAAGGTTTTGTATACAATGTTAAAAACGATAAATCATATTTAGGATGTCAACTTTACATCCTCTATAAAATATTTGTGATGGTTGAGTCTGAAGTGTCCCATTTTGCTCTGGCTGTGAACGCATCATATAAAGCACCTGACGTCACGTTATGTTTGGCGCTAACTTTCACACAGCTGGTCTCCGGTCAGTTTTAACGTGTTTTCATGCCGATGGATTGACGCTGCTGACAGAATGCAAACGGACGTCAGATCTGTGAACGGAAGCGGAAACTGCTGCAGCTTCGCGCGTTTGTCCAAGCTGTTGGCGCCACCATCACAATTCACCAAGTTGTCAGCGGTGGAATTATAGCGTTGGAGCAAACATTTAAGTACATTTTCTTTACGTATCCATATTACCTACTCACAGACATGGCGAAGCTCTCAGAGGGTGCCATAGAGGTAAGGTTTATCTAATTTTCAAAACGGAACACTGCTGAAAAATGTTAAAGATGATTTTGTGCAGTTATAATTGCAGTCTTTGTTCAGTCGGACAAGCAGTAATTTGTTTCCATTACGAGCTAATGTTGTAATTTAACCAACGTCAGTTAGCTTAATGCAACATTAGAAATGTTGTTATCCTTCAAACTCGACACCAGAAGGCTAAACTGACGCAGTTTGTGTTAATTCACTTTTCTTTTCTTTTCAGGCTCTGTCCAATAGCAACGGTAGCAACGATGCTGTGCTTCAGTTGGTGGTGAGTAACACAATATTTTATTATTGATTGTTTTCTCAAACACACTGCATAAGACTGCGGTAACTAATAATCAATAAGTGTGGCACCACTCGCACTAACCCCCATTATCTCCTCCTCCATTGCATAAATGGTGGTGCCTTTTTGAATCTGATTGAGGAAGACTTCTGAAAACCAAAATGTATCGTCAGTGTGTTATCATTTTTGAAAAAAATACATGTTTAGACTAGCTTTACAAAAGAAACACAAGGGACTAATATGAACAATAACTATTTAATGAACCATAAATCATACCAGACAAAAGTAATGTGCAGGTTGTAGTGATCACTACAAGGTCTTCTTTTATTACCAAACGGCTTTGGGGAACAAAATTACATATGCATTTACACTTAGGCCAACTTTTGGAAGGATACTTGGATGGTTTTTTATGGTTTGGTGATAACTCTGTCCATTTTATTTAGTGCTTACGTTTGTTCAATGCCAAACAGTAATTGAAAATGACAGGATGCTCAGGATTTCTGGCTGTTAAATTGACTGCCTGACATGATGTCCCATTTAAGGTTATTGCTGATGTGTTTACCAAAGAACTTAGAGGAGTGTGTTATTTTAATTGGTTGGCTGTAGTTAAGGATAGATGCTTTTATATATTGTTTTGTTTCTGAACTCAATGATTATTTCTGTAATCCTTGTTCTGTTCAGGACAAGATGATTTTCTCTGCTCCAGATGAAAGAATTCTCTTAATTTCTCTTTTGAGAGTCTTCCACAATATAATATATTTTTATATTTTGGTTTGCCTTCCCCCAAAAATATTTTTCGTCCTATTGTGCCATTCTGTATTTCATATTGAATGGTTTTACTTGTATATCCCCTTTCAGAACATTCGCAAGATTGATGGAGGAAGTGGTCCAGCTCGCTATCGGGTGATGATGAGTGATGGCGTGCACACACTATCCTGTAAGTTAGATTTTTGTTTTCCTGTTTTTTGTATGCATGTTGCAGAGTACATACTTATCACATTAATAAAAATAAGCACATATTGATCCTTACCGAACATTGTGAATCTTTTAGTTTTTTGTTGTGACTGAATAATGGATAGATGGATGGATACTTTATTGATCCCAAATTGGGAAATGATAGTGTTACAGCAGCAGTGTGATCACGCGTTCAAATATTTAAAAGGTAGAATAAAGTATAGAAATAATAAAAAATAAAAATAAATGTTTTTCTCTAATAAATGTTTAGGAAAATATGGTACTGTGGTTGCCAGTATTCAGACATATAACCATCTTTTAAGATCTACGATATCCTTAATAAATGTTTTCTGTTTAAAATGGGAGTTTGGTTGCCAATGAAATGCTTCATTACATTTTGTATGTCAGATGGGGTTAAAGACTGCCTGTCTTAAGGAGCAGTTATTTCCCTTAAGGCCCAGATACACCGGCCAGTCACCTGAGAAGTCGCCGACACCGACTGTTGCGTCGCTGGACTCTCCTGCGTATTTGCCGACTTTGCGCACTGGAACACACCGCAAATCCGAGCCGAGCACGTATGAACTGCCAATGCGTGAGTGGCAATAACTCTCCTTACCAGCAGGCGGCGGTAGTGTGTATTCATCATTCAAAAGAGGCAACAACCGGAACAACCGGAAGACAGAGAAGAAGAACAGACTCCGTGATATAAGCAAACAACAAATAGCGTTTTTCTTTCCATTTTCACTCTCGTCCATTGAAAACATGAACGAACAGGAGCTCTATAAACCGATGAGGTGAAATAGCCGTCCGTGTGTGTTCCATCTTCCATTTTAAATCATTTTTTTACCTCCCTCACTTCCGTTAACGCTTCTCATGCACTGATTCGCTAGCTGAACAGCCAATCAGTGTTATCCCTTTGTCCGACTTCCGGTGGTGTTCCCGACGCTGATTCAACATGTTGAATCGGCAAGAAAAGGCGTCAGGTCGGCAGAAAAGACCCGACGGTGCGGCGCACACCACTCCGAATAGGGCATGCCCACGCTCATGTTCGGCCCGACTCCCATTTACTGCCGATTTCGGGCCGGTGTATCTGGGCCTTTAGTTGAATGATCCTTGTCTGGCAGTCTGATTTTCTTTCCTCACTTTTCTTCTCCTTTGCAGCCTTCATGCTCTCAACGCAGCTGAACTTCATGGTCGAGGACGACTTACTGGCCCCGAACTGCGTCTGCATTCTAAAGAGACATGTGACCAACATACTGAAGGATAAACGGTATGCAGTTTTTCAACATCTTGTTTTCATATTAAGAATTTGCTCACTGACCGTATGATTGTGTTGACTATATTTTAGACATATTTAGTCATTATCTTCCAGAGGTAAATGGAAACATTGCTATTTTCTGCAGCTTACAATGTTCTCTTGTTACAGACGGGTTGTGATCATTTTGGAAATCGAAGTCGTCCAGCCTGCTGAAGAGGTTGCAGGAAGAATTGGCGACCCGACTCCTTACAATGATGGTAAGCCTTCAAAACAGGTTTCATAATGATATCTGCTATTTACTGAATAGTTCATGTTTTGTCTTGGAGCAGTGGCAAGTGAGTTTAATTTACTGTCATAGTTTTATTGCTGGTTTATACTATTGTCCAATCTTCCATGTAGGTCAAACCAAAGGACCACAGTCAGCACCAAGCTCTGAAATCCGAGCACCGCTACTGCAGCAAAATCAAAAAGAAGGTGAGCAGCAGAAGTCTTGATATTAATTCTTGGAACATGAAATCAAATTTGCATTTGCATTTTGTTCTGAACATACTTCATAAAAGTAAACACCAGGTGGCAGCATTTCTCTGCTGCTTTCTGTAATGTGGGTGACCCACAGGTTTACTGGACTAAAGTCATTTTGACAGCCTGTTTTTTCATTTGTTTGCATTCTTGAGTTTTTTTCACAGTTTTATTGACACTCGCAAGTCTCCAGAGCGCTTGCTATCATTCACTTTGACAACTATGAGTCTCTGTCTATGCTTAGCTGTTTCTACCTGTGCCTGTCAATCATTGTTTGCTTTTTTTGAATGCACAGTAGAATACACAAAACAAATGCAAAGCAACACACCTGGAGAGTTTATTTTAGCAAACAGGTTTATTTTTCAAGTTTGTTCATGTCAAAGGTACGCACTGGATCACAGCATCGCACATAACTTTGAGCAGGAGGGATGTGCAATCCAGCTGTCGGAGGGGGCTTGCTGTATTTCTAGGGTGTGCCATAGCAGGTATTCATCCCTCTAATCTCCTGTGTGGGAATTGAGGTTATGGCAAGCATCCTCCTCATCAGCACAGTTATTGTTAATTTCTCTGTGTGTGCTGGTTGATCTGGGGGCTTAATTACCAGAAGTGCAGTGGTTGGCAAAGTGGGAAGACTTAAGTGGACACTTTGAACTCTAATCCCCCGCGTGAGACGCACACAAATCAAATGTGCAGCGCTTGTTCAAACGGAAAATCTCAGCCAGGCGGCACTGCTCTACTGAGGAAAAGCAGCTACTGTTTGTTATTGCATTTCACACTCTGCCCTGATTCTGTGAAATGTGAATCATCCTTCGCACCAAAATGCAGGATCACACATCTCCGACAACTCCACTTGACAAGATTTCTGTTTCCTGTTGGAGTCTCTCCTCTGGCTGGGGTGGCACATTTACTTTAAGTCATTAGGCTTTTCTTTGAAACTTCCCTTGTGAAGTGAGATAATTACATTGATCAAGCAGTTGCAATCCAAAGAAATTGGATTTTTGTAATTTGTCTTTGATGAATAATGTATGTGCCTTTCTTTTGACTTCTCTCCATCACTACTGTTCATGGATCATTTATTTCTTTCTTGATTCCTCCAACAGTGCCAAGAGTTTTCAATAAAGACTTTGAGAAAAAGAACCCATCCAATATGCCCAGTACTCCAGGGGGCAGCTCCAAAGTTGTGCCCATCGCCAGCCTCAACCCTTATCAGTCCAAGTGAGTATGTTTCTAATTCAGTAGGAAATACCAAAAGGGTGTTTTTTGCTTTATCTCGGACAGTATCAAAAACATTACTGCAAATATGTATAAGATAAACAACACAAATACAATCAGTGTCTACATAATCTGTCAACTAGTGAGCACTACAACTTTTAAAATATATTTTAAAATGTGAATGTCCTTCGCACAGCTCACAATTGTATATCAGGGTTTTTTAATGTTCCTATATGAATTTTGGTATTGGCCTCAAAATCAGTAATGGTCAGGATCCAGGATGTATTTATTGCATTCTTGGTCAATGTGGCACTTACATTGACCCAAACATACTCAAACAGTGAACCTTTTCCCTGTCCGCTAGGTGGACCGTCCGCGCCCGCATTACCAACAAGAGCGGCATCCGTACGTGGAGCAACTCTCGTGGGGACGGCAAACTCTTCTCCATGGAGATGGTGGATGAGAGTGTGAGTGTTATTGTGGTCCCACTGTCCTTGTTTATCTTATCTAATCTGGCAACACAATGTCATTAGTTTGTAATCCTACTTTAATATTCTAATCACATGTATTTTTGATTTCAGGGAGAGATTCGAGTGACTGGTTTCAACCAAGAGGTGGACAAGTTCTTCAGCCTTGTTGAAGTTGGAAAGGTGAGACGTTACTTCAGATAATTATTCATTGTGTCCTTATTACGGATGGGCAACGTCAGGATTCGATCAAAGTACTCTTCATTTGTGCTTTTTCATTAGTGAATAATTGTCTTTCAAATATATATATATATATATATATATATATATATATATATATATATGCTTTCTGTTTAGCTTGTTTGTAACAATAAACTATTAGCTGAGCATTCCGTGCCTATACAAAACATAGCAGCGTTGGATGAGAAACTGCAAACAGAGCGGATTGAAATATCACTTTTCTATAGTAGTTCTTGTTCAACATGTTGTATTGACTAGGTTGGCATTTATACTTGCTGAGGATTTATTGCACTTAACAAGCGTAGCTGGAGAAGCTCAGCCCCAATACGGAAAGCAGAGGAGATGCTGCAGCATGATAATAAATTACATCAAAAGTACCAACAAAATAACCAGTAATGTTGGACCTTAAGAGGAACACAATCTCTAATAATGTAGCCCCATGGGATGTGTAATAAGGGTTTTTTGATATCCATCCCTAGTCCTAATTATCTTTAAAAACTGTCTTTCACTTTGATGTTTAAGACGGATTCCGCACACGGTTCTATCAACAGCTGCCAGTACTGAGTTAAAACCACAGAGACTATGAATGAGTCATCTGGCTTCACTATGCCCATACAATAAGCAGCTTATGATCCTCTGCCAGCCTATGTTGATCCCCCCGACTGTCTGCATCTGTATCTTGTTTGCACCATTCAGTCAGGTGAAATGCTCCCCAGATCTCTGATTAACACGTGGTTCATCCGTCTGTACGGCTCAGGTCTACTACATCTCCAAGGGCTCCCTGAAGATTGCCAACAAGCAGTACACATCGGTGAAGAATGATTATGAGATGACTCTCAGCGGAGAGTCCAGCATCATCCCCTGTGAAGACGCCTCTGATGTTCCCGTGCTGCAGTGTGACTTTGTATCCATCGGTGACCTGGAGAACAGGGACAAAGATGCCATCATTGGTAAGTAGCACATGTAGGGATGCTCCGATTGCCAATTTTGGGGCCGATCGCCGGAATCAGTATTAAAGATCAAGAGATAGATAAAGATCGCCGATCCGATCGAGTGGGCGGGGCCTAAATGGAAGATTTAAACATCACTTTAAATCTTCCATTTAAAGTGATGTTTAAAATTCAGTTAATGGGGCTCATTCACTGACGCTTCCACAAACAACAATCAATATAATTATTACATTCAAATCAAGTACATTATTCAAGTTTACATTCACTTTGGATAATAACACGGGAAAAATGAGCGGAAGCGCTCTCTCTTCCTCTCTCCCCTTCTCTCTCTCCTGACAGCCTGTCAGTATCTCATGCAGCTCACTGATCCAGTAATGAGTGACCCGACAGTGAAGAATACATATATTTATAACTAGTTTAGCTTGTTCCAGAGGTAGATAAAATACTTAAGTGTGTTATGTCTAACTCTTAGTGTGTGTTTCGCTCCGCTCACCGGTCCGTCACAGCGGGTGGAGCTGCAGGATTTCTGCCTCACACACGTTGCATACCGCTATTTTACTGTCTTTTTCGGACACCTTAAAATACTGCCAGACCGGTGAAGCCATTTTGGCGAGCTTGTTTTGCTGCGCACAGAGAAAAGTGTCATGTATTTTACGTCATGCGATTGGCATGTTTAGAGAGCATCGATCGATCGGTAGAGAGTGAGTATCGGCCGATCTCGATCGGTGACCGATCGATCGGAGCATCCCTGAGCACAAGTGATAACGACATTTCTCAACCCCTCCATCAGTTTTTCCATCAGTCTGTATTATAAGACAAATACAGCCTGCAGCCCTAACTGCATATGCAAAGACATGACAAACTATTATAAATAAAGCAAAGAGACCATCAGCACAAACCTGATGTTTAAAAAAAGTTTGGTTTAGAAATCTAAGCACATTCTTTGGCTGTTAGTAATTATTATAGGTGCTTCTAGATATGTTTAGAGGGAGAAAGTGGATGGAATGAATGTGTGAAACTTTCTTAAAACCCCAGAATACTGTAGCAAAGAGAACAGCTGAATAAAACATTTAAAAGAAGCCCATGGAAGATGTTAAATAAAACCAGCCTACAGTCCTAACAGTTGCATTGTTGTAGTAGTGTGGGGTTTTCTGTTTTTAAACGTGTGCTTCATTTGGCCCATTGATGTGTTATGTATTAAGTACCCTGAACTAATGAAATAACACGGTGCGTAGGGGAGCATTGAACACTTGCCCATTAGTGAATGCACAGGGCAACACACTACAGGTGGCTAGTTTGTGTCTCCTGATTCTATGTGTAAATGCACATTATTTCCCTTTTACAAAGGGCTTGGACTATGGGAGGCAATCAAATCAAAAATCTATTTCTCTAAAGCACTGGTTTAATTTTAAAAGCTCAACTAAACCGAGCACATAATAATAATAATAAGCCATAATAAGCAGAAGGATAGAGTTTGTAGCAGAACGTAGAGCCGGATATTCTGTGAGGTTGAGATAATTACAGCGTACGAGCAGAGGGATAAAAGTGGTATTAATAATACTGATGACAGTAATAGCCTGTAGTGCAGATTGACTTTGGGCCCTATGGCGGAGCCGATGAGAAAATGAGAACCTGCTGTGCACAGGTAAAATGAAGTAATATTAGGGAGACGGCGTGTAATTCTTTTAATGGAGACTGCGGCTTGCACTGCTGTTAGAGTAATTCTCTACTGCTTACTACCCGACATCAAACTTTAAGGTTTGTTCATCATGGTTCATTTAAAATCCTTTTACTCAGTAGGAGCGGGGTTTATAGAAGATGAGTAATGTTGGCGATGCCACTCTACTCAATACCTTTCACAGACATATCTCTGCAGAGATCATGTTTGAGTGCATTATTCAATACATTATGCTTCATAATGTTCCTTGGAAACAATTAAAGCCTATTTTATAGATTCTCTTTTACATTATGGATGTTAGTGCCTGGCACACAGGCCAGTGACCTCACACCTAATTTGAAATGAATGAATCACTTATTTCCCATGAGCCAATCTGTGCCGGAAGCCACGGGACCTAGAGTGACCTGTGGGCGTAAACACCACAATCAATATTTATGATATGTATATTTGTGAAGAATTGGGATAAGTGGTCGGAAAACTGAATCAATACCATCATTTCAATTAGTCATGTCACAAAATAAAACCCTCCTGCTGCCAGTGCATTGATTCTCATTCTTCCATCACAGATGTGATTGGCGTGTGCAAGAGTGTAGATGATGTGTCCCGCATCACCACAAAGAACAACAAAGAAGTGTCCAAGAGGACGCTCAACCTGATGGACATGTCTGGGAAGGTGGTGACTCTCACGCTGTGGGGAGAAGAGGTGAGTTATTACACAGGGAGAAAAAAGTTAATCATCATCATCTGAGAACAACTATTTATTATAAATGCCTGAAGCTTAAATGTAGGCTGGATCACATAATGTGATCCAGCCTACATAATAATGTGCCATACAAGCCTGCACCTTTATACATCTCCATAATGTTCAACTTTTTGGTGTTAAGTTAGAATGGTTGTTCAATGCATTATCTGACCACTGGTCAACACTTAGACAAATAAAGACATTTAACAATGTGTGCAGTTTAAAGTTAGAGTTAAATGGAGATGGAATTTTTTGATTGAAGTGGCGGTCATGGGGAGATCAAGGAACTGCGCTTGCAGCTGATCTTTACCTGTGGCTCACAGGGACTGTAGAGTTGACCAACATCCCTCTCCTCCCAACAAGAAGCACAATGTTCCCTGTTTGGTTTTTCGACACATATCCTTTTCCACAGGGACCTGCTGAGGTATACAAGATCTACAGTATATAAACAATTCCAAAAAAGCAATTGTTGGAAATATTTCCCCCCGCCTCTGAAGGCTATACTGTTGCTCCCTCCTTTCTCTAGTTTTTTTCTCAGTGTATGTCCTCAGGTTATTACAGTCAATATCGCTGAAGACATTTTTTATAATAGTTGTCAAAGTTCATAGCTTTGATGCTCTCAGGATGGCAAGCTAGTTGCTTTTTTGGTATCTCAGTCCGTCCGACCGCTTTTGACCGAAATACATGAATAACTATTGGATAGATTAATATTCATAGTACGCAGATGATTAATCTCTTAAATGACTGCTTTCCCTAGACCTTTTCAACTAGAAAAAGTGAAATATCTTACTTTCCAATGGATCGCATCAAAATTTAAGATAAGATAAAATGGACCTTTATGGATCCCAGTGGGGAAATTCAGGAGTTTAAGCAGAAAAAGGGTTAGAGCGAAAGTACAACACAGATTCACACAAGATGAACACAATTAAAGATACAATTAGTCACAGATGTCATGTTTCATACTGGATACTTTGTAAAGACTTAGGTGATTCCATAATTCTTCGTTCACTGTCACCATCAGGTCAACATTTCCCATTGTCAAATTGTGTGGTTATGACCAAAAACCGGTAAAACTAAATATCAAACCATATCATGCTAAACTTAGATGGTGAACATTGTTAGCATTATACCCGCTAACCATCAGCATGTTAGCATGAGCTACCTCACAGAACAGCCTCACAGCCCCACAGGATTCTTAACCTCATACACAGAACCAAAACGTTTATGTGAAACGGAAGAAATGAAATCAAGTTGAATCCAAGTATTCAAAACGTTTTGACAAATGTTTGTCCTTTGTCCATATTTCTTTGTTTCCTGTAGGCAGAGAACTTTGAAGGCTCTGGTCAGCCCATCATAGCCGTTAAGGGGGCAAAGCTTTCAGACTTCGGAGGCCGCTCCCTCTCTGCATCCTTCAGCAGCACCATGATGATCAACCCAGACATCCCAGAGGCACACAAGCTGAGAGGCTGGTAAGTGGGCCTAAAGTTAATTTATAAAGCAGCGCAGAAGATTGTTCGTGTGTTCCATTCAGAGCTCGCGTTAACCGAATATTTTCCGTCTGACGGATTTTTTTTAACAATGACGGAAAAATCTGAAAGCAGTACGTCATTTTGACGGATTAGAACAAATTCGGAACAGCAACGAGGCTTCGGTGTTATGCATGCCTGCCACAAAGGAAATGATACCGTTTCCAAACCCAACTTTGCCGTACAAATCATTGAAATGTCTGAGTTTTGGCTTTACGCTGCACGCACTCCCGCGAGGTGCAGTAGGCATGCACAACGCTAACAGTTCACCCCGCCCCCCGTTGATAGTTCACTCACTCTCTCTCTCTCTCCCCCCCCCTCCCCAGAGTGTAAAGGCCGACGGGTAATACTGAATTTTGACGGAAATTTTACGATCCTGTCCATCAAAAATGACGGGCGGCGAAAAAATATAGCGCAAACTCTGGTTCCATTAATGATCTACCCTTGACAAAGGCTTTCATAGCAGGTTCAAAACAAGGTATGACTTTAAAGCAGTGCTTCTCAAAGTGTGGTTCGCGGAGCACTGGTGGTCCGTGAGCGCCCCCTAGTGGTCCGTGAGTATATTGGTAAAATTTCACATTTGAAATAAATAAATAAATGTAAATTTCAAACTCTCGCGGGAATATCTCCACAATGGAGCAAGCTTAAGTTTCACTTTCGATTGCATGATATAGCCCAGCACAACACCTTCGTCACACATGTTGCCACTTGTTTTTACCATTTTCAGGCAATTTGTAATCTGTTCTCGAAAAACGATGTGTTTTTGGATATTTGTGGAGTTAGGTGGTCTGCAAGTGTTTTTTTATTGGTTAAGTGGTCCTTGGTATGAAAAAGTTTGAGAAACACTGCTTTAAAGCCAGAAGGTTTTTAGTAGTGTATCGCTCCCGCTCAAAGACAATGTGTTGCATGCAAGTATTACAGTTCGAAATGAAGAAATCTAAGGATTTAAATTGATGCAAAAATGCATGCTCTGATTCTCATTATCAAGATTAGTTTCCCCCCATTAGCCACAATGTGGGAGGGGTTTCTTCAATGAAGTATTATGTATAAATGGAAATCATACTTAATCTGTGGAAATGCATTTTTTCAATCTGATCACCTTTCCAGATGAAATCCAGACTCATTTCTGTGTGATTATGTTGATTATAGCATTTATTTCGCCTTGATCTCTGTGTACACGGCTTCCATGTTTGTTTTGAATTTAACTTATTGGATTTTTGAGTTAAAGATATTTTTTCTCATTCGTGGAAATTGGCCATGATACTGAATCTTTGTCTTTAGAATCAGAAGTATCCGTGTTCATGCAGACTTGGATATTGCACCATATTTGATTTTATCAGAAGTACCCGGTCATGTCGGGTACTACAGCCAAACACAGAGTTGTAAGATAGTTAACTAACACAATGAATGCATAAGATTGTTCCTTGAAGATATTCTGTCTGTATTTCTAGCAATGAAATGGAGGAACATTTAAGACTCAAGCTTTCATTTTCTATTGGGCTCACATGCCAGTTCCTCGATTCATTACTTTCTAAATGATTGCCTCTCCCTGGTGAAAAACAATAACATGGTAATCGTGCACTGTATTTTTGCCAGAGGTAAAATACACTGTGTTTAAAAACGGATTACAAAAAACAACAAAGACATCACCTCCTCAGTATGTGGTGTTGAGCTCTATAGGGGAACGTTGTGAGGTTGGTTGTAAGGCAGTGCATGACATTAAGGATTTTGGGAGCTTGGGCCATCTAAGCTAATTTACAGATGGCCCTGAGCCCAATAGAGATTGCCCTGAAAAATGCGCGCGGACGAAATGGCACGTAGGGCTTAGGGGGCCTCCCCCTAGAAAATTTTGATTTTTGCAGGTCTTAGATGCTGTCTGATGCAATCTCTAGACCAGCGGTTTTCAAAGTGTGAGGCGCGCCTCCCCTGGGGGGCGCCAGAGAGCTTCAGGGCAGGCGCAGCGTGAGACACAAAGGAACGAGAAAAAGACGACTAAAGTGACACTTGCCCACTTGTGGCTGTCTGTGGAGACCGAGGTCCCCCACCTCGCCAAAAAGGCTTTAAAAGTGCTCATTCCCTTCACCTCCAGCTACCTGTGTGAGTGCAGGTTTTCCGCTTTGACTTTGATCAAAAGCAAGTACCGGTCAAGGCTGCAGCCAGAGGATGATCTGCGTTTATTCCTGTGTGCATCAAAGACGCAGACTCATTGTTCCCACTAAAGTAGGGGTGAGTGTAATAAGGAGGCAAAGTTGACGTTCAGTGTGTTAACGGGAGCATATAAGGATTTATCCACCATGTTGAAAATGTGGAAAATGTTAAAAAAAATATGTCTTGAGAACACGGCGTGCGGAAATATACGGGTCGTGCTGTAGCTAGATGTGCCCGTCCTCTGTAAGAAGGTGTCGGCGACTGACATGCAAGGAAGAACGGCTGTCCACAGGCTGTTCCAACTTTAACAACTGTATTAACTTCCAGGGTAGTGAATTGAACATGCAATTGTAATTGGGTGTGTGGTATATTTTCATGCACGGACACGCATGTTCCACAACACACAAACTGAACAACACTCAATTTTCCGATCGCTACAAGCGTCCTTGCGATCTTGTTATAATAACAAGTGCACGTTACTGATGCAATATGGTTGAGACCATTCGGGCTTATTCTAGAGGGGTGCAAGGAATAGTCCAAGTAGTGGGGGAGTTTTATACAATATGTTTAAAACATAAAAATAAAAATGTTTAAAAAAGTTATTGTTTAATGTTTTAACTGGGAGGTGACGCTACTCAGCCAATCAAATCGGTGCAGTCAGCACGATAGATTCAAACACACACAGAGACACGACAAGAGGAGAGAAGCGGTCGGAGTAATTTCAAATGGCGGAAGGTAGACAGCGAAAACAGAGCATTCAATTACATTTTCTCTTACTGGACCTCTTTGAAATGCAATTGAATACCCCTGCATTATAGCAGCAACAACAATAATAATAATAATAATAATAATAATAACAGCAATAATAATTGGGAGGGGGGGCGCGGCTGTTCTTATGTTCTCTGAGGGGAGGCTCACCTACCCACACTTTGAAAACCCCTGCTCTAGACGAATAAGATGAACCACCACAATATTATATTGTACAATTTCAATTTTATTCTTCATTTCACTTGTTTCTTGTTTGTGTTTGCTCTCTTGCATGCCCTGCATAGCTATAAGAAATACTTAAGTTGTTGGTCAAAACACTTTCCATCTGATGAAGGCAATGCCTTCCCAGATGTAAAAAAGTAGAAAACATTACATTCAGTTGTAACTGCCAAAACAAACATTATTTACACTATTATGGCCCCTGTTAAAAATGTTTGTAATGTTATCTACTGTAAGTTGGTCGAACGAATGCCTCCTCATCCGGAAGCTGACCGAGCAGACCCGAGCAGCAGTCGAGAGGAGCCGAGCGCATCCGCGAAGCACACAAAATGGCGACGTCAGAGTTCCCGTTAGCCGGCAAATCTAAATCTCTTCGGTCAAAATAGTTTCCCTTTAGCGCAATACCGCTTCAGTTGCGCCACTTATGTGACAGACAAGAAGAGTATGTGACAGAGAAGAATATTAAATTCTAATGTCTAACACTTAATGTGGAGAAAGAGATGTCCTGTATGGGTTGATTGTGCGTTGATCTGTTGGTAATGCCTCGGGGTTCCGGTGGGCATGTAAACAAATGCATAATGCTGCGCTATACTGTGTGGCCTCACCCAGTTGCATAGCGACACTTATTGTTTAGGTTTCTTTTAATAAGCAGGTAGTCATATCATTAGCTAGAACAAGCTGGATCTGATCGATATGGACATAAACGCGAGTGAAGTCTAATCTGACGGGAGAGAGAGATCAGCTGCTGCTGACGAGTCGACACGCAGCTCTGCATAATCACATGCAGCGGTGAGCGGACAAAATACACACTTCAGGTTAGAATATCACTCGTAGCTATTTTAATTACCTCTCAAACTACCTAAACTAGTTATAGATATGTTTAGTTTTACTGTCGGGTCACTCATTACTGGATCCGCGAAACGCATGATACTGGCATAATAGATTGCCCGATTGGGCAACCAGCAGATGAGGCTTCATTGCCCGAGCTAAATACTAGATGGCCCCGGGCCATCGGGCAGTCCTTTATGTCCAGCCCTGTTGAAAGGTAAAGGTTGTCCCATGACTGAGTGCCCTCATGGTCCACGGTGAGGATTGATACTTAACATCGCCCAGCACGGTGAATCACTGATTGATCCGTCCTTATAGATCCCACTTAAACAGACAGGGTCTATCTCTCCTCTGACATGAAAGCAAATGGTAAATGTCTTTGTTTGTGACTGGCGATGTAATCGATACCATCCAAAGAGTTTCATTTATTCACCTCCCAACACCAGGGCCTACTCTGCACTGAGGAATAAAAGACTGTATAAAGCTCAAATGTATTTTGTGCAGTCTCTTTTTCTGCCTTCACAAATGAGTATTTGTAAATCAAGAGGACCTGATCTGCATAACTAGACCAGTGAAATGTGACTCTACCTTTTAAGTGAGAATGAGGCAAATTGTAAAATATGCTCAAATGCGCCTCTTCAACCAGATGCCTTGGCTCATAGTAATTTCTCTGATTGTTTTAGCACCAGCCTCTGGCCTCTTAGAATATGTTTTCTTATTTAATTTCTCAGAATGCCAACCAATGCTGTTATGTGAGGGGATCATTTAACATTTTCATGATGATAGAAAATGCTCTGTTATCAGGACCACTCTACTTCTTCAGCTTTGTTTTAGCTCGATGATATACAACCTTAAATCACTTCCTATGCTCTTTTTGTTTAATGACTGATGTTAGTTCATAGTCACTTCAAACTTGGACAGCCAGCCATAATGATCATAAAACAAATGCTATTGCTTTACTCTCTGCATTACAGAGTTGGACCACGTGGGTCCTCTTTGGACTTTGGGTTCCTGCCGGTCTTAAGGCATGAACAGTTTAAAAGTGGCCAGACTTTACTCAGTACCCTCCATTAGGGCTGCTCAATTAATCGTAAAAAAATAAAAAATAATATATTTTTTTCACTTAAATTATACTTAAAGTTCAGGGTAATCAACTGTGTTAAACATACTGTTCACTTTTTTTTTTCACCAATAAATGGATGTTTTTAAAGTCATTTAATAATCGCAATTACAATTATTGACCCAAATAATCGAGATTATGATTTTTGCAATAATCGAGCAGCACTACTACCCTCCTTCCGTGTTAGGAACATGGTGAACACAAGATCATTATATGCAGCGTGTCTGGGAGCTGCGTCTCAGCCGGTCTCATGCTGTGAAGAGGATGGAGAGAATAGACTCTTCAGTCATTTGCCTTCAGTTAAAGCTGTATTACTGAGATGATAGCTTAGGCCACACGAGGACGATAACGGTAAAACGCATATGCAAACGCAATCGCAAAAAAGACCACACGCAATAGACACCGGAAAGTTTCTGTCCACACGAGACAGCTCCGTTTAGCTCCAACCGCTGGAGAAGCTGCAGTACATATGCAGGAGCCTGTACGTGGCGCTGTAACTTCCTCCACAAAAGCAGCAAAGAAGCATGGTTGTCATGGTTGCCCTTCTGTTTATTCTCCAGTGTGGGGGCAGACGGAACCGGGCAGAGTTTTTCGCCAGTCAACGTGTGTTAAAGTTTTAATCTTCCGGACAAAATTATAAAAGTGCCGGTCAAAGGTCTTCTTTGCTATTTATTGAGCTTTAAAACAAATAAATAACGAATCTATATAATAATAAAATAATAAAATACATGGAGCCTCTCTTTTTCCTCCCTCTCTTCGGACAGCGTCAGTGTCAGTCTCAAGCAGCAGCTGATCCAGTAATGAGTGACCCGGCCGACAGTACTAAAAATAAACATATTTATAACTAGTTTCGGTAGTTTGAGAGGTAATTAAAATAGCTAAGGGTGATGATCTGACTTGAAGTGTGTGTTTTGCTCCGTTCACCGCTGCATCACAGCGGGAGGAGCTGCAGGTGAGCAGAGTGTCTCCGTGCTGTCAGATTATACTTCACTCGCGTTTATGTCCATATCGAGAGAAAGATAAATAATCTGAATTCAGTGTGCAGTTTACTTTGACGCGGGGGTGAGCAGCAGAGGTGGGGAGAGGCGGGGCTATTGCGTCATCATTATTAGAAAATGACCGTATAGGGCGCACACACGGAGCCGTTGGACCCCCCAGAGCGTTGCGTATGCCGGTCTATCCACCTTGGGACCCGTTACCGTAGTCGTTTAGTGCCATATTCTGTCGTCCTAGTGTGGCCAAATGGTCTATATGACACAAAACGGTAACGGAAACGACCGTTATCGTCCTCGTTGGGCCAGGGCCTTAGATGCAGCCTTAAAATCACCAGATCATCTAGTGATGATAAATGCTTTGTTTTCACTGGAAGACTGCCAGCTGTTGAATCCATAATGGTTGTTTGGATGTACTGGTGATAAGTCTGGGTCTCTGGATAGAAGCTGTCCACAAAGCGTGCCCCTTAATGATTATTCTGTAATCCAAGAGGAGAGTTATGGAAAACAAAATGAGGGAGCAAGTCAATTCAGCTCAGAATGAATTTTTTGAAGATTTATTATCAACCATACCGTTTATTAGTGGTGCCATTCAGCAATTTCCAACCTGCTTACTTATTATCTCTCTAACCATCCTGATCTTAGATTGATCTGGGGTTTGAATGCATCGTTAGCTTTGTGCCCCTGCCCTATTTTTGTACAAATCTGACTTTACATTCACACTTTCATCCATCCAATTGTGAATATGCAGTTGTCCATTAGGGGGCAGCAGAACATGTAGAGATGCTCATGCTGCCTTTTCCCATGCAGTGACTTTTCTGTTAACCACACTTTGTCATGTTTATACTCAATGCTTGATGCTGTCAACCTCAGACATTCACCAGAGACTCATTTAGTCACATAAGTCCAAGCTGACATTGTGTCTCTCCTAATCACTTCTACATGTACAGGCTGTAGCATACAGTTATGGCAGTAATCATGTCAGCCCAGAAACAAACAAGCTTCAACACCGTTATCTGAATAGTATAGTGAACATGATGCCTCAGTATTACATTGACTGCTACTTTTACCCACATTTCCCTGTATTGTATTGATTAACAACAGCTGGCAGAACTACTGTGAGTTGCTGGGGTTGAGTTATTGGCTAAATGAAACTAGTAACTGATTTATTGTATGTTTTGAAACATGTTGCATAGTCAGGAATTCTTCTCTTGATCGTTTTCTCGCATATTTCCATTCACCACTGTCAAAGGAGCCTTAAAATGATGGCTTTCATCACCAGATGCTCCAGTCGACCGCAGGGGCAATGCTGGTAGATCGCGAGTAATTCATAAAAAAAAAGAGAACCAGCTCCGTTAAAATAGACAAAACAGGTTTTGATCCCTCCTCCATTGGCCTCCCTGCGACGTATCGCTTTCCAGGCTGTTAACCCAGAATGCAAAGCGATACAAAGTCAGTCAAGTGCTGGGAAAACTCAAATTAAGTTAAAGAGACAAACTAGAGACAAACGACAAAATGAGTGCGGGACCGAGCAAAAAGCTAAAAATATACCACTTCCACCCAGAATGGGAGGAAGAATATTTTTTTGTGATGTCACATTCAAAGGTTATTTGTCTTATTTGTAAAGCAAGCGTCGCTCTGCCAAAGAAAGGTAACGTGAAGAGGCATTATCGGAGTGTTCACAAGGCATATGACAGCGACTTCCCTCCGAGTAGCGAGTTTAGAAAGAGAAAGGTCATGTATTATTGCTACACAAACATTATCTCGCAGTCTTAGTGTCGCCAACTCGTTTCTAACATGCAAAAAGACAAACAAATGCGTCTATGGTCGGTCTATTTTCGATATTTCCAATCGAGACGAGATCTCTCTCTCCCCCGTCTGTGTGCGATGGGGGCGGGGCAGTTTACACACACGCGACTGCTCAATGCAGCAACACACGGAGGAGATGGCGGAGAGAAGCGCTCCAAGGTGTGGTTAAATGTTACCCGTCTTGAGGTGGTCAATGCTCCTTGCCAAGAGAGTTTAGCATGTAAGGGCGGTAACACAAGCAATTTGTCTAAACATTTAGCAAAAGTGCACCACATTCAGACGGAGAAATGCACCGGGTTCGACTGTCTTTCTAGAAGCTCTGTAGCCCCATCCACGAGTAACTTTTCCATGTCAGGTGTTATGTATGCTAGCAGCAACACACGGAGTTAACTCAATTATACAAACATGGGTTAATGATTAGAGGTAACAGAGTTACTCTTTATTTTTGTTAAAGTGTCAGCTATTCTGTTTACAGTTCTGTCACCAGATTATTTGATACGATTTTTTAAAACATTGTTGTTTCTTTTGATGTGAAATATTATTTATTTACCGTAATTAATAAAAAGCAATGTTAATTTTGTTCACAATTTGTTTAGTTAATTTAATAATATATGTATTTTTGAATCAAGTATTCATCTTTATTGTTTTCATTGTTAGTTTCCAAATGCCTAAAACAACCTCAAGCTAAATCTAAAAGTTGATGGCTAAATAAGAGCGTTTGAGAAATTGTGCAAGGCATACAGTAATAGTCGATTAATCGTTTCATTATATTCGATAGATTAATCGATTATCAAATTAGTCGTTTGTTGCAGCCTAGTTGTCCCATGTATAAATAAAACGTGTTATTCAGCAACCCTTGCAATTTGGAATTTTATTTTTGGTTGGTAGAACTCGGTGAGCTGGTCATTTCAAAAGTAGCTCACCAGCCAAAAAAGTGTGGGCACCCCTGCTCTAGTAGGTTCACTCGTTGGCCTCACTCAATAGAAAATAAACCAGCAACCATTTTACTAACCGATCAATTGTTTCTGTTTTCCTTAACACATTGATACATTGCTTTTCGAGCAGGGTATTTATTTAGCTCGAACTGCATTAAATCCAGTTTTACTAGAAAAATAATGTAGCATTGACTTGTGTTCTGTTTTTCCATGATATATTTATTATGCAGTGCAATGTTACAGGGTGTTGATTCTACTGATGCATGCAGAACGCTCCTACGGTGTAGGTGGGAATGACTTGTAGAAACGTTAGATTGTGTATTCTTGCTCTGTGATTACACAGTGTTCATACACAAATAATAGTACAATTGCATTCTTTGTCATACGTCCATTATGAGGAGAAAGAAACACTTTCTGGTATCAGTGAAATTAAAATAAAAACATATCTGCATTGAATTAAACTACTTCTGTGGTTTTATTTGAATGACTGGTTCAATGTGTGACCCCATGTCACTCACTTCAGATGAAGTGGCTAATACCATGTTAGACACACACAGTGTTTCCCACGGATCTGAAATATACTTGCGGGGGGGTGTGAGGTGATGTGATGTGCAACAACAACATTAACCGACTGTTGATGTCGGTTAATGTTGGTTGCCTAAACCAGGGGTTCCCAAACTTTGCCATGCCAAGAACCCCAATATAGCATTATCGTCTGGCGGGGACCCCCCTGTTGCCTTTTTTTTTTTTATGATGGAAAATATGACAAATTAATCATACAGCTTAATACATTTTCTTAATATATATTTGTATTAATAATTAATAATCAGTTATTCTTCTAAACATGTTTTGTATTTATCTTTTGTTTGTCATTCATTACATTCATTGTGTGTTCTGTTATAAACATTGTTAACACAATATTAAACAGTATTATCAACAGTAAACATATTTTTAAAGCATTTTTAAAGTGATTTCTGTCTTTATAATATTATATAATTTTGAACAGTAATATGAACAATTAACATGTTTTTTTTGCATTTTTGAAAGCTACTTATGCCTTAATAATATTATATATAATATTCAACAGTAATATTAACAATAAACATATTTATATTAGGCCTCTCAAGTTAACGCGTTATTTTTTTTTTTGCGTTAACAAGTTATTAACGCCACTAATTATTTTAACGCGATTAACGCATGTGTATTTTTTGTCCTCTGCCGCCCCGTAGTTTCAGAGCGCATCGAGTTTAAAATACCATCTACAAGCTGATGCTGAACGCCCCGCTCCTGCCGTCCGCTTGCGGCAGACCACACTTCCACGCTCACCGGCAGGCACCTACTGGCCATCGGGAGGACCGGGAGGGTGTGTGTATGTGTGGCCCGAGCGGGCGAGATAACTTACGTGTATCTTTGTTGTTGTTAGCATCTGGTGCTAGCTAGCTGCACTAACGGATATAAGGAGCTGTTTAAATGAAAACAGAGGAGTGACATATCGCCGACAACTGCGCCGATCACTTGACTTTATGCAGGTAGCCAGACAGTGGGACATTGTGCGAAAAGTCAGCGCACTCAGCACGGATAGTGCAACATGATTGCAGCGTCCAGGCAGCTCCCGTTCGAGCATATGCCTTGAGTTGCACATAGCTCCAACGATCCATCACACACACACGCACGCACGCACGCACACACTTTGTATTGTATGAGAGAGGTTCCAGGTTGAATTGAGGCGAATATTTGTAATGTTCAGAGGTTGTTGTGTTTAATATTCATGAGAATATTTCTCATTGTTCAAATGATGATAAACATTTGCATAAAGCATATTTGTCCACTCATATGTTAAGAGTATTAAAAACTTGAAAAATATACCTCTAAGGTACATTTAGAACAGATACAAATTGTGCGATTAACTATGGACAATCATGCGATTAAATATTTTAATCGACTGACCGCCCTCATTTATATTCATATATATATAAACAACAATATTTGCTACATCCGTGCTCTCATCCAGCTGCAGAGCGAAATATTCACTATAGCTCTCACTTGCTCCAAAAGCTGAGCAGATACTCAGTTTCACTCTCAGTAGCGGCAGCTCGATTCTGATTGGCTTGAAGTGCGGTCGTGTGATTTTAAAAATAAAATGAAATATATTAATTAAAATAAAAATATTAAAAGATTGGCATCAAAGGACACATAGATTGATAGACAGAGTTATTAATAAAAAAAATGTAACTTTAAAAAAAAGGAAAACAAATTCCCCTTTCCCTCAAACTTTGCGTGACCCCCCTGGCGGCCCCCCGGGGGGTCGGGGCCGCCACTTTGAAAAACACTAGCCTAACCGATGGTGGTCGCTTGTGAGCATACCCTTCACGCGATGACAGAGCAAACAGGTACAGCCAGGGACCAAGACAATAAGTCAAGCCGGAAGTTATACACCCAGCCAGGCAATTGCCAGTTTTTTTTGTGCCATTTTGCTGGATTTATTTGTCAATATTTACAGCGTTGCTGCCCATAGTGATAGCCCTATAGTTTAGATCTACTACCCACAAATAAATATATGGACATGGGCTACTATTTAAATAAAATTGTACATGTATTTAGGAACCTATCCATGTGATTTTAAGTTGGGGTGGACCTCAAATCCTCTAGGGGGGTCTGGGGGTATTCTCCCCCGGTAAGATTTTTGTTTAAATGTTGGAGTTAAATGCAGCAATCTGGTGCACTTTGAGGGGAAAATAAAGAGACTAGATCTATGGGAACACCTATATGAAACAGAACTGTATACATTTCAATGATCATAAAATCAGGGCCATAACTAATAACATACCATTTCCAATATGAAAAAACACTGACACCTGTTTATTTATTTATTTTTGGTTCATTTATAGTTGTGAGTGTGTCTGGGCTCCTGAACCAGCCTCTCCTGTCTCCCTCCTCTCCCCCCCTCTCCCTCCTCTAAACACTCAGAGAGTCCTTTACCTCACCTGAGCTGAGGTTATCCCGAGCTTGAATGACACAAACGGACCAATCAAGGGCTTTGATTCATGATCTGTATGACAGTGGCCATGTCGGCAGGCCACATCCTGTAGACAGCCAGTGACTCTGTGTGAGGCAGACCCACATTTGCGCAGCGTTGCATTCACAATACATTAAAAAAAAAACTAAATGGGTCGCGAAATGTACTTGGGCGGCCGTTAATATGCCTGGGCAAGTAAAGTCTATGTGTGGGAAACCCTGACGCAACATGGGATAATCATGTTTGTAGGTTGTTTGCCATTTGCAGCCCAGGCATTGGAGCTTAGGCCCTGAGCTGAGGACACTGCTCACTGAAACCTTCCCATCGTTCCCATATGACTCTTCCTCTGACACCTCTCCACTCCTATCTTTCCTTGTTCATTGACACTGACATTTGATACGTCTATGCCAAACATGTGCACGTCTGCCAACCTCCTGTCATCTATCTTGGTGTTCTCGCAGATAGTTGGTCTCTATGAAGTCCCGCTTCTCTAAGCTGAGATCTCCCTGCTTTCACTTGACTGTTGCACATTTTGCTGCCAGGTCTAATTTGTCCCTCTTTTGTTTCTTGCATTATGATCGCTGTCTACTCTGACATTTCTGTTTCCTTTGCTGTCTCCATGATCCAAGCTACAGTTTTAGAACTGTGTGCTGCATTTTGGGCGGCCATAAAATGCTTACTTGAAAGTCTAAAGTCCTTCCTTTTTAAAGTGTGATACGTTTTTTATAATTTCTCCTCTGTGGAACATCTGGAAAAGTTGTTGAGCCATGAAAGAAAATAGTATTTCCACATTGTTTGATTGGTCAGAATATCCTTTAAAAAAGTTCCCAACCTGGTGCATTTGCAATTAAAGCAAATCAGTGCAGGTACACTAGTGAGGAATCTGGTGCCATCATAAAGAATTGCTCACATTTATCAAAAGGTGTGGGAAATTGGGTGCATGTGTGTTGCTCTGGCAACAGTCTGAAACGTTAATGGGGATATTTTCAATTAGTCATGCCTCCAGGAGCAAGGCATGCTCTTTCCATATTTACAAGCTGACCTCCCCATTGTGCGGAGCCTTGCCTTGTGGCCAGCAGATTAGTAAGCTCTATTGATCTCTGAGACCATTTTAAACTGTTGTGTGTTGTTCTACCCCCCCCCCCCACAACTTTAGTTAGCTTGAACCCATCTTTCTTCTCCTTCTACCCTGCCTTCACTCTTCTTCCTATTGTCTTCCCTGAATTTCCGGGAACATTGGGAGAAAATGGGTTTTTGATATCACTGGAGCAGCACTGACCCTCGCCAGCCCTGATCCCTCTGCTGTTGATTCATTTCTCAGCCTCCTTTGCTCTCAGCTGAGCCCTCCTTGCTTTGACAAACCGATGCTCTGCCTGAAACATGTTTCCAGGCTAACTGTTAGTCTAAGAGTATTTTTTCCCTCTTAGGTTTGGATACATGGAAATGAATAAAGCTGCAGTCAAAGGCAGGCCTCGACATACCAGCATTTTGAAGTGGAAAACCAGCTTTCTGTAATTAGTGTTTTTTGGGGTTAATGTGGTGATGCACTGCAAAATTAAATGACTATAGTAACGCCCAACCCTAGTGAAGGGCTGGGCGATACAGATTGTATCGAATATCAAAATACTTTTTATAAAATACTTGCATTAATATTGTATGGTTGACTATTGGTGCTTTCATAAAAGTATTTCCTCAATGAGATGATAAAGACCTGTCTGTAATGTGGACAAGAACTATAATGCAGCCGTTACAACCAAGAATATAGAACACAAATACCATTTTACGATATGACGACATCATAAATCGTACATGTTATCACGTGTCATATTGGTAATCTAGTGTCATATTGTAAATATAAATTGATATTTTGCTCAGCCTTAATCCAGAGCTGAAACCATAACTTCATGTATTATTCATTCTAAGGGAAATTATTCTGCAACTGTTAAGATAGTTTAAAATGTTTCAAGCGAAAAGGCACAACATTCTGCTTCTCCATGATATTATAGTACCAACGTTTTGGTCAGTCAGATAATTGAAACACAAATATGCTTGCTTGGTAAAATTATGATGTGATTGTTCCCCAAATAATGTATAAAGAATGTAATCAGCAGTTGGAGTTCTCCAACTTAACTTGGTTGACTGTGACTGCGGACAAATCTGCAGTGACCTGTATCTGTTGTTTTTCATGTAGGTATGACAAGGAGGGTCACGCCATGGACGGTCAGTCCCTGACGGAGGTGAAAGGCAGCGGGGGAGGAAACACCAACTGGAAGACTCTGTCTGACGTTAAGACGGAGCACCTGGGCCATGGAGACAAGGTATACACATGCTCTGTTTTGCCTTGATGCTCACAAACATTCAAGATATGGTAACCCTAGACATATTGTTATTCAGGGATGATTCTTTGAAGATATTCAAGGACAAACTGAAAGCCTGGTGTTGAATCCCAAACAACTAATATGAAAGTGCTCACAGTCAAGCTGCATTTCTTATTAAAAACCCAGGGTACACATTGCTTGTTTATATAGTACTGCTAGGGTGCAACCTTCACACGTCACTCATAGCTCTGCCGTGCAAAGGTCCTTTGAGCTGAGAGTCAGCGGGATGAATCTTTGTAATAATCATTCACTCGTAAAATGACTCCACCACCAGGTATGTGTGCTTACAAATCGCATCCCCATCTACTCCTCATTAATCCCCCTGTATTGTGGGTTTCTTCTCCCAGTCTCGGTATGTTTTCATGGTACAAGTCACATTTATCTCTGGTATTGATTACTGAGATTACATAGGCTCTGTTCTTTGAGCTCTGCAATGGAATAACTGCCCTCGGATAAGTAAAGTAATACGTGTTCTTTCATTTCCCCCGTTTCTTCATTTCCACTGTTGAGCGAAATGGTGCTTGCAGAAGTGTATAAATTGTAATGTGACCTGTGCTGAGATCTTAATTTGTGTAATTGAACATGCTTTCCACTTGAGTAACCATCAACGTCTGAGGAACATATCCCATTAAGACGATAAGCAATTATGATCGGGCACCAAAAGACACACATTGAACAATTTTCCTACATTGTCTTCTTAAAAAGCTTGAAGACTTGAGGGCCAATACGTCCTTAGAAAAAGAAATGAATGCATGGATTAAACTGGAGCCGTAAGTCTTAATGAACTGAAATTCTGTTACATGGTCCTGACTGCAGGATTCCCCATCACAGATAATAATAATAATTGGCTCATTGATCGTCAGTATGCCTCTTTTAGTAGAGCTACTTCAGCTGTTCTATCATCTATACACCTACAATACAGCTAAAGGTGCCCTATATCATTTTCTCTCTTCAATTCCATACTCTCAATCCGGAGTGTAACCATTAGCCCCCTGTCAGGTGAGGAGGTGCTTCTCGTAGCATTAGCTTCCTGTTGAGGAGGAAAGGTTTGACCCTGGGCTATAGGGGCTCTTGCTCCTCCTCAGTATGGCGTGTGATAAGTCCCAGTACTGACAAAGGAGCCGAGCCAGGGCTGTCCTCAGCCCCTCTGAGACATCCCATACACAAGCACATGGGGGTCAGGCCTCTCAAGACCCCCCTAGCCAAAGTCTGTTGCAATTAATTGTGCCTGTCACAAACTCTTTGTGTCATAGTCTCAAGTTTTGAAATGGCTCCCGTGCCCCCTCTGACAGTTAGTGGTCACCCTCCTCTTGTTGGCTTGACATCGCATTTGTAAAGGACTGAAAACACGTTCTCCTGTCATCTTCAGCCCCGGTTAGTCACACACTAATTGAGGGGCTGTTTACTTGATTAATTGCACCTCTTTCGGAAATAAGCTGAGCTTTATGTCTGGGTTGTTTTTGGTCAGTCAAATCGGTGAATTAAGAAATGGTCAGTACTTTGAGAAAATAAAATATTTTCTGTGTATGTTGGGGAGATGTTCTGTTTTTGTATGCACTGTTTTCCTGTTTTATTTCATTTGCAAATGATAGAAAAGTTACTAAGAGTGTTTTGAAATAGCTTAATTTACTACTCAGTCAGGATTTCTGAACAAGCCGATACACTGTGAAAAAGCTGTACCAGGTCCTTAAGCGTTTTTTCACAGTTATCATAATTGCAATTACACATTAGCATAAACGTTTGTTTGATGTACTTGGATGTTATGGCACCAAGCTGGCAGGCCTTTTCCTCTGCTCCCTGACCCTGAACAGACAACTTTAGCCTTCGTCAAAGCGAGCGGGGGACTGCTCTCCTCTCTGTCGCAGCCAATGCAGACGTTAGTAAGTCTGTCCGAAACAATTAGCTGTTAGGGTGCAACTATTATCTGTCAGGTGCATAAGGCCATCCTGAGAAATTCTTCCAGAGGAGAATTGATGCTGTTGACACGTTGAAACCTTTTCCCCTTTCAACACAACACAGATCTGTAGATCTGCTTATTGTTTTAGTCTATTTATATCCAATGTGAGAATGGTGTCTCCTGGTTGGGTGTTTTCCATGCAGACTAGGAATGTTTCCTGAAAGCAGTTTTTTTCGCCTGCTTTCAAAAGTTTGCCTGTTCCCCACAAACACGGCAGCTACACAAATAGTTTGCATTTGTTTCTGAGCCATTTGGATTCTGGTAGAGTGCCTCTGCTACACTTATAATGCTTTCAGACTGTATCATTGAGTACATCATTATGTATATATATATATATATATGTTAATTCATGCCGTTTTAGCAGTCAACTTATTTACCATTCAAAACAAAAAGGTTGTGTGAGAGAGATAAATAGAGTAAGAGCATATTCCAGTGACATTATTTGGCACTAAACTTGAATTTCTGTTTGTTTATATTCCCTTTCAGGCGGACTACTACACATGCATTGCTACCATTGTGTACCTGCGTAAGGAGAACTGCCTCTACCAGGCCTGTCCTAGCCAAGACTGCAACAAAAAAGTGGTGGATCAGCACAACGGCATGTTCCGCTGCGAGAAGTGCGACAAAGAGTTCCCCAACTTCAAGTACCGCCTCATCCTTTCTGTAAGTCACTCAGCACTGTCTTCCCTGAAACCTTTGCAGCTGTGGCACACATGCGCTCACAAAAGCATAAATGCTAATGCACATATCTTTAATGCCTGTTCTTTCTGCCAAGTCTTGAGCACATGCATTTGCTTTATTCTGGACTCAAGCCCCCCTTTCCTTCTGCTTCAACACTTAGCCAATATGCTCTGCATTTGTATAAAAAGCAACAAAATAATTGTTTCTGTGACTAGTGTAATGAGAACCAATTTCAGATTGTACACTTGTGTTTAAATCAGAGCAATGTTGGGTTAATTGCTGCAGCGTTTCATACTGTGCTGTTAAAGAAAATGCAGGGAGCTTTTTCTTCCCAGCTTGATCACAAACTACTTGGAAGGAACAAATACAACAGTATATGCAAAAACACTTAGTCAGCCCCCTTAAGCAATTGCAGTCAGGCATCTAAAATAAGCGTCTTTTATTCTGGTACCACTCACAAGTCGGCATATTGGTCCTCTTCACAAGCTGTAGCATAAGCTGTGATTTCTCTTCCACAGTATGTATAACAAGAGCACAGTGAAAACTTGTGATTATGTTGCCGGGCTTAATTAGAGCATCCTTAAGATGTGTTAAGTCAACATACAATATTCAATCATCAAGCAAAATGTAAACAATAGTTCATTCATCTAATTCTGTTTATGCATGTAACTTCTGTTCCTACTTACTCTCACTTTTTTGGTTTTTTATATAATCCCACAGGCCAACATTGCAGATTACGCGGACAACCAGTGGGTGACGTGCTTCCAGGAGAGTGCAGAGTCCATCCTGGGCCAGAACGCAGCTTACCTGGGGCAGCTCAAGGACTCGGTGAGACTCTAGATCTCAACTCTAATACTGGCCTCAGAAATTGGCCAAGGCACAAGCTAACCCTCGGGCTTTATTACTGCCAAGCATGCACACTCACACACACTCCTGCAATGGCACATTGGTGTTAAAGACACCCTCTGTGCTTTTCTTCTTACTGAGAAACTCACAGGAGATGTTTTTCACTGCTCAGTTATCAGAAACTTACTTTGCACTTTAAACTGTGTCGAAGCTAATGATTGATCAAATGTGTACTTCCTTGAAATTAAGCTAATCAAAATGTTCTAAATTTTCAGAACGAAGCTGCCTTTGACGAAATCTTCCAACAAGCCAACTTCAACACTTTTGTCTTCCGCAGCAGAGTGAAGCTAGAAACATATAACGTAAGTAAAGCCGGAATTGTAATAAAACGGATCAAATGCCATCATAGCATGCTTTGTAGTTGAATCATATTGCTTATACAAAATAGAAAATATGGTCGGTTATAAGACCAGTGGGGACAGAGAAGACAGATATGTCGTTGTCACTGTTTCCTGTTGGCAACGCAGATAAAGGCTTGTTTTGAGGAATGCACATAAAAGAATTGATTGGGCTGGGACTCTGAGCAGGAAGTCTGGAGCCTGGCCAGAGGCGGCATCTGCCATCAACCCACAGAAGAGCCCACTGTGCCTGTCACATTCAGCTCAGCATCCTAACTGCCAATGGCACTGCTACAAGCATGTACTGGCTGCTGCCTCCAGACACCTTCAGCAGAGACACCTGCAACCCCTCTCTCACTTTATTTTCTCCTCCTCAATGCTACAAGCCAGCCATTGTGCCGTGCTCTCACAATGCTTGATGTTGGACATAGCGAGTTAATGACACCCTTCCACCCTGCTGCATCACAGGGAGAGAATCGGACCTGCTGCCCTTTGCTGCATCAAACAAACTCTGTAACAAGGTTTCTCTAAAGCCATGGAAGATTTTTTTTTATCCTTTTGGCCTTTCTTGGATAGTCTGCGCAGTTGCGCTTAGTCAATGTTTGTGTGAGATGTGTAAGTTAAGCTTATACTCTAACAATACGTAGGGCTTGCACCTAGGTTTTGGAATGTGTATTGCTGAGAAGTAAAGTTTGGAGTTGACGCTCTCAAGGAAAAGCAATCACAAACAGGCACGTTTTGAACAGACACTTCACTGATTTTTGTTGACCTTAGTATCAACATCAAATGAAAGCATTTTATTGCTCAATTACTTGAGCCAGACATCACACTGAAGAAAACATCTGAATTGGGTCCCACTGAGAACTAAAAGCTGTGCCACTTCATTCCACTTTGTGGCTATTACATCTGAACACTCTTAATCACAGTGTATTCAACAAAACAAGTGGGGTGTGGTTCATGTGGGTGTGGCGCATAATGTCATTTTCACACACTCGGAGGTAGAATGTTGATGTTTAGAATATTTACTATTTTGATAATGTGTACGTTTTAACACTCAGATTTCAGTGGATGGATGACTTTATGGCTATAACTGTGTTGTTGCCGTGAAAAACCAATCGTTTAAATATAACCACTCAGCATTTAATTCTTTGACAGTCTTCTTTCTTTAACCTGACATCAGGAATGACTGCTCTCAGCTCTGAGCTGCTGTGCAGTTCTTAAGGTCTATCTGTCCCTGTAGGCAGTGTCTAGACGTTATAACTGTTTGAAGTACCTCAAAAGGATGACGATGATTAGAAAGCTGATATTCTGCAGTGAAGCAGCACCAGCACAGTTCTGACCACTAACAACATATTTTGGCTTTTCTTTACCTTCTAATCTGTTGATTTGATTATTAAAACAGAAAATACAATTAGACATCATTACTATATTATACAGGAAATAAATAAACAGTTTGGCAACAATATTGGTTTGCGAAAAGGCTGTAATGATAACGTTTTCTAAAGATGATATTGATGTTGTTGGTGATTAATAAGGTTTTTAATATATAAACCATCCAAAATGTTGTTACACAGTTGTATTATGAATCATCTGCTTTTTAGGCGCAAAAACCGTTTAGCAACCAGTTAATGGAGAGCTGGCCCGGTGCAGAGCCTTCCAACTCCACTGGGAGCCAACAGCAACACAGCCCCCCCCCCCCCCCCCCCCCCCCCCAGCCAGCATGGTTTCTGATTGGCTCCCAGCAGAGCAGCAAGGAGAAGCTGCTCATGGCCTAAACATGGGACACATCCAATGCTTGAAACGTAGTAGTTAACACCGATAGCAATGTTCCGATTGTTTACATCGCAGCCAAAAACATAACCGTGAATCGCATGAATCTGAAGTCATCCGTTAGTTTGTATTTTTGTTTATCACGCGTACATTGCTCTCTTGCATCATGCAAAACAAGCAGAGAGATTTATAACAGGCTGTTCCAAATGCGGGCACCAGTCCAAAGGAAGTTGATTTACATTTCACCCACTTGAGCTGCCGAGGATTAATGGAGAAGAAATTAGTGTAACCTCTGTTAAACGCAGAGAATGATGTCTCTGCTGGAAGTGACCTTCCCCTGTCTAGACAGCTGTGGAGGTGGTTATGGCTTTAATGCTGCCTCTTTTCTTGTAAAAAATTCATTTAAATGCCAACCAACTTTCAGATACCATCTACGTGATTGTGTGTAACACCAAAAGCAGCATTTAGGCCTATAATGCGTTCCATATGAATGAGTTTTGTACTTTTGTGTCTGACAGGATGAGTCCAGGATCAAGGCCACAGTGATGGAAGTGAAACCCGTTGACCATTTGGATTACAGCAAGAGGTTGATCATGAACATAAGGAAACTGGCTGCTCAGTAGGAACATTTACACCCAAGTATTCTGAGTCTGCTCCAGTTTCCTTGTTTCTGTGGAGTCAACAAAAGGCTCTACATGTATAACAAAGCTTTTGTCTTTAGTGTTTTCCTTTTCTTCCCCTCAGAGTACTTACCTTGACTGTTTACCTTTCTTCGTGAAATAATGGTTTGTGTCCCGATTCAACTTTTTTGGTCAATTTAACGAGGATTATTTCTGCTCCTTTTGTTAAATGGGGAAGCAGAGCAGAGTGGGTCAGTAAGACACACAATACATCATCACTGTGTCTGTCTTAGGTCATCCACTTGTTCCTGTGCTGTGGCCATGTGTGGGTGGTGGCTGCTTCAAGAGGAAGACTAGTACAGAAGTAGCACTCTTTTCACTTTGGTGCACTGAAAAGGGCTAGACCTGCACATCCCTGATAAGACAGCTTACTCTCCCACTCTTTTTGTTGTGTACTGCGGTACTGCGGTCTATTTAAGCTGAAAGATATTGTCCATATGTCTCATGCATGTAACTTGATGTGTGTTCAGTTTATTGGGATAATTGTGGGAATAAATATTTTTGTGTTCAAATGATTGTCTGTTTTTCAATGGATACTTCGCACTCGGTCAGCAGCCTTTCTTATAACAATTGAAGTCAACAGTAATGTGTATATCTGTGGTGTGCACATGTTTCCCTTGCAGCACCCTGTCCTTACCTGTGCTTAATGAAAGCAAGCAAACAAACACAGACTACATTTTGGAGTTGCACTATGTGTAGTAGATTTATTCCAGCGCTAGCACACAATGCAATCTTCCTCAGGTTTTGCTCGGACATGCAACACATTCCCTTTTAAACCCGACTTTATGTTGTATTAAAGCAGAACATCAGCGAAGCTACACCTTCCCATTTTCTTGAGATAACATCTCGTTTCTATTCGGCGCTGCATCTGTTGCCTGTGGTGTGCTGAGATGGATTCAACCTGTCTTTAAAGGGTAAGGAAAGGTAAGTTTTACTTATTTTATTTCCCCCAGACACCTGCTTTGTGTGATCGCCTCCCTATCGTACTGCTGGTACTTAATTGTATTTTTAAACTATTGATGTACTTTTGCCACATTTTCAGAGTCGTTGCAGCCAAGGCTCACAGTCAGTTACTGTGTTTGTGTCAAAGGATATCTCCACATATTTCTGCCTCAAACCTCCAGTCAATTCTACAGCAATAACAGAAAGGGTCTGACTCGGTTGCTCTTTAGTCGTCTAAACTAAACATATTTGATTAAGTGACAGCACCTCTAAATAAAAAGCTTTCACTTTAGCCAGGGTCATTTAACCAGTTTAATCTAGGAGTTGGGTCTAGTGAGGTATTTTCGCCCCTTATTTGCATCCATACGCTTATTTTTGAAACAAAAGCTGACTTGATTCACTCGAGCAATGACACTTGATAATTAAATCTTCATTTGTTTTGTTGTGATTGAGCTGATTACAGATCAGCTAGTTCAGTAAAATTGATTTTAATGCATTTATAATTGATTTTGTCATGGTTAGAATGAGATTGGCTGACTAACTGGACTGAATTACTCTGGAATAGTGTACTCTTGCGGTTTTTATTAGCAGTAGATTAGTATGGCTAAATGAAATTGTAACACAATATGAGAAATGTAAAATGAGATTATAAAATATGAGAGCTCTGCTGGGAACATGGCTTCTTCAGCATCTTTGACATACTGAAAATGTAAACTAGTGTTTATCAGTGTTGTAATGTAAGCTACCCGTGATAAAACATCACAATTGGATAGAGGGTTTTCTTGGAAGAAATTGGTCATTTTATTTTACACATTGAACCAGAAACATAATTTTGCAGAAATAATCATTTGCCTTCTCACAACAGTCCTTGTGCTGCTCTTTAGCCAACAAAAGGAACATTCCATTCCCCTCGCCACATTTATAGCAACCGCCTTCACAATTTAATCTGGCCAATCAGGTCGTGACTGAGTGTGAGCAGGTTAAACAGGGAAATATATATTTTTTTCAGAATCTTCAAGGCCCAAATTGATTCGATATTTCATTTACCAAAATATTCTACCTCTGAAACAAACAAAACCTGCACAAAACCGTTAGTAAAGAAGATATTATTGATATTATTATAAAAAACATATTTTTGTTGCAGCAGCATATAAAACAGGGCATTGCATATCATTAGAAATTAAAAATAGTATACAATAAAATGTTGACCGTGAAGATAAACTCTGACATATAAAATGCTATTGAAGGCCCAAATTACAGTTTACACAATATAAAAGTAGGATATTAAATTAATTGGCCAATATAATTGGTCACATATTATCTGACCAATGACATTTGAGACTCCACCTACTCATACAGCACATATAAGGAGTACTTTGGAGGTGTTTCCCGCATGAATTCCAGGTCTGAAAAACGAAATGGTGATGACTTTCTTAATTGCGTTTTTTTTTTAAACTTATTTTTGAGAAGTAATATTAATAAAAATATACTCTATAACTTTGTTTTACCTTTTTTTAATTAATAAACGTGAAATCACTTCCTATTCAGTTGTGTGGTTGGACTACATCCCAGCAGAGTTGTCTCTTTTTTCTTTTGTTTGGTTTCTGGAAGTTGGTTTCTATAAAAGTTAAACTTGTTTTTGTCCTTTTGTACCTATGGTATAACATGTATGGTGTTGCCGCTCACTTTATTCTTTTTTTTATCTTTCTGATGTGTGACAAGAATTATTTTTGACATATTTCGTTTTCCTTGCCATAAATCAGTCCATGAAAACCCTGTGAGGGATGATTCAGCTGTCAACAATTAAATATGGATGTGTTAGTAATTCTTGAACCCTGAGAGCAGGACAGACTGATGTCAATGTCATGCTGAGTCCTTGTAAAGGCTGTTTTTTTAGGGTATGCATTTGTAGTCTTGTATACTCTATTTATCCAAGGTTTTTACAGTTTCAAAACTCTTCTCAGTCTAGATGTTTGGATCAATCCTTGGAGCTTTGTTGTCAAGGGCAACTCCACCTTAACAGGGTGTACCGAGGAACATTTATCCAAGGTGAGGAGTCGGACCAAGAGCGACTCAAGGACTTAAAACAGATCCATGAAAAAGGTATGATCTTGCATACTACCACTGCAACTAAAAGCTGAATTGCCAACCACCACCAACCTGGTCATTTGTGGTTAACATCAGATAAAAACAACTGAAGCAGGTTTTATACCATTACTTAATCTTATGACCCCGTCTGCCGTGTCAAATTGTGTTTAATTGTTTTTATATATAATAAGCTCATGGTCCATATTACCTTAAAGACTGCTTCATGCTGAATGTGAAATGTATACTTTGGGTTTTAACTAGAACATGCTTACGTAAATGTGAAAACAAATTTTCTCTCATGCTGTCACACCTTCTGTCCGAAACACTCTTTTGTAGTGCCTGTCTCACAAAGCCCCCCTCCATATAAAAGCTATCCAGGATTATTTCTGAAAGATGACACATTTTCTGTTTGTCTTCTGCAGATCTATGTGGTTAAAGTTCAGTTCAGGCATTATTATAATAACGTTAAAGGAAATGAAGGCTTAACCTTGACTCCACTGCCTATGCTATGCCAAACTGTTTAAATAATCTCTTTAACATTATGCCCGATTGGGTTTCAGTGTTGAAGGGGTGCATGCCTGTTGCCCTATACGTTACACTAAACACATATTTTGCTGCCGTGGTAACAGATGCCACACTATTGAGCCTTTGTTTGCAATGTTCTTGTGCTCAAATGTTTTACCGAGGAGTTAATGGCTTTGACAACGTGTAAAATATCCCCTGTCCTGTTACACAAGCGCCTTTTGAAAAAGTATATGAATTTTAATTTGAAATTCAATTGCCCATAAGATTAAGCACAAACGGCACAGCAGTTTTAGACTTTCCATCACTTCTTTAGATGTGTTGATTCTAGAGCATTGGCAGCTGCTTCCATTGTTTCAATGTTCGATTCGTTCCTTGTCATTCTGATAAATGTCCCTTCATGTTGGCACCCAACACTTCACATAAGAGGTATGGTTTATTTTAACCCATCATTAGGCGGCAATTAAGGCAGCTAAAGTACAATAAATGAGGGTGTACCACAGACTATAGTTCAATAACATAATCGAGGTTAACGTGCCAATACTATCTCCCATGTTACATTTCATAAGCTAATTTGTGTACATGTAATATTGTCCTGGACTGGATGGTTGTCTTTAACCTTCTTTTTGGAAATAAAGTGATTAATCCTATGCAAACACAATTAACTATATTGATGGGAACTTATTACTGATGCCATAAAAGAAATTGAATGAGCTCATATCACAGATACCTGAATATGGACCAGGTGCAATAATGGGTCCAGTTGAATTAATTAGGAGTCTAGCCTTTAATATGATTGAGTGCCTGGGTAATGACAATGTACTCACATTCTGTAATATATTTCATAAGGACCACATTTACAAATCATTATGAATTATTGTACTCTAAGTCAGCCAGCAGTAACTTAGCTGTTGCCTTGCACAGACGTCTAGATGTTTCGTCTTTTACTGGAGCTTTACCTTTGGACCTGTTGAGACTCTACGCTGTGCTGAACATAGGAAAGCCTTTGGCCTTTACACGGTGGAGACAAACGGACTGAAGGAGGACCCCTGAGGTATTGCTGTAATGAATCGGAGTAAGCTGTGTGTATTTGTCAAGATTCATGAGTCTTGTTTCTCTCCCAATGGCCAGGGGTATTTGCTTATGTCTACAAGAAGGGACAGGTGGATGATGTTGTGTGTGTTTGCATGCAGGAGTCTAGGGACTGGTTTGCCAAACACTGGTCACGTGGAGCAACATATTTCCTTTTCTTCTGACTGGCCTCGCCAAGAGCTGTGCAGATGAGAGAAAGAATAAGTGCTTATGGCGCAGGAACTGTCTACAGATGTAGTGTGGAAAATTGCATAAGACAGTCAAATGTCTGGAAGGTGGAAAGCTGATTGTTCCAATAATTGTTGCAATCAAACAAAGTAATAATCCAGTGTTGCTTTTGAAGAGCAGTGCAGATTGAATGTGTAGAAACAAATGGGTTGTGGGCCCTATCCTGTTTCCACTTTAATTGGATTTGGGTAAACATAAAATTGTGTTTGTCTTCCTGATCACTAGATTATAAAGTCATGTAGTGAGTTTGTTTTGTTATTTCCTCTGCAGTGCAAAGTGCTTGTCAGGGCTAGAGATCCTGAAACGCACACTTACTTTGATTTAACTTCAATGACGTTTCTTCAGTTCTGTGTTTTGTTTCTACCTTGAGACTATTCTCAGGGAAATGTCAGTCTTATGAGATGGTTGCTTTTTACAATTCTCATGGTGAGCGTGGTAGCGATCTTCAAAGATATATCCTTTTAGACTAACTGTTGCAATTTTGTCTTTTACATTAAATTTACATTAAACATTCATAGGTTCGGGCACCTAGTTAGGAGGCCACCTGGGCGCCTTCCTAGGGAGGTGTTCCAGGCACGTCCAGCTGGGAAGAGACCAAGGGGTAGACCTAGGACCAGGTGGAGGGATTATATCTCTTCGCTGGCCTGGGAGCGCCTTGGGATCCCCCAGTCAGAGCTGGTTGATGTGGCCAGGGAAAAGAAAGTTTGGGGCTCTCTGCTGGATCTGCTACCCCCGCGACCCGATCACGGATAAGCGGGAGAAGATGGATGGATGGATGGACGGACATTAAACATTTCAGGCAGCAGGATGAAAGTGGACAAGGTGTAATGGTTTGGTTCACTTCTATAAATTCTGTCCTTTTTGTAATTTAAAATTCACTAACCTTTACCTTGACTGTGTGTTCCCAGGTGATATGAATCTGGCTCATAGTTTACCTCAAACAGTGCTTTACAGGGTTAGATGAAGCTAACATAGCAGCAGTGTTAGCTATACCACATTTTACAAAAGCTCTTATGTTGAACTGAGTACAGCAAGCTTTTTCTTCTTGTTACATTCCTATGACAAGGGTTTTAAAGTCGAGCAGATGGTGTGCCTTTATTCAATCATCAATATAAGTATTTTATCACCTATTTGCTATTTGAATATGAACTGAAATGTTTGCTGCAATTCAGATGTCTGGATTCAGGTAACACACTTCCGAGGATGGGACCAATTTATTTTTATTACATTTGAAAAACAAATGTACCTGCTTGGTTAAGAGGATATCTTACACATCGGCATCCCGGTAGAAATTGTGAACACACTTGAAAGAAAAATGCTTTACAACAGATTTTAAATACACTTTCACACCATATGTATCAGGAAATACAATGGTAGAGGCTTGTCCTGTAGCTGTCAGCTTTTCTTAAAGAAACAGAATCAACTCCACAAGGGCGTTTCAACCGTGCCGGTGGAATAATTTCCAGATTCTCATTACATTGAAGGAGGAAAAAAACATCAAAGGTTCAGCACGCCACTGAAATTACTATTCCTAGTACGGTTTCCGGTATCAAAATAACTTTGAAGTTTCATGTTTCTCTTTTGTAAACCTCACAAAGGAACTGACACCCCGTGCTTTGAGATCCGCGGGTCTTCATTCTGTATGTACAGGTGTGGGTGACCTTGTCTAGGTTGTCTTTAATTGGATGACCTATTGCTTTGAATAAGGGCTTCTCATCAGTGAATGCTGAGGAGTGGTACCATCTTAGAGTTCATTGAAGTGTCAAGATAACAAGTGATTAGACGGGTGCGAGGAGACATGGTGCGAGCCTGTCAGAGACCATTGCCGTCCTGAAAATATCAAATGTATGTGTCCATTTTTACCCCTCTGGCAACGCTTCGGTCTCCCTGGATGAACTACGAGAGCATTACAAATAGTCTTTTATTGTGATGCTGGTACTGTATAGTTCTTGTGCATTATTTCTCCATCCATCCTCTCTATCCAGTTCATTTCCTCCCTGCCTGTCCACTTTAACACCACTCTGCTTTGCTCTCCTTCCCAGCCTCTACGCAGAGTCATTTTTAATAGTCCCTGTGGTGTGGGTTTTGGACAGGCGCTTTAGTTATGTAACTACTTGTGCTGCTTCTGTGCCTCTTTTTTTCTTTCCTTCTCTTTTTTCTCCACGTTTCCATGCATTGGGGTTTTAGTTGTCTAAACAAATGCTGGTAGAGTCCCCTTGAGGTTCAAGTGTGTGACCTGTACTACGTGTGTTTGTGTCCTTGTGCTTTAAGGACACCCCTGATGCAGAAAGACAGTGAGTTCAGACTCCCATCCTCCTCCCTGCTTCTCTCTCCCTCTGTCTCTGTACACTCCAGGAGGGTTTCTAAATGTACGATATTCCTCAGTTTGGAGATTCACTTTTAGCATTTCCCTTTTACATTGTTATCCTATGTAACCTCGATATCCATCTCAAATATGCGCCATTGCGCCTGCACATTATCTCCTCTGTGCAATGGGCGTCCATGTGGAACTCATGCATTCAAACATGTTTGTTTGAATTTATGCCAATTGTTGGGACAAAAAACATATGTGTGTTCCTTTTTTACCCCTCTGGATAAAGATTATATCTCCATGTAAAGTAGGCAAGGCCAAGAGAAGAGTTGCCCCTGGAGGGAGGGGCGGGGGTGTAGCCTCAGGCCCTCTTACAATACATCTCAATTTTTCTCTTGAATCTGAATTTCATATACACTTTTGAGTTGCTCCCCTCCTCCTAAGGTAAAAAGCAAGTGGCTTATTATTTACTTACTGAAAAAGGGGAAGTCTGGGAGTGCTGTCTCAGGAGCTGACAGAGTGCCTGCACGGGCAGCTTTACACACTTCCTGCTGGAGATAATATTATGACATCTTTTTACAGACCCCTTGAAGACGAGGCAGAATCTGGAGAAACCCTTTAGTGAGTCTTGTGAATGTAATGGGAAAGGAAAAGCTGCTGATGATTGAAGGCTGAAGTTAAATGAAAAAGAAAATCCTTTTGGAACTATTTTACAGTTTTTCGAAAAGTTCTTCAAATACGTTGCTCTGCTCATATCATCAAGTCTTTTCCACAGAAGTGTTGCCAGCATATGAGCTTATTACTGAGATGATGTGTGTTATCAGTTACTGAGGTAAAACTCTTGATCTTATAGTCTAAAATATAACAATTACAGCTGTAAAATAATCAGGTTGAAGAACACAGAACTAAATATTTCTGTTTCACATGTGTCCCCAAGCCTGTTTTTCAGGTTTCAGGCTCAAAAATGACATTCCCAGAAGAAATGACCATATCATCCCTTCTAAAAGGGTTAAATTAATAATCTTTTTTCTCAAAGTAATGATAAATCTGTGAGTTGGATGTAGAAAAGTCAGAATCAATATAGATGTTTTTTATTTTAAAGAAAATTCAGATTGAACATGGTAAAAAACTGTAAATTATAGTGTCCGTCCAAAAAATATGTTGTACTTATAGTGAAAACTAACCTTGAATGATGGGTTGGGAGACTAAAAGCTTTAGGAATCCAAAGTACAACATATAATAAGTACCCTGTATCAAGATTGATGCAAAACAAGTGACATTTGACCTTTTTAGACAGATTTAGCAAAAAAAACCTCTTCCGGGGCCATTTGGGTGGATTTTCCTTATCTCTGGCCCCTTCTTCGATTTTGACATGTGACATCTCTTTCTGATCGTTAGAGCCAATAGAATCGAAGGGAAATCATCTCGCACACACTCATGTAAAAAAAAAAAGATGGCGTCTTCACGCATTCAATGAATCTACAGAGCCTAGGAATGGCCTGCTCTACTTTTTTTAAACGGAATTGCAGTTTTATTGCTTATAGATTATCAGAACATTTCAAAGGGGACACAGCCACATTGGATATTAACCTGTGGATTAACTACATCATCGTTGTTATCGTTTTAATGCCATTGAAGACCAGTTTAGACCAGACAAAGACGAAGGTAAGCCATGTTAGCGTTGTGGGCTACCTAGCGCCACTTGTTTTGATGTACATTTTTGTTGATAACGTTGCAAGTTTGTATCTTTCAGTGTTGAGGTGGGCACCGTTAGATTATGTGTCTTTACGATCATAAACGGTGTGTTGGATGTGCAGCTAGGATAAGTAATAAGGGAGCTAGGAGTGATTTTCAGTGCAGTAATAGGTTAGCATTTTTCGCTCAGGGCTAATTCAGAGGCTCACTGTTAGCATTGTGTGTTTTTTTGAAAAAAAAAAAAAGAAAAATCAGTTAAATTCGTTTTTTTCCGTTATATGGATATAAAATATTCATAGTTTATTAAATATTAAGGTTCCTTAGACATTGTTTCCTGCAAATGACGCGATTTCGGCCTCGGAACCGGGTCCGTGGGGCCTAAGAGGTTAAATTAATTTGAGAGATCGTAAAAACAGCTCAATAACCAGAGACGGTAGTAGGGATTTCTTGGCCACACCAGTGACTCCTGGTTAGTTTGTTTTTAAGAGCTATGATAGTGTCTTCTTCCTCTAACTGGCTGTCACATTATCATCCTGGAAGAGAAGATACTCTACCACAAACACAACTTAGCTGTCAAGGTGCCTAAGCCTCTGCTTTGCCAACTCTACTGATACACTTCAGCGGATGCCCTGCAGCTATCATTACCCATAATTTCTTCCAAGCTATTGTCCCATGTGTTTGACTTGTAAAATCAACAAACTGAAAGCTGCTGTAGAGAGGGAAGCTGGAGGATGCTTTATGACAATCATTAATGGGGGGAAATGAAGGTAATTTGCAGCATTACTCTGAAGAGCTATAATTAAACAAGAAAGTCCACTGCCAACTGTGTGTCTTCTGCGGAGCCCCGGGCAATGCATGCATGTCTGTAGTGGGAGAGATAACGCTGCTGTGTGGGTGGGAATGTCTCCCCAAGCCAGTAGTGGCCTGAACTGATTGTTTTTACCCAATTGAAGTCCTGATTTGGCCAAGAAGTGACCTGTGTGTTTTGTGGAAGGTGTTTGAAGTTTTGGTAGCGTGGCAGCCACAGGGGGAATTTCATGGTTTGTGTGTTTTGGAAGTATTTGGCCGGTTTATCAAATCATGCACCATTGAACCATTTACGAAATATAACAACAGTAGATGTGCAGCAGAAAACATTTTAGGATTTGTACTGGCAACATGTGATTCCACGGCCTTACTCGCAGGCTTCAAAGACAGGTGGAGATATGTTAGGGTCAACATCTAAATCCCTTCTTTCATGCCTGTCAGTCCTGGAAACAACAATAACCTTACGATTGGGGTTTATGCTGCGCACAAGACAGGGGGCCAGCTGTTGTTCCCGACATGTTGTATACTCTGAGTTATCCCGATAAAGAAATAAGACGAGGATCTGGTGTCACCGGGAGCAGTGCTTCAATCATTGAGGATTCTGTAAAACTGCTTATTTTACCATGAATAAAAAGTGGAGTACAAACGTGTGAAAGATAAAGGAATTTTCAGTGGGAATAAAAATAAACAAAAAGAACATTATCATGATTGAGAGATGATACATCATTTATCATAATCTCCTTTTTTTTGGCAGCAATTCATTTTTTTGTGAAATCATGGTTTTTCAAGGCAGAATCTTTTATACTAGCTTCAGCTACAGCTAAACAGACAATCTATTGTTTCATACTGAACATATGTTAACATTGCACCTTACATAGCAGTGTAGCTTGTTTAATCTATGAACTGTGTATTTGTCAAGACAGTTTTTACTAATTTGCCCTGAATTTAACAGATTTCCCGAGATCCATTGCATTTAGCTGCTTTAAAAAGTAACTTAATTAACACACCCTAATCACCACACTTTTGTTGACCTCCCATGGTTTAACATCTCCCCCTTGCCGTAGTGGTGGACCGGTATATTCGAGGACACTTGAGACACATGTGGTTACATGTGCATCGAAGTACATCTCTTACCAGAGATTGGGCAGGCTAGAAAGTTAAAATGAGAGGGAATCAAAGTATAATAGCAGTAGAAGCATAGTAACTAATTCAGATAAACACAATTTGTTGGGCCACTTAGTGGTAATATAATGAAACTACTTCTTTACCTGCCCAAATGATTTGCTGTTAAAAAAAGACCTGTGGGACCACATTACAGAGGAGTCCTGGCAGTGTGTTTACTTTGTTGTTTTTTGTAATAAACCTTTCAAATGTTTTATCTGTAACTCGCTACATCATAGAAGTTATAAAGTCAGCGAACTGACTGAACACAATGATAGCTTGCTAACATTAGCCACCATAAGGTACTGGTGTCTTTTATTATTTATGAATTCAACTTTTTATTTTGTTTTATTTTTTCCAATATTACTGTCTTGCTTCAGGGGAACAGTTTGAGATAAACAATTTATAGGCTTTTATTGTTTGTGTGTGTTTACATAGTTTAATGGGGAATATGTTTCCAGGAGAAAACAGCTTAAATTAAAACAGTTCACAGCGAGGTCTGTAGATAAACTAGAGTATCCCAGGCTTTGTTCTTGTAGAGGCACATTGTTGCTGAGTTTCTCTAATTTCATTATCCACTTTTTGAGGATAAAAAACAGGTTGAAACTAGGGTGAGGCATTTGTCTGAGCAATGGATATCACAAAGGCTTGGTGAATAAATAATAACTATATCAGCTTGGCTAAACCACACAAGTAAGTGAGGGATATGTTTCTTTTTGATTTGGTGAACTGACCCTTCAAACACCAGTTACTGCGTATGCAGGGATACAAATACATTTTTTTAAAAAGCAGTGAAGAGTCTTTCAGGGAGGTCTTTTAACATTTAGTTTTACTTTTCTTTACTCAAATGCCAACAGACAAATATTAAAGGCAAGACCCCTCAACCTGAACAATTACTGTGGAGTTGAGTTAATACCTTCCTCAAGAAAATATGAGGAGTTTAGGGTTTATTAGAGGGCTGAATTGCATTACAGTGTAAACTGACATCTCACAAAAACAACAGAGAAATCAGTAGTTGCATCTCTGTGATACACAGCTTTCACTGAAGATTGTCTTACTGGTGGTTATATTGCTTCATATCTGTCAGCCGGTCTAATCCTTAATGAAGGCTTCCCGAGCCAGCTGGGGTTTCCATTTCTTTCACCGATTCTAGGGTGTGGACTTTTATTTACAGGTTCAGTCAAGCAGGGCTAATGATATCTTTGGGCAACAAGTTGTTCCAGCTATAGTGATGCTTCAAATACAACGTGTTTGTTACTGTGTCCTCTCATGGGACAACAAGAGGTTGAGTTGTCTCATAAGACCTTCTTCCAGTGAGCACGATGTATAGCTTACTGTACCTATTGCAATTATATACCCATTTTAGACTTTTGTTCAAACATCATGAGAGAAGCTTTTATGATTTGAGATGAGGATGTGTTTGTGTCCTCGTCCCAAGAGAAAACACCAGAGGCTGTGTGCATACAATATTTTATTAAACAAGTAGTAGATATGTTTTTTTTCACAGATGCAGGCAAACGCTATTATTTTTGTGAGACTCTGAAAAACAAAAACTCAGATTATTCATCATGGAAATACTGTAGTGGTAAATATCATAAACAAATTGCTCTTTAACATATAATAAAATAGTTTGACACAATTACATTAATCTTTTATTTGTCATCCCCAGCAGTATGAGGAACAAATGAAACATGAAGATAAACCTGCAAGGCTACGCTGCTCAGAGAGTGGAAAGCAAACACACTTTGTATTTGCCATGTTCACATGCTCATAACATTAAATGTCAACGTCTAGATGTGATTAAATCATTTTGTATATCATCTTTTATTTGTTTGCAAGGGACGATGACTTTAGAAAATACTATCTTGTGTGCAGTGGAGCTGTGAAGTGAGAGTTAATAAAAAGCAAGCAGCGTTCAAGGTGGTATGTAATTAAAGTCAGCATGTTGAGAGGGAATTTTGTCTTGAAAGAACGACTCGATGGAGCACTGTGCTGAGATAATTGTGTGTGCGTCTGCGTGTACTTGTCGACTAGATAACATCAAGCAGCAGACAATAGAGCTGAGCCTGATAACAGACAACAGTGACAGATAGAGCAAGCTGTCTGAATGACAGCGCATGGAGCCCCCATGTTCCACCAGGAGTTATTGATTTAGCTCAAATTGATTATGACTTGAAATGGCTTTTCAGTGCACTATGGGCTAAGTAGAAATGGAGTGATTGGGTTAAGATGTTGTATGGGTCATTGGGTTTCAATAAAGAGACGTACCGTCCAAGACAGCAAGTGAGCAGAGGCTATTCGGACTGTCCCATCATATGATAATTATGGATGCATTTATTTTTCAATATTGAGTCTCGCAAAAGAAAACCCATTTAGAGCACTTCTCCTAATACCTAACACATAGTTGATGTCTTCACGTGTTCTGGGATTTAACTCTGCCTCCATAATATGGTCTGTAACTCTTCTTTGTTCACTTTGATAATAAAGCCAATACTGAGGGCAACCTTTAGTTTTGATGGAGCTCCCACAGCGACCCTGACCAGCCCTCCTGATCGATGGGCTCCACGCTGTGTTTATTGGCATGGCAATGGGCGCCTGGACTGCATCACTGTACATGCTCCCACATTACCTAAATCTTTTAGGTACAGGATTAGAAAAAGTCAAACTTCAAAGCTGCTCCATAATTATTTCAACAATTGATTCTTTTTGGTGCATTTTCTGGTGACTCTGGTGTTTGTCTGTTGGTGTGTGTGTTAGGTTGTATGCAACATTACATGTATACATTGATTCATTTTTTATGTAGGCCTGCGATTACTCAATCTTCTGGGCCACTTGGAGACAAACAAGATGTCATATATAAACAATGATAAATAAACAATTTTTAAGTTGATATGGCTATAATGTTAGCAAATAGTTGCCTGTCCATCACGCAGCATGAGCATTAATTTGTAGTCATTTAGGTCTAATGTGTGTTCTCTCCTTTTTAAATCTGTTTTTGATCTTCACCATCTCTGAAGATCTGCTGCTAAATACTAAGCTATGTTCACCAGCTATGTGCTAACATTGTTGATTTGTTAAGTGCCAGGACGAAGGTGTGAAGTTGGTTTTTAGAGATATTTTGCAAAAAAAAAATGTTGCATGCTAATTCTAGAAAAGATGCTGATGAGAAGGGAGAGGGTTTATCAAAACAAATTTACAGGGAGTTGGGCAATAATTACTGGTGCGTTCATCAATCCAAGCATATATTATCCAAGTTAATTTGATCCAGGAACAGCATTTAAAACACCATTTGTCTCAAATTAGCCAAGGATAAAATGCGTTATTCCTTTTGTATGCTCTGTATGCTGTTTGACATTATAATGATCCTGCTTCTCTTGATGTTTATTTATAGTTTGCAATTAGTTTGCCTAAAACAGACTTCAAGACTGTTATATCTCCCGCATGTTTGTTGGAAAGCGGATTCCAACACAGCTTTTTCTTCGCATACTAATGCCATTTCTTTTGTAAACAAACCCATAAAACCATGTTGCGAGTACTGAGCCAACGTTTTTGCACTGATGCAAAAACACAAAAACGATATACCTTTGCCAGCACGCTTTGAAGCACATTGCAGTCACATTCACTGCTTTTTTAAAAACTAAATCTGCTCAAAGTAAATCAGCTGAATGTGAAAGCTTTATTCTAAAAAAAAGATCCCATACCAAATAACAAAAGCTTGGTTTTCAGTCACAGTAAACTGAGCAGACAACATTTGTTTGTTTATTTATATTCAAATTCCCACTTTATTTGGGGGAAAAAGTGGATCCTTGTATTTCTGTGGTCAAGAGACCATGTAATGGGTAAAGAAGGGGGGGCGCCTCTAGAGTCAGAACAGTGTTTTCCTAAAGACCCATGAAGAGTCCTTCACTCTTTTACAGTGTTTAGGACAAATAAGTAAGAAACTCAATGCTGGCTCATGACAGGGAATACAAAATAACTTTCTAATGTACGACCCCCTTTATCATGTTTTCATATTAAGCCCTGTCCCATCATCTTTATTGTTTAATGTCTGATTAAATTAGTATCATAATTACTGCATATTATTGCCTCTTGACCCCTTGCATCTTAAAAAGGGCACATTTGGAGTTATGAGTGACAGAGATGAAACCTCTCCCCCCTAAGTTGGAGGCTTCTGTCATGTTAAATGTGTGTTTTTGTGACACATGCTGACAAAATGCTAAGTGCTGCATGAGGATGCAGAAAGACAGTTGACCTGATCTCTGTCATTAGTTGTCTTATTATAGTTTATAAAGTAAAATGTCCGTTGATGCCCACCTGGTGAATAGATGTATAGCCTGTGGAAGGAAATATAGTACTAAACCCAAAACACAGAATACTTTTGTTTTATACAGCACAAAGGAGACCTCTGTTTTGTTCATTGTGCAATCGCCGGTGACTTTTTTTTGTCACTTTTAGCTTGGTCGGTTATAAATACGTGGATTTATGGTTTCTGCCTTTGTGCAATTAGATCTTTGAACAATGGGCCAAAGTCAAATTCTTTATTCCTAAATAGGAATATTACAATTTTTGAATTGTTGAATACTGTGTTACTGTTGAATAATGACGTGCATGTGCTCAGTTTGCAGTAAAGTCCTTATATACAGTGAAAGAATAAAAATGTATTAAGCTTGGAAAGTGTTAAGTGTTTCAGATCACCCTGCCCTTTCCCCAACCATCTCACAGGTAGCTCCTCTTTTGTGTAGTCATCACTGATAATTCACAAGAACAAACAAGATCGTGAGTTAATAGATAGAAATGGTCTAATCAGTTTTAAATATGCTTTTTTTTTTTGCCCGTAAATGTATTTAATAGACACTTTCAGTAATGGAAAATCGTAAAAATAAAAGCCAAATTATGACTAATATTTTATTGAAAGGTTGCATAAAGTAATACGGCTTTTGTAAATTCACACTTTTTTATTATACTGTGCATTCCCTCTTCAGTATTCTTCTAAATGTATTGATTGAAAGCAACATTTTGAACTTCAAAAAACCGTTGAGCGAACAAAACGGAGAAAACACTACTTCCTCTGGATTTACAACTTATGTAAAGAAGACATTTGTCTAATGTTTGATTTAAACTGTGAATCACAGACCATGGAGATCTGGAAAGAGGACACATATGGTAGTCATTCAGCAGTAATTAAGCAAATTTGCAATAACATAGATGGCATTTCATTGAAAGCATCAATATGTTTTCATCTTTATTGCACAGGACTGTGTCCTTACAGAATGTAAGCATTGTGTTCTTGTGCGTTGTGGATGTATGTATTTATGTGTGCCTTTGTGGGTGCTGCACGATAAATGCTGAGCCATTTCCACAGCGTAAACAAGCAGATCAAAGGCTTTTGTGGAACATGTAGTTAATCGAGTATACTAGACAGTGTGTGCCTACCTTACAGCCGCTCTGGGAACAACCAATGCTTGTCCACAAATGTCAGCTTTCTCCTCCTCACCATGAATTAAGGGCATCGCTTCACTTCCTTGTGTCCTTGTGGGGGGCTCTGATAAGTATGTGTGAGAGCAGGCGGAGGAAGCCTGTTGATCTGACAAGCTTGAATTGAATTGACTACGACGGGGCTACAGAGGACACATAAAAAGTATGGACAAGAAGCAGAGGTGGTTTCCATTTTTGCTCAGTTTTTCACAATTTTGACAGAGAGAAGTGCAAACAGTGAGGTAGCACTTGTCACTTTGAACCACAGCGGCAGTGTGTGTAGGCTTCCCATACTTAGTGTGGGTTATAAAAGTTTAAATCAAGTCTGTAACCACAAAGGCCCTTGGTGAAATGTTGTGTTACCCTCCATGGAGCGCAAAAGCTGATTTTTTTCCACCACCTTTATTTAGGAACATCTGCGTTTTTTGGCTTGGTTTACAAATACACAGCATCACAGACATCCTGAAATATTTTTGAATTCTTTGATCTGAAACCTCCCTGCATGAAAAGATGTATCTTCTGCACGCCACCTTCCATGCTGACTGATGTGCAGCTCGACAGAGGTAATCATTTCAATGCGTAACACCGTTTTTTTTGTTCAGTTGCCTCCCGAGTGCTTGTTGGATAGAGAAGAGTTGTACCGAAGCTGATGGGATAGATGAATACTCCTAGGGTTCCCCGTTGAGACGACTTAGCAAACCAAGTGGGATGGGAGGCAGGTTCTTCGTGGGGTTTAACATCTTATTTTTAGCAGCCAGGGTAGAACGGCATGCTGGCATGGAGACGGTACCACTGGTCCCCTGTGTCGGAGTGGCACTCACAACGCTGCCGCACCGCTTCCTGTCAGGGCTGTGGGGATGTGACGTTGAACCAGATTCTCCAGCTCAAATCTCCAGGGAGTCGGCAAAGGACATTGTTGGGTACATTTTAACATTTTTAAAGCACGCTCCTCGAATATTAATAATAAAGATGGCAGGCCAATTCAGGCCATTAAATTAAAATGAAAAAGAATGACCTTACCGTTTATAATTTTCTTTGTGCTCTGTTCATCTATTCATCTATCTTCCCATTCATCAAACGTGTCACTAAGACTTTCCTTTTTTATATTCCATGAAGCCACTTACAGTATCATGGTTTATAGCTCTGATTTTGAACTTTTCTGTATAAACTTTTCTTTCTGAAACCACCTTTCAATTATTCAAAGCATTAAAGTGGAGTAGGCTACTTTCAAAAACACCCGTCACAGCTTTACAATAAAATGCATTCCTATAAATATGCAAAGTATGGATAAAACATCGCAAGGCAATCAATAGAAAAAGCATAAGTTATGTCTTTAAAAGTTAAAAGTCCTTGAAGAAATCCTGTTGTGAGTTTTCTCATTTAAATGAGAATTATGGCATGCCAGGCATATTAGATATATTGGGTATTCCTCTCTTGTACTTAAATCACTTACTTCATTTAATAATCGACTTCTGGGAGAAGGCAGAACTCACGTGTTGGTGGCACATCTGTCAATTCAATATTCTGAGCATTAATAGCAGCAAACAACGTGTTGCTTGGCAAATATGAAGTGAAATAATGTGTACTGAAGCACAGAATTAAGTTGCTCTTCCTTTGTGCTTTGTTCAAGTAGCCGGTCTGAGTGCTAATGTGTGTAAGTTCACATTTGCGTGCTGACTAGCTAGCTAACACTGCGCAATGGCGGTAACAACTGATGCTTTCCTGACCAACAGTGTGAAACTGGGAAAATTGTCTGTTCTTTCTTTGTTCTGCTTTTGATATTAGTGCTGCTAGCCGCTAACTATAGCTATCCAACCCAGTCTCACGGCATTTCGTGTTTTAGTCACGACATTTAATCTATTGATTCGTGTTCACCAACACGATTTTCCCCTTTTTTTCGTGTCACACAGAACGATTTTAAAAGCAATGTATTTCTATTGGTAGTATGTTTCGTGCCTGCAGCACGTCTTTTTGTCCGTTCGGGTCTTGGAAGACCGGAAGCTGTGGGGTTCATAAAAATACATCTTACTCAATAGCAAGCCACGATTATTGTTTTTATTTTAAACCGTATAGTGTCAGACTTTTTTTGTCATCTGTGAGGAAAACAAATGGGGCTGAGGGCCTCAGAATACTGAAATCTGTATTTTTTTAAATCTTTTTTTCCTTCTAATTCTAATTTGTTATTCTTTTCTAAATAGCACACTGTTATTTACTCACCAATAACACACAATTATCCTTGTTTTTATTTATTTGTTTAATTCCATAATCTCGGGATTTTTTGGCGTCCATCAGGAACTGAATTTCAAAATAAAAATAACCGGAAACAGACACAGCCACTGAACTGATTACCCAAGATCCTCAGCTATGGTTTAAGCTCGCTGATTTGATGTTTTAGCCGCAATGCAAGAATAACAAATTAGAAGGAAAAAAAGATTTTAAAAAATACAGATTTCAGTATTCTGAGGCTCTGAGCCCCATTTCTTTTCCTCACAGACGACAAAAAAAGTCAGACATTATACGATTTAAAATAAAAACAATAATTGTGGCTTGATATTGAGTAAGAACATGTTTTTATGAACCCCACAGCTTCCAGTCTTCCAAGACCTGAACGGACAAAAAGACGTGCTGCAGGCACGAAACATACTACCAATAGAAATACATTGCTTTTAAAATCGTTCTGTGTGACACGAAAAAAAGGGGAAAATTGTGTTGGTGAACACGAATCAATAGATTAAATGTCGTGACTATAACACAAAATGCCGTGAGACTGGGTTGAGCTATCGCCATGTTGAGAGCTGTGCTATCCCTCTGCTCTGAACTTTCGAGGACCTTTGAACATTTTGGGAACCTTTTTTAAACGGGCTACGTTGAGTTTTCAACAACAGTCAAGCTACTGTATGAAGCAAAGTATAGTTTTAGTCTCACCCATGCAAGCACACAGGCTGCTAGCTAGAATAGCATGCAAACAATGCATGTTTTAACAATTTCCCCTCTTTTTAGTTAAAGTCTGTTGCACTTCTGAAACACCCACAAAGTTAAAGGTTTTAGATTTCAAAAGCTATTATTTAAAAATTATTAAATACATGAAAGATTTGTAGCTCCTGCAATGTAATAGCAGTTTCAATATGTATTCAGGTCTGAAGTAAGTTTCCAGGTCGGAGGCTGGTTCTGATTGGATAGTATAGAATAGAATAGAATAGGTTTAATGGTCACACATGCAGAGCACACTGCACACACAGTGACATTTGGCCTCTGCATTTAACCCATCCTAGTACCAGGAGTCTAGTACTGACACAGATTCAGGTTTAATGAAGTAGATCTGGGCTGTGCTTTTAATCTTTTATCATGTTGCTTTAGATAATCCTTGAAACAAGAGCAGGCACTTGTAGTTAAACACAGTGTTGCCAAGTTTGTGAAGAAATATTTTTTCTACATCACTCACAACAAAGAGAGAAGGCAGTTTGGGTGGTTGACAATGATGCGGGTTAGTTATTTGTTCAAAGCTATAACTATTTATTTATCCATTCTGTTTATATAATGGGATAAAAACTCTACCTAACGATCAATCCTGCCATATCCGTTGATTCGCTCTGACCTGCAGCAGCATACTTACACGAACAAGGATGTTCTGAATCAATCAGCTATTGACCGGAACACTTGGCCCCCAGGGTGATATTGGCGTTACAATGTTGTCACACTGGAGACACATCGGTAATAAGGCAGGGCATGTCCTCTGCCACAGATATGGAGTGATTATTCTGCACGGAGCAACAGACTTTGTTGGCTGTGAAACCAGGCCGAAGCTGCCGAGTCTCATGCTGGTCTGCTCCCAGCAGCACGCCTTGAGCTGCCATGGTCTCGTGCAATTAGTTGGACGACTCCAAATGCACCAATCCAATTAAAGCAGAGTCTGATTCACTTGTCACAAAATCAATGCAGATCTGTCCTCTAACGTGAGAGACACGTTTGGTAGCTCCACAGTGTGAAGAAAGTGACTTTTTTCCTGCCTTTACTATAATTTCCTTCCCGCTGCTCACTGAATGTGGCACAACAAACTTATATTGAAATACTGTCAAGGAGCAGCAAATAAATTGTTTCAGCAACAGCAGTGGATCAACAGTGTTCTGTTTTCATATTCTTTGATGGTTCTGTAGAAGAGGCAATGTTTTGTAAGACAATAAATCTTTTGGATACCGTTTGGATCTCTATGCACCCTGCCATCTCACTTCCTTGACACATTTGGCATATTCTAAGAGTAATTAAGCGGACAAGCGAAAAAAAAAAATTAAGCAAAATGTTACTTTGATAAAACATTCTGTTTATTTGCATGCTTATATAATAAATGAAGCAATTAAAGATCAAATTAAAGAAACACGAAAACGTGTGTAACAGGTAATAGTGACTGAATAAACATTTACATTTGTTCAGACATTTTGATATGTTATCTTTGAGGCTATCAAAAACATATTGTTGAGTTTGGAGAACTACAATCAGAATCTGAAACAGGTTTATTACCAGTTGGTTGACACGTACGAGGATTTTGACTTAACATAAAAGTAAAACAAATATTAACTGCTAAAAAAATATACTGCTAAAGTACTGCTTCCTTACATATTTTTGTTGAACATCTGAAAATGACAAGCCAAAATCTACTTCATTTCCAATGAAGAAATGTTGTGTTCTTCTTAAAGAGCATCTTTCCGTTTTTTTTTTTTTCTACATTTATGCTTAAACTTGCTTGAAAATTACAATTAAAAAAAGTGAATGTAGGATTTGATATGTTTTACGAGACATAAGGGCAGGAATTCAGAGGGAAAGGAACAATTTTGAGCTCTGCTCTTAAAAACAGCTTTTTTTTAAGGTCATACGTCAAACGCGTCATATTACATCACGCAGGGGACACATCTCCGCTCTCTGACCGCGGGTATAGTAGAGTTGCGTTGAGTTGAGCGGTTGTGTATAAAGAGCTGGTATTTTTCGGTAGTTTTACATTGTATTTCACCATTTGTAATCATGGTGCAGTATTGTGTTTGTGCAGGTTGCACAAATACCAGCCTGTCAGGACATCGAGTCCACAGTAAAAAGGACCGGAGCTAGCGTTCGTTCCTGGGTGCGTTGTGCATCCACCTCCCTGCAGCACATACTCTCCACAGCTTTATCAGTAAACCGTATTACTTCTCTCTCCCCCCCTTCGCTGCTCTCTCTCTCCCCTCCGGTACACGGCACCGTAAGACGTAGTGTGGAGTTGCATTAGGTAACGCTGTGGTGGCTGTACTGCTCCAGCCGTCTCCTTTGTGTTTGTTTGTTTCCCCCTGTCTGTGTTGTTTGTGTGTGCGTGGTGGCTGTCACTCCTGGCTCCCGGCTCAACCTCCACTCACCTGCTGCAATCAGCTGTGCACCCTCCCCGACTGCACACCTGCTTTCCATCAAGCCATTTACAACGGCATATCAACGGAGGCTCCACAACCTTTCTCCGCCAGATCGTCAAGTATCAGCCGTATCTCGCATCTCCCCTCCGGTACACAGCACTGCATTGCATTAGGTAACGCGAGATACGGCTGATACTTGCGCATTAGTTTCTGTTATGGATCAGTATCAACAGTCCTGCCAGTAACGTTACTATATTATAAATGCTACTTTAGTTATAGCCTGATATATGATAGCTAACTTTACAATGTTGTGATGTGACGTTAGCTAACATTCTGTAGCTAACGTCGGTCACTCACCAAGATAGCTCTCCTCACACCACAGCTCAATTTCTCTCCGATGGCCGTTATTTCTTATAATCCTTGGCTGCTCCTGGTCTCTTGGACGCCTAGCAGGCTCATAATTATAAGGTTGTGGTCCGTCATATGCATTCTAATATTCATGTTCAACTTCTTCTGTGTCTTCTGTGTCGAAACTAGCATTGGGATCCATGTTTATTAATACGTTACACTGGCCGCTCTCCCCCTTGTGCCCCCCATGTTACGTCACACGCGGGAGGTCACATGCCGAGGCTTTTTTTATGCGGAAGTGAACATTTCTTAACCCGGAAGTTGCTCTTTAAGGCAACGGAGAGATAGCCTACATTTAATGTAACATTGGCAAAACAAACGTATCCTCAGGGATCTTGTAGGTTCTTGCAAACTATTGGGTAAAAGAAGTTACTGGGGTAAGTTACGTGGATTTTATAACTATTCTCTGCTTTACTTTATTCCTAATTTTCCCCTGTAGAAACATTCAAATGACTGAACACAAAAATGAAATGTAGACTTACAAAATAACTTGCAGAAGTGTTCAAAAATGAGTAACAATGCATTCATTAATACTTTACATCTCATTCTTTTGCAGGTGTTGTAGGTATAAGAAATATGGCAACATTTTCACATAGACCATTGCTGTTGGACAAAATGCATTCGTTAGGCTAGAGATCTTGTAACGATGCAATATGTAAGGAAAAATTAGGCACAAACAGTACAGATTAAAACAAATATATCCAGCTGATATAAAAAAGTCACAGTCTAATATGCCTTAACACATTTCTGCTGGTATTTTCACTTTTATTTTCATATTAACAGCAACACTTGCATGCTATCATGAATTGTACACAGTGGTACACACAGTAGTCTGGCGTTTGGCCACGGTTTGTTTTCTGTAAACACATGGGGTCTGGTACTCGTGTGGGTGGTAAAAACCTACTTGGAAGCCGTACAGGCCGTACGTATACACCCATGTACCCTGGTGTTTGTGTGTCTTAGAGAAAAAGGCGATGAGCATCAAATGTTTGTGTGAGTATTATTCTAATATGCAGCCCTGCATGTCAGCGTGGGTGTGTGTTTATCTGAGTGTTGCCTGCACCACGGGGCAAGAGCATGGAGCGAGGGAGTGAGACGAGCTTGAACTCAACCTCAGACCCCCTGCAGCTTCACACTGAGTGGAACATGTGGATTTCAGGGGACACACTTGAGGGGTCTTCTTTGTTTCAGTGCTACCACCTTTAGAGACGGTATTATCTCAGAACGGAAAAGCTTCTTCCTGTACTTACTCTCCCACAGTAATATTTAGCAAATTAGGCTTAGCTGATCCACAGGAGCTTGTTTGATTTGTTATCTCAGCTGTCTTTGTTGATGCTGATGTATTCTGCCGTAATCCCCAAAACAGTGTGAATTGCAATGTTGTTTTTAAAGACAAAGAGATCAAGAAACAAAACCCTCTTTGATTATTAAACTCTATTCTATTGTTGTGCATAATCAGTACACAGCTTCAAAGTATTGGGAGTGCTGCCAGTGTGTTATTGAAATGAGTTCAGAATGTGACATGATAATTAGACACTGCTGGCCCTGTGATCAGGCCCATCAGCTCCAACTGACACCCTTCATTGCATTTCAAACAGTGCTTTGCTGAAGCACAGGGGGGCAAATGTATTTTATTTTCTGTACTTAGAGAAGCAGAGAGGATTAAGTAGGTTTGTGAGGATCTGTCACTGGCTAGCCTGAAGGTGAGTGACAAAATCACTACAACATCAGCATATTTTATTCTCTTTATACCCAGCGGTAGGAGAGCCAGAGAGCCACTTTGTCAGTGGATAAGAGTATTATTCAAGTTAAAACACCGAGATATCTGGACATGGACTCCCAAAATGTACTGTGAAAAAAGCTCAAATCTTTCCTTTCTCAGTGCTACAGGAAGATGCCCCGTTTCTCCCAGAATTGTACTTTCTTGCAAAAAGCAGAACAATTGTTTTTGTTAAATGTTGAAACCAACATTTTGTCTGTATTTCTATTTCCAAATTTGTTCAATGTTTAATTAGAACAATATAACATATGTCACATGATAATCATTAGCCTGACCTAATTAACCACATGAGACCCCTAGGATTTGATAGGCAGTTTTTAAAGATGTTATGCTATGAAACTAGAAACAATTCATTGGTACCAACCATGTCAAGGAGGCTGAATGGTCCAAAGTTGTGATACATTTTGTTGCTGGAAAAATGGACATAGCCTTATTCACAGCGGTCCCTTGACTCTTCACCTTATGATTACTGAATATAATTGGGCTTCATGGAGTATTTGTGTTCTATTCTAATCAGGGGTCTGCAACCTTTTTGACCAAAAGAGCCATTTTGCTCCTTTTTCCCCAACATTTTTTTGTCTGGAGCCGCAAAACATATTTCATAGCTTGATAGCTAATAAAGTTGTATTTATTGTTATATCAGAAAAAAACTACAGTTTTTTTGCATTTATTAGGCTATTTATTACATTATATAAAACTGTTAACCTCTAATAAGAAACAAAGAACTCCTATAAGGAGAATTATAAATAATACACAGGCCTACTTTAAAATAAATTAAACACAGCACTTGGGGAGTCCTCTGCACATTTGAAGGAAAAAAAAATATTATTAAAATGGGCCCACTTTGAAATAAATAAAACATGTAGCTGCACCCTAAAAAGAGTTAAAGCTAGGGTAGGTAAGAATGGAGAAACCAGCTCGTGTGCGCTAGAATTTGAAAATACACAACCGGGAAAAATATGCCTCTTCCTTCAAACTTTCTTATAGAGTCCCTCCTCCAACACACACGAACGCGCATTATCAATGAGGCCACGAGATAAGTTTGTGCACAGATGGAAGGCTGACAGGCAGGTAGGCCATCCAGTTATTTTAGCCGAGCCGGCTAAAATGATTGTTCGTGCTTTTTAAAGTACTACGGCTTCCAGAGATTAATTGTTGTATGTATTTATTGTCAAAGCATTTCATATATTCATTGCTATCGGGACTTTAAGAGCATTCCATGGAATATAACAAAAAGTGTTTTCTGAAATAAATTACATACCCCATTGAATTATGACTGAAGATCGTCAGCTGTCTTCCTCTCCCGTGTTGTTCCTCGATACGTAAAGGCTGCAGCACCGTTGACAACTTCTCTCTAGATATCAAACATACCGGTAAACCAGCATCGTTTGCTGTGAAAGCATATAACTCTGTCCACACAGAATTAAATCCTTTGTTCCTCCGGTACTTTTCTTTGATTTATCAAAGAAAAGTTTATTCGCTCATCGAGCCGGGGGTCCCCGCGCGAGCGCCTCCAAGAAAAGGCGCTCGCGCGGGACCGTAGCAGGATGTGACGCATATTTTAGTTGACCTAATTAAAACTGTTTTGTTTTTTATTTATGTGTCACAGTATCACCTCAAAATACAAGATACGAAACATTTTCAACCATGCAACAAAATATAAATAGTCCTACAAATACTTTTATTTTATTTCCTTCTTATTTTTGTCTAAGCTCAAGGGAGCCAGAGCAGAGGGCTTAAAGGGCCGCATGCGGCCCGTGGGCCGCGGGTTGCCAACCCCTGGCCTATATTATAAAAATGGTGTATTTGAAGTTTTCTTTGCATGCCCTGAAAAGTCTTTAATTCACATGACCTGGGTAGTGCTGGAATGCTAAGACTCTTGTGGACCTATTAAGCCGACTTGTATTGTGTGTGATGAAGTTTTGACCTCTAGAGAATAATGACAGTCTCCTTAATCTCAATAACCACAAGCTGCAGTCCAAGGGCAATTAGAGGATTTATGGCTTTTCAGGGTTAATTGACAACAACTCAGGTTCTGAACAGCCGTCAGTGTAGTGACTGTCTTTAGGGTGTATAATATGGAAGCTGCTCCTTATTGGCAATACACCTAGAGCAGGGGTCTGCAACCTTATTGACCAAAAGAGCCATTTTGCTCCTTTTTCCCAAACATTTTTTTGTCTGGAGCCACAAAACATATTTCATAGCTTGGTAGCTTATAAAGTTGTATTTATTGTTATATCAGACAAAAACTAGAGTTTCTTTTGCATTTATTAGGCTATTTATTACATTATATAAAACTGTTAACCTCGAATAAGAAACAAAGAACTCCTATAAGGAGAATTACAAATAATACACAGTAGGCATGGGCGGTATCATTTTTTTCATACCGTCATACCTTGCTGACATCTTACCGTGGTATACGGTATATGACGGTATCAGTCCCAATTTAAGGGGTAATTTCTCCCCCCAAAATTTTTTTTACTCACTATATCAACAGCCCCACCAAAAATATTTTCCACCAGCCGCCACTTCGGCGGCAAATAGATGTTTCGAACGGTATATTATATGTTCGGTGTAAAATGCAGCCCGAGCCGGTAGACGCTCGCAAAGTGCCGCGACGTGCGCGCAAGTGCAAAACAAGGGCTGCATACATGACACATTGTGCAAATGGCACATTTTGAGATCGGATACAGGACGCGTTTGTAGATGTCCGACGTTGTTTCCATAGTGAGCTAAGTTAACATTATATCATCATACATAAACATTTTCCGGGAGTAAATACTTGACTTATTGAATAAAGTTTGCTATATTCACTAACTAGTTTGGCAATATTATTCCGTGCATGTGTTAAAAACCTTATTTCCATTTGATTCATTGGATTACTCGCGTGAATGCTTAGCACGTAAATGCTTTCGTTTTTAAAACCGTCCGACCTCGACTACAAAACCATCAACCAGTTGCATAGGATTAAAAAATGTCAACACTCACTCACCCCGTCTTAAACATTCCCAAAGAAGTGCCTCTGTCTCTCGTTGTGCTGGATGAAGTCACTGGCGACGAGTAAACCCAAAATAGTCCCAAACAGGCGCAGAGGCAGTTTTCTTTTTTACTAGTTGTCCGAGTTCGGGGCCGGCAAATGCTGCCGCCATCTTGCTCAGCTCAGCTCTGTGCTGAGCTCTGAGAGCGGGAAAGACGGACTGCCCTCCCATGCCCTCTGCTGGCGCGTGCTGTGCATTACAATCAATGTCGTCCCTGTCAAAACTCCGTGTCAGTGTAATAGAATGAAATGCATCTGTGATTTGGCGCACAGTCTGTGACGTCACGGTATTGAAAATCATACCGACGGTATTTCGAAATACCCTGGTATACTGTAATACCGTAATACCGCCCAAGCCTAATACACAGGCCTACTTTAAAATAAATTAAACACAGCACTTGGGGAGTCCTCTGCACATTTGAAGGAAAAAATATATAATTAAAATGTGCCCACTTTGAAATAAATAAAACATATAGCCGCACCCTAAAAATAGTTAAAGGTAGGGTAGGTAAGAATGGAGAAACCAGCTCGAGTGAGCTAGAATGTGAAAATACACAACCGGAAAAAATCTGCCTCTTCCTTCAGACTTCCTTAAAGAGCCCCTCCTCCAACACACACGAACGCGCACATGACCAATGAGGGCACGAGATACATTTGTGCACAGATGGAAGGCTGACAGGCCGGTAGGCCATCCAGTTACTTTAGCCGAGCCGACTAAAAATGATTGGTCGTGCTTTTTACAGCGCTACGGCTTCCGGAGTTACATTTTTGTATGTATTTATTTTCAAAGCATTTAATATATTCATTGCTATCGGGACGTTAAGAGCATTCCTTGGAATATAACAAAAAGTGTTTTCTGAAATAAATCACATACCCCATTGAATTATGACTGAAGATAGTCAGCTGTCTTCCTCTCCCGTGTTGTTCCTCGAGACGATACGTAAAGGCTGCAGCACCTTTGACAACTTCTCTCTACATATCAAACATACCGGTAAACCAGCATCGTTTGCTGTGAAAACATATAACTCTGTCCACGCAGAATTAAATCCTTTGTTCCTCCGATACTTTTCTTTTCTTTGATTTATCCATAGCTCGCTCATCGAGCTGGGGGTCAGGTTATTCGCCTGCAAGAAAAGGCGCTAGCGCGGGACCGTAGCAGCATGTGACGCATATTTTAGTTGAACTAATTAAAACCGTTTTGTTTTTTATTTATGTGTCACACAGGGGCCGTTTCTCAATCTCGAGGATACTGGCTTCCAAGCGGATGCTACGTCACCGAGTGCCGCCGAAGTACTGTTCCAATTTCCAGCATACTTGGAATTCCACCGAGGCCGCGTCCTTGGTTTGGGAGAAATGTTGAGGCTGCATATGGGTAGACTTCGCGTCCTTAAAATCCCCACAATGCTTTGCGCCCGGACCAATTTCAAAAACCCTTGCAGAGAATGGCTGAACCGACGCAGCACACATTTAAATGTAAGTATGTAGTGGCGTAGAACATGTGTCGGTACATATGTTACTTTGTTACATTTGTTATAACCAAAAATGTTTTCCGTGAAAGTAAAGCAACTTCATAATTAGATAGACATCGTGAGGTATTTATTTTCGGTACAGTTTATAGTATATTTTATAGTGGCACACTTGTTAGCCTGTTCCATTCTTCTTCGTTTTCCGAAGCCGTGGCTTGGAAGTATACTTGCTTCGTTTCTGAAGGAAGTGTCTTGGAAGTACGTGACTACCAAGCCAGCATCCTCAAGATTGAGAAACGGCCAGTATCACCTCAAAATACAAGATACGAAACATTTTCAACCATGCAAGAAAATATAAATAGTCCTACAAATACTTTTATTTTATTTCCTTCTTATTTTTGTCTAAGCTCAAGGGAGCCAGAGCAGAGGGCTAAATATTCATTCATTATTCATTTGTTATTGTAAGCTTTTAATTAAATGCGTGTCTGTAGGCACATTTCCATTTCTTTCACACACATTTTTCCAATTTTCATTGAAACTGCTTCCCATTGACCTAAATACTTTCTATTGTCCAAATTATTCTATCAAACTGTTAACAGTATTTTATCAATTATTAGTAATAAATAAATTCTTCATGGGATTTTTCTGTGGACTTACAATCACGAATCAATTTGTTTATAGAAAATTACAAGAAGCCAGAGGTCCCTCATAAAGACAAAAACATGCTACCACCTTTTTACCTTACCCCTGGTCTTGTGGTTCTGTGTACCAACATATTTGTTTCAATATAGGAACCCAGTATCTTTTTGGAAACCCAGTAAATGGAGTGTACTTATATTGTGCTTTATCCTATACAGTCTATGGCTTTATCCAGTCTTTAGGACCCCTCAAAGCACTTTACATTCTACAAGTCATCATTCACATCTCATTCACACATCGTTGGCCATGCCATCGGGAGCAACTTTGGGTTAAGTATCTTGCCCAAGGATACATCAATATGTTGACTGCAAGGGCTGGGATCTAACCCACAATCTTATATTGAAAAACAACATAAACACCTCTTGCTCCTCTGAAGTGTTATAGCTCAAATCAAGCCCTAATCATAAAGTTGTAAGCCCCTTAATTCAACTATAGTGGAAGCAAAGTTTTGGTTTCCTCAAACATTTAGTTGTTATTTGTCTATTTTATGGCTGATAGATTATAGTAGGTCATTTTGGGATTTGTCATTGGTATATCATCATTTCTGTGTCTCTTGTGGTTATCACAGCCCTAACATTAATGTCTGATTCAAGCTTTGATCTCCCGAAAGGTTTTGACAGTAATTGGTTCTTCTAGGCTTTTGAATACTGCGAGAGGATGTAGCTAAACAAATATACAAATTGAATGGAGGAATGGATTTTTAATACATACTGTCGGTATCCGGTCATGATATTTGTCTTTTTTGATACAGTTAACATATTTGAAAATCTGCATACATTTAGTGCATACAAACACATAAAGGCACATCTTATCAGCCACCCTGAGAAAACAGTAGATGCTGCTGTGAAGAGGAGTTTTGCTTCTGGCAGATCCACCACAGGAGTGATTAATTGTGAGGGTGGGGGGGGAGTGCCGTGTGTGTCATTAGCCTCTTGACTGGAGCGTGTACCCCTCCAGGAGTGATGGGCTCCAGGGCTTCGTCACACTCAAAGGATGACGCCTGTGTTGCTCAGGCCTCCTCCATTGATTGCGTGTGTTAATTGTTGGCATTGATCAGGACAAAACAGACCAAAGAGCCTTTTCAACAGGGATGCGAGCTCAATAGAAGAAACAGAGAAGTGCTGCTGTCTTGAAGGAGAATTTATATTGCATCCAGCCCGGGTCTAATTGTCCTAGCTTTAGCCAACATAAATTACACTGTACTTACCAGGGTTAATTGGCTATCAAGGCGTCAACCAGACAATTAAACAGGTGTTAAACCAATCGTCAGGTTATTCAAACTGATTTGGTAGGGGAAACGACAGCAAATGGTGAAATGATAGCCAAAAATGTCAGATGTCTTTCTAATCAAACTTTGACCTGCATTGCTTGCTGTAGATGTGCACAGTTTTCCTCAGCAATGAAGATTATCCCTGACATTTATGGTGCCTTTTCCCCTAATGTTTACTGGACCCTTGTCTCCTTTCGACACTTGTTTTTTCTTGCTAGGTCTATTTTTGCTGGACCAGATTGCCCAGTACACCATGCCTTATTCCCAAAACATTTTCATTCATTCAGCATATATCAGGGCTGGAAACCATCTTCAACATCTTATTGTTTTATTTATAGATTCTGAAACCCTCAAGTCACAAGTCTTGGGGTAAAGGTTAAACCCGCTCAGACCTTTGCTTCCACCTATCACTCAACAGTCAGCATTTTCCGATATAAATCAGCAACAGGGACATTTGATTTAGTAATCAGACCCCTCCTTTTCCATCTCATCAATTAACCTAGGTGTATTGTTATGGAGAAACATACCACGTTGACTTTTAGTAATGTTTCTGCATATTTCGTCTGACTTGAGGTCAAAACATGAGAGGATTAGCGAGCCTCTAATCCATGCAGGTGGTGGTGTGGCCTCGGGCTGCTCAAGTCCTCTCAGTTTAGTATGCAGGCTGGCTGATTCGGAGAATTGGAGCACACTGCCGCTCTGGGGGGACTTTAAGCTAAATAAATAGACAAAATAAAAGAGCTGGAATAAGAAAGGGTTTTATAGAGAAAGAGGTGATATTAGGTTTGTGATTGAGTGGGGAGACTGGGACTCCAAGCGGGAGTAGAGAGTCACACTAGGTGCAAGTGTTGAGGCATTTTATGGTGTGTCTGCTCTTAATTATCATATCCCCCAGTGCACCGTCTCCCTTCCCAGCTCACCCACTTTCTTCATCTCCTTTTTTCATTTTCTAATTGCTTGGTTTTAATTAAAGCCACACAGAAATGACAGTGAGTCAATTAAAAGCCAAGAAATGGGCACAGATAGTCGAAGGCTGCATTTCTTTTTGAGGAGGGGTATTTCTGTCGGAGCTTTGCTTCCACAATAGCGTCACGTCTCAGGATGAATCAACATGCTGCCTCTCCCTGCATGAATAAGGGATGTGAAATCGCACATGCTGGTGCTATATTGGGAGGCCTTTAGTGTGTTGTGGTGATGTGTAATGAGGGCTTTGCGGTGCGTTGTGTATTTAAACATGACTGCTGGACTGTCGTAATGTTGGAAAAACCTCTTTGAATTATTTCACTGTTTATTTTTATTTTTTCTTCTTTGTCTCGTTACTGTGATATCTCATATTTTGTCGCTTTGGCGTGTCTTTTTCTTCCCGCATGCATCCCAGCCTATTCCTGTATCTCTAACCGTTCAATTACTGATGTGCTGCAGCCTTCCGCTCTCTCTCCCTCCGCTTCTCTAATTTTCCTTAATGATAGCCCATTTTGCATTTAAGAAGTTCTTTCTCCTCATCCCGTCTTTTAATGTTGCAGCAGCATTTTGGCTTCTAACGATATAGTTGGTGTCCTACCTTCGTTCTACACAGAGGATCTGCCAGCCGAACTGGGTCCTCACTGATCACTCCTAGATTTCATCTACCATGAGACAATTACAATTACAGCCTTGCCTTTGATGTCTTTTCCAAATAACTGGGTCAAGTCAGATGAGAGTGTCTGTGAGTCAGATACTAATTTACCTCAAAGTTTGTGAAAATAAAACAGTGCTGTGTAAAAACTCTAAACTAACAAGCGACCAATAACTCAGGCTGAAATAGATTCCAACAACAGTGCCCGAAGTTTAGGTGAAATGTATTTTCAGTGCTTTATATCTGCATTTGCTCCAGCGGCCAAAGAGAGCAAAACAGGCAGAACTCTTTGGAAAAACATATTGGAACCCATCGGCTCATCGGATGACAATTTGTGCTTTGTTAGCTTGTGAACAGGCTACTTTCTTACCTGTCGTCTCTCAAATTTAAGTCCAGTTTTGCATTTAAAGTTGCTACAGAGATTGTAAAAATTAAAATCAGTACACGGAAAAGTTAGTCTTATCGTTGTCAGACCATCTCAGATGTGTTCTTATATTGACCAGTGATAAAATAATTGGATAATATTGGAATTAAAATATTGTGACGGTAAGATGTCTAATTGTTTGTTTGGTTCCTTCATGAATCGATTGATTGCTTCCAAGCACATCTCGTCGTCTTCATCGATCTTTCTCCAGTTACAAACTTGGCCTCTTTACAGCTGATGCAATCTCTGGTTTTCGACGGATTCTTCTTACATCTCAAGTAAGCACTTACCAGAAAACGTTTAACACCTTTAATTTAGCACTTTAAAAAAATGATAATTTGCTTTTTTTCTGAGCCTTCGATGAAATGGTTTATGCCACCCTCATGTCTGACTCTTGCTAAGCTTGACATAAAGACTAGATTAAAAAAAAACATACATTTTCATTCTGGCCAAGAACAAGTCATGGGTTTATAATAAGAAAATGCCATGTGTGATGAACAGCAAAAGATTATTGTTATTGCTGAAGGCATTTGGGGCTTAAGGCCCCGTTAGACCACTGTCTATGTTTTGTACAGAGCTGCCTCCTCTTTCCCCCTGTTTCCAGTCTTTATGCAAAGCTAACCTAACCATCTGCTGGCTGTAGTTTCATAACAGACATACAGTAGGGCACATCAATCCTCTCTTCTAACTCTCTTGAAGAGCGCAGATGTTGAGATCCTTTGAGATCACTGGTGTTCACCATATAGACAGCACCCCTCTCCAGAAGAAAACTGGTGTAGTGTATGAACTCACGTGCAGAAGGAGGGAACATCACAAGGACACTGGACATGAGTGATGGTGAGAGCCTTCACCCACAGGTTGCAGTCACTGGATGTCTGATTCAGATGTCATCACGTGTCCTAGGATGAAAACTCTTCATATTTGCCTTGAGTTGCGATTCTGCTATCACACATACAAATCTGGTGTAATTAATATTTGATGTCCAAATTGAGCAGTTTAATTACCAGACAGTTAAATGTACCCTCAAGAGGGACAGTACATCCTTAATTTAAATGATTCCTTGAATGAAATTCCATATATATATATATATATATATATAACTAAACATTTGTTGCCTTTAGTTGAACTTACAGTCAGTGAAGATAAACATTTATGTAAAAATATAAAATGTTCTATATAGCACAGCAAATAAGCAGGTTTATTGTCCCATTTACAAAGTTCTCGTTCTTCACTTTGTTAATGCTTTTTCACCTTAATTACAGTGATGGATGTTTATGTGCATGTGAACAAACTTATTAGAAAAATCCACACCCCATCAGCTCCAGTAAATAGATACAAATGGATGCAGAGACGGCTCATTTTTTTCCTGTTTATCATTTAACATCTCATTCAGCTCACTCAAACATGAACATGGAAAAAAGAAAATCGGTCTTTGCCGACTATGGACTTCATCATTATGGATTATGTTGACTCTATTTTCCTATTGTCCTCAAATGTTAAGAAGTACTTTTAACTGTGTACATCATCATCAAATCCAAAACATTAAACTATGTCTGTGGGATTTTGGTTTTAACAACATCTTCAATTTGTGTAATACAATTTGATATAGTTTCATTCATTTAATTTAATTAGGTTCAATTTCACAGTTTTTGTATCTGTGCCATGAAAACACTTTTAATCTTGTAACCAACCACAATGATTTAAGTGAGATTTGTACATGAAAATCAGAGGGAGGTTCACAAAGTATGAGCAGTGATGAAGTGGGTGTTGGATAAACTGAGAGTGAAAGCTGGTGAGTATGATGAGCAGCACACACCAGATGCCAGAACGGCTATCAGTTTGAATAGAATAACACCCTATCCTCATCCATGCATTTAACCACTCCTTCTGAGCTCATTTGTCATTTAACAAAATGTTTAAAAAAATGTGAACACTTACTTGTGGATCAATTTCTATCCCGGTGAAGGGAATTTAAAGAAGGGGTAATATAATTTATGTTCCACAGGCCCATTAATAATAATAATAGCCAGAATATCCACAGATTCCATCTGACACTTTCATTAATATCCTCAGTGCTTTCAAATGATTTATTGAACTGTAATATATCAAACCATAGTCTGCATGTCGACTTTGGATTTCATTTTTTCTGTCCTGTTGGTCAGGACCTTCTGTAGGTTGTAATGAAAAATTGGCTTTTTAATCCAATTGAAGCCAACATTTCACTAATATTTAGTTTGTAAATTGTATATTCATCCTTTATGTGCACAGAAAAAGTGTCTGTTTGTAGGAAGCAGCTAAGCCAGCAACTAGAGCAAAGACAGAGGTGGCATCTGGAAAAAAAACGAAAGCCTATATATATATATATATATATATATATATATATATATATATATATATATGCTGAAGACAATCAATTTGCACTTTAAAATACATTTGAAGGAAAGAAAGGCCAGAAGAGGGGATTGAGCATGCCTTTTACTTTTTTTTCAAAACAAGTACATAAAACCTTCAAAGCAGCAATAAACAGACTCAAACTGCAATGGTAGACATAAGAAGATATAGATTTTAATATCTTTATAAACATATTGTACTGTTGTTTTCTGATGATAATTTACTGAACAACTGAAACATGGCAAAGAAAGTAGATGAAGACGCATACAGTAAAACAAGAAAAAGGTAGGTGAGGAATTGTGCATTAACAAATCAAAGGTTCGAAAAATATATCGTGAAAAATACGTAAATCAACAAATCACCAGAAAATCAAAAGTCGAAAAACTCCTCCTGACAGGTGGAGCAGAAAACCCTGTTATCATCGATGTCACTGATATTGTTTTTCTCATAGTAATACAGTAAGTGATTAATATCAGCACTGCAAGAAGTCCTTTTGTCTCCATTGTTACAGGTATAGTTCACATCATTGATACAAACACCATCTTATCAGTAGATTTATGGGAGGCACAAAAGCTCCAGAAGTACAGCAAGATGTCCCGTAATCGTCCATATGTCGATCTGCATTGTACTGCACCCCCTTGTTACTTCAGAAGCGATTGTCTTGGTCTTAGATCCCGTCACTCATGGACAATCACATCACACACAGTTAATTAAGAGGCATTATTCACTCTGCATGATCCCATCTTTGCCATGCTCCTTTTTAAAATGTTTTTACATTGAAGGTACACAATTTTTTTCTCAAGTCTTGTTCTTGTATTCCTTTAAAGTTAAGTGATTAAAAAAATATGTGTTCCTCACATTCTCAATGAGGGAGGTTCGCCCTCATTCATCAGTTCAGCACAAAATCACCGGGAAACTGAGAAAGCCCCCCTTTGACCCTTGGCCTCTAAGACTCCTTGTGACGCAACAAGGATCCATCTCTAGGTCCATTTGGTGTCTTAGAAAAATCAAATGAACAACATCTGACACAAGATATAGACAGACCTCTTCAATATTCACAGCTTGGAATCCCAGAGACACATGTTGTTTCCCAAGCAAATGAAAGTAGCGTATGGCAGTCCTTGCCATATTGAAACAATTAGCGGCTTAATATTCAGTTGCCCGGAAGGAGAGAAGTGGCGTAAATGAAGATTGAAGCAGAGTTGTGTGTATGAATCTAATACGAATGAGAAAAAAGTTTGAATTGGCAGAAAGTTTGGTTCAGTACCTGGAAAAAGTCAGCGTTATATAGAGTAGTTAATACACTGTGAGCTTATGGTTGCTCTGTTTATAGCTTTAAAATCTGTGGCTATATGTTTCCATTTAGTTTGAATGGCACATTCCTATGTCTTAGACTGACCCACATTTTATTGCCATGCTAAACCTGTACTTATTTGTTTACGAGAAACACTTACACCCAATTGTTCGGACAAAATACATTTGGCAGAAAGGATGAGAGCAAGGTAGGACTGACGACAGAGAGTTTACAGGGTCATTGATTTTTCCATTTGTACCTTCTTGATAACGAACAAACTGCGAACTGGAGCTAAAAGCTGGATGGAGCACTCGAAGACCAAGCTCATCTGTCTCCGAGCTAAATAGCTAACAGGTTTCAGGTTTTAAGCTTCCTCATCTCTTCCTATTTTGCACCAGATTTTGGTTATCTAAACTCCATTCGAGTGAATTGTTGACATAAGAAAATACATAAGATGCCAAGACATATGAAGATTAAATCATACTGGCATTAGTGGCAGTGCAAGCATTAACCTTGTATCATTCTATGTCCCTCAGTCGCTTCGATTGTTGTGCTGCAAGTCTTTCTGTTGTAGATGTTTGATGCTTTAATGCCTGTTTCAGTCTGAACACTAGAGCTCCCTACACTACATGTACACATATAATCACACTCACACACACATACATAGAAGACACACAGGCCTTGTAGTGCAGGAGCAAGAGAGGGTCTGAGGGCTGTGCTTTTTTGTGATTAGCATCTGCAAAACACTCTGAAGGTCAACGGAAAATGAAGTCAATATTTGTCGTTATTAAGGCCACAAGGAGGGCACAGGCATGTAGTAATGACTGGGATAAGGTCGCTCTATTGTTGGCTTGCTGAACCCCACTAGGGGGGCGAACAGTGGTCCGGGGTGTGCACTTGTGCTTCCTCCGCGTGACAGTGCCGTCTGGGGACGTGTGGTCATGTTTGCCCCCTTCAGTTAAATCCGGGGAGGCATCCTCCTTGTCGGCCATGACCTCCTTTGAGTGGTGAACCTCATTGTCACCCTTCCCCTTGCTCACCCTGCTGCGAGGCTTTGTGCAGTTTCGAGAGCGCCTCGAGGTGTGCACTAAGTGGGTCTGCACTCCTGAGCCCACCACTACACTGTGATTCATGGACGGATTCACCGTGCCAGATACATTGTTAGTCTGGGCTCTGGACTCAGAATTAGGTACAGTCGCTGGACAGTTGGGGAAGTCTTCCTTGCGCAGCTCCTTGAGGTCTTTACCCTCCAAATCAGCTGGTACCTGGCAAACCACTGAAGACGTGGAACCTCCGAAACGCTTCAACCATTCCCACAGCGACAGAGCCTTGCAGTCACATGACCAGGGGTTGTCGTTGAGGCGCAGGTATTCCAATGCGGGAAGTACGTCCAGGCACTGTCCGGACAGCTGTATCAAGGTGTTGTTGAACAGGTAGAGGGTGGTGAGACGTTTCAGGTCGTGGAAGGCCAGTCGGTCAACCCATTCGATCTGATTTTGGTGCAGGAGCAGTCGGTCCAGGGCTCGAAGGCCTCGGAAGGTGTTCTGGTTGAGACTCCATAGACGGTTTCCATGCAGGAACAGGTGGCTCAGGTTGTGGAGGTCTGTAAATGTGTCATCCTGCAGGTACTTCAGATGGTTCTCCTGAGAAGGTGCAGAGGGGACAGTATCACACGATTATATATTATGCAATGTTTTCATTATTACACAAACTGACTGTAGCATTTGCCTTGAACACATTTTGTGAATCAGCGTTCTATGCAAAGTATGTGTTCATCTGTTGAGATTCAAAATTCTCAGTGAATATCACAACCAGCTGTACCTTGTACTTTATATATTTGAAAAAGGGAGAATGATGAAGCAGTGCTGAATTCATAATCCAAACCATCTGAGAAGTAATGTGTGAAATAATTTGGGATTTAGCAGCACGGATGGAAACATTGTTGATAAAGTTAAGGCTGTGTCCTGATGTGGTAAAATGCACCTGCCAGCTTGTCACTTAAGTGAGGCAGCGGAGGCACTGTGAATAAACAACACATTAATTGTACAACATCATTTAGAATTGGGCTACGTGGGTTGTGTTCAAATTAATTCACATAGTATAGGTGTTGGTTCGAATTTGTTCTTGTTGAAATTGACAGCCCTAATAGAGTATTGGTGGTAAAACACTCTTAAAAACAACAGTTGAATGTACCTGTAAGTAGAGATACTGCAGGTTTCTGAGGCCTTGGAAGATGTTACTAGGAAGTGAACTGAGCCCACATCGGTACAAGTGAAGCGCATTGAGGCGACTCAGCCCGTGGAAGGTGTCTTCAGCCAAGGAGCGCAGGTGGCGGTTGTCTCCCAGATCCACCTCCTCTAACCGCGTGAAGCCGTGGAACGTGGACGGCTCGATGTATGTGATGTTGTTGGAGTAGATCCAGAGAGTGACTGTATTGGAGCTGAAGTGACCCCGAAGCAATCGATGGATCTTGTTGTTCTGTAGGAAGATGCGCTCACTGTCAGGGGGGATGCCTTCAGGGACTGACAGGAAGTTATGGGCCTGGCAGGAGACGGTGCTGGGTGCAGTGTAGCAGATACAGTGACGGGGGCAGGACCATGAAAGCTCAAGCCCACAGAGAACCAGCAGGAACTCCAGTCCACAGCCTGCAGAGAATACACACACACACACACACACACACACACACACACACACACACACACACACACACACACACACACACACACACACACACACACACACACACACACACACACACACACACACACAGGTTGTGAGAAAGAAAGAGGGAGATAGAGAAAGAATAGAGATTACAGACATAAATCACAAACACACAAGCACACAGAGACAGACAGGAAATACAAATAAAAAAGGAATTAAGTATGGAGTTATAGCCATTTAACTTGAATTTTGAAGCACAGCCTTGATAGTGAGGCTGCACTCGCCCCTAGAGCTAACATCATCCTGCTAACATACTATAATAATGACAATGCTAACATGGTGATATTTAAAATAATTAAAGTTTACCAAGGTAACTGTAAGGGAAACTTCTGCAGCAATGGAGAGTCAGGACTCAGAGAGACACGAGGAGAGTTGGAGCTTTGATGTCAAACAATGATGTTTATTACAAGTCAACGGCCGGAGAATTCATATCACAAGTCACAGTAGCAAAAGGTTCTGACTGGACTGGTGGGTTGTCATGTCAATTCTGATACGCCTCGCATGTTGGTAGACCTTTTAACTAGTTTACAGAGAGTCAAATCCACATATTGGGGATGGGCGTAAACATCTGCAAACACAGGACATGTCTCTCACATCTGTGGAGCTTAGAAAGCCAGCGTTCTCACAGTCGTAAAACCCCCCCTGTGCCCACCAGGTCAGGCCATAAAACCTAGTATCAACATACGACTGCATTAACACATTCCTTACGGGAGATTAGAAGCAGGGATGGTCTTAAATGTCAACACACAGAATAAGGTTAGATATCTTAGGAGTAAGGAAGAATTATTCTTTGACACTTAGGAGTAAGACAGAAATATTCCCTTACAGTAACCATTTTGGTTCCGTTTTGATACAGTTATACAGCTGAGAAAATGTCGAATCAAACAAAAAAACTGTAAAACCTGCTCGTAGCACAAATTCCTTTATGTGTAGCAAATTCCATGCAACACTTTATGTCGACCTTGGCCGCTCTGAACTACATTTGCCAACTTCATGACCATGAATATCTAAATTGCATGACAATAGGTCTTGGACTGACAGACGGACATGCCATCCAACGCTGTTGCTGGAAGTGCACATTATAGTGGCCTTATTACTATTACTAGTGTATTGAAATCATAAGTCACAGGTCGCAAAACACAAAATAAAAAAAAGGTAATGAAGTCTCATTTAGAGATTTCATTTTGCCTTCTGTTTTTTACAAAGCACTGACATTTTCCCTCTGCTGCACATTATGTACCCTTTTTGTCACAGTTCACTGCCTGAATCAACTAAGTGTTTTTAGGCCCACAATTCGGAGTCTACTAAAGAGAACAACCAATAACACCTGCTTCAGTAAGTCACAAGATGTCTCAGTAAAGTTGATTGGGTCCCTGATTCAATGCTCTTGTCTGATTTTACATCTTGGCAGATATTTAAGCAATTACCCTTTCCAATATAATGCCACTTTGGGGAGTTGTGCAATTAGGAGTCCAATTCCTTCGCTGAGGGTCCACCCTCTGCAGCAAGCCTTGATCAGTCGTTTTGTGTTGTTAAATGGGGTGTGAATGCATATTTAAAGTTGTAGTAAGCTGCTCTGAGGCGATTTCAGATCAGTGACATGATTCCCCAGATCTTTGAGACAGGAGATATGACTCATCCACAATCTCATCCCGAATGAGCACAACTCAGATCCCATCATGGCAACCCCTGGCTGTCTTCTGCTCAATTTATTATTCACAGCATAGCAGAGGCCTGATTCACTGAATCTAATCGATATGCCTCTGTTGCCTTTTAACTCACCCTGTAATCCTGGGTCTTTTATGCTGGAAATTCAAGAGCTGCAAAATAACTCTACACCAAGACACAGGCGTATTTATCTAACGTATTTTCTTGCCAAACTGTGGCTAAGCTGTGACATTCAGCGTCTGACTCCACTGACCTTTAACAGTAATTCTCTGTGTCTAGTTGCAGAGCTGGAGCATTGAGCTGTGTGTCACCTGAACAGGAGTGTGCTCTCTCAGGCACGGATCTAATCCTATTTGTTAAGCCCTGCCACTGGGCAACAATGGAAATGCATGCATCCTCCTGAACCAGAAATCTGCCCTCAAAATGAGGTGATTCTTCATGGTTGAACACTGTAAAAAGGTTGAATTAGAGGATGTGTGTTTGCATGTAGATATTTTGTGTAAGAGCCCATGACACTGCACCACAAAATGCATTCGCTTACATTTTAATGTCATGACCTGCATCAAGACATGGATTTTTTAGTGTACCAATTTCTCTCTCTGCGTCTTTTTGTTTCTGAATGTTTCTTTCAACACCCCATTTCCATGAAGATTGATCAAGCATATTAGCATACTGGCTGAACAAATAGAGAGCCGCAGTGACGCGTCCTTAAACCCGGAAGTAAACTTCTTCCGGTTCCTTCGTCAAAAACCAATGCAAATTCTCCATAGGATTTTGGAAAATAGCTCGAAATAAGGTCTGTGGTTGACACACATTTAAGAGAGGGATCACGTTTTGTTCAGCCGGATAATCTCCATATGTCAATCGTACTTTTATCATTTTTTAATCATAAATCTAGTCGCCAGAAGCAAAATGCTAACGTTATGCTATAAACGAACTACAAGCCAGTACAGCAGCAGGGTCGCACGACTTCAACGTCACGCCAACTTAAGATCCTTTCAGCTGACTTGCACTGAAACTGCACTTTGAACACTTTAAATATATTATTAACATTTTAAACTGTATACCCCGGTTATCTAGGCCCTTTTTGTTTTGTTTTATGTATACATGTCACACTGTGGGAAACGATATTTCTATATTTCTGGATGTATCACACATGTGGAATTTTTGACAATAAAGCTGACTTTAACTCAATTACCAGTCTGATATCGTTTTACAAAGATGACAAGAAGAGTGTAGAGAGAGGAGAGAACCACTACAAGTCAGGACACGTAAAACAGTGCAGCCTAGATGAAGGTGTTGTCAGGGCTAGCATGAGGGACAAGGTTTATAGTGTCTGTGGGTAGTGATAGCAAGAATACCGTTAACCTAGAGTTAATTTATTCACATTAATTCCCATCAACAAATTCATTTTATGTGTCACATTAAATCTTTATTACAAATATTACACACCAGAAAACACAGAAATATCCATGAAATAAATATACAGTAGGCTATAAACAATTAAAGGGATGATTGGGACGGCATTACAAATATAAATATATTTAAAATAATAAAACAATCCCCCCACCACAGGTATCTGCAGGAGAAGAGGGAATTCTCTCCACAAAATGTGAATGCCTGGCATTTGTTCAGGAAAGGAAGGTTGACTGCCAGCAACTTTGGAGCTGTCCTGAGGTCAAAGCGTGTGACTGCTTCCCTTATTGCCAGGGTGCTAGGGCCCCTTGATGGTGTTTTGTCTGCACAGTGGGGGACTAGGAATGAATGTGAGGGCGTCAGGGCATTCACCACTGCAACCCAGATGCAGGTCCATGAGTTAGGATTTTTGGGGGCATCTCCAGATGGTCTGGTAGGGTCTTCCGCTGTGCTGGAGGTAAAGTGTCCCGACGGAGCCAGGGAAATGACAATTAGTGAAGCATTGCAAATCAAGGGCTTCTGTGTCAGTAGGGAAGGAGAAACATTCAGCCTGCGTGAGGAACATCCTTACTGGCACCAAGTGCAAGGTCAGCTTCACCTCACTGCAAGAAAGAAGAAGAAATAAAAAATTGTGAATTTTTTTAAATTTACATTTACTCGCCTTTGCAATGTTGTGGTTGTTAGAGTGTTAGGTTTCCTGTCAGCTCGTCTGTTGGGAAGATATAAAATATTAGTTTCATGGAAGTCACACCGTCACATATAAGAGCATTAAGACATACAGTACATAGGCTAAAACAAAACATCTAAAGATATAACCTTGCACTTTGATAAGTCTCGTGAACATTTTCACTATTTTGACATTTTTCTAGATCAAAATTGAACTAAAGAGATTTCCCTGACTACAATCTTTAGTTACATGGTGAAACGTTATGCTGCTTGTACTAATAAGACTTATCATATAAGCCACACAGGTTTTAATAGGATGTATTCATTATCTTTACTTACGTTGCGGTCTTTTCAGCAGCGCCATCTCTAAAACGGCGATACAGTCCCTACCCATCATTTACATTTCACCGTGACATGGACAAAAATGTAACGTCAGCTTACCTCATGGCACGAATCCAGACTCTCCTTTGGAAAACATTGTATGCCGGGAAAAGATAGAATAAGCACGTTTCATGCGAAGACCTGTGGCTGCAACCCGGAGCAAAGCAACAAACCATTGCATAGCTAACTAGTAGCGCTAGCTTTAGCTAACGTTAGCTAACGAAACGAACTGCCGAGTAAAATTGGAAAACACTTGTAATTAATTATTCTATAATTTGTAAAACTACGGTGTTAAAAACGACAATTTCAAAAATACAGATTCTAATGGTCAGACAGGGCCGGCCCTCGGCATAGGCAGTATAGGCGAATGCTAAGGGCGCATCAACCCATAGGGGGCGCCGAAAATTGGGGGAAAAAAAGTTAGAAATTTAAAAAAAGTTTTTTTTTTAATTTCATAACACAATTTGCCGATTTTGGATCAACAAAGTACATCTTATTATCTTATACTAACAGAACTATGCATATATTGCATACAGCGGCCATAAACTATGGCACAACCCCCCAAAAAAAATCAAATTGAACTGCCCCACCCCAGAGGTTTATGTGAAATTGTTCTTTTTTTGAAATAATGGTTTTAGTGTGCAATTATAGGTTTTAATTTTTTATTTGTGATAATTTAAAATAAATCAAACTCCCAAAAAACATATACAGCTTCTGTGTGCTTTTATTAACATTGGAATTTACTGTGTAAGGGTCCGCGGGGGGGGGGGAGAGCTTTAGAGAGCTCTCTCCTGAAAGACTGAGCGGCTCTGATAACCTCAGCTCAGTGAGGTAAAGGCACACCTTTATATGATCATTATAGCTATAAAAAATAAGAGAATAGATGAAAAACAGGTATAAAATACTATATGACAGTAAAAAAAAGTTGTTATTAATAAACAAGAATACAGTTTGAAAGGGGAGTGATTTGTAAAATATCCATAAAGAAAAATAAAATCTGCTTGCAGTTCTGTTTCATATGGGTGTTGAGAGATTTATCCATAGATCTCCTAATGTTGCTCTCAAAGTGCACCAGATTGATGCTTTTAACTTCAATATTAAAAAAAAAGTCTTCCCGGGGGTGCATGCCCCCGGACCCCCCTAGACGAGGTGAGGTCCCCCCCTCACTTAAATCATGTTCAAATGCATAGGATACTAAATAGAGTTGCACACATCTTGTGTCCATATCTTTCTGTTTTCCCATGCCACAACCATGGATGTGCGAGTCATAGTGAGTGTCTGCATTTTGGGGGGGGGGCGCCAGCTAAAATCTTGCCTAGGGCAGCAAATTGGTCAGGGCCGGCCCTGTGGTCAGATATAGATATACAGATACAAAAGATAGGCAGGTACTTGCGTTCAAGCAGAACAGGGGAAAACAAATTTAGCGGGAGTGTTTACGTGTTCGGTGTAATGACGTACAACGGCCTCGACAATTTCTGTAGTCTTATTCAGCCACTCGGTAACAACCATCGTTTTTCAGACACGTTAACTCTTCAAAAATCACCAGTGGGGTCACTGCTGATGTATTTGATGTCGTAGAACAAAACGTGATTTATCTCTTAAATTTGTGTCAACCACAGACCTTATTTCGAGCTATTTTCCAAAACCCTATGGAAAAAATGCATTGCTTTTTGACGAAGGAACCGGAAGTGCTAAAAATGCTAACTTACTTCCGGATTTTATGACGCGTCACTGCGGTTCTCTATAGGTGAAAACGTTTTGCATTACTCATGGAAAATATAGGTTTGTTTTATTTATCTGACAAATAAGCAAAACAAGAAACAGTAAATCTTCCAGCATCCATTAAGCAGCAACGAGATGCAGGTGCACATTTTATTAGAATATTGACCCTTACAGAAGACGCTTTTCCATAAAGAACACACACAATGCAACACATTGAATCCATGCTTTTACATTTGTTCTCAGATGAAACAATTCTTGTTGCAGTAACCTGCTGTGGTAGGAATTCATCCAAGAGATTCCATTATTCATTTAGCAGATCTTCTTCTCTCTCAGTAATTATATTTGTTGAAGCCTTGAACTATTTCCATGAACACACTTCTTCATGCATGTCAATAGTATTAGGTATATCTCCAGCAGGAATATAATCTGAGAGAAAGACATTGATAAGTGTGATACACAGGAGAGCGAGGGAATGAGAATGGAGATGTTGCCGAGATAGTGAGACAAATTTGAATCAGTGATCTGCTAATCATGTTGGACACGAGGATGCACCTCCTCCCCTCTCACTCTCCTCAACTTGTCAGAACCAAGTAATAGATTCTTTACCCTGCTTAATCAGTTCCTCCAAAACGGCTCTTTTTACGGCTCTGACCAAAAAAACATAAAAATAATTGGTAGATAAGGGATCTTATATCTTTCTTCATTTCTTCCCTATGAATACAATCTCTTAACGTCATCCCTGATGAGGCTTTAGAAGGGGTGAATGTATGATATGAATGTTGAAGTAACACTCTCTTATGCATGCAAATTGAGTGATGAGGGAGAAGCATACACTCTTTTTCTTGTTTTCAGCCACACTGAGGACATACATGCTCTCGTTTGAAGTTGGCATAACATGCACCACCACTAGAGACTTTAACACCAGCCAGCTTACTGATCTCAGCACAGCATGTATTTACATCTCCAAGTGCTACTTTAAATACAGATGTAGACATAAATTACACATACATGCATTAGTGCTTGTATACGTATAAGCTCTCCATGGATTCACTAAGTCATGCATTCTCATACTGTACATTCTCAAGCATTAAACCATGCATCGGGTTTGGGTTAATGTCAGTGTGACAAGCATAAAAGGCTGGATGATGCTTGTTTACAGAGCTTTGAATAGGGGAACTGGTTTTCCGCTCAGAGGAAAAACATATTGTGTGGGAATAATGTCCTTAAATGAACATGTAAGAAATTAATGTGTGTCCTGACTGCATTGTGAGCTCACACAATGTACCATTCAGCTCAGATTGTATTTTATAAATAGCTTTGGACACAATGAAACATATATATGCCAATAGAGCCCATTGGAATTTGGCAGAATAAAAGAGAGGCTCTAAAAGACAGATAATGTGTTTTTGGAAAGAAAAAAGGCGCAGCTATTTCAGGTCGGAGTCTTGGCTGTGGATTAACACTCTCGTCACAAGTCCTTCACTTCCAAGTCTCTCTCCATGCTGCTTCCTGTCACCCCTTTCTCTTCCTGGTTACTGATGACTAATGCTATTGATATCTCTTCATACGCTTGTATGGCCCCGCAACCTCATCATCACCTCCTTCTATTTTTTCTTTTTGAGGTGGAGATAAATAAATGAAACACAATGCCCCAGGTCTCCTGACAGACCAAGAAGTGACTGTGTGGAATATCAGTGGAGCATAGTTCACACTGGATATGCCCTCATGAATAACACATCTCTGCTAATGGGAGGGAAATGGTACGTCTGTAGAGCCGCGTGACTCTGCCCATAATTAGACTGGACAAACCCAATTTCCTGTGTCTCTCCAAAGCCCCTGATAAGCACCCTGGTGTTTTCGCTTCTGCCAGTGGCTGATTCTAAATAAAGTCTCATCTCACTCCACACTCGGTGTTTACTGTCATGTTCATGCATATATATCATTAATGGTGAAGAAATATATTAGACGTTTGATTGAACGGGCTCATTCTCCTGAGGAGCTTGGCTTAAAACCCGGCTGATGAAATGTATTGCTCATCACTCTTTGGAGCTACAAGTAGGTCGCTTAAAGTAATTCGTTGAATATTCTGTAATATCCTATACTTTATCTCATATACAACAATTTAAAACAATTGTATATGAATCTGTTGAAATGGTTCCAAACTTTGACATTTTCCTTTCTAACATCAAGTCATGCAATGTGTCAGACTTTAATGTATTTGGATAATGTGGTTAAAAAAGAAATAAATTAACAGGTTTATTACACTCCAATGTTTCCAATATCTTTGCAAAACATTATCTGTTCATGTATTTTATATCCATATGGACTCACTCAAACTCAAAATATATGACATTTTAAAATCTTAAACATCTTTAATAAATCATGTCAAATTATCCCAATACCAACCAATACCAATAAGAACTCTACAAAATGAGGATACATCTATAGATAACTGGTTTAACACAAAATCATTTTCTATTAGATTATATAAGCCTTGGTTTCACAGCAAGCATAATGATCTGACACTTCCAGTATGAGCCAATAATTGCATATTTACTTTAATTAAAGGTCCCATGTCATACTCTAACACAGAAAATACCTGGATATACTGCCCCAGAAGTACGCCTCCTTGAACATTTCTCTTTTTCCATTTCTCTTTTTCCATTGTTTACTTCTGATAGTGAAGTTACGTCCGCGTAGCCTTTACGTTTGGACCAATCCGCGGACTTCCTCACACACACACACACTCGGCGGGACGTTGCGAGGCTCGCTGCTGTGAGGAGCGGGACAGTGTGAGCTGGCTCACTGGTGTGGGGTCGGTGAGACAGCGAGACACAGCGGAACTCAGCCTGAGCACGCACACAAACTCCCAGCCAGGCTGCGGGTGTGTGTGTGTTTCGGGCTGTGTCTCACTGTCTCGCAGACGGCCACTGGGCTCACAGGGAGGGGGGGGGGGGGCGGCAGGAGCTCCAACAAGCCGTTTAGGACAGAGAGTGAATACACATACTATACAGAGATACTGTATGAGAAACCAATGTGAGTTTGGAACATTGCACAATATAAATCTATTTTAGTATACCTCAACAATGGAATTATGATCAGTAGAAATGACCATGACATGGGACCTTTAACAGTGTCGGAACAAAAGGGCAAATGCAAATATGTATTTCTTAAAGGATAAAGGGCTATTCAACAAAATACAAGCTGTTTCTCATTACCAGTTTTTAAAGAATGTTTCTGTTGACTTGTTCACACTATAATAATAATCCTGTGTCAGCACAGATTACTGTAACAATATGTTCTGTCTGAACAGCAAACTCACACATCAACACTCCCGCCAACAGCTGTGACTAGAAACACTTCTGCCCGGGAATATTTGTTTGTCTTTTTCACAGCCTAATGCAGGACGTTATAGATGTTGTCTCATTTTCCATTCCCCGGCTCTACTGCAGGCAATTTTGCCTCATAAAGTCGCCTGACTATTCTTCTAGTAAGCGAAAAGGAAATGGGAGAGAACAATGACAAGGCTGAGATCTCTGAGAAACAAATGGAAATATTCAGAAATATAGCACGACGTTGTGATGGTGCAGAGGCATCAGCAAACCGAGAGATTGCTTACAAAGTGTGTGTGTGTGTGTGTGTGTGTGTGTGTGTGTGTGTGTGTGTGTGTGTGTGTGTGTGTGTGTGTGTGTGTGTGTGTGTGTGTGTGTGTGTGTGTGTGTGTGTGTGTGTGTGTGTGTGTGTGTGTGTGTGTGTGTGTGTGTGTGTGTGTGTGTGTGTGTGCGATCGTGAATGGGTGCGTCTGTTAGTTTTCGACTATTGGAGACGGATCACAACATGCCTCTTGCTCTTATTATCTCATGCTCGCACACTACAAATACATTAGGTCAGACTGTGATAGCAGTGTAATTAGTGTATACAATGAATATACTTAATACTAAGGGAATCTTTTTAGTTGAAATCATCATCAAATTGGCCAAAACATGTGTGTCTAGTTCTTGTCTATTTGTCTTTATCTTTTTATAATATATTTGATGACAGGGATCAATCAGTTAAAACCTAATTTTACCACATCCTGCAAATAAATAAATGTATATTTATATTTTGTGCAGGCTGAATATTGTTAAAATGTTCAGACGTCCAAAATCAAAAAGCAGGGTTGGATTTCTTTTTTGATCGTGGTGTGATTCCTTTGATATGTGTAATGTGCGTTGGCACAGTGTGTGCTGTGAAACAAGTGTCAACACTATTCAATGATGTCACCACTCCCAGCATATTAATTATGATTTGATAATTCGGGTTGGCTTTTATTACAAGGACTGAACTGCTTTATGTTTCTGAGTGCATCCCTGCCAAGGCAGAAGGACGGTTTAAGTAAAGAGAGCAGGTAAGAACTGGAGCTCAGTCTCATAACAGGTTGGCATGAAGAATGCCAAGTTGTGCGAGGGTTAAATGGAACAGCATGCCCCTCACATTTTTATAAAGAGAGACACAAAACATTTTGTGAAGCAGGGTTTTGTACATGATCTGTTTAGCTTTGATTGGGGAAAAATCGATCTGTGTGCTGATGTAGAAACTGCATGGTCTTATTTTTACCTTGGTTGGTTTTATGGAAATGATTGATAGACATGCACCCCTGCGTACATTTAGAGTGAAAGGACGAGACAATCCTTGGTTCTCTGCTGAATTGTCTAGTCTCCTACATGAGAGAAACAAGGCCTGGGCAAAGGCTAGGCAATCAGGCTCAGAGGTAGAATGGCTTCGTTTAAGGCAGCTAAGAAATAGCTTCACATCTCAAATCAAAAGTGCTAAGTCTAAGTATTATCTGTCAGTTACCACAAAAAACCTAAATAATCCTAAAAAAATTGGGACAACCATTAAATCGATATCCACCGGTGAAATCCGTAATAAGCTCCTTGCCTTACCACAGCATCTGGCACTATATCGGACAGGGCTATGTTAAATTGTTTTAATGAGCATTTTGTGTCTTGTGGCTCTCTGTTTGATTCTGTTTCTAATTGTGCTTCTGTGAACACCACAGTCTGTGACTCTGAACAATGTGGTTTGGAAAACCCCTTCAGTTTTTCTCCTTTTACTATTGACGTTGTTCATGAAGCCTTAACCAAGTTAGATCCTAAGAAACCGGCTGGTCCAGACAACGTAGAACCTTTCTTTTTAAAGATAGCTGCAGATTTTATTGCTCCACCTCTTACTTATCTTTTTAACCTCTCCCTCAGCACAAACACAATTCCAAAAGTATGGAAGTCAGCTTATTTCCTGCCTTTACTAAAAGGAGGGGAGGCCACTTTATTAAATAATTATATCTCTAAATTGTCAGTTCTGGCTAAGGTTTTTGAAAGCCTGGTGAGTGAACAGGTAAAGGAGTTTTTATGGAAAAATGACATCCTATGTAAACATCAGTCAGGTTTCAGAAAGCAACATAGCACCATCACTGCGACAATGAAAGTGGTGAATGATATTGCGGGTATCTTAGACAATAAGCAGTTGTGCAGCTCTGTTTATTGATCTTTCCAAAGCGTTCGATACCGTCGATCATCATATCTTGAACCAGAGGCTGGCCAATATTGGCATATCCAACCATGCAGTTGGGTGGTTTTTGAACTACCTCTCAGAAAGGTCCCAATGTGTTCAGTTTGATGGGCTGTCTTCTGAGTGGTTAAACATTACAAATGGCGTACCACAAGGTTCTGTTTTAGGTCCACTATTATTCTCCATCCATATCAACAGTTTAGGTGAAAATGTCTATTGAGCAACCTTACATTTTTATGCGGACGATACCGGGATGTATTGTGTAGGTCCCTCCATTAAGGAGGCTGTTGTTAAATTGCAGGCTGTTTTTAATATTATTCAGACTCAGCTCTCTGAACTAAAGCATCTTTTAAATATTGATAAAACTAAGGTAATGCTATTTTCAAAAGCCAAAAAGATACCGGAGACCACTTTGGATATTGTTACTGCGCAATGAAAAATACTTGAAGTCGTTGCCTGTTATAAATACCTTGGTATCTAGCTTGATGATTGTCTCTCTTTTAAACTTCAGGTCAATAATCCGCTTAAAAAGCTGAGGGTGAAGCTAGGTTTCTTTTTCATTAACAAGTCCTGCTTCTCACTTGAGGCCAGGAAAAGGCTCTGTGACCTTTTTACCTGTGCTGGACTATGGTGATATGATCTATATGAATGCACCTTCCCATTACCTGATCAAGTTAGATGCCGCCTATACATTGCTCTGAGATTTGTTACTAACTGTAAAGCACTTACTCCTCACTGTACCCTGTATGCCAAGGCAGGTTTGCCTTCACTTACTGTACGGAGGCTCAGTCATTGGTACATGTTCATATATAAAGCCATGTTGGGTAAACTCCCATCTTATATCTGCTCTCTGATCACACAGAGAGTTGCAGCTAGCTATTGCCTGAGATCACATGATGTGGTCTTGTTACATGTGCCAAGTGCAAGGACTGACTTTTAGGAAAGCTTTTATGTGCGCAGCTCCTCTTGCTTGGAACAGTCTTCGAAAAGATCGAAACTGAGCAATTTGGTCACTGTATGTTTTTAAAGCTTGGATAGGTGAAATGCTCTTTGATACTGTTCGCACTTGTAAATGTCGATAGGAATGTTAATGTAGCCCTGTAAACATGATGTACAGTATGATGTCCTTTATTGTTTTATGTTGTTTTATGTTTCATGTGTAATGTACTTGCTGCAGGTGTCTCTTGAAAAAGAGATCAATGATCTCAATGGGACCTACCTGGTTAAATAAAGGTTTGAAATTAAATGAAATGATTGATATGTTTATGTCTAAGTGCTACTTTATTGCTGTTTGATATTGTGAACAGCAGTGGGTAGTCAATGATCAATCCCTGTTTGTGTCTTTTCAAATTCACAATTTAGATTGGACAAATGAGAAAAAGAGAGTAAGAATATATGGTAAAAAAGTGCAGATAAAAAGGGAAACATTGTAGAAAAGTCCACAGAGCTGACAGTCGCATCTGCAGAGAGATGAGGATCTTATTGTTTGTAGTGCTTCTCAACACTAACATCTAAAAGTGAACAAGCGAACCAGAAGGAAAGTAAAATATAAAAAAGGCAGAGACGATGTGAGTGACAGCAAGTTTTCTCAGGTTCAGAAATTAGAAGGCCTAAAAATAACTTTGAAATAAGCAGCACCATATGGAACATGAGCAGAATGAAAGGGGGAGATTGGTGGAGCGTATGTGCAGGTGAATAAGCTAATTTATTTCAAACTTGGAAATTGAAGATGCTGAGAGAGACAGGCAGAGAGGGGGTGGCTGATGGCTGAGCTGTCCACAGATGTTTAATACCTGCATTTTAATTAACAGACTTAATGGGTGTCTAGTAGGTGCTAATGTCACTTGCTTACACTTGCAGACACATCTGTACCCCCTGGTCTTTTACTCTTCACGCCTTCACAGCATTCTGTTGAGCTCTGATAGATGCCAGACGGTGTGCATGCACACACAAGGAGAAGAGGCACAAACACGGATACAAACAGCACACACACTATCAATGCACTAACACTATCAGCCACCAACTACATTCATTCATCACGACAGCACAAAGCCAAATGATTCAAATATATTGCACTCCCTGTGGCGGTATTGCACTGCACTGGCCAAACTAAACTAATGGTTCCACCAAACCAAATAAATCATCCAAAGTGCATCCATATGCAGTTCAGCAGGTGATAGAGAGCATTTATAATGCAATTCCTGTTGCCGGAGTGGCTCATAATTATCTTTCATGGTTGAAGATGCTTGATATAATAGGGGCTCTTAAAAGGTGGAGAAATATTTACAGTCCGTTTCAAAAGAGTTTTTCGTATCCCTGTCATCACACAAGCTAGACACACTTCTATTTGGCGCTGATATAGTCATTGTAATATTAACGCCAATTAGGCATGTTAAATTGAATTGAATTGGCACTATATTGCATGGTAAATATGTCTCATTATCACAACATGTGGTCAATTTTAGTTGGATCTATTTCTTAATGAAAGGGCATTTATAGGATGTGGGGAGTATGGTAAACTGCAATGTAATTAACTATTTTGGCTCTTGACAGGAGCATGGCGGTTCTTAAGGGGGAAGGGGTGTTACAGTACACTCACAGATGGCCAATGTAAACATGAAGATGATAAAATAGCAGTGTTATTTTAACAGGCTTGAAGAGTTTCAGCTGTCTGTTTTGTGTATTATTGCTCTGCTGTTCATTGGGTGGTTGACTTGATGGCTGTTAATGTGGATTGTGTCGACCCCACAGTAGGGGGAAAGAGGCGGCCCGCTCTTTTTGTTCGAGCAGATGGCCAGGCATTCCATGTTGCGCTTTTAAATAATGACTTTAGAAAAATGATCAGCTTCTGTGAAGACCGTCACCTTGAAAATTGACATGCCTGGTCAGCGGCTTTTATCATTGAATGTCATTGAAATTCTGAATTTAGTGGACATCAAATTGGACTTAATACGTTTTTTTATTATGTAGATGAAATTATCTGAATTTAATTCATTGCTTTCAATTAAGTTTCCTTTTTATTGTTGGACTAAGCCCATTTAAAGCTGAGCGTAAGACTTCCACAAAGGATACTAATCAAACACACAGACAATTCCTCCGGTTTCACACTTGAGACACACTTATTCTCTGTTGAACAGATTTTGGAGCTGAGTTTATAGCTCTCAGCTGCGGGCCGGATGGTTGTCAGTCTGCCGGGGACGTCTCATGGCTGCGTCTTGTTCAATCATGCGCATGTATGTCAATGACAGAGTGCAGCGCGACCAATCATTGTGTGTCTCTGTCAGAGTGAAGCTGAGTTTGGCTGAAACTGTGACAGCGAACAGACAGATGGAAAGAAAAGCGGCAATTGAAAAAAATAGCTTGGACAAATATACGATCTACTGTAATAACTTCAGAACTTAATCGAGAAGTAGGGGAGAGAGAGGGTGTTTTTTTGTGGACTTGGTGGGGAAATGTCTACAGCACGGTTACATGCCCTGTGTCCACGAGCATCTGCCTTAAGAATCTGAGCATTGAATCATTACTAGCTCCAGGGCTGCTGCTCTTTAACTCACCCTGTGCTTTGATGTTTCTCTCGAAAGGGCCAAACAAAATAAGGAAATCTCCCCATGGAATTAGTAAATGAACAGTGTTTAGAACAGCAGAGCGGTAGGCCAAAGCAGTGCTGCAGTCAAAAGTTTAGAAATATGTTTTTCTCCCTTTGGAATTCTCACAGTGACACACAAATATAATAACATGTCATAACTCTCCAATTAGTCCATCAGCATGCTACCTAACAATTTATCTCAATTTGCTCTGCATTTCTATTTTAGAATTTATCATTTCGGAGACCTGTGAGCTCTAACACGAGAATCCATGTCATGGACGGAGAGCAGTTAACTGCATGATTTATCAATGCTTATTCAGCAACGTGAATAATATTAACTTTTTACAGGACAAATATTCACTTTTTTTGAGCTACAGTACTGCAATGCCATTGTGTTGCTTTTGGTTCATCAACAGGAATTAAAGATAATCAATTGTGTTGCTTAGGGTTTTGTTGACTCTGAGACGTGTTTTCCTCAATGTTAACAACCTCCTTTCAAACACCTCGTCCTTTTATTTCACACATTGTTTTCATTTAAAGTCTCAGTCCTCGTTTAACCAAGCTACTTGAAACGGCTGATTAAAATTGCATCATGTTGACATGTGTAGAAAATGACAATCCCTAACCTTGGAGATGCACATTCTGACTTGAGGACATGCTACTAAAAGCTTTTGTGGATTAATGATTTAGAGGCTGCATAGCTCTGCTTTGAAACCATCAGGTCAGTGAAGGCGTTTACCTGCGCTGAAAGGTGGCATTTTCCAATTCAGCGGTCTCTACCTCCTGCTACGCCTTACATGTTTCTGTTAAATCAAACTGTAAGGTACCCTCCTGCTGCAGCAGCTGCCGCCTCGCATACAAACCTCATGCGGCCTAGATTCAGAAGATCAATTATTCATAGCAGGTGAGAGCTTGGTGCTCCCTGAACATAAATGCACATACGCACACATAGAGAGTCTCAACAGTCTCATCTAATGGCTTCAAAGAGGCAAGGCGAAATGTGAAATCAGGCAGAAGAATGTGTGAGGTAACAGCAATGCATTGTGACTCATTAGTTCAGGAGACAGTAGGTGGACTGAGAGACGATGAGGACCCACTGTGTGGAAGTCAGAGCTGAAAGACAACCTCAAGGGAGGACATTACCTACAGTACAACACAGACCTGACATACCAACACAGTGTACATATGAAAGTACATGTGGCCATTTAAATAACTCATGAAGAAAACAATCTGTACATTTCAGCTATGGATGTAAGCAGATTAAATAAAGTAAATACTTGAGCAGCAAAAGTGTACAACTAATGGTTAGTTAAATTAGATGAGATAAACATGACTTTTGTTTAATAACCTAACGAGAAGAATAACATTAAATAATTGATTGATTACTTTTAAAGACACACTTTATTGATCCCTTGGTGAAATAGACAAACTGCACTGCATTATAGATGGAAAACAAAAGCTTCACCTTGACCAGCTGCAACATCAAAGCGGATGTATTCATAGATTAGACATTAGATTAATGCATTAATATATGCAAACCAAATATATATATAGATATTTTTGAAGAATTCATTGTGCTGAATGAATACCTTTGGTACTTTAAGTATATTTTGTTGTACATGTTTATATTCTTTGCTTAAGGGGACATTTAATTACTGTACTCTATATATCTGAGTACTTTCCCCTCAAAATATTCACAGAAACAAAACCATTTCTGCTTATCCACCTTACTGTTCAACCATATGTTCAGTATGCTCAGTACATTCCAAAACAAAAATCAAAGCACAGAGTAATTGCTAAATATGCTAAGTATGCTACAAGTCTTTGGTTGAGGCTTATAGTAGCTAAGGCATTAGTGTGACATGAAAAGGTATTGAGCCATGTTGTGGAGGAACTGTGAGTGATTTGAACGTACAGTACTGAATATGCGGAATGTGTTATACTGCAGTAATGGTTGAAATGTTTCTTTATAGCTTGTGATGTTTTGTTTGCCTCGACTTAGAATTAGTTGTAGATGCTGTGAACATTTAACTACAGATGCTGGCATCCTGAAAGAGATCAAGCAACAAACTTTTCACAGCCAGATTTCCAACCGGAGGGAGTAAAAAAAAAAAGATCTAATATTCAAGAGGCAGTTTTTGAAGAAAGTTTTCCCTTAAGCTGAATCCCACTATCAATGTGCATAGACATACATACATAATGTGACCATTTACATGGGCTTCTCTCACATAATTATAGAGCAACAAATAACACATTTCCAGACAAACTTTGCATTTAAATTAGTAGCTTGAGGACGTCATGTCATATTGACAAAATAAGTATACATGTGAATATTTTCTTAAAAAAGGTTGGGGTGAGTGAAGGAAGAAAACACAACAGAATACAAAAGAGTAGAGGAAAATTATCAGAGGGGAAGAAGGGAAGTGGAAGACCTTGATCTTAAGAGAGTAATCCCTTTTCATTAAGTGTCGTTTTTCAGACCCTGAGAGCTTCACCATTGATCTTCGTGTAATGCCAATTCATTAATGTCCTGGGCCTTGACAGGGCTTATCACCTTGAAAGCCTCCAACACTTTCCCCCAATAAACACCTACTGCATTTACTGTTACTTATTTGTCACTATCAGAGGGGTAAAACTTCTACTGTATGTTCCATTTCTTATCAAACTTAATTAAGTCCTGTTTTGTTCCCCTTTGGAATTCATCTTGGTCCCATTGGTCTCAATTCAGTCTGTCTTCGGAGTCATAGTCTAGTTTCAGCTGAGGATGAACTTATCATTTCACTTTCTCAATTCTTGAAGTTTATTAAAGCTGCCCTTGATTCACTCTTTTGTCTCCATTTAGCAATCTCCATGGTGAAATCCCCTAAATGTAAGGTCTAAACATTGATAGTTCTTGCAAGCTATGTGTACATACATAGTTACGTATATCTTGCTCATTCAAATTAATGTTCCATTTAACTTCATGTCTCTGCAATCAAGTACTCCTCTCCTCCCTCATGCCATGTCCCCCTTGCTGCTCAATTGATTCTGTTGTTGTTTCCCAAAACTACAAAGCAAAAGGCTTCGTGGGATGAAACAGACTCACTGTCTAGGTGTGATTAAAGAAACCCCGGTCTGGCCGTTAGAGATACTATAGCGGCTTATGGGATTTAGTGAGTCACTGAGCAAGCACAACACCAACCCAACGAGTCGCTTCAAAGTATTTCATCACCAGAACCTGAAAAACATTCAACCCAATAATGAAATTCTTACTCTCATAACTTTTCCCAAATGCCACTGCTCCATCTATGAAGGGGAACCTGAGGATCATGACAAATCACTTGATCTTTTTACACGACATTTAGGTGTTTTTATCATGTCGTGAGTGCTTCTGCTTTTGCCACAGCTCTGCAATTTGAAGTTTCTATTTAACTTTTCTTGTCTCCATTGTAAACCTGAACCCTCTGAGGTGAACCACACAAACTACTCAGCTCTGTGAGTGCTTTCCCCTCCCTCTTAGCTGCTTGTCTGCATGCAACTACCTCTCGCTATAGAGTGCCCCCAATCCCCTCTCTCCTTATAAAGCGAAGTGCCTTGCTGCAGACGTTCCACAGATAAATGGTTTATTTTTTTCCACTCCACAGTGATGGCCCTGAGACTAATTTTCATTCCATGTAATGACGTGGTCCCATGAACTTTTGCCGATGTATGACCAAAAAGAAAGCCTACCCCTGAATATTGCATCTAGTCATAAACATCAATGATATTCAGAACAGCAGTAGCAAGGAGAGCTCAATCTTTGTTCATGTGCCTGGATGATGAAACCTGATTCCCCCTGGCCAGCTAAGCCCCGCATTTCTCCCTGAAGATGGATAACGAGAAGTAAAGTCAAGGACAGAGAGAGCCAGTGAGTGTTTTGTTTACACAAGAAATTGTGAGTGAGATATTTCAAAGGTGGAGGAAGAGGCCGAAAAACGAAGGGATTGGAAAGGGAGATATAGACATAGAGAGGAGAATAGTTAGACGAGATGTAAAAAAGAGACGAAGAAAGACAGGAAAGAAAAACAATGGATGTTGAGCCGACCTCAAAGAGTATTCTCCTTTTAACACTAGAACCGCCAACGTTTTACCCGCAGCTGTTTTTTGATTGTATGTAACTTTTTTTCAATAACATATTAAAGTCTCCCAGTCCGTGACTTTTCCTGAAAGTGTGTTATGTAGCACCCTCTGTTGTTAACGATTGTCAATATGAAGTCAGATTGAAAAAATTGCCAAAAAAAATCCATTTATACCTATATCCGCCAGGGGGTAATATTTACCTCATAGAAAATGCAGCGTAAAACATGACGTGTTGCTATAGCAACGCCTTTTGTCTACTGCAGTTCCTTATAGATTATATTGAGAGGGAGATATAGATAGATAGATAGATAGATAAATAGATATATTGATAGATGGATAGCGAGAGAGATAGACAGATAGTTATAGATAGTGTAACATCTTGGAGAATACAAGATCTTGGATGACTGAGCTCACGTTGAGGACGTAATGCATGTGTGCAGGTTACGTGCCAGTTGAATAAAGATGGACACTCGGAATGAGAGAAGTAGTCCGCATAGTCTGTTTATGTAGACAATTATATGTCTATAGAAGAGAACATTACAGATAGATCGATAGATAGTTATAGATAGAGAGATAAAGAGATTTGTACCGAAACAAAACACAAGTCTAACACCAGGCGTTTAAATCAGCACTCTTAGCGATATTTTATACTTCATGCTATCTGCACAAACTATAGCATATAAAAAGCTGAGAGTCCACAGATTCTATTGGTATATGTTTCATCCCTGTGCGATCAAAACTCACTGTTCTGTATGATAAATAAAATAACATTGTACCTTGCAAATCAATAGCGGGTACATTTTACCCGTTGGCGGTTTTAGGTATACAGCGACCTCTGGCGGTTCTAGTGTTAAATGTTGTATTTGCTGACCTCCAGTGGTTTTATTTTTGACCACTGTACGTGAGGCTGGGCGTGGTCGGAAGTTAAACAGGGTTGCGACATTCGACCAGAGAGGGCAGTTAAACACTGCCCTTCAGCCTGGTGTTAGGTAACCTTTCTTCAGTAGCCTATTCATATTGTCAATTTGATCTGATATAATTAGAATTTAAAATATGAGCAGATATCAAAACTCATTGCCAATAATTCACCTAATATTCTAGTATCAAACGTAGCCTATTACAAAACACAATCGTACTTTTTATTTATGTACAATTTAAAAACAATCATGGCCAGAGACGGAAAAAGTACTTATGCAGACTGGCCATTTTCAGAATATTATATTTAAGCAATCATTATATCACAGCTAAGGGGCGTGGTTCGGCCCGACGCGAACATTAATGATGTTCAAAATAAAATAGTCCCTCCGTTGCCTTCTGCACAAAATATAGTGCTAGGTGGTTGCTATGCAACAACACTAACAGCTAGCGAACATATTAGACAGACAGCGTTGATCGATTATTTGGCTATTTATTTACATTCATTTGTATGTTGCCGTTTATTGTGCACCCTCTGAAAAACTGTGCAGCATCAGTAGAATGGCTTACGAGGTTACTGTACTAGGCTGTCGCTTGGCATGGCGAGAATATTGCCCCACTTTCTCCGGTCAGTTGGTCTACCTGCTCTTCACGTAGCTCTGCATGTCGTCATTTAGGTGCTTTTTTTCTGGAGATAGGCACTGCTCAATCCACTCCTCCATAGTAAGGCCACCCCGGAGTTCGAAGTTAACCTTAAATGTTTCCATCTTGAGCTTTGTAAGTTAGTTAGTTTCGTAACGGACGTAATGTAACAGTTGTAACGGTTGTTGCTTTTTCTCCGACGCGGAGGGATACTGACTTGTGAAAAGTAACTACAATTCTACCCGTGATATACGCTCATTATATCACGGCTAAGAACCAATCCGTGATATACGCTCATTATATCACGGCTAAGAACCAATCAGATTGCTTGATTTGACATGTCCGTCGTTTTATAATTATAAACATTTTATAAGCCAAGGACTTAGAATTTCACTATGAAGCACACATTTTAACTAGATGCCTTTTCAGTAAATTTCCTAAATACAGGTCCATTTGACACAACACATCGTCGTTGTCGTTGGCCACTGAATCCTCTGTTAGAGCGGCCTCCCACACCATTGTGCCCGAATCGAAAGTCGATGCCTTGCCGGTGAATCAAGGTCTGTGGCCGAGCAGATCATCCAAGCGCTCATACCATTTACTGGTCTTCAGGTCGTTACCACTCTTATTATTATGGTCTTTAATCTTTTTATAATCCTGCCGGAGTTTCTTAATTTTTAGCCGGCATGCGCTGGCGCTGTGGATGATTCCCAGTTCGAGTAATTTAGCCGAGCAACGGTCGAACATTTTATCGTGGGTACTGGCTTCAGTAGCAACTCCTGGGTCGTGTCCTCGGAGTAAATTGCCAGAAGCGCCGACACCTCCTCATCACTCCACCGCTCCGATGCTATATTGATGCTTGCCATAACTGCTTTTCACAACAAACTACTCTCTCCGTTGGTGCGCTGGGCTAATATAGCGAGCAAAAAAAATTGTGGCTCTACAAAACATTTCAGAGTTTTACGGGGCGTGGTTTGCAATTGCCCAGCCAATCAGAACTGTGGTACTTTTTTCCCCCAAGAAAGTACCTGCTCTCAGCAGGCGCTAAAAACGGAGTGAAAAGTTCCCGGCACTTAGTTATTTTTTTGGTGTGAACGCGACATCAGGGGTACTAACGGAACTAAATGCGAAAAGTACAGGTGAAAAGTACTCGGTGTGAACGCGGCTATAGTCTCCCAAGAGGAGAAAAGTCCCATCGGCCATCTGGGCACAGTGGCACACATCACACCTAATCTGGACTCATCAAATTAAAAAAGGAAATAAGCATTAACCACTGGACATCTCCATTAAGCTTTTAGCTCTGAACAGACAATAGCAAGTGGCAAAATATCTAAGCACAGTGTGTGACCAGAAACTGCGAAAGACTAACTGAGTGACCACAGTTTGTGCATTGGCACTGTCGCAAAACCTGGCAACTCAGAGAAAACAACCCACAACCGCTCTGCCAACAAGAGAAAGAAAAAGAGCAACACCACAGCCGGTTTTAGTGCATAAGAACACAATTATTCACTGAAACAAAGCTCAAACGCTCTGAGGCCAAAATCATTTTCAATATTTACTCTTTTTTAAATTGGCATGGAAGATAAAGCAAAAATATGTCAGAACATGTCACAGCCTGATGGAAAACCAGCACAACACATGAGAACATAGGCCTGCTGCCTTTAAGTATACATTTTAAAATTGGTAATCTTAATAACGAGCAATAAAGATGTGTTATATAACTGATATTAAAGTGTGAAAACCTATTAAGGGCAAGAAAAACTTATAACATAACCCTTAAATTGAAACTTGACATTACTGATTGTTATTATCGTCATGCCGATAATGCAAATTTGAGATGGTAAGAGATGAGAGTGAGAAAAAACAGAGTGAGGGAAAGTGAGAGATCGAAAGCCACCAGAAGTAAAAACTGAATAAGGTGAAGATTACTCTTTCAGTTTCTGTGTGCAATGCAACTCCTTCACACTAGAGTGGCCAAGCCTCATAAAGCACCCCTGCCTTGCATATCTTCCCACTGGGGCTATTATCTTCACACCTCTCTGCCCTCACCACCACACACGTTAGCTCCTCACCCTGTCACCCTCTCTCCCCCACCTATTCTACTCTATCCCAGGCTGCATTGTTGGTGGGGCCGCTCCAGAGGTTAAACTGGGCTGCAGTCAACCATGGGAAGCTGTAATGGCAAAAGCCTAAACTCAAACACACCAAGTTTGCCAAAGTGATTCTTTCTGCTTAACTCGAACTGTGACAAAATAACGAACTTGATGTGTGTACAGCATTTTAAAAATGGATAGAATTGACTTTGCAAAGAAAATCATTTATTTAAACAAAAACATGTCTTGACATTGAATAACAGCCAAAATGCCAATGCAACAATCAAATTAAACAAGGTTGTACTACTGAAATAACCGGCAACTTGTTTTGTATTCCACCATCTCTGAGGATAAGGTTTTGCCAACTAAAAGATAGGGCTGGCAACATTCTCTATGTTTTCTATTCTCAACAAGTCCCATTAAAGGCTAAGCTCAGCAGTAAATTGATCTCATTAAGCAGTATTGTCTCTTTCCCAAAGCTTGATATAGCTAAATCCTCTGTGGAATAGAGCGTCATTGTCTTCCAGACACGATTAAACAATAAACATACATTAGCCACGCTGTTGCAATGGGTGACATGTTCATTTATTAACATGAACATGGTCACTGATATTTATTTTAAGCTTGCTGCAGTACATGTTTTCCAGTGCAGCTCCCGTTATCATCACAGTTTGTGGATCTTTAGTTTAGTTCTGCATTTATATTTTTAAAAACCGTGTACTTTGTTGTCCTACACTGAGTTTGTAACAAGCTTTGTGTACCAAACCGTCCGCCTCATCGTTTTGCAGAAAAACTCAACATTTTCATTAACAGAAACAAATCCACCTAAATTATCTATACATATTAATGTATGTGTAATTCATATATTAATGTTAAATATGGTGAACAAAAAGAACAAGCAAGAGTTCAGTTATTAAAACCTCTCAGGGCCATAACAAGGCATGAAACACAGCTAAAGAGAATCAGCCAGTGCTTGATGTTCTTGGAGCGGATACTGGATGTTCTTCTCTCTGCTTCCCTTGTGGAGATGCCCACAATTCTTTATAGAGAATTTTTCCTGAGTGAACATTATACTGCATATAAAATAGGATGTGTGGGTGGGGGCAGTAGAGGGACGGGGAGTCTAGTAGTTTTGCCTAAAGTGATGAGGCTGATAAATGATACAGTATGTTTTATCTCGTCTGAAACACAGGCATTAGTATAATGTTAGGGATAATTGGAGGTAAAAGAATGTAAAAAAAATCATGCTATGATCATCTAACATAAAAACCCAGGCTCTATTTTTAATATTGCTGGGATTCCCTTACAATAGAGGCTTGAAGCTAAGTGTTGTTGCTCTTTAAATGTGCTTTCTGTGACTGATTTCCACCACCTACACAACAACAGCTAAAGTATTACATCACACATGGTTGATAGCAAAAAGAATGGAGGAAGAAACGGTGACTAAATGAGCAGTTTATGCAACTGTTCCTCTGCCTATAAAAAATCCTTTGTCTCGGATAATGATGTTCTCCATTACAGTGTGCAATAATCCTTACAATATTATTTAAACTGAGATTTAATGCACATTATTTTGATGGCTATCTATTTCAACATTTAATACATTATGCTCATTGTTTCTATCCTAACACCTCATTATTTGCAGTGTATTTTACCACACTATCGCACGGACACATAATATGATCTGCCTTCTCTGCTTCCTGCTGCGGACTCAATAACCACACCTCTGCTTAGGTTGTCTCCTGCTATCCAGTCTGTGACAAATTCCAGTAAATTCAGTGTGCTGAGAAGGTATTGTTTGCCTTTTTGTTTGTGGAGTATCAATCATGAGCTCTTTCATCAATGTGCTTGCCATAAAACTGTATCTTATCAAAACAAATCCTAGTCTCCACTGTGCATGAAGTGCCTATAACAGTGTTGTTTCTTCAATAGGAGCGGATGTGATGGAAATACATCTGAAAACTTGATTTAAAACATATACCACCATAGATTTTAATATTTGTGTCAAAATGGAAAACCAAGCAAATGGGTTGGTTTGAAAACTGACAGTATTCTAGATTGTATTGCTTGTGACATTGAAACATAAGCAGTCCAAATTAACCTTGCACTAAATCCCAACCACTTACAACCAGAGAGAAGGCAAACCAAATAGCTCAAACAGGAATATGACATTTTATAAATATTATGGTCTTGAAAATAACCAAAACAAAAAGGTTAATGGAAAGAAACTAATTTGGACAAGACCCTTTACTGAGCTAATCATTAATTAGGTTCCTTAAAAAGAAGAGTCTACACTTTCACATAGTTTTTGCTATTTTTCACTGAGCTTGCTAATTGACTGGAGCAGATCTGGCAGACATACAGTATTTGTGCCAGGCTCAACTCCCAGTCGTTCCCCTGGTGCCAGAACTCAGCCGAAACTCAACCTGGGGACACCTGCATCCCTTTTCTTTTGTTAATCCCTCTGCCTGCTGTGTATGGAAACGTATATCTGATGATAGCCCGCAGGAGAGAGTGTGAACAGTTAAATTAGGAAACATACCTTACAGGCCGCTTTCCTCCCTGCTCTTAGTTTGCAACTGCTTTACAGCCATCTGCATATGACACACTTTCATTTATTTTCAAGTACTCGAAATTGAAAATTGTACACTATTCTTTCTGTGTGTCGAGATTTGTATGTGCTGCCATAAAAGTCAGACTTTGTGTTTCCAAGTGTCGATATGTGCCTTTGTATAAAGCTTTTAAGATGTCAGCTTCTTAAACAGTGAGCACCTTCCACAAAGCAATATTGTGTGCAATCATAACCCATGTCTAATTTACAGGTGGAGTTTTAAAGTAAGCTTAGTTTTGGTCATTCATCAATAGTATCAGTTATTTGGCATGCTATGCTAAATATAATGTCTTTTGTATCTCTTGCCTTCCAGTCCCTGAATGGTTACTTTTATCCTGTTGTCATCTAGCGGTAAGCACAAAAAAAGTTTGAAAACTCCTCTTTGTTGTTGTTCTCCAGTGTCAGTCGAAAAATAATGTGAAACTCGAGTTGCAAACTTTTCAATGTAAAACATTTAGATGAAGCTTCCAGCTTCTGCCATGATAGCTTGTCTTTTTTTGTCCTTCAGGTTCAGTTTTCCCAAAACAGCTTGTGAATGTGAAGCTTTCTAAGCAACCGACTTTAATATCCAATGCCAGATCTTTCTCGAGCACACCAACACATTTAGTTGTCTATGCTCACAACTGAATAACAAAGATATGGTAATGTAGCTCTGACAGGGAGAATTGTATCCTGTAGAAAAGTGGTCAGAAGTACACATGGATGAATGTCTGAAACACAACAAAAAAAGCTATAATCAAAGGCAAGGGGAAACATTTTTCTCCATCAGTGCCTTTCAGTACAGTGAAGACAAGTTTCCAACATTTTTGTATCAAACAATAGTGTGTACTGTTATTGTTATACTTTGTGTCAATTTGTGATGATACAATTTGTCAATCTGAAATTGGACATAGAACATTTTTGACAAAGTGAGTGATTGAGGGCGTGACAAAAGGCTCTCACTATATTCACCGCCCCAGTGTTATTATCCGAGGGCCACTCCTCCCTCGATTACTGCCTACGTGTTTGAAAGTGTAAATGTGCAGAGAGATAATGCACTGTGCCCTGTACTTGGAGGGAAAGAGAAAATGAAGCTTCCCTTTTCTCCCCCAGAGAGTATTGACACCGGGGGAGTTTGAAAAATAGTGATGGTGAAAAGGAATTGTTCAGCAAACTTCTTACTCGGGAATAATTATTTCCTGTTAAGTGTGGAAGATTTTTTTTGTATCTTTCCCCCTTTTTCTCTCTACCTCTCTTTCTGACATATTCTTTGGTGCTCCGGGAATTCATTCGGTAGATTGCTGCAGTTAGAAATGACAAGAAAGAAATTGGAAGCATGTTTATCTTACGGAAATAACCGAGTTGGGGCTGTGGATTGAGAGCAATGGAAAGAGCAGTGTGTGGCGTTTAGAGCATTTCAGATGTTTACAGTCCACCTGACCCACAGGCATCAGCTGTGATGTGCGTGAAACTGATGGACACATTCATATCAAATGCTGTAAAAGCAGAAGGTCCTCTTCTCAGCTCTCTACAGTTGGTGAAACATTTTACAGATTTGGAATCACAAACTTGATGAAGCAAGCTGTTTGTGTGTTTGTGCTCCCATCCAAACTAAATGTTTTGTGTCGATTGCATCAATAAGTCTTCCAGTTGGTGGTCAGGATTTTTGGATGTGCAGCACAACTTTCTCTTCAAACAAATCCACATGAGATGTAAAACTGTGAAGGCGTTTCGGGCAAAGCATGATTTGCAATTTATGTTGTGCTGCAAATGATCAGTTCTTGAACTGTGGCTTGCCTTTTTTAAAACAAAGTATGTTTGTTTATTGGCACTGCTAGCAAAGCTAATGATTAGATGTGTAAGTATTTAAAGCTATCATCCTTAAATGCATATACGACTTGATTTCCTGTTTGAAGCTGCCCTGAGTTTTACAAGGGGCCCACAGAAAATGTGTGCTTTGGATGCTCCCAATGCACATTGTGTATGTGTGTTAGAGAAAGTGGTGCAAAAGAGGAAACTGTGATGGTGTATAAAAGAACATTTTGGTGCATGTAAGAGGGTAGAGTAATATGTGTGAGAGTATAATAGTGTGCAACATTATGATGCTGTCAGGAGAGAAAGTGAGATGTATAGCTTAAACAGTTGCAAACACAAAACTGATATTAACTGGCCTCTTGACAAATCTATACACGTAGCTAATTAGCCAATTACTTTTTCATACTGTTCATATTTGTCTTTAGTAGTCAGCTAGAATATATGTCTTGTTTCTATACATTTGCTTATTCTCCCCATGCTCTAATACAAATTGTACAAGCCTAGTTTGCACACCGCCACTTTTCTCTAGAATATATGGTACATCCATGGACATGTTGCGCATGCAAACAGTTTACATTAGGGCTGTTCAATATACAGCTTGCCACTACAACAGCCATGCAATTATTTGTAAGATTCATGGGATTTCCTTGTTGGATTGTATGCGATGTTAATGTTAGTTCAGTCCTGAACACCTTTACAATACAACCCAGAAGAAGAAAACTGCAATTCACATTTCAAATCAATGCATTTATTGTGTTTATCATATAGAGTTCAAAACCCTTATCCATTGAAGTAAATATAGATTTTTGTTTAGCCCTTATCACAACCCTTTAAGGTTCTCTAACCTACACATTTTATTCTGTATTTGTAGTCTTGTGGCTGTATTGCATGTTGACTTTATTAAAGCTCCTGTTAGTGGAAAATCTCTGCCTGTTTTGATTTTCTAAGAAAATTTTTCACACATGCTCGCTGTGGAGAGAAGCGTTGGCTTTTTGATTAAGGGGGACCCACACCAAAGTGTGATGGTCAGCAAGGATGCTTTCAATGGCAGAAATACTTTCTGCTATCCTGATGAAATAACGCTCTATCGTTACATTTATGTTTGAACTCAGACATGTGCCTGGCATGCTTTAGGATTTAGAGGAAAACAGCTCCATTGCCATCAATTATACCTGTACTAGAACAATAATAGTGGGTGTAATCAGGTCCTTGTAACAACTACATGTTGCCCAAATAATGCCCCACCGGGTTAGACTTCAATCGCCAAGCTGGATAAATATTCCGTCTTGTTTACCCTAATGAATGCGTCATTTTGCAGCTGCCCACTACTGATTTGTTCTGTTAAGACTTGACGAGGTGTCTGCTTTCCTGCCTGAGAAACCAGTCGATGACTAGTCTGCCATCTGTCCCAGCTCTTTGTCTTTGTGACTGCTGTTGGCTCTGCAACATCACTCACGTCTTGTCTGCATCGTCTCAGACTCACAGTCAGTCGTCTGTTTATCCACAGTATTTATGCAGACTAGATTATTCATGTAGCTATTGGGAGTTCAGGTTAATTAATCTTTTTCATATATCACACAAACAACTGATCCAATGCATTTGTAGTTCAATGAATGCATTTAATCGAGAAGACATTTGATTTGAGATTTAAAGTTCAGTCGGGAAATGTTTTTTATAAACTTTATTTTCTTATATTTATTAAATGAGCTCTGACAAAAAAGAATCCAATATTTTGCAAGACTTTAATAAGTCTTTCTAATCTATGTGCCTGACTAACTAATCTGCCTGTGCATTCATTTGATAACCAACACATTTGGCAAATTAGTATACTTGAACGATTTGATTTCCACATTAGGGAAATTCAGGGTCTATGTCAGCCTGATGTTGCCCTACTGTATGATATTCTAATACCGATAATATTTTAAACCCATCTCTATTGAGCTGTAACTCGATTGGAACTCTAAAGCTCAAAAACACAAGCACTCACATAATCTTAACAACAAAGTCACCTTGTTGGACATAAAAAGTATCCCTTGTGAACTACAGTATTTGGCAGAAAGAGTTTCCATTAAATTGGAGGGTAACACTATTTTGAACTCTCTGTTATTTTTAACATCTTGCAACTCATATTTGAGCATTTATGAGCCTCCTTGCTTCCCTTAGGGACATTTATTTTTGAGTACTTGTTTTATACACACGAGACATTTTTATTTTCTTCCTCCAACTGTCCATTTTCATTCACCCTTCTGTTGTCACCTCTTACAGATTGTCAGCAGTGCACTCACTGGCGAAGCTAAAAAGCTAATCTTATCAAGAAGAAATTGATTCATGACATTTTTCACCAATTTCCCACTCACTATTCATGACAGGCAAAGCTGTGTCAAATGTAGGGGATACTTAGTAACTCCAAAATGTGTCATCCAATCAGCTCTGATGATGGATGACTGTTTATCCTTAGTTCAACTGGCCAATGTTTTCCTAATGCTTTCTTTGATCACAGGCCACATTTGCTGGTGACAGACATTATCTAGCTGGTGGACATGGAAGTTGTTCCAGACCTCCCACTGGTCGCACTTGTGTTTAATCCTGATAAAAAATACATGGAGGTCATTGACATGGCCTGCCTTTATTACACAGTCCACACTGCTTAAGCCCCTGTCACACTGTCCCGAAATTGACACCCGATGGACACACGAATATGGAATTGTGAATTTCGCACGAAGATGGCCCCGAACCACACACGAAGGCAACATTTACATTACATTTAAGACATACAACTGCAACGAAAGTAACAAACATGATTATGTTAAAGTACTATGATACTGTACTGATATTTTCAGACTTTGTTCTTTACTTTATCTGTCTTTATATGTAGAAGATATTAAGTTTTCTCCGTAATGTTGTTTCCATAGCAACAACAACTTCCTGTCAACTCTCCTTCAAAATAATATATTATATCCTTTTCAGTTTCACAGAACACAAATTGGGTTATTTACATAATATGTTTACATGATTTTGTTGTGCAATAAAACAACCCGATGGACACACGATAAAGGAAATGTCTAAAATTCGGCTCTGATCGTAACAACATCGGGCCATTCGTGAGGGCATCTTAAGCCATCATATGACTGCCGGTGGAGTTTCGTAGGCTCCGGCAGCAACTTCGTGAGCGTTGGCAAAAATCTTTGGCTTGCCAAAAAAATTGCCGAAGGACTTTGCGAAGGTTCATTTTCGTGTTGAATTCGTGTGTCAATTTTGCCCTTCGTAAGGCCATCGTGAGGGCATCTTGTTATCATCGGTGCCATCAGGCATTCGCCCCGATCAGAGTGAGATAATAACAAGATGCCCTCACGATTTGACAAGATGCCCTCACGAGTGCCTTACGAAGTTGCCGCTCACGAAGTTGCTGCCGGAGCCTGAGAAACTCCACCGGCGGTCATACGATGGCTTAAGATGCCCTCACGAATGGCCCGATGTTGTTACGATCAGAGCCGAATCTGAACATTTCCTTTATCGTGTGTCCATCGGGTGTCAATTTCGGGACAGTGTGACAGAGGCTTTATGGTTAAACTGATGTCAATGTGAATTATACTGCAGAATACTCATTGTTATATTATATTATTATCATTATGCTACATTATATTACATTTTTATCATATACAATCATTATAATATTGTTAAGTAAACTTTTAGATGAATGTTGCTATTGCATTAACATGTAAGCAGCATTTCAATTGTTGCTGGTAGTGAAGGAGAACATTAATATTGTACTATTTAACTATTGTGTATGCTTTTGTCTACTTTAATGAATAAAATGCATTCTCTTTAAGCTCATCCTTAAGTGTTGAAGTGCAAAGTAACTATAGTGGTCAAATGAATGCAGTAAAAGTACAAAGTTGCATTAAATGTTAATAAAGTATAAAACTGTTTACTAAAGTTCACAACAGTTAGTTTGAATATGGAGTGAAGCTAATGTACAATTTAAAATGTACACTATGGACTTTACAACATATGGACGAATTACCCAAACTTGCAGTTTAAAAGTCGATAGGCTTTTATATATTTCTAAAACAATACAAATTGTGGAATGCCAGAATTCAGGAAAACAGTTTGCCAATATTTGCCAATATGTTTTATTCACATGTTTTTTAGATTACTCTAATAGATACATGGTCAAAAGTAGACATTATGGGATGTTTTCAGCAACTAAACCCTCAGTGATAGTAAAGCATGAATCATTTCATCGTCTGGCAGCAGTATTTCTGAAGGTACAGATGTCGAACAGCAAATTATCTTTTCTTGATTTTCCCCATTTGCATCAATATTCAATTCTCCACGGGTAGAAAAATGTTGTAAAAAAGGCAGAGATGCCAATTTGTTTCACAGCAGCAGCCTTTATGGACCATAATACAATGCAGCCACAAAACATCTCGGCTACAGGAGTGATGCTCACTGTTCCTCAACTGTAAAAATATCTCTCTTATTGCTGTTGCTATTGAGGTTGCTGCACATAACTGAATCAAATGTGTCACTTTTCTTTCTCTGTGGGTTGTCGAGAGACTTTTTGGAAACGGGTAATTGAATTGGGCGTAGACAGGGCAAGTCGGGAGAAAATTGATTCACACAAAAGCAAAGTGCACTAGTTGAACATACAGAACATCACAAATAAAATAAAAAATCTATTTTACACATAGAAAATAATCCCATGTGTCACAGGTGGTAAAACCCAAATCAGCTAAATTAGACGAGCCAGTTATCCTTGATAAACTTGGTTGCTATTAAAAAAATAAATGGAGCCAGAAGAGAAGTTCCCACTTTCAGGAGAGAGCACCCTGAATGACATTGAGGTAATGAATTCTCCAGGTATTTAACAGTACCATCTGTTGCAATGCTATGCATGAGTTAAGATATATTTGAAACATTTTGAACCATTTCTTTCTCTCAGTAAATGTTGCAAGAATCATTTGACGTTTCTGGACCATATTTAGAACTACCCACTAATCAGAGAGAACGGAGGGAGGGCCTGTGTTTGAGTGTGAGTCTGCTATTGACTGACATCCTGCTCTCGAAGCCATTTCAGAAAAAGACAATCTGCATAATGCTTCCCTTAAATGTGACAAGCTATCATTATCTCTGGACAGCAGCTCTCTTTGAGCCGGGCTCATTCTTTTTCAGAATATGATGTGGTCAAAGTTGAGTGGACACAAAGCCCATTTGCTGTTGCCGCCTTGTTGGAGCTCCTACCCCCCCCCCCCCCCCCCCCCCTCCCTATGAGCCCACTGTGCTCTGATGTGTGCTTATGTGTTACAATGGTGTTTGTTAGCAACCAGAAAGTGACACCAGTAATGACAAAGAGATGAGAATGCTGCGTCTGGGTGCCGTGTTGATGGGACGTTGCGGGGCTCGCTGCTCCGCTCGAGGAGCGGACAGTGTGAGCTGGATTACTGGGGTCGTTTCCTGGTTGCTGCGTGGGGTCTGCAAGACAGCGAGACAGCGAGGAACTCAGCCTGAGCACACAAACGTGAGTGTGTGGCGAACTGTGAGTGGAGATCCACGGAGCCGCAGCTGAGAACAGATAAGGCTGAGTGAGTGTGTGTGTGTGAGGAGCTTCACGGATTGGTCCATTTGGACCTGGGTATGGTCACGTCACTATACTCAGGAAGAAAAAAATGGAAAAAGATCAATGTCCAATGAGGCGTTCTGGGCCAGCATATACAGGTATTTTCTGTGTTAGAGTTTTACTCGCTACAGGGTGTACTTTGAGGTTTTGTGACTCTGCAGACCGTTTACATGCATAAAAAGCTACATAACACACAAGGGGACGGGTAATAACCGGAAAAGCATGACATGGGACCTTTAAAAGCTACTATGTTGCAGTAATTACAGTCACATAGCTCTGATCAATTTCCAGAAGTTGGAAGTTTAATCTTAACAGAAGGAATTGGAAAAAGGAACAGCTTCCATGCCTGCTGAAAGACTGAATGTGATGTCTCTTGAGGGTTTTTTTCTTTTTCACTTTGCACCATTATATAATTAGTATACTGAGGAAGTGCCAATGGCTCTGCCATGCACCGTTACAGCTAAGCATTCTGGGCAATGACATTTCCAGCTCATCTTTGAAATTGGTATTATAACACAAACTTGCACATTTGTGCAATAGTTATTATATAATATATTCTTTGTGAAAATCAAATTGTTTAGGTATGTGTTTGTGCTAAAAATAAGACAAAAACAATTGCTATAATCAAGGTTTCCGGATCTTCTAGAAATATGTGATGCAAAAAACAACAGACTACAAATGAGGTCTGCAGACTATAAATAAAAACATTTTTAACAACATTTGTCAACCTCAGACAAATAACTTCAGACACAGAGCAGGACTCTACAAGAACATATCCCTGACTCCTACAAACCCTCACTAGCATCTATTACTGACACTGCTAAACATGAACAGCCTGCCTTCAGTACCGAGATAAAGACTCTCGCAGAGACTTCACAACCTCAATGTGTAATGCTGTCTTAAATATTGCCTAAAAGACAGCTGAGCACCAACACAAAAAAATGGCCGATGACTAACACAAACATAATTTACATATTAATGCTGCAATAACTGCTTGGTTGTGTACATGGTAAATTGAAATATTGAAACGCTTTATTTTGCATGCATGAATATGTGATGTGTGTGTCATAAGACTGGGAAACTTAGAACTTGAATCTGTTCACTGCCTTATCTTCTCAAGGTGCTTTATGTACCAAATGAGCTATATTGGTGCTGAATGGATACTCCGTTTAGCATCCATGTTGAAACACAACGGTGTTGGTTTGCTTTCAGAAGTTGGGTGGGCGAAAAAAACGAATTTAAGCTAAAATATGGTCGACAACAAATTATGCTTTTGCTGATTTGTATGCACTCAATAGTAATGCTTTATGAATCCGATACTGTTGTATCTGTGTATAACTACACACACTACTGATATTTGCTCTTTTTAACTGAAACGCATGCAGAGACAGTGGTGTGCTTTTTTGAGCCCTGAGTATTGACTATAGATCGCTCTCAAACTCAACAGAACGTCAACAGCCTTTACTAACAATATATGACAGACTATATGTAGCCTAAAGGCAAACAAAGCTTTGGCTGCACATTGCGCAACTCCCTGCCGTTCAGTAACCAGAGGCCATTACAAAGAACATGAAAAAACATTTTATTAGCTCAGACATTTCATCTGGACTATGGAAGCTGGATGGTAACTGTTAAAGTGTTAAAGTGAGGCTACTAACATGGGATTAAGAACTACAACATGTATGATTCCTTTATGTACACCTGATAAAGATCTAGGGATTGAAATATAGGTGTGGGCAGATCACAGGAGTTAATATAATGATTCATGCATATTACACCGGAATGAAACACACAAAGGAGTTATAAGCCAGTGGTGTTCTGCAGGGAACACAAGGGTGTAAGTTTGCTTTTAGATGTTGGGTGGGTAAAAACATTCAAATTGGAAAACTATAATTCAACAACATATTAATCTGTTGTAGGAGATATACTACTCTATCATGTTGTCTCTTTTAAACTTGTGACAATGAATTGTATTGAGTTTCACCTAGCTAAACATGACATAGTTGTGGCGGAAACTTCTGAAGCAATTGGAGTCAGGACTCAGAGAGACATGAGGACAGCTGGAGCTTTGATGGCAAAAACCGACGGTTTATTTGGAGCTTCGGCCGGAATAATGATTTAAGTACAACACTCTGATTCCTGGCTCAGTTACTGTATATCACCCTTCACAAATTAAGTCTTTCTAATCCTTGTCTGAAGGTAGGCATTGCAGCTTGGCTTCCAACAGTTGAGTCAGGCAAATAGAGGATCTAACCCTTCACTGCTTACAGAAGAACATGTGAGACATGTGGGCAGGCAGCATAATCACCACATGACATACATCTCCCCTCCCAGACATGAGACATGAAGGCGGTCTCGCCTGCTTGCCAGTTTTTTAGCGTCTTCATGGGACTGAACATTTCTGTCGTTTTACGGAAAACAAGAAACCCTTTTTTTGTGTTTTTCATGGACAGATGTTTTTCATCTTTGAGATTCATATTTAATAATGACCCAGAGAATTTTAAATCAACACTCTACAGAATACACAACCTTAACTTTCTTGGAATTGCAACAGTGAGAAAATCGTATTTCCGTCTCTTGCGATCTGCAGTTTCCTGCTCAGCAGTGGAGGTTGTAATGACTTTGCCATGGTAGAAATGCACCCCATAATTATCTGTAATTGCATGTTTCTCCTTCAACGGCAGTGTTTACATGTGTTGTGTTTAATTTTAGATTGCACCATTAAAGGATTTCCAACTCACAGTTATGTTTGAGAGCAGCACTAATTATAGTGGTTGTCAGTGTTGGGTAAAAGCAGGGAGTCATAAGAGGCTTTCACTATTGTGTTTTTCAAGGCTGAATGAGCTGACTGAATGATAGATGATGTAGCAGTCCAAAAAATATGCTGGCTTGTGCATGTTCACTTCTATTCTTTTTTTTTTTTTGTTTAACTATGTACCTCTGCAGTGTCCTTTGTTAGCTGCCAGGTGAAGTCCCGACAGAGGAAGGGGACTGTGTCTTTCCAAATGTGGACGAACACCTGTATCCCCAGCCCGAGGAATGCCACTTTTTTTTTTTTAACAATCTCCAATTATTTTCCCTTAATGAGCTCCTGTAGTTGTGGATGTGCCCCCCCCTTCATCATTACTGTAGGGACAGCAGAAGCAGTGCTGGGACTGGCAGCGTACACAGGCCTGTTCCCCTTGACTGACTGCAGGCTGCATTCACTGACAGCTGGAAGCCGGCCTCCTGGAGCACAGCATACACTGAGTAAGTCAAAACACACAATAACACAAATGCATAAACCTGGTGGACATTAGAGGTACTAGACATTTGCTTCAATATGATGATTACTTTTGATGTCTACAAGATCAATGAGTGAGGCTAAAAGATGTGTAAATTGACTGACATAACAAAAAACTCCATGTTTTGTTCTGCCTGCAGTACACTTGTACATCAGTTTACACACATTTCCTCTAAACTTGACACATTTTGTTTTTTTGAAAACTTTCGGATCCCGAGAATTTAAAATGATTGTCTGCGGATATGAACTATTTCTTGCTGCACTGAATAACGTTTAGGGAGCTTATATAGTGACATTATCCGAATCATGTTTGAGGACCAATAAGTGTACAGGATGGATACAGTTAACAAAATCTACAACCAACTGACAGGATCTTACAGTTCCTCTTTCTTTTCTCTTTCCCCTATTCCTATGCATGCCGCATGCCAAAGACATATACAACTCTGAAGATCAGGCATTGCATTTTTGCTTTTAGAAGCTTTGGATTGCATAGTTGATGAAAGTATTTGACATTTATTAAATAAAGTCCTAAATTCAATCATTCAAATTCTCTCCAATTCAATCTCTAAAGAGAGAATAAGGATTGCATTCATTTGTGATTGCATTACCACGCAGAGGAGACCGGAGGTCAGCAGCAATAAAAAAAAGCAGCAGCCATAAAAAACCCACACAAGCCTGCTATTAACCTGGCATTATGTGCTCTGTCTCGCTGTTTGAGCAGTTAAATAAGTGTAGCCCGTTTCTTTCTTCTTTTGAATGACTTTCTGAGAAGCTATGGTTAAAACTCTTTAAAGTGTGATTGTTTCTTCCAATCATTTGTCACTCAGATGTATTTTATAACCGACATTGCTTTGCTATATCTTTCACATCACATTTGATAGCACTTCTATTCATTCTGTGAAGTTGGTGAATGCTGTCTGAGACAACAGGTAAACAAGTTTATCTCTAAGCGTTATGCGGATGTGTAGCTAATTATTGAACGTGTATGGAGTGTAGAGGAATATTATTGTTGCAGCTTGTTTAGATAGAGCTGAAACTGGCTGTTTTTTTGCTAAATCTCAATCTGTAGCTAATAAATCTGTCAAATAAAGGCCTTTGAGTTAAAGGATCAATATCTGGCATCTAATAAAGTACAGACAGTTAAAATCAACTACTATCTTAACAATAACCATAGCTGTGAGCCTACTTCTATCTGACAAAGATTGTTATTGCATTTCATTATACATGGCTTTGTACTTCCCTTTGTGTAGTCTGATTAAATGACCATGTTTTAGAAACTAGTACACACAAGATTGTCTTACAGTACACCTTACATATCCAATATATGATATGTACGAGTGGGTCAATTATATTTATGAAAGCAATATATACGCCGAGGGGTTTCCAAATTAGGGTAAGTCGCCGCAGGTCCTGATGCCAACCTTGTTCATCACATGACTTTGCCAGCAGACCTGTGCACTACCAGCAACACCGAATCAGCCGAATACAGTGACCTTCATAGCCTGGCTCAGAGTGGGAAAAAAAATGAAGATTGACAGAAATGTAATGAACTGTTCGGGAATATTAAGTGCCATTCTCACAGACATTGGATTGCAGTTTAGAGAGGATATTATTCCAAAATTGCTCACTGCAACTATAGACGTTCATCCTGGGCTCAAAGTCACCCCATAGATGACACACGGAGAGGAAAACAAATGGTTTGAGGTGATTTTGCAACCTGTGATGAATAGCAGCTAGTTCTCTGTTCTGCTTGGATTTAATATGGTGTACTTACTGTTACTGGCCAAACTGACTTTAATTATATCACTGGCAGAGGCGAAGTCTCTGTGTAACAATATAATTGTCCAGGAGTTAAAAGACATTTGACTCCACACATCGTATACAGACAGACAGTGTTTGTCTGTTTCACCCAGACAACAGTTTGCAGCCCAGATCCCTACTCCATCGGACCAAGATTGCTTTTTGATAACATTGTTCTCACTCTTCAATCTCCACTACTCACAACAGCAAACACTTTCGCAAGATTCTGAATTGGAAAAAGAAAGAAAGAAATAGTTAAAATGTTGAAAGATGTGTTGCTCATATGTGAAGAAGAAAGTACTTTTTTCAAACTGTTACATATAATTTTGGAAGGTTTCATCATTGTATTGTGATGAAAGTGCACATTACAGATCATATGCCAAATACTAATTTATTTCATATTACTCCTGAATGCATCTAAATGCCATTAACTTTTCTTTCTTTCTATGGATCTGAAAGATTGAAGGATATCAATTTCATTGTGCAGTTGGAATTATTTAGCATGCATTTAAAATCCACGATATTCAAACTTGGCCTTAAATGCTTTCATGATATTGATCCTCTTCACTTCAATCTTTTTCAATGATCTAAAGATTGTAATTCTCCATAAAATGTATGGATTTAAAGATGTTACATGTACTCACAAGGCCCGAGATTAAAAGGTAGCACTGTAAAGTGGTAATCAATGTGCAACGTGTGTAAACATAATCTTTTCAGCATGCCACATTTGTTGCAATACTTTCCCCTGGTGTCCAAACAGCTCTGCAGGAAACTGTGTTGATGTTACAACTATCGATAAAACACTTGTGTGATGGATGATTCTGGGATAGTAGATGAATCACGTAAAAAACGTGCTGCGACAGGCCCTGTGTGGACTGTAAAGACGACTAATTGTTTATGTTTTAGTTTGACTACTTAATCAATTTGTAAAAAAAAAATTGGAGTTATGCCGTGGGCAACATGATAGCAGAGTACTTTGGGTGCAGAGCACATGTGTTGAAATGCCCTGAGGCAATCCCGGCAGGTCGGACAATATAGGATTTCTTGGTTCTTGCTCCCCACATTTCCTGTCACTTGCCAGTCTCACTATTTTGATAAGGCATAACATGATGTAAAATAATCTTTAAAGAAAGAGCTGGGCAGTAGCCTTGTGCACACAATTTTTATTGATTTGTGTGGATTTAAATCTGATATATCAATGATATCTGTTTTTATATTGTCTTGTTGTTGCGTGTTGGCACCTTGAGTTCATTGCAATTTCGTTGTACCTGTACAATGACAAAATTAAAGATCTATCATCTATAAGATACTGGCTCAGCAAGAAAGTGGTTCCTGGCAAGAATTGCATTTTTGTCCCAAAATTAGATTTTGACTGATTTAAGTAGGAGATAATTGTAGATTAATCATGTAATCCTAGAGCCCCAAAGGCAAAGAACGATATTTGGCTAGATTAGTTTTTCAGCAGAATGACTTTGCAGGTGATATAATAAGGTTGTAAGACGGAGACCAGCACAGATCAAGTATGACTTCAAGACAGGATTGGGTTCAGAGGAAGCCCCATGAAAGGAAGAATCCCACAGAGGCACATTACATGTTACTTGTTAGACACTTTTATCCAAAGTGACTTACATACTCAATACTGTGGACAATCCCCACAGGAGCCATTTGGGGTGAAGTGTCTTGCCCAGGGACACAACGACATGCTGACTGCAGTGGGGTTTGAACCTGTGACCCCCAGATCCGAACACCAAGGCTCTATCCACTGCGCCACATGCACATCTTCTAAAGAGAAAATAAGTTGCATAACTGAAAGTCATCCTCCACAGAGACATTTAGGAACAGTCCCGCCTTCCATCCCGTCCAACTCGGCTCATCACACTTACTTTTTTGTGAAAATACAAACTTCAAAAGCAGCACAACGCACACTCACACACAGTTTATTTCATTCAGTCTGCATACTATACAAGCAAGATTCCAATTTCCTAATTACCTCACCTCATAACAATTCTCAGTGGCTGTCCTATCCACTCAACCTGACACAGGGTAAAGATAGTTTAACTGGCAAAAGTTCAGGGAGTGAGAATAACACTCACCCATCTTCATCTCCATTTATCTATTCCTAATGCATTTTGCATTAATGCTAATATTTGTAAATGGCGTGCTGAAATGCAGCTCAGTGTTGTTTGCTGAAATGGTTCTCTGTTTGTGCATATACAATGTTGAGATGGCTTTAGGAGATAATGGGACGGAGTGTGTGTGAGAGGAGAGGAAAGGGAGTAAAAGTGAGCCTGGTTGCATCCACTGGATGAACAGGCCTGGCTGGTCTTACTTTTCAAGGTCAGGACGAGGTTTATAATGCAGGCATTTATATCACTTTGGCAAACAAATCTATCACAGTCTATGCTTATTATGTACAGTACAATAGGCACAGTAGACGCTGGCCACTACAAATACAAGTCTGAAAATGGCAAGAGTTTAGCACGAAGAAACATTACTAATTGCTGGTTTGGTCTAATTTAATTAACAGGGTTACGAACATTAACAAACAACCCCAAATCAGAGTTAGTTTAAATATTGCTGAATCATTATTAGTGAATAACCACTTTCTTCTGGTTTCAAACAAAAGCAACATTAGAAAAGTAAAAAGATTACTCAGAAAGACACCACTATTTTGCAGAAAATGTTGGTATGTACTGTAGATCAAATCAGACTTCCGTTGTTTTGATGGTGCAATGTTTTGCAGATCATTAGAGGACAGCTGAATACTCGAGTGACCCTGTTCTTTTTCCATGTGTTGTGGTGTGTGTGTGTGTGTGTGTGTGTGTGTGTGTGTGTGTGTGTGTGTGTGTGTGTGTGTGTGTGTGTGTGTGTGTGTGTGTGTGTGTGTGTGTGTGTGTGTGTGTGTGTGTGTGTGTGTGTGTGTGTGTGTGTGTGTGTGTGTGTGTGTGTGTGTCAACCTCTTTTATTAGAAAGTTGTACAGTGCATAGTTTTTTGTATTACTTTGGGAGCAGGTGGTTTGTCTTGTTGACTGATTGATTTTTGATCTTTTAGTTTGTTGTATGGTGGTGCAATAAAAAGCAGAAGTAGACAAAATAAACAAAATAACAGGGTGCTCCTATGGGCGTAGCCCCCAAGATAAAACAGATACGCTTTGTATACCTCTCACAAGGAGGCACAATTGTAAAACAATTGTTGCAAGAAAATGGGGCGGAAGCAGAAGGGATAAGGAAGAGACGAGAATGGAGTAGGAAAGGAAATAATAAAACAGCAACGTATTTTACGCAAGTAATGCAATCATGTTTTTGCTTCTTTAGCAGACTTTTTTCAGGCTCTCTTTAATGAGAATTTCTCAGATATTTCACTGGGAAACTCCTCTGTCGAATGCCTGTTTTTGGTGAATCCCTGGAGACCGGAGCTATTTAGAAAACGTACTGCAGAACTGCCCCACATCAACCATGGAACTGCACTTATATGAAGAATTGATCACTTTCAGACTGAAACAAAATTGTTCATTATTTGATGCTTATCTTAAAATATCAGGGGCCATATTTTCCTCTCGGGCTCTCTCTCGTCATACCTGCGTCATACCAGCTGAAGTGTCAAAAATAAGCGTCACAACAACCAAAAGATGACACCGGCAAGCATTAACAGAACCATTTTGCTGTCTGCAAGATTGAAAAGGTAATTTAGAAATAAATAATGTCTGCCTTCTGGACCTGGGACATTAAGTGGTGTTTATGCAGCAAGATTGGTGCTCAACGTAAATATATATTTGCAGTCATGCCTCCCTTGATTGATTTTCTGGCAACTCCTTTCACTGGAAAAACAGCAAAGGACCTGGGCAGCATTGTTAAAACCAATCCTCCTGAATAGAACTGCAGCCACTGTTCCAAACAAATCCACGATGACACAGGAATCTATCTATTACATTTTTTACTTGCCGCCTCCATTGTCCTCAAAATAGAGCAAAGCCAGCATGAAATTGCAGATGCATTACTCAAGCTAAATTACAGTTTGCAGCTCAACTTGCACGTCCTCAAATAGATGGGAGCAAGAGGGTCAGTTTCAGTTTTGTCGTCCACTGATAGGAGCGGCTCATTCCAAGCCTGTTCCACCTACTTATGTGACCAGAGACAATTCCCGCATGTGATGGGCACGAGAGCTGTCACTTTGATTAATGGGACAATAACATTTACAGCCACTGTCCAGTTTATTCTCCCTCAAATGTGTCCCCTGAACTCTCCAGTTCCACTTGCCAATATTCTGCTTTTGTGTATTCACTGGTGCTAAAAACTCAGTTCCCAACCCAGTCAATCTCCTTCACTTATTACTTGTCCTGTGTAACAGTGGGTCCTATGGATAGTAAAATAGCAGCAGTGTGGGGTGAAAAGAGTAACATAAAGACAGGAAGTAATTTGTCCTATATTGGCCACCAGCCAGGAGCATATGTGCATTTAATTCAAAGGAAACAATCACAGATGTTTTTTCATTACAGCAATTGCATTTTGGTTTGTTATTTAGCAGAGCTAGATACGTTTATTGATACCACTCTTTGAGATGTATTTTAATTAAAAGCTGAAGCCCGTAGCAAATAACCTTAGTGTTTAGAAGTCTGAAAAAAAGCTATCCTGGCTACAGCGTCTGGTTGAGTGGCAACCTGACTGTGATTTACTATTGGACATACAGACTGACGTGCCAATTGACAATGGATTATCTTCAAAATAGCTACAAATGTGTTTCTTAACTGTCTGCTTCTGAAACAATCTGTCTCTCAACACCACTCTCGTATCTCATGTTGCTCATCAGACTATAGACAATATCAACTGGCTTTACTGATACCCCTGAAATGTTTCCCATTGCCGTCAGAGGCGTATCTGTCATCAAAGAGATAGCTGATCGGTTTGGAGATTGTGATTTCAGGAACAAAGACCAAACGTCGTTCTCCCGTAATATAATTTCCTGTGACACATAAACAGGTGTGTTTAACCATCCTCTCCAGATTTCCTCAAATCTCACAACGCTCCCCCCCCCGCAAATTGTTCCAGGCAAACTTGTTTCTCTCTCATGACAGGATCCACAGTGTTGGACGATGGAGCCATAAACCTCATTGAAACTTTAACTGCCTGGGTTCCTCTTGACCACGCCTCCAGGCACACCATCGATCCCACTGCAACAGTCTGTTCATCCCCCAGGCTCTGCCCCATTTCACAACATTCTTCGATTCTTCTCATCACTCTGACTCTCATGTATCCCTACAGCTTACCTGCCATTGCAATATACTAATTTGCTAACTTAAATGGCTTGATCTTGCTAATTCACAATGCTCCACTTATTTAGAAATATGTGTGGGTGTACATGTTCATGTGGGTCGATGTTTTTCGTGTGTGTAGGTGAAAGGTGAATTACTTGAGCCTTAGTGCATGTGTACTGTATGTGTGTGTGTGTCTGACTTACATGTTTGATGTGGGTATGAGTGCATATGTGTATACTGGGCTGTCAAGCTAAAAGCAGGGCAGTGACAGGTCCTGCCAGTGAGATTGACAGGCCTACTGGGAGTTGGACAAGAGATGGATTTGGCTCCACTAATTGAACTGTGAGAGCACTGAAGCTTTTAAAGAATGCAGACTGGGCACTATTTTCACTTAAGATATGTTAAGGCTACTGTGTGTGTGATTATTTATGTGTAAAATGCATGTGTGTTTGCATCCATTGTGTGTCTCCACATTTGTATCTTTATGAATAACTCTGCATTCTGTCTAGGTTGATGACAAAAGCATGGATTTATTTGGTGTTTGCCATAAAAGAAAATGCCACGATTTAAATGTTCCTTTGTTGCTGTGAATTGTTTTAGACGGGCTGTGCCGTGGCCCCATGCCTCACCATTGACAGCTCTAACAGTAAGTGTTATGTTACATTCACTATTTATCAGCAGTCTCAAAAGCAGACTTTACTGAACCTACAGTATGAGATATCGGCAAGGAACTTGTTATTTTTAAGCCAGCACTGTGATTTGTAAATTGTAGTTTCCGTAATGTTCTACACCAAAGGACAAACATTGCAGGTCACTTTGCAGGGTTGCACATATACTCACACCATTACCTTCTTCCATGACAGTTTGATGAATATTTTATATGTTTATCCATTTTAACTCCATGACTGGTGTATTATTAAAGTGCTGGTGTGACACTTATAGTAACCCTCTCAGACAGGGCAGAGACACACGCTAGGACAGGGCAGGCCCGCTCTCTGTATCTCCCTGTCTATCATCATCAGTTCATATGCCTCTGTCTGTGTACCAGCCATGTCTCTATCCATCTCCGTCCTGCCTCTCATCTTCTGCTCCTTGCTGCTACTCTTCAATGTCCTTTTCTCAGTCACCCTCACCTTCTATGTGTGTATATATATACACACATAGAAGGTGAGGGTGATATATATATATATATATATATATATGTATAGAGAGAGCATGCTGTCACAGAGTCCCTATGTTCGCTTTGTCTCACAGGAGCTATATATCAAAATGAACTGTCTTGTCTCTCTGTGTGTCTGAGCCAAGAGACCTAATCCTCCTCTTGGATGGCCTTTTGAGTCTGACTGTGGTTTGGCCATGGAGTCCTGACAAAAACTTTAGAGGGCCCGTCTGGAACAAGACAACGAGGAGAGATTGAGAGGGCATTGAAAAGGTTATGAATCCCTTTACCAAGTCCTCTGCTGACAGGCAGCTCATCCCTCCTGGCTCCCAGTCAGTGGCTGAGATGGATAGTGTGGATGGACGGGTCCCAGCTGGAGACACAGCTATGAGTGGCGACACTGGCAAAACAACACCAGCAAGGGAGTGAATGAATGGTGATGGAGTAAGGAAGACAGTAAGAGCATGAGCATTTGTCTGTGCAGGGTTGCATGTTTGTGTTTGTTTGTATCCATATGGGTGCATGGTAAGTGAGGAATGTGACTAGCGCTAAAGCTTTGCACAAGGCAAGGCAGATTATGTCTGAAAATCCCTGCATACATGTGTCAGCATTATGAGTGTGTAGTCTGTGAGAGAGAGTAAATGCGAGACGGACTATATTGGGCCATGCTGTTTGGGTAAGCTGTGACTCACTGGCTTCTGTCGTTCCTCCTTCCTAACCTGCCTTTTGTAATCCGCCCTGCCTGGCACCGGGTTCTGGTTGCAGCTCTGCCTGTCCCACATGGGCCCTGGAAGGGACACAGTATTCCCTCCACAGACGGGCTCTATTGATTGCTGTGTCAGAGCAGAGGCCATATTATACCACCCCCTCATTGGACTGGCAGGGGTTTTATTTTAGTCAGTCTCGAGCAGTGGCCAACAGATGACATTTAGACTAGCTGGTTCAGACCTGCTGGACCTGCACCAACAGCCTTATGATGGCTACTTTGCAGATGGCATTTCACTCTTGGCTTAATATTAATACACAGCTTGTACACACAAGGTGCAGGCCATTCACATTGCTTTAGCCTGACCCAGTTTCAAACTAAAAGGTGTAAATATTGCTCATGAGCAAAATAACAATTTTTGTCTGACCTGTAGGAGATGCTACAGACACACAGAAAAGAGTCATTCATGGATGCATGTCACTTTCTTGATTCACAGTACTGGTTAAAAGCCTCTTACAGTAAATACAAAGGTCAGAAAGTGCTCAGTGAAGCATGCAACACCCAAGGGGAGCACTGCGTCACATTTTTTCACAGCCTGTCCAAAGACACCAAGAGATTGAACCATTAGCCAACATCCTGCATTTTTATCCTCAGCAGATCAGCCGAGCGCACCAGCTCATTTAGATCTTATTTAGAGAGGAATCAGTCATTATTGTCATGGTATTAACCACCTTGATGCCCACTGCAGCTAAAGGACATGTCATAATTGGTTTACCACATGTATGTATAGTAGGAAGGGTAATTGGTGCTCTGTTCAAAAGTTGGGTATATGTGGGAGGAAGGTATTGCCTTAGACTATAATAGAAACCTGATTATTAAATATAAATGTGGCGGAAATGACCGTGGAGAAATGCATTATATGGTCAAATGAGACACCTGTTTGAATAGATTTTATGATTCAGTGATTCAATATATTTTTTAACACAGTGTTTTGAGACGTGGCAGTTTGTTCTATGTAAAATCATGAATGCAGCTATTCGGGCCAATTTCAGTTCCAACGATGTCTTGAAAATACCAGCAATGATAAACACTAACATATTGTAGTATTAATTGCAGAAAATAGTTTAGTTGATGACTAAGAACAAAGCTTGATGCATGATATTTTTTTTAGTCCCAAAACTGCAGTTGAAAGGCAATTTGAATAATTTAAATTATGATTAAATAAAAACGTAATGGTGCAAATGGATTTTAGAAATGGAAAGATTTTAAATCTCTTAATTACTTGCTCTGTTTAAAATCACACGTAAATTAATAATACAAATATTGTACCCTACCATTTACAATTTAGTAGCGCTATGTTTGCGTTCAACTATTCAACTTTCACTGTTGTCTTGGCTGTACTTTGCATTAAAATCAGTTATCTATTTCCCCATTTCCATCATGTAACTTTTTCACATTCCTATGATTTTTTTCAGTCTGTCTAAACGCCTGGGCCGAATTAGCTCATGTGTAAATACAAAGTTGTCATTAGGGGACTTTGTTCCATTACTTTTATTCAATACACCTTTGCTGTACTTTGTTAGGGATATCATTTTATTTTTATTTAGCTGATCTGAGAATACCTCTCCTAAGTTTTAGGGTTATGATTTATTAACAGTGTACAAGGATTTTAAACATCTAATATAAGGTATGTGACAAGGAGAAAGTCAAATGCTGCATGGGAAATAATATTACAATTAAAAAATGATAGATAAATAAAATAGTTATCAGAGATCAAACATGTCTTGAATTGATACACACATAATGTTTTGAAAAGCATTGAGCCTTACATTATTTTTGTTTTTTTCAATGTTTCTGTTTACGTTATTTAACTCGCTCTTTTGTTCTCTTGTGTTTGTAATTACACTTTTGATACATGATAAAAGCCAATTTGTGCTGTTTGTCATCTTTGGGATGGCATGGAGACACAGTCCCCCCCCCCTCCCCCCGCCTGCACTAACACCTCTTGAAAGTGTAGTATGACTAGGAAAAACAGCCAATGTGTGATATTTTCACAATGACGATGGTAGAACAGGGAAATGGTAAACACATGCAGTTTAATGTCATTGCTAATAGGGTGGTGATTAATGATGGTCCTGTCATAGAGAGGACAGTAGGGGAGGTGGGGGTTGAGTCAGAGCTGAAAATACTCACCTGCAGGACTAAGAAGAGAAAAACATGGGGAGTGACAGAGGACCGAGGAGTGCAGGATAGTGGAAGGAGACATCAAATGGGAGAGAGAGAGGAGTGGGATGCTGTCATTACCCCTGAGAGGACAGGTGTGGGCCACGATTAAGACTGAGTTTCACTGGCAGCCATCTGGAAAAAAACTCACATCGCCCACAAGGGACAGGACATTCACAGCCGTGTGCACACGAGACCACACATTCAGATGCCCGTACTGTATTCACAAACACAGCAAAACCTTTATGAGCATGCTGATGGGGTGCAACAAACAGACAATACAGTAATGCTGGAGATGACTTTGAGGCCGGAGGGATGCTTGAAATGAATTATGAATACAATTACATTTCCCTCCATTTTAGATCTTCATGTTCCAGCCAAGTCTCAAATACAAATACAACCCCTTGCCATAGGTCTCAGTCAGTCAGCCTTACTACTGAGCTGGCTGAAGCCGAATCATTTCCCCTCCTACTGAGCTGCAGGGTAATAAGGGAACAGGAATAGGGAGGGAGAAAAGAGGTAGAGCCTAAATGAAAAAGCAACCCGTTTTAACATCTTCTCATTCTGGGGCACAGCTAAGCTTTATTGGATTTTTTTTTCTCCTAGTTTTGTGAAATCAGAAAGAAATTTGCTCATAACCTTTGGTGCATGTGCAATGTCAAATGTAATCACTTTCCTTGTCGAAATACACTGTACATGATATTAAAATGCAAAGACAGGTCCAAATAATAATTAAGTGTCTGACAAGTGTTGCTTATTATCTACACACCCTCTCTTTCCTGATAGACAAAGTAATGCTGAAGCCTTCTGCTTCACTACTTTAATCGAAAACATATATTATATCCAGGAATATCAGGAACCCTGATAATGCCCAGCGTCATTAGTATTGCAGAGTGCAATTACTAAAAGGTAATCCTCTAACGGCTCTTTGTAATTGGAGAAACTAAAGTGTTATAGTCAATTGGAGATGTTATGGTAAGTCAAGAGTCGGATAGAGCCAATGTCTTAAAATGTAATAAAATGATGCAGGTCAGGTAGAAAAGAGGCTCTTAACAAAATGTGTTCCAAAAAACAATATCATGTATTCTTGATGTGTGAACTGAGGAAAAGGAAGTACAAGAAGATCTTCCACCTCCAAGGTCAGATTGAATTTTCTAAGCTCATGTTGTTCTTTGAAACAAAACATGGAAACTTACTTTACAGACATGTAGCTATTCTAGTCACACAAACATTCACCTGCCCACCCATTGCTCCATCCTTTCATCCACCCATTAATAATGCAGGATATAATTTGCTAATGAGATATAATACATGTTAAAGGTTGTTGCCTCTAATGGTATAAAGGTTATAACACATTACAAGATCATTTGCATGTAAAGTTTCATTAGCAACTATAATGTTAGTACCTTACCTGTAGTCAAGATTACATTTGAACCCTCAATCTGAAACCTTCTTATTTGCCTTAGTAAATACGTGCTTGATGATAATGACAGTGTCAATAAAAGCCATTAAACAGTCCGACTAGTGCAATAACGGCAAAGCTGCATTTGAAACAGGTTTATATGAAGGCTCATTTCCTGCTTGCTGACCTCCTATAACGGATAGTTAATCATCATCAGCTCAGAATCCTTTCCGCCCAAAAAGGTGCTTTTGTAAGTCACTGAGATGGAAAAACAATTCATTAAAAAGTAATATAGTGAATATCTAAAAAGAAAAAATAAGTCTGTTGTAAAAAGAGCCTCGGGCTGTGTAGCGTGGTGAGATGAACCAACCTAAGAATAGTTTAATGCAAAAAACAAATACTAGCTCAAAGTGCTCTAAGATTCTGCAACTCATCCCATGACTAAAAAGGCATGGTTCTAACACAATTATATTCAAAAGAAAGTCGATAAACATTGTAAATCCTTGTTTTCGAGTGAACCAAATTGATTAGCTTAATGGTTAAAGTTCATTTTATTTAGTTGTTGTCATGGTAGACAAAATGTAACTATGTGTCTTTGGAACTGTATTTATTTTCTTTCAGAAATGAAAGTTTAAACCACAGCCTCATGAAGCAAAACTAGTCTCAATCATGCATGAACTGCGCAGTGCAGGGGAGATTGAGCCCTGAAAGCCACACTCACTAAAAGTTGCACCCATGGAGAGACCTCATTTGGAAGCAGTTGATAGAAAGTGTTCTGTTCACAGTTTTTAAAGTAGGCTTTTCCCCCTCCTGGTATATTTGTATTCTCAGCACATTCATAGATTTGCCCACATGGGTTAGTTTCCTGGCATTGGGATAGACAAACTATATTTCAGTTCATGAACTCCTACCTAAACATTTTATGATGTGTATGTATTTTACATTTATTGTTGCCGAATTTATGAAATAATGATATATATAGTGAACTTAAAAATATTATTTCTTCCAGCAATTTTCCTCTTCTCCTACAACTCTTCCTGGTGCACCTGCAGCAAACAATACCTGCAACCCAGCAATCCGACACTTTTCCCCCAGTAAGTATTATATTTTCTTTGTTGTTTATGAGGATATCTGCCACAATGTCCTGTAAGTGCTGGCCCTGAGGATGAGCCACGATGAGGGTTTGGCGTCACATTTGAAATCTGTGGCTTTGCTCGCAGCTGGTGGACCTGATTTTAATTTTTTGATTTAAGTAACCTAAAATGGAAATATTTCAATGATGCTGTTAAAATACATTACATATAAAATATTGTATAATAATACATAGAATCCATCTCTGGTCTATTGTTAATAAGGCCATATCAGGATGCTTTCTGGACTTATTCAAACGGCTGTTTATCTTTTTTGCCTTTCACATCGGCTGAATAAGAATTGTGTTCTTCCCCTTCGGCTACAGCTTCCTAAGGATAGACAAAGCTCGAAAACGAAACTCCGTGGGAAGCATAGCGAACATTACAACAGTGTTCTTCTCTGGCCTGGTGAGTACAGTACATAAATACACTATCAACCGTCAATTTGTGACCTTGGTATTGCTGTTTGAATAATGTGTGCATGAGCCATCGTTCATTTGTGTACCAGCTTATGTCCTATATGTTTTCTTTGACCATTATTAATAACAAGCCATGTCTGCTGTTGTTGCAGTGTGACCTGGCCTTGTGCATCCTTGTCAGTGATGAAATCATCTTGATTGGAAAGGTTGTTTATTGAATGTGCTTTTGCATTTGATAAAATGTTTATATCAACCAGAATACATGGTGGTATTTATGTTGTGGGCCAACCTTATTCATTGTGTTCTATAATGCGTTTAGTTTGACTTAGTAGAGCTTTTAGTGCGGTCACAGTGAGGCTTAACTCATTTTAAGCTTACAAAGGCTTCTGCATGTAAATAATGTTGGTTTAAAAAATAGACCAGACATGTCATTAAGTGTTATTATCATATAGTCATTTGTTTCACCCATACAAACTGTTATGTACCAGCTAAATACGCTCTTCCCATCTCCAACATTCACATGTATTTGCTTTTATAACATACCTCACTTCCATGTTCTTTTACAGTCAATGAGTTCAAGCCTGCATGTCAGCTAGAATCTGCCTTGCTGAAGTGGCCTTGAGCAAGACTTTCTTCTTCTTCTGCCAGCACCAGAGGCACTTTCTCTTTCTAACTTCAATATAGTGTAACATCCTACATTAAAATGTCAGTTATTTGGATTGAACTATCAAAAAAGGGCAGGCCATGCCTTTTATACATAAACATGTGTCCCTTCTGTGTAAAGAGATTCTGAAAGTTTCAGGAAAAAACATTTGCTCACTTTTTGTCCTGATCCATTTATATAACAAATATATCCATCTGAAAATGAGCTGATCAGATTTTGTCCACTTTATGGTGTCATAACGATTTTTTTGGCTTGTGTTATCATTACCCAATAATCAACCAAGGTAACACCCCCCACCTTATCATCTGAATCTCCTCCTAGATCACCATTGTGTTCTTTTTAACCAAATATCTCGCAGATGGGCGTGGGGAGTGGTTCCTTATTTTCATCTAAAGTAACAGACAGAGAATCAGCACTTTTGAAACAGGGCTGAAACAGAGGGGATTATGGGATGCTACAATGCACGATCTGTTTGGTATTTCAAGCCAAACACTTCAGAGACATGTTTGTATATATCGGAGACCTATACTGTAATATATTGATGAAAAACGGTATAATAGGGGATCTTTAAAACAAAACTCATACATTGCTAATTATTGTATTTCTACAGCATACAGTACCTTGCGTAAGCCAGGAATAGCTCCATCACTGCTAAGCCTCGCCCAGCCAACCAACATCCTGCACCAGGCGGCAAGCTAATGGGCTGGTGGTGTGCACGACAGGAGCAGGCGTTCCTAATGACCCGTAACTGAGCAGCACTGGGCTGTACAGTAAGAGCACTCAGGAGCCTCGTGAAATCTAACCCCAATCTCATTTTGTAGCAGTGTTCTCTTTCTCTATAACATGGCGTTACTGGTGGGTGTGAATAATAGAGGAGCAAGACAAGCTTTGTGAGCGCAGTCTGACATCAGTGGTCCTCTCACTCCACCCAAACAGTTTTAGTACATTTGTTACAGAATCCCCCAATGTCTGCTATTGACCCACTAGCATTGTTGACCAGCTAAGAAAATCGTCTTTGGCTTTAAGGTTTTCAATCTAGCACACAATCATTCAAGTCTTTTTTGGCAGCTTCTTTAAAGTCACTCCTACATGCATGCAGAAGAGCTGAGCTGGTCTATTGTTGAGGGAGGGAGAGCAAGAGAGATTGTGCCGATGCTTCACAGCCCCTAATCCTATTGGATGCTAGGCCTGCTGTTTGTTTCCCTGTGTTGGCCCTATCAGTCACACTTAGATGAAGCCTGAGGGAAAGTAATATGGGTAGATTAGGCCTGAGTGGCAGGGGGAAGTTGCCAGGGCAGATGGGAGACTGCAGAGTAATACTGTGTGAAGTTCCACAGCCAGGGGTTCAGTTCGCCGTGGATGGGTGTGTAATGGTAATGAAGAGAGATGAGATGAATCTGATACTCAGAGGATGGAAATGTCTCACTCACACTCACACACACTCACACACACAATGCTCTCAAGAATGGCCCTATGGATTATGCGCTGAAACGCTTGCTCGCGATAAACACCATTCGACACCGTGCTATTTCTGCAGTGTCTCCACTTTTAAATGTTTCAAGAGAGATTGAAACTTAGAAGAATGGTACCCACTGATATTCAGTGTGAAGGGAATGTGCTGACACGTTACATCAGACGTTCTGGAATCATGGATGCCTTGAAATAATTTCTGTGATGGGCTTCATATGCGGTATCAGTGGGTAATGTTCTCTGGTAAGCACTGAATAAGGACTTGATGTAAAGGGAAATACGGCGGAATTTTAAAATGTCTGCAACGGATGCAGGCTCTTATGGGACAACAGTGTCAATGGGTTGATACAGTGTGGCTATTAAGCATACCAGACACTTTTAATGTATGGCTAGCCCACAAAATGTGCTATGGCTTTAACATATTCAGTGATGGATGTCACATTAAGTGAGAGAGTGCATTTTAGTCTCTTTGCAAATAAATAAAATATAGACGCAATCTATTTTTAAAGCATTTTATACTGAGTGCCTGAATAAGCTGTAATAAAATCAATAAGTGGACCTTTGACAATGCTTGTTATCGTATCAGTAGCCAAGCAAATACATCCAGTGCTTTGTCAAAACAGATGTTTGGAAGCCCAGTGAGCAACATAATGAGAAATAAGAGAAAACATTGAAATGATTTGCAGTCTGTTTTCATACACTAGCCCGGAAGCTAATGAGCCCTGAGTGTCTTACAATGTCTAGGAGATACATTAATGGAGGGGTTGAGTTGCACTTTTATTCAAATGACTGTAAAAGCCATCAATAATACTCTTTAGTTGGTTGCAAGGTGCAGATTAGTACTTTCCCCGTGACTTCAAACATATCCCTCTACATGATAAAACGGCTCCTAGGTATCAGAAAATAGCTCCTTTCTCTTATTCTACCTACTAATGATGATTTATGGCAGGCGGTTTCAAATCAAAGATTATTTACATAACGCAACGGGTAGCCTGCCACCAGTGGAGGGAGAGCGTGAGAAAGCGAAGGAGGAAGGGTTATTAAGAGCTTTGAGCTTCTTCAGCGGGCATGACGCCCCATTAATATGCACACACATGTGCTTGTGTGAAATCATTTTGGGCAGATGATCTGTCAGATTCATGAAGCAAAGCAACTGTGCACATGATATAATAGTGATTAATAGATTCAAACTCAGTGCCTCCAACTGTAAAAGTCAGAGGGAGTTACCATTTTGAAAAAAATAAACAAGACAATCTGTTTATCAAGTACGCTTACAGCTAACCCTATTGACCCATGTTATCATTTGGTTCCAAGACATCGTGCCTCTTAAAAAACAGCAACTGGTCAAGACAAAAGGATAGTCATCAAAATCTAATTTCACCTCTCCTTTTCAAGACCCACAAAGCAGGGGAACATTCCAAAGCCCGGAGCTTGGAAAATCAATCCGCAACGTTAGCATGAGTTCCACACAGTCTTCTTGTGTGGCAGACCATCTTGCTAGGCCCAGGTTAGCTTTAATCATCACTGATCCCTCTCTGCTATTCAGAAGCTCACAGCTCCTTCTCCTGCCTTGAAACCCTTTGATATGGATAGGTGTGAAACCGGCTCTCATTGCTGATCCCTACCACCACCAGGCTCACCATCCCAATAATTCTGTTTGCAGTCTCCGGTTTGTGAATGTATTACTTTGCTTTGCCTCTCTAAATTGCCGTCTGAGTGGCTTTCTCTCTCTTTACAAAAAAAGCTCCCATCAAATCAAACGGAAATCTAATATTGAAGGCAAATGGGAATGGATAGTGGGTGACCTATGATTCACAATAAATTGTGCAGGTGATGATTTGACTTTTGCACAGATGAGTCCATAGCTAGCCCAAACCTGCTCCAGTGGGATTCTGAGGATCTAAAGCAAGTCTGGCACCCTCCAGGCCAGGACGACTGCCTTCAGGACAAGAGCGATATGACACAGGTCCAAGGTCAGATTTCAAAATCAAGCAGCAAGAAGAAATGTTCCTGATGGGTAAATAATGAAACAATACCCTGTCTCGACTCCTCTACCCTTTCCCTACCCTTTATCCAGCAGATCTGACCCCTGTGTGACTGTATGTTGCGATTACATGCTTCATGGCTTACCAGCACTTAAGATTTTACCAGTACAACAGGAGGTTGCGTGATAAAAGCAGCCGCATAGGAGACACATTGAGGGGACTATGAATACTTATGTAGGTATGTTTCACTCTGTCAGACTGGCAAAGTATCACATGTGGTATTTACATTAAATGTTCACTCTCTAGACTGTTCTCCTCACCCTAAGCATAATACTTTAGCTGTGCTGCCATTTTGCACGTTAATAACACCTTGCCTCAATCCTTTTTTTCTCTAATCTTTTCCATCTCTGTATTCCTCACCACCTTGCCCCGTCTAGACAGTCACTGTAGAGGCCATATCACTGATCGATGAATCGCCCAGGGAAACACATGCAGCACAGCTGGGCAGTGGCGTTTACCTTGCAGCCACAAATACGCAAACAAACACAGACACGTACAAAGATTGTGACGTTACATAGCCGCTGACTGAGTCTACATACAGTGTTATAGATGAATGTCGTCCCTACTGGCATCCCTGCTTACCAATCAATGAACCACATGCAAAGTGTACTCCTGTGATGTTATTATTGTATGTGAGCCATCCCCGTCTGGAATTTCAAGGAAAAGGGCATCTATGAATTACTTATAGTGTTGTTGCAGCAGACATGCCCACGCTAAGCATTCTCACTCTTAACCCATCCCTTTCCAATCGGCCGGGTTTTACGAAAACATCGCTGACCTCGGACAAACTGAATCCCACACACCATTTTGATTCTGTGTGCAGGGCATGTTGGCATTCAATTACATGGGAACAGAAATGTTGTTTAAATATTTCATCAGCTGAGAAACTGAGGGACTAGTGTCAGCTGTAGTACATGGGCACAATTCTTTGAGAGCTAAGACATGTTTCTTTGTGCGTGAAGTAGTGGATGAATGAAGAATGTAAGAGGAAGGGCAGAGATGGATAGATGGAGTAGCGAAATGTGACAAGACAATAGAAAATGGGAAAACTGAGCAAGGGAAGACGGAACATAAAAAGAAAGAGTGAGTCAATATGTTATTGAAATTGCCTTATGTAAAACGATGTTTTGGCTTAGCCACATCTGTGAAATATTTTGTAAAAGGGGGGCATAGATGGATCTACTGAGTATTGCATGAACTCGCTGAACAATTGGCAAACACAATCTTGTCCCTATTTAAAGAGGAATGTGCTGTATAGCAGTTCAACCAATGGAGAGAAAATACATCCAAGACCAAGGACTTGCTCAAGGTCGTAACTTTCTTTCCTTTCCTCACGACTCCCTTTTTTCTTGAATCAGTTATATTCCTCACACGTTTGCATAGGTTATAGAAGCACCAGATAATAAATTATTTCGAAGGAGTCAGCCTTATTTTTTACAAAACAAGTTTGAAATGAGACATCAATTTAAATGGTGCTGATACGCTTTGTAAATAGTAACAATGCGTTGTCGTATTTACTTGATTTTATAGTCATTTTTTTTTTACTGCACCAAGGTTTGGCTGTTATACATAACACACAGTAAAAGACTGATTTGAAATGAAATTGAAAATTGGTAATAGTATGGATTCAGTTTCGGTGACAGAGGAAATTACTTTATTTGTATACACTTTTATCAGGTAATTCACAGTGCCTATGATTAAATAATTAGATTGTGCCTTGAAACTGAGAACAAAACTGCCTAATTCAGATCAGGTAACCTTCACACCTCTCCACTATTGCATATTATGTGAACATATTTTTCCTTAGTGCTTTTGCCAGGAGAAAAAAAAAGCCATAATTAATAATTGCCTTGACTCTCTGCTTTGAAAAACCTGTTGAGAATGTTAAAGCAACTGAAGAGCCAGCCGAGCCTTACAACTCTTGTTCAGTGTGCAGCCTAGATTCCCTCCTCCTGAGATCGGTGTCTCCCTGGCGACGGTCTGGTCCAATTCAACCACTGCCTGTAAAATCCCAGTTCCTGGAGCACCAGCCTCTAAAGCATTCATCATTCCCTCACTTCCCTCTAGGTGCAAGCTCTGCCACATCTTGGGGTTTGTCATAAGTATTTTCCCTTAGCCCTATTGGAAGATTTTATAGAGTGACCCGCATAACCACCCCTGGCTCAAGGAGCAGTGTTAGGTAATGGAGGGATTTCTAATCACATTTCTATTTTTCTCTCTGGTCTCTCACTTACTTGCTATAGGTCAAGAGTTATCTGCTTTCTTCGTGTAAAGCCCAGCTTACATACAGTAGACTCACCTCCCATGTCTCTAAGTATACATATATCCATCCATTGCCTTTGTATAACACAGTGTTACAGCGTAGGGACAAGCTATTGCTATCCTTGAACAAGTTAGAAGATGATTACTCACAGCTAGAATGGCGGAAATGTTTAAATGTGCTGTTTCTAACATCACTAAAAGCTTTCAACATTTTGCTCATGGTACTCAAATAATCATATCCCAGCCTGGTAATGTGCATGACTGGCTTCACATGAGGTTGGGGTTGAGGGTAATATTCTATCTTTGATTCATCCCTGTAAAAGCCTGAGCTCACTCAATAATTTGTTGCCATTTCGCACCGGGCCGTTCTGCTTTACCTACACAGAATAAAATCAAGCAGGGCTTTGGATCAGCCAACAGTGACAAATGCGAAGTATTCCACAGTTCTTACACAACGCTCTTCACAGCCAGAGGGCTATTTATTGCTAAATAAAGATCAATACAGAACAAGACATCCATGCAGATACAAGTACTCAGGGACATTTTCTAATTAGTTCTGCACATTTCTGTTTATGTGATTGATCAAACAGACATGGTCTTTTTGCACAAGAAAAGATTCACATGTAGTCCCTGAGGAAAAATATATGGCAGTAGAGAAAGCTGAAAGTAGTTACAATTATAGAAGACACATTTATAGGTGTATCTCTTCTCTGTTTCTGCTGACAATGTGTTCTCAGTGTTGGACTTTATCACCACTCCTCTGGGAAAGTCCAGCTAATTAATTGCTTTTCACATTCTGTTTGCATTTTCAATTGTACTGTTTGTGTGTTGTACACACTGTTAATCCCTTCCTTTGGTTGTCTTTATCAAGGTAAACTCCAACATTTAAATGGCCTGCTTGGTGACACACACCAAAACAAACTCCACACTCTCCAGTCTTCCACTTGTTCTTTGTTTCTCTGTGCGATTGTGACCTCTGTTGCAGCTATCCATGAAAACAAACATCCTACTGATAAAAGGGAATACAACACCAAAGGTTTTGCAGCCGAAGATCCGTCTGCTGCTTTTGTTGATGTCAGCCTTTACTCAGCTAAGCCAGAAAGCCAAAGTTGGCATATCGGTGCTCTTTGGGACACAATTCTGACTTGAACAGGTGCTGGTTTGTCCCTGGCACTGATATTGCCCAACAACACTGCAGCAAGGGCATCTCAAAACCATTTAAGGGATGTGTCCTGATGTCCTCCAAGGTCTAGTATGGGATACTGTCAGAGTTAAAATAAATTACACACGCACAAAAACTGTCAGTGGCAGTGTAGCCACCATTTTCTCTGAATATAAAACAATTTACAATCTTGTCCTTGGTGGAAATTCAGGGACTATCTCTTATCTGTTGTCTTGTGTTTTTTCTATTAAAATTGGCCAGTGTGACATGGAACCGGGAGCTGTTAGCTAGAAGTGTGTGGAGTAGCTGTTCGTGTGTTTGTGCATACCGATTTTAGAGATATTAAAATAAAGAGTGGCTTGGTTAATCACCCTTTATCAAACGCTCCAATCAGCTTCCTCGCAGTCCCCCTCACCGATCAGGCTGACACAGCCACAGAGCCGCTCTAATAACATTGCTAATCACAACAGAATTAAATCTGCAAGGCCACAGCTATTGGAAGGATCCCTTAGGAACTGCAGCTAAAAAACCTGGAACCTGACAATTTACAAGGACAGTCAAAACTAATTGAATACAAGCCTATCAAGCACTAGCCGAGAAAGTGCTTAAGGAGACAAAGCAATGTTAAACATTAAAACAACTGTTTTAGAAGTTTTGCATATGAGTAAAACCATTGAACTTTAAATCCTAAAAAGTCCCAAATATCGAAGCTATTTGGTCCCCATTGTAGTGTGAATAAAATGACTGGTACATTCAGCTATTGTGTGAGTAAAAGAGAGAGAGAGAAAGACAAAGCAAGATGATAAGAACTTCTAAGGCTTTTACTTAGAGCTGAGTAAACCACAAACAGGGTCCAAAGGAGCTGGTATTTGACCTCTGTCAATACTGGGTAACACACATACACATACACACACATCGGGTTTGAAGTTTCATAATCAATATTTTTCTCTTTCTTTTTACAATCACTCACCTGCTTTCTTTCTCTACATCGTATTCTCATTGTGTATCCATTAGTGGGAATCTCTCCGTTTAGAGTTGTGGAATATTCAGCAAACAGACCACAGAGGGCTAAGTGGGATCTGACAGAATTGGGTCGATACAAAGAGAATACAGTTAGTTGTCACTGTAATCTAGACTAGATTGTTCTGATAAGCTCGTTAGGATCTTTTAAAATTCACATAGGAAGGACCCGTTTTCTAGCTTGATAACTTGAACACGTTTTTGTTCCCAAAGGATGTGTTGACTGAGAAGACGTGCACATGCCAACTACAGTAGATTGCCAAAGATAGCCTCTGTTGTGGAGGTAATTTCACCATCCACTTGCAAAGTGTCATCATACAGAGGACATGATGCATTTCACTGGAACACAGCAGATGACATAAGTCGCTAAATTGCATTACATTACATTACTCAATATATATATTTTTTAAAACTGTCTAAAACCTGAAAATCTAAATGTGCACTACTTCACGCATGGTTTCGACCTATTCTGCAACAGAAGACAATTAGTTGAAATGAGATTGATTCACATATGACCTGTTAACGTAAAGCTTCACTTGGTAGATTCATTAGCACATCAGTAGATATAAAGTTAACAGCTTGGACAGCAACTCAGCTGTTTTTTTCCTTTTCAATAGTCTCTCAAAGATGCTAAATGAAACAGTTTTCATGATAGATATTAATGAGCTGTCCTGGAAAAGAAGGCCCATGGCAACTTAGCAACAAAATTACTTTTTAACATGTAGGCTTTTACTCACAAGCAGTGGGAAATAGGCTTCCAAGCAGGTCCACTGAGTCCAATAAAATAAACAACACTAAAAGCCACTTGATGAAACAGTGACAGTTTTATTTGCTGACAGGCAACATAAATCAGTTAAGCACACAACAGAACACAAAAGGCACCTAAAACACAAACACATTAGGTTGCTGTCAATATGCCCAGGAAAAGTCACATGTGCAATTTGTTGTTTCATGAAGCAGCTTTCAATCTCCAGTTCTATTAAATTCAGCATGAAGGCTGCAGTCATGTAGCGCTCTGCTGAAGTGTTTCCTTACCCAGTGGTGCAGAATTAGTGTGCATGACACAGGCAGGGAATTAAAAAAAAGAAATACTTCCAAGAAGCGCTGCCTGGTGAGTCAAGTAGAACTGCAGAGCTGCACAACCTCAACACTGACATTCAATCAGCACTGAGGGGGCGTTTGGGTGAGAATAAGCCGCCTGACTGACAGTGCTAAAAGGGGTCAAGAAGTCCAAGGTTATTGATCAATAAATGTGAGCAAGTATACACATGATACATGCCCCGACATCCACACAAAGACACTCTAAATTGAGGTGTATTTCATGCAGTTTCTTTCTTATGAGAAATCACTAGGCCCTCCACCATCTTCACTCCCTCCCTCACTCATTTCATTAAGGAGATCGAAAATAATAATGGGGAGACACTCTGCTCTTTGAACACAACCTGCTCCTTATTGTGTGTTTAAGACATCAGATTTATGATGGGGTTATGCTGTCTTTGAAAACATTTAGCCATCCTCCTCTCGACATTATTGCATGTGTCTGTCATTTTTCTGATGCCTTCTCTCAGCATACCTCAACAACAAAGAAGGACTCCCTTATTCAGAGGCTGCCAGGCAAAAAAGACTGACAGAGAAGATGGTGCTGTTAATGCTGGAAAAGAGATGGGTTGAGAACATATGTAGTCAAGAGAGGGGAAATCTGATCAAATGAGCTAATCCCCATGTTAAGTGCTAATGATTTGCCCGGAGGAGAAGCCTGTATCGTCCCACTGGATGTTTGTAAGATGGAAGCTGGGGTGAGAGCTCAAATGAGCTTGGTCCATTACGGTTATTTGCTTCTACTAAAACTTCCAAGTTTTATATTACCATCAATCATTTCCAAAAAATACTAGAGGCTTTTTGACTGTTTTAGCTTCCGGACAGTAATTGGGTTTATTTCTGTTCTATTAAAATCAGCCTGCAGACTCGCTAATTTGAGATCTCCCATGTCTTCAGTGTAGGATTCATCACAATGTACTTGTTACCTTTTTCTTCATCTGTATCTAAGTGTTAGAGAAAAGAATTTTTTTTTACTTTTCAGACAAAAATAATGCTGTTTTCAGGCAGTGTAATCTAAAAGACAAACGGCAAGCAAACACCGACATTGTGAGAATTGCTCTGTGGCTTTAGAAAGGTTCAAACAGTTGAACGCTTTCCTTCTTGCCTTCGACTGGAGTGCAAGGCAGATGTTACTTTGGAAACTGTCTTTAAAGGAAAAGACAGCATAAACCATATTAGTTAATGCACAAAAACTTAATATTTTTAAATATAAAGTAACAAATCTATATAGCAACCTTATTGATAATGACACTTGTGCGATAAAAGGATATTGTCATTGAGCCAAACGAAGTAGGAAGTTGGGGTGGATGTTGGACTTTGTTGGGGGCTGCCCCTTGCTTTACGCTTCCCAACTTTTTTTTTTATTAACCGAGCCCCTTCTACTTGCATAACAAAAGCCCTGTATACTCCTTATGCTAACCAGCAGTGATTTGTAATTGTTTTGGGAGGCAATAACGCTTGTATACATTTTTCTGATTATAAATTAATGTACAAACAATGCATTATTAATTTAATTAGGAAGACTCTTTTGTAAAGTTGCTGCCTACTACCATGGAAGGCCTAATGAAATCTAGCGGCTTGCCTCATTCGTAGGAGATCTAAGACAAAGGCTTCAGAAAAAGCAGTTTTATGTTTTTAAACATGGAAAATATAACAATTCCATTTGGGGACCAACATGAACCTTTTTTCTTAATTTAATAAGGTCTGCCTGCAAATAGCTCACTTTCTTTGGGCCCAATTACTGTCTGTTTATTGTACAAGGCATTCCCGATTGATGTGTAGGCGATCAGCGACAGCAGGCGATCCATGATTCATAGCCATTCTTTCTTTGAAAACCATCATGTATACTCTACATGTACGTTAATGAGTCATGGCTGTAATCAGGTCAATTAATAATTAATATTTAATATTCATGCTTGCCTGCACATGATGCGTGCATCAAGCACACAAGATGGAGTGGGTCCTAATGCATAATTTGCCTTACAATAGATTGATGAAAGGATGTAATGAGTGCTGCTGATTGCTAGGACTTTAGCCAGTTTTTTTCCGTGGGGCCCTACAAAGCTGATTTTTGATTGATTTAAAGTGCACCTATCATGCTATTTTTAGGCAATAGCATAGGTCTCAGATATATAAAAATATATAAAAGACATGTCTATGGAGTGTTTTTCTCAAAATACCAAACAGATCACCCATTCTAGCCATGCCTCATATCCCTCTATTTCACTTCCTGTTTCAAAAGTGCTGGTTTCGGGTATAAAGCTTTAAGAAAATAAAAATTTATAAAAAATATAAAAGGAGGGGGCTGAGCTCATGCTCTAAACTAAATACTGCCGTGATGAAACGCCATATCATGGATTATCAAGGATTATTTCTGAAACAGTATGGAGCTCAAAGGCTTTCTCTCTTGCCAGTTATACCACAAGGTGAGTTCCTTTTTGTTTCCTGCTTCTTCACAGACATGCTCTCCATTACAGGTTAGCTCTGAGTGTTAGCAATGCTAATGTAAACACAGACCATATTACGTCCAAAACAGTCGGGCATTGCTTCTGATAGGAACTTTCTGATCGGGCCGTGGGTCCACATTTCAGATATTACGTCATATCGGACGCAAATCTAGATTAGCTCCGTTGTAACCCAATTTTTTGAGATTTGGGTACGGAGGAAAACAGAGAGGGTTTTATTTTCTGACGCAGCGTGAGTTCCCTGACACACCGGGGACACATTTATGTATAAAAGACATCAAAAAGTGCATTTTGCATTATAGGTTCCCTTTAAGTGGAGAATACATATATATATATATGTTTTTATTTATGTTTTGATTCTTTTGTTATAGTGGCAGAGATGTGCTTATTTTTAAGATTAAACAATATCTTCAATAGTCTATGGCTCTACTAGTTCTGGTTTTACTTTTAATCTCATTATAATCTAACTGCCTACTTATTTTAACCCTTGAGCATTTGATCTAATTCCACTCAAATCCATACTCTCTTGCTGCATGCTGTGCTATAAGGGCATAAGATTCACACATTAGCAACATAGTGGAGCTCCCTTGAGCCGACCGTCAGGGGAGTCAGAGCACTGAACACTTCCTGGTCCCAGCATCACCTCCAGCTGTTTATATTACTGATGGATATCATTCTACTCTTCACTCATTATACTTTCCCCTTATTCCCGGGAGATACTCAGCTGACTGTCAATTCCTGAAGGGGGCCCCGTCCAATGATTCAATAGGATAGGACCTCTGTAACAATAATCAACACACTGTCTCTTGAGACCTGCTCACAAACCAGAACGCACACATGCACATGCAGGGACACGCCAGAAAGCACACAACCTCACACACACTCTCTTCCTCCACCCTGCTGTGGAGCGGGGACCGGCACCATTTCTGCCTCATCTCTTCCCCACTCTGCCCTTTGCTCCTCTCATTTTCCACCTGTCTCCGATCCTCTGCCTCTTTTACATTTCAATCCACCGCCTGTTCCATCCTGACAGGGGAGTGAGCAGAGAGAGCGGGAAAGAGGGAGTTGTCCCCTTTGGGTAGCTAAGCGATTACCGTTTGAAAGATCCAATCCCTTGCATCATACCTCTCACAACCTCCTCTGCTCTCACATTACTCGCTGGGAACCCGTTTCTACCTCCTCTGCGCGTCTGGCGCCTCCACTCATCTTTTCTCCATCTCTCCTTATCCGTTTATTCCTACTTCATTTATGACTCCCCTTGTTGTTTGTCTCTAATCCCACCCACAAGTAAACCATTTAATTCACCCTCATGGGATTCTATGCTCGTGTTGCCATTATCCCATGAGTATTTACATGCCACATTGATATACATTGCAAACTGTAATCGGGTATTTCAAACTGACGAGAGGTAGGATACAACAACAAAAACAGCACTTTTTTAGAATGAATCAAGTAGTAAGCATTCAAGAAATATAAATATATATTTGCATTTTCTGCCTATGTGTATTTGTAATCCAAGTATATCCATGTGTGTGTTAGCATATGCTGTGAGCTGCTTCAGGAGCCATTTTTGTCTGCTTTATCTGGCTGAGTGGAGTGCTGGTGCTCCGACAGTAGAGCCAGAGCCCACTGCCCACTGCTTAAGTGGAAGAGGACTAATCCCTCTGCTCAAAGCCCACTCCAGTAAACACCACTTCTCCAAAGCCACCCATGCACACCCATCCTGTCCACAATCCCAAACACTCTGTGTAGGTTATGTGCAACCTGGGGTTCCGTCATCGAGGGGGGAATTATTGAGGGCGCTTGATCTCATATCAAATAATTACCAGTACCGCTTTTCATTAGAAGTTGAGGGGAAAGAGCTTTCTGCCCATGACAGAACTCCAAAGTTACTTGGCTCCTTGAATCCTTTAGCAAGGTAGAGCTTTCTCATATGCACTTTCCTACATTAATACACCGATCTGCCGCATGCATTACCCTTCATCTGCATGATAAAGGTAGGAGATATTGTCATGGAAAATCATGTAACAACTGGAGTTAGAACCTCTGAAATCTGAACCTTTCTAACAGCTGGAGGGGGAACAATACTGCAACTGAAACGTTCTTAAATGGGGTTTTTACTTAATCCTGCGGGGAATCTTTAACCAGATTGTATTTTTCAATTGAGAATAATACCTCCCAGCTGGGTGCCTTCAGGATATGATTAATTCTAATGGAAAAAGATTACATCTTGAATTAAAAAGATGTGCTCAGCACTGACCAATGCAGTAATATACCAGTTTTCTAATGGTTTATGGTTTTGTGTTGCCACTTTTCTTAGCCCTCTGTTGTGCACTACAGAGACTGTTTGATAAGAACAGCAGTTTATGAGAGCTTTCTTGCCCCAGCAGTGCTACTGAAGGCCGTTATCGGCTTACCTTGCTGCTGTGAAACAAGGTATTTAACAGGAGAAGGTCAGATGCAAAATAGAGATCTGCCATATGGCGTGACGAGCCTTTGATGAGGGAATTCATCAAAATCACTGCCGTATCTGACAACCTTGTGATTTTTACCGTAACACTTCCTTAAGCCATTTTGGGTACATTTTGAAGGTGGGTGGGTGGTTGAAGGGACAGGGTGGCAGATTGAAATTCATTAAAGTGAGCTTTGCATACATGCTGCACTCTGCTCTACATGGATGGTTGGCTCGCAACCCAATCAAGTCCGGTAACAATTGACCCCCATCAGCCATTCCTCTGCGAGTCAGGAACAATGCATTAGTTCAGGTTGGCCTTGCTTTTTGATAGATTTTTTGTTGTGGAGCACTTGTACTTTCACCAAAAAGCATGCACATGTGCACCTCTCTGGTGTTATTTCACCATGCAAAAGCAGGTGTCAAATGAGGATATTCAAAATCATTCTTCCTATTACCAATTATGGATTCAATTATTTATTCAAGTGAGAAATACACTTTAGCTGTAAGGTGTTATTTTTAGTCTGATCTGATATTTAACTTGAGAACATCCACTATATTCCAAAAGTCAATGAAAATCTATATGCAGCTAAGAAATAGCCCATTGAGTCCTGTTTATTCCATGTGTCTACAAACAGAATTAGGGTTCACTAAAAGTGGTTGAATTAGGGATGCTCAAAGTTCAAGTCTGCTTAAATCTCTAAAGAGGACACTGGGGAAACTGTGGATCGAAGTTAGAATAATCGTTGTGACACACATGCTGACAAAGTAGGGCATTACATTCCACAGCAGTCTGAGTTGACAAGGAAAAATTAGAAGATTGAACGATATCAGAGCTGGATCTGTTGAGTCAGGAAGAGACGGGTCGAGTCAGGATGTGTCTACAGGTTCCATTAGCACCTGCTAGACCCTTCCACTCTGACTGCTCATCAATCTTTCAGGACTTAGAAGGCAAGGTGGCTCTAGAGCTGGGTCACTGCCAGATGTAGCACAGCCAGATTCTGAGCACAAACAAGCGCAGACAACCTGCACCGGCTGGTTGGGCTTGACTGGTCCGCTACGGTCTGGTGGATGGGCTGCACAGCAACAAAACTGCCCAGCATGAACCAAAATGTTGGTGCCACAGTCGATGGATGCATGTGTGTTGGATGCTCCAGTCAGGTTGGGAGCTGAGAACACTGAGCATGTTGGGAGAATGTGCCTCTCTTTGCTAGTGACATCATATTGATACTTATTTTACTCATCAAACATAATTCACACCAACCCTGAGGCCCTCTCCCACCGCTGTTGCTGCTACACAAAACAATGTTACAGAGCGCCTTCCTTTTTCTTCAACGTCCCACAAAAGCAGGAATGTTATTTTCTGTCAGAAATCTGTTATAGGTGTAACCCTCCAATGTAACTGTCAAGAAAAAAGTAATGAGCATCCATTTCTATTCGTCATACCTGCACATGCACATACATTAAATCTCCAGCTCCGGCTGCCAAGCACATATTTTACTACGCAGCAGGAGCAGACACCCTCTTTGTGGCTGATTCTGTTTGTTTCGCCTGTTTGATGAAGTTGAGTGTCCCCAGGGCACAGTCAGGATGTTGTGGGCAGCCACAGAGAATAAACAATCTGAGGAGTGCTTTTAAGGTTCAAAAAAGTTAGCATTTCATAAAGAAATAGTCTCTAGCATGCAGAGCACAGCTGTTTTGGTACAGTACAGTATGTCGATTTTCAAACAGGAGCTTTTAGCAGGAAATGTTTAGTTTTGGAAATCATTACGATGCATTGGGCATCATGATGATAATGTTCTCTCCGTTATTATGTTGATTTCTGTTAGTTTAAATGAGGATGGCATCCTAGAGTGCTATCAAGCCTTTGCATTTCAAAATGGCTTTAATTAACCTTTTAAGCGATTGCACTGGAGAACACATTGGAATCCATTGTTAATCCAATAATTATTGTCTGCCAGATGTACTTGACTTCGACCCGTCAGCCAGTTAATTCACTGCATGTGTTTTTTTGCGGCAGTCAATAATTATTCTGATTGAAATTGGCTTTGCTGTTTAAAAAGGGGAAACGTTTATAAGGTTGTACTAAGCACTCCAGTTAACATGCCAACACCAGGGCCCCAAGTATGTGAGATAACTTGATATTAAACACCCTCAACCACTTGTTGGTATTTCTACTGTACTAAATCAATTACAAATAATGTGTTACTATTATGCTAAATGTCCAAGACTTATAAGGTATTTAATTCTTACCTTCTCAAAACACAATAAGTAAGTACTGTGAACTTTAAAATGGTTAAGTCTTTTTAATAAATCAACAAAAAAACGATTTCTTAATGAAACTTTGCATTCCTATAAACTGATGCTGATAATGTTTGGGTTATGTTAGACATCTTGAAGCATAATGCTGTTTAAAATCCATTGTCATCACCATTCAAAGATACAGAGCATATCAACATACAGTATATTGTATTTAATCAAGTTTTATATATGTGTATTTCTTGGATCCTAAAATAAAGAGATTCTCGCAGGACAGCCCAGACAGCTCACCTGCTGTTTCAGTTTATTTATCTCTCTAGCATTAAATTAAAAAAGGCCAAAAAAGAAAAAAAAGATGAAATTCACTTTAAAGCCACAAATCACCAGCGTGCTGAAATGTGTAAGTCATGTTTGAGCTGTTGAAAGTGTCTCGTTTGCACACTAACCAGAATCTTAGGGTTAAGGAACAATGGGTCAGTGGTTCCATTTTGCTTTTCCTTAAGACAAAGCTTTGATTGCCTCACATATTGAACAACATGTCAAATGTCTTGGACATGCTTGAAATGTGTTGCGTGAAGTGAATTGATCTTATAGGCAAGTGATGAGCTCCAAACTCATCTGTCTGCATTCTTGACAGCATCATAAGAGCACTTTGCATCATGAGAGCGCTATTTTCTGTCAGTGAGACCAATACTTGAGCTTTATGTGCTATCTCAGAGCATTTTACCACTAGACAAAATTGTGTTGTTGTTCCTATACAGCTCTGACGTTCTCATGTATGTGTTTATGTAAAACTGACATCATGAAGGAAAATGATCCCTTTCAGTACATGAGCTGAGTGACAGGCAGCCAGGCATCTCTTTCCTCCTCTCACCATGCTGCGTCTCCTCCTCTCCATGAAACCCATCTGTTGCTAGAAGACCTTTTTATTGACTGTTTACTTCTCCTGGTTTGCTTTTGTGCCTCCATTTGGCCCAGAGTCATTCCAGCATTTCAATGACTTAGGCCCTTTAGAGTGCCTTCCGATTCAATTGGTCAAGTGCAAACCACCATGGTGTACCCACAGTATGTCTGGAAATGTTAAAACTTGGTTAACATTCTAACCAGCAACAGCCGAGGGAAATTTGAAAATCAGATTCCTTTTAAATTGGTTCATTTATCTTGTTTGAGGATAGCCAGCTGACACTCTGACACGGAGGAAAGACTTGAGTTGAGCATCAGCAAAGCATTTTAGGGCTTTGGTTCGTTCATTGGCTGAAAAATAAATGTGTCTATTTGTCATGTAGGAACAAGCAAAATATGTCTTGAGAACTGGTGGTAATGACAGAAGGCAACAAAACCAGAAAAGCACATTCCCCTTCTCATTAACAACAATGATCCCAAAATGATATAGGTTTCTTTCAAATTACAGCTCAGCTCCAAGCCAAAGACAGGTTAGAGTCAGAATTTGAATCCAAAAAAAGAAGAGATGTAAATCATGTGATAAAACTGAAGTTTTTTATGGGAGACAGTAAAGGTTGAAATGAACAACGATGACACGAACTGAGGAAAGTTAATGTGAAATTCTCTATCAGCGCAAATTCACTAATGAGAAGGGAGGAGGGATGGAAGGGAGCTGAGAAGGGTATGTGAGGGGTGTAGAAGGATCCTGAGCAGGATCAGGAAATGATAATAGTGAAGGAGTAAGGTTTTTGAATATAATGTGGGAAGTGAACAATTCGGAAAGATGACTCACACACCATTGCATGGCTTTGGAGGTCAATGTAAGCACTGCAACAAACAACTGTTTAATGATTTATCCGTTTAATCTGATGCAGATCATTAGGCAGAAGCCCCTGTACAACCAAAATAAGGCAGGCATAAAAAACATCAGTAAATATGTTTTCTTTAACAAAACAACACTACCCTCCCATCTGCAGCACTGGATACGTATTGGCAGCATGCTTGGATGTGTATAGTCAAAGGATTGGATCTAAGATGTTTCCTGCCAAAATCTGACTTTATAGTGCTGATTAATTATAACTCATGGTTATTTGTCAACTTCCCCTCTCCTCTTTCTTTCCCCTCTGTGTAAATAGTGAGAGGTGGTAGGGGTAAGCCACTAGTGATGGGCTGGTGATTGAATTTTCCTATTAACAGTGACTGATCAGGCCGGGTGTGTGGCAGCGGGCGGCAGGCTTTGAGGGAGAACCGGCCCAGCTGAGACACAGCTTCACTGCTGGAAAGTCACCAGCAGGACAGATACACATATGGAGGAATGTACGCTTTCCCGTAGAGCAGGATTTGTGTGTGGACAGTGGAGTGTGCTAATGCTGGGAGCCTGTCGCATAGGCTCCATTATAAATGAGCATGGCTCACTGGGGCAGCTGGACCAAGCATGGGGCAGCTGGGTAACTTGGAGAGCTGTGGAGAGCGGTTTGTTGGCCCAGCTGTGTTAGCTGAGGTGGTAAAATGGGTTGGGGTTGCATGATAGAGCATGTGTCCATACATATACAGGACTGTCTCAGAAAATTAGAATATTGTGATAAAGTTCTTAATTTTCTGTAATGCAATTAAAAAAACAAAAATGTCATACATTCTGGATTCATTACAAATCAACTGAAATATTGCAAGCCTTTTATTATTTTAATATTGCTGATTATGGCATACAGCTTAAGAAAACTCAAAAATCCTATCTCTAAATATTAGAATATCATGAAAAAGTATACTAGTAGGGTGTTCAACGAATCACTTGAATCGTCTAATTAACTCGAAACACCTGCAAGGGTTTCCTGAGCCTTGAAAAACACTCAGCTTGGTTCAGTAAACTAAATCACAAGTATGGGGAAGACTGCTGATCTGACTGCTGTCCAGAGGACCGTCATTGACACCCTCCATCAGGAGGGTAAGACACAAAAAGAAATTTCTCAAAGAGCAAGCTGTTCACAGAGTGCAGTTTCAAAGCACATCCACAAAAAGTCTGTTGGAAGGGGGAAATGTGGCAGGAAACGCTGCACAACCAAGAGAGATGACCGCAGCCTTAACAGCATTGTGAAGAAGAGTCGCTTCCAGAATTTGGGGGAGCTTCAAAGACAGTGGACTGAAGCTGGAGTCCAGGTATCAAAAGTCACTGTTCACAGACGTGTCCGGGAAATGGGCTACAATAGCCGTATTCCCATGGTCAAGCCACTTCTGAACTCAAGACAACGGAAGAGGCGTCTGACTTGGGCTAAGGAAAAGAAGCACTGGACAGTTGCACAGTGGTCCAAAGTCCTCTTTTCAGACGAAAGCAAGTTTTGTATTTCATTTGGAAGTCAAGGCGCCAGAGTCTGGAGAAAGGCTGGAGAGGAGCAAAATCCAAGTTGCTTGAAATCCAGTGTGAAGTTCCCACAGTCAGCGATGGTTTGGGGAGCCATGTCAGCTGCTGGTGTTGGTCCACTGTGTTTCATCAAGCCCAGAGTAAATGCAGCTGTGTACCAAGAGATTTTAGAGCACTACATGCTTCCGTCTGCTGAAAAGCTCTATGGAGATGAGGAATTCATTTTCCAGCATGATCTGGCACCTGCCCACAGTGCCAAAACCACCAGTAACTGGTGTACTGACCATGGCATTACTGTCCTCGATTGGCCTGCAAATTCCCCTGACCTGAACCCCATAGAGAATATGTGGGGTATTGTGAAGAAGAAGCTGAAAGACACCAGACCCAACAATGCTAATGAGCTAAAGGCCGCTATTGAAGCATCCTGGGCATCCATAACACCTCAGCAATGCCACAGGCTGATTGCCTCCATGCCACGCCGCATTGATGCAGTAATCCGTGCAAAAGGATTCCCAACCAAGTACTGAGTGCATTAATGGACATTTTCAAATGTTTGATTGTGTTTTGCTGTTATAAATCTTTTTTTTTTACTTGGTCTGAGGAACTATTCTAATTTTTTGAGATAGGATTTTTGAGTTTTCTTAAGCTGTATGCCATAATCAGCAATATTAAAATAATAAAAGGCTTGCAATATTTCAGTTGATTTGTAATGAATCCAGAATGTATGACATTTTTGTTTTTTTAATTGCATTACAGAAAATAAAGAACTTTATCACAATATTCTAATTTTCTGAGACAGTCCTGTATGTCCACTGCTGTCATGTATGCACATGCTTCTGCAAGGACGGAAGCTCCAGGTGCAGCTCATCTCAAACCCTTGATGTAGACAGGGGAATAAATATGTCTGGAACTGAAATGACACTTCACTGAAAAATGTATCATGCTCCACAGTAGAGGCAGAATACACAGACAGTACAGACAGACACAAAGCAAAACAGATGAAAAGAGTCATAAGGGAATGGGTTTCTCAAAACAACCTTAGGATGGCGCACATCAGATGTTTTCCTTCCTATACTTTAAAGCCTACACTGATAGTTTTATGGAAAGTCAATATGCGCTATTTAGTTTATTCTGATTGCTTCAAGGTTAACAAATGAAGCTTAGCGCAAGTTCAACCAGGAAGACCGTCTGTACTCTTCATGTATTTCTATTCCCATGCATTACTCTCCCTCCCCTCATAGTGACCGGGGGGCGTCACTCTTCAGCTTAACCAATCACTTCGCTATTCCCAAGAGCCTATCATAACGCTCTGTCAAACCTTTTAAATCTGCGCTTCCCCCTCTGTCAGCTGTCATTTCAGGTGACTCTACGCAACCCTCCTCCACCCCTTTTCACCTCCAGTCCCGCTGAATCCAGGGTCAAGCTAAACCACTCCTCTTCAGACCGACCCAACTATCCATCCACCACCACCAGTGTCTAGACCCCAGGGGGTTTCATCGGATCGGCTCTACCTTCCCGAATGATACTTCCTGCACAACGGGGCCTAATCGCCAAAATTACATTGCATTCATTCGTGCACCTGCGCAATAAATATGTATTATCAAAACCGTCTCTCCTGATTAAACTCATATGGAGTGTACTATGATGGTTTCAAAGCTCATTTCCAGGTAGCCCACGTGTTGTACAGCCATGTTTCTGCACTAGCCTGGGAATAACAAAAACTGGCTCTATAAAAGGGCTTTCTTGTTTGTTTGAATTCTGTGGGTTCTCCTGCACACTTGGAAAGAGAGGGTTCATCCCTAGTTTCCACTGGGTCCGTCTGCGTCGCGTTACGGCCGCGTTACGGCTGCACCGCGGCATTCGCAAAGATTGCGGCCACTCTAGTCAATGGGTTCTATTCCACCAGACGTGCCGCGTTACGGCTCAGAAGCCTCCCAGAAGCGTCTCGGCGCTGGCCTCCAATAGGATTCAAGTCCATTTTTCGACGCGACGCAAGGCGTTGCAGAGGCGTCGGGCAGGAAGTGGACCGGTCAGAACATCCGGCTCATCTCCAAAATAAACTAATTTTGCAGACCCTATCCCTCCGTAGTCTTTCAAGTAGGAGGAGAAATGCCAATGTTCTCCTCCGGTTTACACGCACTGTGTGTAAATTATATACAGTATATAGAATAATTATGATGCATTATGGTGCATTTTTTTACCACTAAAATACAGCCACACATTACAATTATTATTAACTTTTTCTGTACAAAGTAGCCTGTCCAGGAAATATGCCCAAATCAACAAAAACTGCGAGCCGGCAGGCGACGCAGACGGACCCGGTGGAATCTAGGGGAAGGTTACAATCTACAACCCAACTGCTAGATGCCTCTTAATCCTACACATTGACTACTCCAAACAAATAAATTATTCAGTTTACAATCTACACACAATATAACTAGGCCCACTATACACCCACAAACACTCACAGAGACACACACACACACACACACACACACACACACACACACACACACACACACACACACACACACACACACACACACACACACCACACACACACACACACACACACACACACACACACACACACACACACACACATTACAAGTGTAGCTCAGAACAGAGATGGAGGAGTTGTTGCACCATTTTCACATCCTGTCGTTTGTAAATGAATACTTTGGGATGTTTCGTCTTACCACGAGAAACCAAACGGCTTTTAACAAATCAATTAGCAGCGTCTCTCTGTGATCCAGCTCACTGAAGAGTGAAAGGGAGGGGAGAGAAAACCAGAGGCCTTGGAATAAGGCAGAGGACATGTGGAGGGAAGAAAAGAAGGATAGGCCTTTGTTTTTCTTTCTCTCTGCCTCACTCTAATTAGGCAGGCCAGCGTGAGCAGAATCCTAATGGCAGGATGCAGGGAGTAACAGATGTACAGAGTGGGAATTAAAAGCAGGAATGGGGGGGGGACCATGACACTAACCTGAGACTACACAATGAAGAAAGTTAGAAAGGGAAAGCATGGTTTATGCAAGATGCGATAAAAAGAAGGCATACTGTGTGTAAAATATATGGATGGAGTGGTTGGTGTGTGCCGTGTGAAAAGAAGAGAAAGACGGGGAAAGGGAAAACTGTGTAGATTGCATACAAATGGTAATTCAGCCTGACTGACTCACTGACTTATCTTAAAGGTGGGGTAGGTCATTTTGGAGAAACCAGCTCGAGTGCGCTAGAATTAGAAAATACACAGCCCGGAACAAATCTGCCACTTCCTTACAGAGCCCCTCCTCCAACACACACGAAGGCGCACATGACCATTGAGGGCACGAGATAAGTTTGTGCACAGGTTGAAAGCTGACAGGCAGGTAGGCCATCCAGTTATTTTAGCCGGGCCGGTTAAAATTATTAGTCATGCTTTTTACAGTACTAGGGCTTCCACAGATGAGATATATAAGATTATATCATTATTCATTGCTATCGGGATGTTAAGAGCATTCCATGGAATATAACAAAAAGTGTATCTCGAGCCGGTTTCTCACCTCAGTCGAAATGAGCATTGATAATGATTTTTTTTCTCATGTCATAAATGCGTAGGAGTATGTGTGTACATGTGTGTGTGGGGACTGTATACCAAAGAGAACAAAACTGCTCAAATAATGAAATAAATAAATAATGTTCTCTTTTGACTTATCTGTTTGTATCAAACAAGCAGTGATAAGTTAAATGTACCTTTTCACCTAAAGACAGAAATAAAATCAACTCCGTAATATTTATATTTAAAAATGTTAAGTGTAAAATAGTTTTGGTGCATCTGTAATTCAGCCTTTTTAACCGACAGAATGCTCCTACCCTAGTTAATATATCCCTTTCATATGAAGGCTTGGTTGCCATGCTTACATGTGATACTTTAATTCAGTACAACAGCAATAATTGATTTGAAGGCCATATTCCAGCAGCACATAAGAAAGGCTTGTCTAATGGGGCATTTCTGACTAAATCCTGCCTCTAAATGGAGGTTAGCAGGCCTTAACAGCGTTCTGGAAATGTCATAGAAGCCCCCCACTCTGAAGTAAAGCTTCATAGCCACTGTGGATAATCCAGCTGATTCAAGTTTTTTCAGGAGCTGTAATTACATTTCCAAACAATCAAGGCTCTATAACAGAGGGGGATTGGACACTGAGTGGAATTGAAGTTCAGAGGAGCGAAACCTTGATAATGAAGCTTATTCATTGAAAGCATAGCACGCCACCAAGCAGTGTCTCACTTTCACCATGTAGTCTCCAAATGACCTGACATAAAAAAGATTGATATACCGTGTTGTATGTGGCAGCAGCAGCAATAATCCAGTTTAATATGAAACCTGGTGCAGATCAAAAAGACGCAACACATGTTTTTTAATGAGGGAGGCAATTAGGCTGTGATTTTGAGAGTCCATGTGTTTGAGATTGTTAATTTCAATTACAGAATACATCAGTATCCACCTCAGCTCTCACTGTGCTCTGTGGAGAAATCTCTGAAGGTCCACTATATTAAGGCGCATGACTGTGTTGAGAATATTTAGGTGAGCTTCCAATCAAAACCAGCAGCACACAGTTATAGCAATTAGGAGGAAAGAATATAGATAGAGTAGCTTATGCTTTGAAGATAGAAAAACCCCCTTTGCATCTGACATTTTGTTTTTGAGAGCTGCACCGTTGGAATGCAGACCAAGTCATGGTCTCCATTTTTATATAAAGGGTAACATGAGGATATTGGTGTCTTGTAAGTGATAGATACATGGAAGATTTGTTCTAACACAGTTCACAGTTGAAGGATTGGTGCTGCAGTCATACTGGAAAAAAAGGCCTGAGGGCCAAGCACTCAATTTTCCAGGTGATCTATGTTCCAAACCTTCCCTACTGCCACAAGCGGCAGTTAGTGATAGCATACGGACATCTGAAATTGAGGCGGTTTAGACATTTGACTAGAAACCCCCCGATACAATATGACTGGCATAAGACCCAGCATAGACCTAGGCCAATCAGAGGGGGATTTTTTTATTTTTTGGGGGGGATTACCACACCTCAAAACAACTTGGAAGTGATGCATATTTGCTTGCTTTCTCACAACATGTAATTTGTAGTTTTGTAAAAGACTAAATACTGTGCACATACGTTTTGGGAGGTGTCTGCCTTATGACTTGGTCGCTGTAGACTTAAGACGAGAGCTGATTTGACTCATGTATCTTTGTGATACATTTGGACAAGAAGGAACTCTACAGAGTCAAATTTGGATTAAGCTGGGATCACTTTTTGCAGATAATGCCATCCTTCTGGCTGGCTGGACATTCTTCTTCAGTGCTGGCCCTTCTTCCAGCTGAGTGTGATGAGTAAGGATGAGCATTAGCACTCGAAAGTGTGAGGTTTTCTGGCTTTTCCATCACCTTGTGAGGGAATAACATGTCTTCCAAGTCTTACCCATGTGTGACAGTAAGAAGGATCATAGGATTAATGGTGGGTGTCAGCTGTACTTATTGCAGGTGTTATGTTGGGATGTAGTAGTGAAAGAAATTGTGGGCTCCATATCATGGGTCTTAACTTTGAGCTGTTGGTTAGCATTAGTCACCTTGTGAGATTTGGTTAGGACACCAGAGATGAGGTATCTCTGCAAGTTCCCTCAATCTGCATGGTAAAATAAGGATATAAGCTAAACAAAAAGTGTGAAGAATAAAAGTTATTGGAGAAAATAAACGTGTTGAAGATGTATGGATTATTGGATACAAGAATAGAAAAAATGAATTGGAAACTCAACAACTTCCACACTTGCAACACCAAGAAAAACATCAACATGAGGGCTTTGTAATTGCAACAAATGGCTGAACTCTCTAATCTTTGGTGTAATGTCATTGTTATTGGTGAAGGGTTGTCAGCTCAAAATCCATGATACGGTGCATCACATAGACATTGTGTGTTCATATTTCACAATTGGATGGGGAGAAGTGGCATGCTCGGAAAAAAAGAAAAGAAAATTAATCTAACGAGCTTGTTAAGTACGTGCTCCGTCTCCAGCTGAATGACAATGACGAGGCATCCGCTTACCACAATACACATCCCATTGTGAATAAATGAATATGTGAGCACACTGCAAAACAAAAGGCAAATGGAGGAATTAATTCAATGAAATGAAAAGCCTGCATTGCCAGATAAGCCATAAGGCTTTGCTACCGAAGTATGAAATATGACTGAGTTTGTTGAGCGGCATGGATATGGGGGCTGGATCTACATGTGACAATCTGTCAATGCAGCAATAGGCTGTGATTGGCTTGTGGCTCCGGCCAGAGTTTTATCGCATCATTAATTCAGCATCTCCCTGGCTCAGTGTTTTGGCTGCTATCTCTGCATATGGGCAAAGTATACGCCAAGACAAACAGAGGTCAGTGAGCAACAGAAAGAAAAACTTCAATGAGAAATCTAACTTGCTCACAAAATGTGCAGACATTATTAGAGAAAAGGAAAACGTTTTTGCCATTTTAATCTAAAATTGTAACCCATGTGATAAATTAAGAATTAAGAATAAATATTTACTGCCAACCACACAGGGAAAGATCAGAGAGGAAATTCCTACCAAGATCCATGTTCATCCAGACATACAGCAGTGCATCAGAGCTAGCCCACAGGATGGGGGGGGGCCTGCACGTCTAGCACCAGCCAGGCTATTCAGCTATCAGGACGGCTGAAGCAGGCACGATGTTTGGCACAGAGCTACAGAGAGACCGGGCCTGAAGGGTGAGGGGTCCTGCTCGATTGGGAGGTGATAAGGATGGATGGTCACCCGGCCAGATACCTTTGAGTCAAAAAGCAGGGACAAGTGTTGGGGGGGGGGGGGGCAAGCAAAGGCAAAATAAAATAGCAGCAAGACAGAAAGAGCTGAATGGTTGGAGTTAAGCTGCGCTGAGTAGTGCTGAATGCTGGGAATGGGAGAGCCCTTGATGAGAGAAAGAGGACTCTGCTCACAGCTAAGGGAGATATTTTACACTGCCACTTTGTTTCCTACTGTAACTTTTCTGGACTGCTGATGGAGCCTTTGAATTTGCTCTGGCTTTGTCGCAAACAGGACATAAAGTGTTACAGAAACGCTGAGGCGAGGGCAGTAGAGCAGCATTCAGTATTTTGTAGTATTCTTACTCCAAAGAGACGACAAGAAAGGACAGGACATGAGTTTACAGTTTGTGACTTATCCTCTGAACAAGCTATGGCAGCGTCCTAACAGTTTCGCCTGAATGAGCTCATATGGTGACTAAGATGGAAAGAGTCCTTATCGCTCAGCAGAAACAGAGCCAGCTAGAGGTGGATTTTCCAGGAAAGAACGTTTTATTTTTAGCAAATGTAACTGATTTAAGAGCTAACTGCATGACCTTAACAATTTTCATCCACAAATGCAAACACAATTTAAACAACCAAAGTGGAAGAGAATGAAAAGGCCTACAGGGAATATGCTGTGTAAATGTGTTGACAACAGCTTTAGAGGACACAGTGCCAGCCCAATTTGAAGACAAATACACCTTGTGAGAACTAAAGAAGGTTAAAGCTTGTGTTTTGTATGACTGATTTTCTTCACTATACTGTTTAACTTAATAATAGATTTTCTAACCATAAGGTTAAAACTCAAATGGTAAGGACACACACAAGAGGGCCCATTAAAATGTACCTCTGAAAATACTCATTATTTTTTCACTTGTTCAGTCAAAGAGGAAGAAAATGAAGAATGATATGAGGGTAACACTTCAGATTAGTGGACTGAAAAGAAAAAAATTAAATTAAATATATTCCATGTATGGCTCTATGTTCTTCCCTCTGAAGTGTTTCCAGAATGAAGGGTAGGTACATGGAAAAGGTATTTAAGCATGACAGTGGAGCTGGAATTAGTCGAAGCTACAAAATACTGCTGTCAGAATTCCTTCTTCGCAGTCACACAGCTTTAGTCGGGCCTGCAAGTGACCTTGAATACATACATAAATGTATGAACACATGGAGACGATATAGAAATATTTACATTTAGATACACTGGTGGTCCACTTGGGCTTATTCTCATATCCCGTGTCTCAAGTTGACACAACTTCAACATTTCATTTCTCAAGTGCCAATTGTACACTAAAACACCATGCACAGATATCAGTTGTGATTACCTCTATCAAAGGTTTAAGAATTGCATAATTATATGTTCAGGAAAACACTTTCAGGTCATAATTCCACAGAGACTGATAACAAATAACAATTCTCCACTTTTGAAATGGAGCTGTTTAACATGTTAATGCATACATGAATATGATTTTATACTATATATTTTCTTATAAATAATTCAAATTGTGTTTCAAAGAACACAATGTATTTATTATGTTTTTATTGTGTGGCATAAAGAACATACAGAAACATAAAGAAAGGTGAGTCGCCACCAAAATTGCTACTTTCAAACATAATATAAAATATAACAGCTTTCATTGCCTTACATTGCTATTAAAAAGCTCTTTTCTTTGGCACTACATTTTTTGTGAACTGTAAAACTTTTGGACTCCTTTTCATTCGTTCTAGGCCAAATAGCTTTTGCTTTCGCCCCCAATCAAATCTTTGCCGTCTGCTTGGCCAAAGTGGGGTGTGCCAACCGCCATGTACTGTAGGACCCAAACTGTCACTTTCTTATTACTGCTTCCTATTATTTCACATACTATTTAGAGCTGCAGGCCTTGCTACGCTCCATTTCTCTGCTATAAAATATATATTTGCTGACAGTTTTGTCCCACTGTACCACCTTCCATTTTTAAACATATATTTACAGTACAAAGCAAAGGTTGACTGAGCCTGCTCGCACTCTCTCTACAGTGGCCTTCACAACAAGTCATAGAGCTACACATATTTCCACCTGGGACTTTCATGGTGACACTACAGACATCTGCTAATAGTCCCTTTGCCACTTTGAGGCAATTGTGGGTTGGGAAGAATGCACTTGATTCACTCCTTTTCCCCTTTGGTCTCGTCAGGGTACATTAACTTGTCCGCTTTTTGGGTGACAAGTCCAGCTGCCCAACAGCACATGTACTGATACTGTATACATTCAATGTTTTGGCCTCCCAACCACACATTGCCTTAAAACGATTCTCTCCGCTTCCGATAAGTCTCGGTTTGCTCTGGGTTACCCAAGACATTAATACGTTTTTGTTATCTGCCTGATACATTGAGACTCACTTAAACACTATCATGCAGACAAAACAATGAAAAGCATTAATGACTATAGATACCGCCTTAACTATCTATTTTCACTCTGCACTCTCTTAATTGCCAATACCACTGATTTCCGTCCCTTATCCCCATTCCATGATTATGTATCATGTCACATTATGCATTCTCAATCCACTCTCAGCCCACCACCCGCTACATTAACCTTTGCACGTTGCACAAGCAGAAATCCACAATAAAAATCTCTCAGAGGTCTCCACGGTTGAAAGGCCATTAAGTAGTCCGCTTGGAGTCTTAAACTCTGCCACTTTGGCTCGTACGCCACTGCTCCCCCACAAGTCCATTACAAAAGGAGAGGGGCAGTGCACATACCACAAGCTTTTCCCTCTCGGTCCTAGAAGAGAGCTTTACACTTTCAACATATTCACAACCCGCTGACCACAGGGTCTACCAATGCTTGTTTAATACCATGACAGGACCCTTTAAACTACCAACTGTAGAACTGCTTTGTTTATGTTTAGTGCATATGAATTGTGGCTATACAGAGCTTTAATATCAAGCTCTCCTGTACTTTCCATGGTCAGAAGCTGCGACTTTCTGTTCAGCTGCAGCCCTGCCTGTCACTGGCTTCTGATGTTGTCAAACATGTTTTATTAGAAACAGCACGCAGACACACACTGCAGCTTAAACCGATGTGTCTTATTATGTTGAAATGCTTTTGCACCACAGTTTTGTTACAATTCCCGATATGTTCATTTTACCTTGCATGTTTTCTGAGCATGACAGATTGAATTAGTTCAGGAAGCAGTATGTCTCCATGAGCAGTGGCATGTCTAACATGTTTTGTTTTTTCATTATATTTTGTAGGTATTTTTTTTTTCTCCAGGCAGTGTTTGTTTTCCATATTATGCTTTTTTTAATTAAATGCTTTGAAACATACATAAAAGTAATGGGACATACTGTATATAATACTATATAGTGACTGAAACTTACACAATGGTTTAAGCTTCCTTCATCTCTTTTCATCTTTTTTCAGTAGCAACTTCAGCATGCTAGTATTTCAATCTCATAATGATATCAGACTCAAACCTTTCACTTACTGTATATTAAAACAGGGAATCATGATGAGATGTGTTTTTTCATTTACAAAGCTTTAAAGATGCTGTGATTTGATCCCAAATGCCTCCACCCACACTGATGCAGCATCAGTAACCTCTAAAGTCAGTGAGAGGGTGAATAGCCTCGAGTGTGAGGAGGAAAACCGAACTTGATCCAGCAGCCCCCGAGGCACTGGGCGTGTGTGTGCTGGCCTCGCCAACTGAAGAGCACCAGTTCCCTCTCTGGATCCCTCTCTCTGGCACAGCAGCTCACTGTATACTGCTTTTAGTATTCAACCAAGTGTGGTATAGAGCTATACACCTTCTTATCCTGTTGTTTTAGGGCATCAACCGTTATTTGGCTATCCATCTTAATTGTTTAAGATTGACAGTGGTTGGTAGAAATAAATAACTAATCAGTGGAAGTCAGTAAAAGGCTGAAGGAGGAGGGTGTTTTGTTTGATTTTATTGGTGAAAATGAAGATAGACAAGGACATGCTTTGTCTCTTTCTCTCTCTTTACCATGTCGCTTTCCCTTTCATTAGCACCCAATCTCACAGTAAAAGAAAAATCCATCCTCAGATGCTCTTACACTGTTAGACATCATTAATTTGTGATGTTCAATTTGTGTTGAAACGTGGTCATATACATTTTTGCTGTGCCCATTTTGTTTCAACTTGCCTCATCAACTTCAACAGTCGGTGATTTCCCAGAATGACTTTAACCATCTGCCAGAGAAAGGCGTTTCATAACATCTCTCCAGGTGGGGCAAGGCTCATTAATTGTAAAACTATTAGAAACGTTATCACAATCAGCAACGCTATTTTAAGAGTCTTCATGTCATTTTGAGTAATTTGCAGATTTAGCACATCTGCAAAATGAGTCAAGCTCTTCCCTCACTTGGTTTAGCATCAGAATGAATCAGACAATACTAAAACTCATCTTCTGCAGCTTACTTTAGTGCACAGCTGCAGTTAGAGCCTCTCAACCAGCTGTTTGATGGCTGTAAAGTGGCTTGTGTTAAAAGCCATAAAATACTGAATGAGAATAACTACTTTACAATACCTTGAGGCTAAAGACCATTGTAAAACATGTGCAGTAAAATATATTTAACTAAGTATACACTTTTAGTTTCCGTTCATACAGAATGTTATACTTGGTCTATACGTTAATCACATTTCGCAGTGTCTATTGGACCAATGTTGCTTTACATTTAATATGCTAGAAATACTTGTTTAATGCATGTAACATATACTCGATATTTTTAAGTAAGCTACAGCTTTTCAATTATGTTTAGTAACGAAAAAGTGTAGTCAGAGTAGCAATCCTTCATTCAAGCAATGGAAAATAAACTTTCACATGTTGGTATCAACGCTCACTTGGGCAACACACCCCACAGACATTAATACAAGTTGAATGAAAACTGTCAAAATGAAGCAATCCAAGTCCAAATAGATTGTATTACCACTGAGGGATGGCAGTCAGAAATGTTCAAATGCTCTGCATGGTTGCCTAAAGACAAACAAACTCAGGCATAACATATCCAGCACTGGCTGACTCTAAATAATAAGTGCTGGGGTGATGTATTTTGGCTTTGCATTCTGACATTTAAGGAAATATATACCCTGATTGGTATGATGGGTACAAGTAAAGGTCAACATTTCACTTTCTAAAATTCACAGGATGATGCTCCCCCTACCTGATTCATTTATGGTGTGGGGCTGTTTTGGAGTAAACAATAAACCTTTCCCAGTCATTTCACTTTCTCCGCATATCGTCTCCCGGTGCCGCACTTTTCCCACCCCAGAGGGCATCAAGCATTGTCAGCAGTTGCTGCATGCATACTGTCCTCATTAACCACCTTTATGACGGCGATGAAGGAAACAAACTGCCATTTAAGGAAAACATCAGGACATAAATCAAAAGACAAGCTCTCTTAAAACCTATGGTATATTACACAGGTGACACAACATCATTTATCACTCTCCTGATCCATGGCCTTCTGACAACTTTAGGTTGCCTCACATTCTCTCTGTGTTTCACCTCCAGCACAGTCAGCCATGTCATCTGTATCCACTTTATCTCCAGCCCTGAGCCAACCCATCAGCATCAACAGCATGCCACAATGCAGCCACAAAAAATGCCTGTATCTCCTTCAATGAATCGTCACAGTAGAGGGGAACTTGGAAAGATACATGTCTATATATAACTTCTTAGATGCAGTGTGAACGTACCAATCAAAAGTGTCGATGTCGGCTGCCTTACGTTTTTCTTGCCATCCATCACAGAGATGAAGACATACCGGATGATTTATGTTGTCTAACCCCAACACTGCTGGGAGGAGTAAAACACACCACTCTCTTTTTTTATCCTTCCGACTGGAAACCCAAATAATGAACAGTGTGATTTATTTTGTTCATTTAAACATAGTGGATTGCTAAAAAGAACAATATTTCTAAAAATTAAAGGTGGATATCTGAAGCTATTTACAATATTTAATGTGATTTGTTTTCACCGCAAAGGTAAAAGCTGACAGCTGAGTCCAAAGCTAAGCAGTAACGTATTTTGTTTAAGCTTTTCTGTGAGAAGACATATAACAAAGTATTAGTAAATTATCACACAATATAAAATAGAACACTCTATTTATGTGACACATTCAGTTCATTTAAACATCATGGAGTGACTTTGTCAGTCTGAGCTGGTTGATGTGGCCAGGGAAAAGAAAGTTTGGGGCTCTCTGCTGGGACTGCTACCCCCGCGACCCGACCACGGATAAGCGGGAGAAGATGGATGGATGGATGTTTGGAGTGACTTTGCTTTTGATGATTCTCCTGTGTGTGGGTCAGTTATTTTTATAATGTGGATAAGTCCCCAGCACCCCGCTTTGTTATGCCTGGTGTTTCACAGCAGCATCAATCCAATTTTCTCTTCTTTCTCGAGAACCCACGATTTTTCTCTCTGTGCAATTCTGTTTTTTCTAATGTAACAAAAGGAGATTTCTCACAACCAAGATTGTATTCATCAGCACTTCTTTTGAGAATAACAATGTCACAAATTGCCTACTGTATTCCAATGCATTGTATCATTGTTATCAGAAAGGTTAGTAATTACCTCATAGAGTAAATGGATGGAGTGTCTTGGCAGAGAATCCTGTTAGTGGTTGAGATTGTGCACATTGTGTAAATTGTGTCCTCGAGAGGGGTTTATATGGATGTTGGCACATTCATGGGTGGGCAATCAACATAAACAACAGTTTTTGTGACATGCATATAATGTTGTTTATTTAAAAATAAAATAATTATATTTATTTGATGTGCCTGTAAATACAATTTTGAGTATTTATAAATCATCTCAAGTGCCCATTTATGCATTCATTCAGCAAACAAGCAATCACTTTTGTTTTTCTTTAGACAATAAGTAGTAATGAAACACATTCACTTACTTGCTGTTTACTTTCATTGCGATGTCTACTATAAAATCAAGTGAGGAAGTTAGTTTTGTTTATTGCACAATATGTCATTAAAATGTTCAGTCCCTTCCTTTAGTGTGAGTGTTAGTTGTTTTCAAGTGTAGAATCACCTTTGTTTGCTCCAGAAAAAGGGCAGCTTTCTTTTGGTGATGGAGAGAGGGAGAAAGAAGGCCATGTCTCTGTGACCCCTCCACACAACACTGCTTATTGATTGATTGCCAGTACCAGGGCTAAACCCCTTTCCAAGGACAAGTGGCTTCACACGCCAATCCAACACACACACACACACACACACACACACACACACACACACACACACACACACACACACACACACACATACACACACACACACACACACACACACACACACACACACACACACACACACACACACACACACACACACACACACTGGTCTCTTCAGATTTTGCTTTGAACATGACTCTAACGTACACTATGCTGGCCTTAGTGTTTGATGACAAATTCAGTACGGGAGCAGCTGCAAACACAAAGCCTCCCTATATACTGTACTGCGAGATAGATAGAGAAAGTCAGAGCCCATCGCTGCTCAAAGACACCGCCCTGTCCACAATCAGTTCTCCACGTTTGGTGGTTTTCATGGTTTGGATTAGTTCCAATTAAAGAAAATAAAAAAGCTACAGCATAAAGTAATGTTTTTGAGAAGGGTGTGCTTTAAAACTGTGTGATATTGGTTTGGTGAAGCCAGTCCTTTTCCAACATGATGATGCCCCTGTGCGCAAAGCCATGCCTGGAAAGAAATTATTTTTTTCCAGGTTGATGCAGAAAACTTGAGCCCCGGAAGTAATTTGGTGTCAACAAAATGCAATTATCCGCATGCGTTTACTGTATAGTTGCCATTAAATGCAAGCAAATAGCCTGACTCAGTCTTGTGTTCTTCTGTCATATGCGCTGATGAATGTGCCTCTGTGTTCACAAGGGACATGACTCTGGTACACAAAAACAATACAAATCAATGGTTCCCACAAGAAACAGTGTTGAACCAAGAATTGAGCCGGCACTCAGACTTAAAAAAAAAATGCTGAGCAACAGCCAATTTCCTTTTGACAGCAAAATAACACAGCCTTTTCAAAAGTACACTGCAGTAATATAATGAATTGATCTTAATCGTCAGGCAGCATTTATTTATTATTTGTGAATGAACATGAGAAAGACCTTGACTCCTGTGTGTGTGTGTGTGTGTGTGTGTGTGTGTGTGTGTGTGTGTGTGTGTGTGTGTGTGTGTGTGTGTGTGTGTGTGTGTGTGTGTGTGTGTGTGTGTGTGTGTGTGTGTGTGTGTGTGTGTGTGTGTGTGTGTGTGTGTGTATGTGAGACCTAGCTCTTTCATCATGTCTTTCTCCATCTCTCATCCATTCTTCCTTCTTTATCTTTCTTCTGTTATCTATTACCTACAAGAGGATTGTTGTCACTGCACCTGTGCTTCTACGGCATATACGTCTCCATAAATCTGCATGACCAAGCCTGCACATATCACAGGATACTCCCAGCCACCCGACTGTGTGCATAACCCCCACCCGCACACACGCCTGAAGGCATGTTTTGATTGTACCAATGCAAATACAAAAAACAAACACCCAGTGCTCTAGGGTGTATTCATATATGAGGGGCAAAGTGATGGGTAGAGTTATGAGGTTATGGGTGGAGGCTGCTGGCCAGGCGGTGGCAGGGGACAGGGGGGACAGACTGCCACCGAGCAGCTGTTAGGCTCTGCTGGTCTGCCGTGTGTTATTTATTGCAGCAATGGTTAGGATCTCAGTGTGATGTCTGCAAAGTGGGTCAGCATACAGTATTATCTACCTCCCCTCCTTATCTTCTTTGCTCCCCCTCTCAGTCACTATCTCAAACTCCTCATCAGCCCTTTCACTGACTCTGTCTGACATCTGTTTCATCACATATCTCACATCTTGTCTCTGTTTTTCTTTTCCCTTCTCTAATCCCAGCCCATTTAGCCTGTTTTGTTTCCTAAAACTTGGCTCGCTTTATTCACGCCAACCTAATTCCTCTTGTTATCACTCCAATCCCTCTTCTTGTGGCTCTCCCCTGATGGTACCCTCAACATTGGTCTGTCGTTTTCCCTGTGTAGCCGGGGGCAAAAAAGGGACGGAGATAGCGAGCTAGTGGAAAATGGGTGGGGGTGGCCAGTAAACAGCACAAGGGGACTACTGTAGCCTTAACACCTAATGAGCTTCATTAGCAGCCCTTCTACTGTGATTCAGGAATCACATTAAAAATAATAAATGTGCAGTGCTCACAGGAGGGCACACACTCACATGCATAGCTTTAGAGTCACATGCTGAAATACACACAGATACAAACAAAGTCCAATGCTCCAAGGCTTTTCCACAAGTTCATGGACTCACAATGAAATCCCCCTGCTGTGTAGGAATATGCTTAAACATCCTCTGTTCTGACTTTGTGAATCCTCCTCGGAGCACACAAGGCTATAATGATGTAGCCTGCTGAGTCATCAAGGTTTCTTTTGAATGGTGGTTGAGTTTGGTTTTTGACCCTCAAGGCCCAAGAGCTGCCAGGTTCCCACAACTCTGAAGAGCAGTGCTGATGATTTGCAATCGCTTCTCCGTCGGGCCCAAAGCCTTAATCAGGATCTCAATCCCAGCAGCCCTGGGGCAAGGGCGGGACCAGCCTATTCCCACAGCCAGGTTGCTAGGATACGACTCTTGGATCTAATAAAAGTGAGCACCTGTGTATGACTTGCACCTGCTACTCTATGGGAGGAATTTTTAAAACCTACTATGCCTGCACCTCGCCTCTAATCTTTCTCTCCTATTCATCCTTATTTGATGAAAGCAGGTCAATCTCGGCAGATATTCACATTGTTTGCAAACACATTCAATCCTTCCTCCTCCTCCAACAACAACAAAAATAGGCCCTATCAATCCCAGTAAACAAGCTGCTCTTAAACTGATTTTTTCTCAACCTTTCATGTGTCTTGAATTGAAAAACATTGAATCTAGGCCATGCAAAGACTGAATGTTTCATATTCTGCTTTTGGAAAACCCACATGCACGCATATACCCAGCAGTAAGGTTATGATAAAGAAAATTAAGACACTCTAGCCACTCCTGTGGCTGTTTGATTTCCAGATGCTTCTTTTTTCATCCTCCCTCCCTTTATTATCCTACCCAAGGTTCCTCCTCTCCCTCTTCATTGGACCCTCCATCTACAGAACAATACAGAACAGAGAGAATATCTTTGGAGGGATTGCAACCAATTAAAGGGAGCAGTGCTCCACTTTGAAGAACCGCTGCACACAAGACAAAGCGGTATGTTTGTAATCTAGCCTAGTGTCTCCTTGCTGGCCCATCCTCATCAATCCTGGCTGCAGCGGGTGGCAAAGGGGCAGGGGGGGGGGAGAAGCGGCTCTTTGCACCAGGGTCACTTCATCATCACCCGGCCCCAACCTTCCCCTGCATCCCTCGCCCCTATTGCCTCATCTAGACTGTGCTATAAATGTCAGCAGTGCCCACCCCACTCTACAGTCCATGCCCATACACTGAGGATCAACCTTCTGGGACTTGATACATGTTTTCGTCCTTCTCTGTCCACTCTTCCGCTACCCCAGAGAGTGCAAGGCTGCATAATGGGCATCATTCATGGAGGCTCACTCGCTCTACTATGAGGCTATGACGCTGTTTGTGGTGACAGACTTCACAGGTACTGAGACAACCAATCAATGCTGCATATTCAATGCAGCCAAAAGTTTCTAAACAATATCAGACATTTTTAACTAAAAAGTTCAGTTATTCTCTTTGTTCCTTTGGAAAACAATATTACTTGTCAGTACTGTCATGGCTTCAAATAAACAAAGCTGGTTTATGTCCTGTGGCATAAATATTGCTTTGACACTGGCTGGTCCTGCCTGCCCCTGATGCAGATAATAGCACACCTGCAGGGCAGAGAGACAGCACACGCAGCCCACTGCATCAGTGATAGAGGACTGCACCTAAGACTAGCCATGCTCTGGTCCCATTGGACCTCCTCTCCTCCTCCCATCTCCTTTCAGATATTTGCTAGCTGCATATCTGTGTTCCTTCCTAACACATTTTAAAGGAATGTAATATCCATCTGTCATTGTTTCATTTCTTCTATTCTCCTCGAGGGCAACGGTTATTTATATCCTTTAGATTCTTGCTTCTGTCCTTTTTTCTGCCTTACACTGTGCTTCCCTATAGATATTTAACCTTTGACCTTCAATTATTGTCTCAATGTCAGCATTAAAAGTGAATTGTAGTGAAGGACCGATAGATTTTCGGTGTATTTATTTTAATCTGGGGTAGTCTTACTCCTGCTGAAACACATAAGTGTTTTAGTCAATTGATGAAGAATTCCCAATTGTTAAAATGTCTTTTACTGTTTAAGATGTAATATCTTAGCCATTTGGACTGTTGGACTTGCCAAAACAAGTGTAGGAAATTATATTTGTGTTTTACACAGCCACACAGTTGTGTCTCGTCAAATGTGTTGGTTATGTTCAAGCATTATGTCTGTCATTTCATGTTTTTTCACGTCTGGTCATGTCTGTTTATTTAGATCATTCAGTCTCTGTGTTTATTGTCATGTCTCGTTTTCCATTTCCTGTTTTATTTTGTACTTACAGTACCTCTTGTCTTTCATTTCAGGACCTGTTTCTTCCTCCCCTTGTGTGTTTTTCCCGCCATCATCAGTGTCTGCCCCGCCCCTGATTGTTTCCACCTGTTCCCACTCACCTCTTGTTTAAATAGTCCTGTCTCTCCCCTGTCCTGTGCCAGTTCGTCTTGTTTGTTTCCCTGAATGGTCGTGCCAAGCCTCAGCTAAGAAAGGATCGCTTTTACTCATATCAGGTTTTGTTAATTTTGTAGGCTTAAGTATCTTTCTTAAGTTCTCTTTTTGTTATACATAGTTTTTTTGTTGATTCCAGTACCTACTCTGTTAAAGGGAATTATCTGATCTTTGAAATTAAAGATACATTTTTGTTACATTCAAGACTTTGTCTCTGGGTCGTGCATTTGGGTCCATCAGTTTGTGTGGAGGTCCTGACACACACTTTATTTTAATGTTAGTATTTTGTCATTTTCTGACTATTAATGGAATAATAATCAATCAAAAAAATAATATGGCTTAATCAAAATGTGTAAAGAAATATTTAGTTCATAATTAAAACACAAATACTGCACACAAGCAAACACATCATATCTTTCTTTCTGAGCTGTGCCAACTACAGGTGCATTTATTCTTGTCTGTTCTCCAGTCCATACTGAATAACTAACATTGATTTCTTCTCTCGTGTTCATTCATGTGGAGGCCTGTGTGCATGATCACATTTTCCTTCCTTGTCCTTTTTAATAGCCATTTCAAAACGTGTGGTTGCTGAGGTAAAAGTTACCTTATTGGCCAATTGACCTTATGTCACGTGTTGCTGTGTGTGTTATGCAAACAGTGCTGTCAGGCTCGGACAGTCTTTGCTAACACTGACATGCACTGAGAGACACAGGAGGAAGAATGTGAGTGTCCCTGTCATTTCTCTTATTACCACATCCAGCCAAACAAACAGTCATCTTGGATTAGAGAGGCTATGGACACTTGGCATAAGTATGGCTTAAGGGGTAAGAAAGCTTGAGATTCAAACAAGAGTTGCATTGTTTTTGTCAGGGCCATGGACAGCTCCACAGAGGATTTAACGCTTTTTCCTTTCATAGTGCTGAATAAAAATCACTATGCTTCAGTCTTTATTTCAGTAAGTCAGTTTAATGCCTACGACAGAAATAGGAGTGTATGAAAGAATAAACCAGCTGCGGCCTGATTGTGTCAGGTTCAAACGTCACTTTGTGTATTGAATAAGGAATGGAGCATAAGCAGGAAAAGCACAGAGGAGCTTTATGGGGGTGCCATCAGCCATAATGGTGCCTGAGAGGCAGCTACGTACACCCCTTCCTCATGGATTGTTCTAGCACTTTTCTCCCCTACCTCACTCATGTTCTCCTCCATCCCTCAGTTGCCTAAACACACATTTCAGAGCTATTAGGATATGTCAGCTGACAAAATAACACTAACGCACATAAAAATTGACTTGACATCCATATTGCAGCATACTTTACTACCATTATCCACGCTGTCACATTTAAAGTCATTTCATTCAAAGTAGATTTTTGTTTCCTCCTTGGGGCCGATACAGACTATATTTCCTTCGTATCATATCTGTTCGCATCTCCCCAATGTGAACAAACAAGACTTTTGTCCAGCTTCATGTCACTGCATGATTTGACATTATTTTTCCACAACAGAGGCCAATGGTGTCACAAAAACGGGGGGTTACGTATTGTAACCCTAGTTATATAAGCACAGGCGGAGCCCTCTACTGGACTCTATGGGTACTACTCTCTATAATGCTATGCGTACATTCACCTACTGTGTTGCATAAACGTAGCCGGCCAATCGGGGCGAGCCTACCTGAATGGGCGCGCAGGCCCACAGTATATAAGGCGGCTACGCCTCCCGACTGTCGTCCTACACCCTCTTCAGCGAACGGCATAGGAAAGACAGGGCCCCCAGGTAGAGGGCTCCGCCTGTGCTTATATAACTAGGGTTACAACACGTAACTTAACCCCCCGTTATATATCACACAGGCGCCGCCCTCTACTGGACTCTATGGGTACAGTGGGTGGAGCCCCGATGTATAAATGCCCTGTCGTCCAACAACATCGACCCATCACACTGCCCCTGACCACCTTCGGCTAACATCCACCGCACCCCCACTTCCTCCCATCCGGTTGTAACCGTGGAGAAGTCGGGGCCGCAGCATGGATAAGGCACACTCACACACGCTTACCTCGTGTAGAGTGTGCATGGAAAACAATAGTGGCGATACCTACTGACCCACCCCCCCCCATCTCACCAGTCATGTGTTGCCCCGGCAAGCACAGACGACGAGAAGGAGCAAGACATGTCTAAGGGAGAACCACAGGGCACAGTGCACAGGGCACAGGTCCACCTCTGCTCTCCAGAACTGAGTCCAGACCTGCTTCACCACCTCCGGGTGAAGCCTCCACTCATCTTGCAGGGGCCCGCCTCTCGACATGAGGTCGGCCCCGCGACCTCATGGTGTCCCGGGATGTGCAGGGACCTTAGAGACAACACCTTCTGTGAAGCCCACAACCACAGCTTCTCTGCTGCGGTCAAAAAGGCTGCGGAGCGAACCCCCTCCTGCCTGTTGATGTACGCCACTGTGGTGCGGTTTTTGCTCCTCACTAGCACATGTTTGCCCTGTATTAAGGGTTTGAAGTGCTGTAGGACCAACATCACTGCCTGCAGCTCTAGGAGGTTGCTGTGCCGAGCCTCTGTCAGAGGCCAGCCACCTAGCTCTCTCTAGGCAGGTCCCCCCCCGTCCTGCCACGGATGCGTCTGTGACGACCGTGATGTAGGAGGTCACTCGCCCCAGTTGCGCCCCCCTCAGCAGATGCTCTGGGGACCAGTGGAACCACAAAGTGAGCAGCCGCCATGAGAACCAAAGTCTGCATTTTGGTCAAAGCTGTCACCGTCGGCCCCTGACGCAGTCTGCAAACTGCCTGAAGCAGGGATGCTTGTCTGATTTCTGTCAGGGTGGCATGTAGTCTGCCTGCATCGAGCAAAACCCCCAGATATTCTACCTGCTGATGAGGTATGGGGCTGCTCTTCTTCCAATTGACCGCAAAACTCAACTTGGTTTAGGTATAGGATAAATTGTGCTCTCTGAAACATTGCCCATTCCCTGGACCTGGCCATGACTATGAGGTTGTCTAGATAAAAGAACACCCTTATGCCATGGTCGCGCAGCGGCTGGAGCTCTGTGGCCACACATTTGCTGAACGTGCGTGGGGATAGGGAGTAGCCGAACGGTAGTCTGTTGAACTCGTAGGCTACCCCTTGGAAGGCGAAACGCAAATACTTTCTGTGCTTTGGAGCAATTTCGACATGAAAGTAAGCATCCTTCAGGTCGATGGTTGTGAACCAATCGCCCAGCTGCACTAGCCCCAGTAACTGTTTTATAGTTAACATATGGAACTTCTTGCTGGCAATGTGCTGATTCAGGCTGTGAAGATCCAGAATGGGCCTGAATTCTCCTGTCTTCTTGGGAACCAGGAAGTACATGGAATAGTGCCCCTTCTCCCTGTCCTGAGAGTGCACAACAGACACCGCCTGTTTTTGCAACAGGACCTGAATCTCCTCTTGGGATGATATATTTGCCTCTCTTATGCCTCTGGATGGGGGGCTGGCCCATGAAGTTTGGCCCATGTTTGGCCCAAGGGGGGCTTGGCACAGAAAGGGCAGATTTTCCACTGAGGTCCTTGAACGCACTGCGGCGCGCTCTTGTGGGAGCGCGTGCTCCGCCATAATGCAGTTTCCACTCAGAGGGAAAAAAGCATTAATCTGAGTTTCGATGCTAGGTGCGGTGTGTCTCCTAACAACAACACGTTGGTCATAATGCCCCTTCACTCGCATAGCGCTTTGATAGCACTTCCTGCAGTTTATCACACTCACATGCACGCGCCTGCTGGTTGCCTCCTCTATTGGAGTTACAACTGGGGCGGCGAGTGGAGAATCTGTACAGACAACATTATGGTGAAGTGTGTAATTGTGGAGAGGAATGACTCTTAGACTGGGATAAATGTAATCATTCTTATTAAAAGCATTCTTCAGTATTGACATATCATAACGGGAGGAGGCGGGATTCACCCTTGCGTCCTGGGTGGAGAAAGCCATCTCACACTTCCTCCCACCGCCCGTCATCTCCGGGAGGACGGTGCACCCCATCCCGAAGCCCTCTGCTGACGCGGAGCCGGGACAGAGGCCTGTCGGGATCGCCCGGCCTGGCCCCACGGGTGCTGGAATTGAACCCGCCCCGTACAACCAGCCGAGGGAGCAGGAGAGGCACCGGGAGCCGTGGGCGTTCTGTACCTGCGCCCCTCTCTCCTCCTCATTGTGACTTCCCGCTCACGCCCCTGAGGGAGAGCCAGCGGCAGCATACGGCTGAGCTGTGCTCTTTCCTCCTCTAAGCGGCTGAAGCACTGTGTGACTAAGGTGATCGATCCAAAGAGCCCTTTCGTGGATACGGACCTCCAAGGAGATCATCACGGTCCTTCTTGGAGAGCGCCGTGAGTCCTAACCACACGTGGCGTGATCCCACTGTGGCCAGGGACATCACACGGCCAGCTGCGGCGGCCACACCATGGATCAGATTATTGATCTGCCCCATGCAGTGGTCCGAATAATCACTCCGGTCTTCCTGAGACTGGGAGGCGGGTGCTTCCTGCTGAGGGGGGATCAGTGAGACCCCTAACACGCCCAGATTATTGGCCGCCGCCGCCTGCTGTGCATCTTATCAAGATACTCCAGCGTTTCACGGTCACAAGGAAGCGGGGGCAGGGGTCTTCTCCCCTCCACCCAATCTGCTGCCTGTGGGAGCAGACGGGCCACCAGGCTCTCATCGAGGGGGGGCACACCGGGACACGCTGTGTCCGTGCGGCCCTGCACTCTGAGCAAACCTGCCATGCCAGCCACCCGAGCTCTCGTCTTCTCCAGCGGGAAATCCTGACTGGCAGATCTGTGCGGTGGACCCTTGTGGACGCCGGACTCAGAAGCGCCCGACAAGGAGAAGTCCTCGTCTTCTTCCTCCTCGACAAACGGGGCCGCCCGGCCCGTCGGAATGGCGAACACGAACGGCACCTCCTCGGCCACCTCCTGGTCCTCCATTTCGACCACCTCGAGCTCCTCCTGGTCCTGCGCCTCGTCCGGCGCCTGTGTTCCAGGCGATGTTGGCGTCTGAGCCGCGGGAGCGCACGACAGGCACTGCAGGATGGAGAATGTTTGCGGCCCTCAACCGTGTGGTCAGGCCCCAAACACTCGAAGCACAAGCTGTGGGGATCAGCGCCCGCAATTAAGCCCGGGCATGTAGGGCAAGGCCGATGTTTGAGGAGTGGTGAGTCCATATTCTTTCACTTTCTTCTATCTGTCTTTTTACGTTTAGCTTTAGTTGTTGCTGCTCGCTGAAGAGAAAAAGGATGACGGTCGGGAGGCGTGGCCGCCTTATTTACTGTGAGCCTGCGTGTGCATTCAGGTAGGCTCACCCCGATTGGCCGGCTACGTTTATGCAACTCATTAGGTGAATGCAGGCATAGCATGATAGAGAGTAGTACCCATAGAGTCCAGTAGAGGGCGGAGCCTGTGTGATATATAACAGCTTGTTCCATAATTGACTTTATGTTGCTTGAAATGGCTGCTCTTTTCTCAAACCGTTCCCTAGATGTTTCACTCTCTACACATACACATGTATTACAGATACTGCCACCATCCCCATGACTACGACAGCACCAAATATACTCGCATACAGTTTTCCAACTAATGATGTTAAGAAAATGCACATTTTTAATAGGCCAAGCTACAGCCGTAGCATTTTTTCTCATCTCATTAGTAACTCCCTTCCTCGGCCTACATGAAAAAAGGGAAAGAAGAATGCAGGCTGTGTATTGTTTGGTGCCCTTGACAAGGCTTTCCGCCACTCATGAAAAATAAACATGTCTGTCTGGCTTTCCTCATGCAATGCTGACTGCAACAAAGCCCCATGGAAAAAAGGAGAAGAGGAAAATTAGCTCCTCTTGACATGATTATGGCAACTAAACAGTGGGTTGCTGTTTGACGAAAGATCATGTATGTGTATTCTACAAAACTGTGCCCTGTGTACCCAAATGCAGAGGGATCTACTCCAAAGGCTGCTGAGCTCACCAGAAATACAGACTAAGGACAGGTTCTGTCAGCACACTAGGTGAAAAACATGTACACAGTCGGAAAATACCCCGCTGTTGGCTGGGGGATGAGTGCAAAGTGTGAAATTAACAATATAAACTGAAAACAAATACAGAGTGAAAGGAACTGGCAGTGTGGATTATGAGTCTATGTTTGTCTGGTGTGGTTGAACAAGTGCAATGTAAAAGAAACATAAGGACCAGGATTAATGCTGAAAATCAAATATAGAAACATTTTTCTTTTGGTCTTCAAGGACACGGCTGCTGCAGACGTCACTTTCTTTGATGCCCGCAAAGCAGAAGTTAATATGAATAGCTTATTGGACTACTGCTGTGCCATTCTTTGAAAAAACATATTGGACATGCATTTAATTTAAGCTCTGAAGCTCAGAATGACTTTCTTCCTGGAGTAGAAGGGCCGAGTTCAGAGAGACATGAAGATGAGTGGCTGGGAGCAGACTGGGCCGCACCAAAGACTTTTCAAACTATAATGGCTGATTGAATAATATTGAGTTATATTTTTATGTTTATTCTAATTCCCCAATACTGACTTGAATACATAAGAACATAAAACATAACATACACATAAGCATTGTGCTCACTATTGTGCTGTTTAATTTAACATTGTATCCTTTATTCACAAGTCGAAGAGATATGGCATGGACATAAATTATATATGTATATGTGATCCCTGCTAGATCTATAGAACTCTTACAGCTTAAAAGAGTAATGATATTGTATCCAGCAAAATATGTATTGTTAACATTTCCCTTAATATAACACAAGTAAATCCTACTCTAAATAATTTTCATAACTCTTCTCATTTCTTCACAGGAAATAAGCACACTTATTCAAGCTCAGTTTTAATAAAACTGTCTCAGTCATTTTCCCTTCACAGCAGGTCACCAAATAAAGAGGATTAATCCCTAAATAGAAAATGTTTACAACTTGCAGGTTGCTCTTGTAGTAAGAATGCTCTCCCCTGCAGCTGTGTCTAGGAAGCATAAGGATAAGTAAGGATGCACATTCTGAGTATCAAAACTTTAGCATGTATATTGTATATCATATAATCTGGATTTTGATTTGAACAGATGCGGAACTGGTGCCCCTAAGGTCTCAGAGAGGATTAAAAGTGAGATAAGTGTGTCTATATTCATGAAACTCTGTGCATCACCCCATGAGAGGGATGCTGAGGGATAAGTAAGAAGGGTATCGGGGGTTTGGCTGGCAGATGTGCTGTGCAGCAGGAACACAGGTGTCGCCTGGTTTAATGAGGGAAGGAAGGCCATGTGGACTAAACTCCCTCATCTGTTGCCATCACGCCAATGATGAGTCCATTTTGGGGTCAGTTCCGCTCCGTTTATCCCCCTCCAGGACAAACTACATTTCCAACTTGGCCATATGGAGTTCAAGGCGGGATAGTGGAGCCCCTTGGCACTGACCTGTTGGAAATACGATTAATTTGGAAAGGCTTACCTGTGTTTATTAGAGGAGCTAAAGCTGATATATCATTAGGACAGTAATTAGGGGGATGGAGGATGTTGCTGTATAGAAATTCTCAAATTAAATATACTAACGAATAATTATATATAATAATATGAACTTATATGCACATTCACAATATCTTATATGGTATATGTCTATGTTTTAAAGGTGACCTATTATGCAAAATCCACATGTGTCCCCTCTTTGTAAAGAGATTCTGAAAGTTTCAGGAAAAAAGATTTTTTCACTTTTTGTCGTGATCCATTTATATAAAAACCTGTCTGAAAATGAGCTGATCAGATTTTGGCCACTTTATCCATTAGCCAATAACCAGTTCAGCCCCGAGCCTGTTTTTCAGGCCTCAGGCTCGAAAATGACATTCCCAGAACAAATGACTATATTTTCACTTCTAAAAGGGGTAGATTAATAATCTTTTTTCTCAAAGCAATGATAAACCTGTGAGTTGGATGTAGAAAAGTCAGAATCAATATAGAATTTTAAAGTAAATTCAGATTGAACATAGTAAAAAAATTTAAATTATAGTGTCCGGCCAAAAAGAAAACATTACTTATAGTGAAAACCACCCTTGAATGATGGGATAGTAGACTAAAAGCTTTCGGAATCCAAACTATAACATATAATAAGCACCCTGTATCAAGATGGATGCAAAACAAGTGACATTTGAACTTTTTAGAGAGCAAAAAAGAAACACTTCTGGGATCATTTGGTATTTTCCATATCTCTGGCCCCCCTCAGTCGATTTTGATGAATGACACCTCTTTTTAACAGTTAGATCCAATTGAATCGAGGGGAAGTCCCTAAAATCCATCTAAACATTAGCCATTGGTGAATGAGTGATGCGTAGCCAGAATGCAAGGTGTTGCGTTTTGCCCCCGGTACCGGGGGGATGGGGCTTAACTGGATAACCAACAAAGGTAACACCCGCCCACTTTATCACCTGAATATCCTCCTAGAGCACCATTGTGTTCCTTTCAACCAAATATATCTCAGAGGGGCGTGGGGAGTGGCTCCATATGTTTATCTAAAGTAAAAGACAGAGAATCAGCACTTTTGAAACAGGGCTGAAACAGAGGGGATTATGGGATGCTACAATGCATGATCTGTTCGGTATTTGGTGGCCAAACACTTCAGAGACATGTTTTGTATATATCTAAGACCTATAATATATTGATGAAAAACAGTATAATAGGGGACCTTTAATGTTGTGTTGTGTTTCTAATATTGTATGTAACTTTGTTTTGAAAGGAGACGTTTTTACTATAAAGTCAATCTAATGATATTGAATCAAATAAACACCAAGGTCATGCTTATCATAATGGGAGGGTAAAACAGTGTGCATGCAAGAACATATTTGGGTTCATAATGAATGTATTTTGACTTAACAGCAGGGGAAATCACAGGCTGCCATGTAATCTTGCATAGCCAGGCCTCTGACTGTAGATAGTGGGGTGTTTAAATAATATTCACTGATGTTGCCCTGCAGGGAACTTGTTTGTGCCCAACTGCTGCTGTTTCCTCAGGCTAACATTTCAAACTCATAGTCAATCGAAAAGCTGTCTAAGGATTACCCGAGGTCTCACTATCACAATTTGTTGTGGGATTTTATCCAGACCTCTGTGAGCTTCACAAGACAGGGTTCTGGCTTCTTGAGATTAACAATCACGTAGCACCAAAGATACTGTACTTCTCCATGGGATATGAACAAAGTTACATGCCAAAGAGGGCGGACTAGATGGAAAGTGTACTTGAGTCGGGCTGCCTGGTGTGTGCACACACTTCTGTGCCAGCCTCTCGAAAGGCGCAGAAAATAATTACAGGATTCAAAGTGGTAATGGGAAATATAAGTCGCACACTGAGCTGAGCATAATAAGGTTTGAAATGTGCAATCAACCTGAATTTCCCATTAGATCCTGTAAATCCTCTTTTGTGCCAGAGGCGTATACAAAGCTAAAAGTGTGTGGGCGCAAGAGCCATGACCTGGAGCTGTCATTACATCTATTGTTATGCTGTATTGTATTTTTTGTTTTCCTTTGTTATGATTTACTGAACAAACACATCAGCTGTAAGATGTTGATGTCCTATTATTGTTCCGCTTTGAGTTACAGGCACAAATGTAGAACTGGCGGTGGATTTTTGGAAGCAGATAAAACTGCATTTGCGTTTCTACCTTTTTGAAGTCCCTCTTGTCGGACATTGGTGGCACGGATGGCTTGCACAGTAAATAGGCTTAGCCAGGGAAGGGCACATATGGGAGATCACGCATGGGCATGGACAGATGAAAGGTTTTGATACCCTGCTTGTGACAACAGCAGTCACAGATCTGTGCTTTGATGGCAGCACCCCATCTCCAGCACCTGCCCCGTCCTGCTAACCTCCTGACATTCCTGTAGAGGAGAGAATCACAATCTCTCCCTCGCTGAAACTTCAGAGGCAGCCCTGTTATTTACCACTAATACTGCCCAGATCAAATGCCATTTACAGTGGACCCTCTGATCCCTAGCACCACTGTTCATTACCATCAGTAATTACTGATATCTGAGATTGTTACAGTGGAATTGAGCTGGAGAAAACTTGCTCAGCATTGATAAGACAGACAGTGAAATTGGAGAATTAATGGCTCTTGGTTATCACAGTCATTTATCAATATCATGTCTTCTGTCTGCGTTTCAACATCTTAGACTGGGGACAAATGATTGTTTATTATAAATGAGTCTATTCCAAGTAGTATCTTCTATCAAGTCTCAATTTAAAAGACAACAAAACAGATGATTTTATATCATGAAAAGGAGAAAACACTACCTTATATTTTAGCTGCCTTGCTAAATTGGCCCCTTTATGTAAGACAAGACCCTCTCTGAGTTGGTTTTGACAGGTTGAATTGAGTTAGTCTCTGTGGATAGAGTTCCTGATTAGATACACGATCACATGGACAAATGGTTCTGCCCTGGATGGACACCGGGAGTTATAGAAGAGGAGAAGGGGCAGGTCATTTAGGCCAAAGAAATAAAAGCAGTCCTGTGGTTTCCATCTCTCTCGGAGTTTGACCTCTGGGCGGTAACGCGGTATTCAGTACAGATGGCCTGCATGCGCCTCAATGCTTATTGCTCAACCAGGTACCATCGCTGTCACCTTGTTACCCTCCACTCACAGACACCAGTCAAATGGACCAACTGACAGGGTTGAGAGCTGGCATGCACCCAACTGCCCCAGGCACTTAGTGCAGCTGGAAGCTCTTACACAACTCATTATGTTGGATACACTCAGAAATGTCTGTAATACAAATGCATGCTATTAAACACCAACAATGCACACCTCTGTAGGACATTTGAAACAATGTTTAACACCTGACTAGAAAGTTGTATGTCAAACTTTTTTTAATAGAATTGAATCTGTTTATGACAGTACACTGTGCTTTAGCTCAGTTGATATATTATTGACCACTGTGTCTTATTAGAAATGTTGTAATGTTGTGGTAATGAGTGTGTTGCGTTGTCGAGACATTTCTCAAAATGTAGAGCTATTTATTTAAAACAAGTACTGTGTTTTAAATGTGTGCGTTTTTAGTCATATTTTTGTGCTCAGATCTTAAAAGAGACACCTTGCTCTTGGTGAGATTACATACTGAATTTAGGATTTATTGTACATTTATGACATAATAATCTTCTGACTAATTATAATAGAGGAACTTTTGACGATTCATCACAGGTGTAGCATTTTGGATGTTATCATCAAAAGTGAAGTAGTTAATATCCTTTTTATTCGTAAAAAATAGGCATTCAAATAAAAATTGTTTGTGTTGTAATTATCTGCGAATGATTAGGAGAAGGAAAAAAAAGTATCTTCACAGCCAAACATTTGGAAAAAATAACTTGAAAGCAAATGTGGTTTTATGTTGACAAATGGTGTTTGCTCTTTTTTAAGATCGAAACTGTTCCCTCCCCCACACAACTCCTCCCTGTCCATCACACCACCACTTCGTCTCTGTCAAATGCAGTAAGACGCCCCCTCAAAATATATAAACACACACAGTCAAACATATGGACACCCAGCGCCCTGAAGCATTTCAATCTGCAGATGCACAGCAGTGGAGAGGGAGAGACAAAGAAAAACATGAGAGCTAGAAGACATTTTGCTCAACAAACATAGTGCACTGCTAACTGCAGGAGCCTCCAGCACAGATAAACACACAATACAACAGTCCAAGCACATATGCAGCGACTAGAAAGGTCTGTGAACAAATCAACTTCAATGTTAAAAAAACAGAGAGCTCTGCAGATTAGAACAGTGATTGAGGCTGAACTAGGTTAGCTTTATGATATCGTGTTTTTCTTTCCATATGTTAGGGTTTATGTTTTACACTGACTCTAGATGGTCTGTTTACAGTATTGTTGTCTCACAAAGCCAGACATTAACCTGTCATTTCATGATGAGAACACATGAAAATGAGCTGAAACTGTGTTTGTGGAATACATGGAAATATGCCAATTTCAAAGTAATGCCTACAGGCTTTTGATTATTGTGTTAATCCCCACACCTAGCACCTATACACAAGGTGTTGGATTGGTGATTATAGCTTAAATCTGCACTTTGCTGTTTTGTGTTTCCACCTACATTCAAGCAATGAGCCAGCGCAGTTTGGCGGGCTCCGTCAGAATGGCAGTGACATTGAAATGCGAGTCTATGTGTAATTAGTGTGGTGCATGTCTATGTCAACAAAGCCAGAGACATAATATGATGTTGTTTCAGCGCAAATAAAAACAATCAAAAATGACAATGTAACAATGACACATTTAGTTTTCTGTCTGTAAAAATCATCCTCAAGTGATACTTTGAGCTGCCTCCCACCCACATCCTGTGTTTGCATAAAAAACATTTTCTTTTTTGATGTGCCTCTGTGGAGGCGGCATTGGAGTCACGGAGACAGGAAGAGAGATTCCAACGTGTACTCTGCAATCTGTTACCTTTTCCCTACTTAAAAATACCTCCAACTGCAAGTGTGCAAACGTACACTAGAGGGAGAGGAGAAACGGTGCAAATAATGTAAGGTTGATATGTCCTTGTTGTCATTTATCTACACAACATGCATATGGTAAGATAGTTCACATGTTAAGGGGGAATACATGTGTGTGTGCTTTTAGATGTTTTGCTTCGTGTGAGTGTGTGTGTGTGTGTGCGTGCGTGCGTAGCCTACTAATGTCAACACATGGGTGTAGAGTTGGTGAGGCTCATTGTCTTTGAAGACGTCAGAAAGAGATGAAAGGGCTCTGTCTCACTGATGCCGCCCCACCCTGTTACCCCTCTCTACCTTTCTCTCCCTCCATAATCCAGTGACGTGCCGAGTGCTCCCCTTTCCCTGCTCTGTCCACATACACACACAGTCGTATTGACATGCATACGGCATACCACTCTCTTCTTTAAAGGAAAATAGATTTTGCGGAAGTGAGTCCTAAAGCACTTTTGCCATGTTGAGTCTCCCACGGGGCTTACGAATGGATAGATCTTTCCCAAGACCAGGTATAAAGAGAAGAAACCGCCCTCCTGCACACATACACACCCACTGTTACATATTTGTGCTCTCCATCCAGCTCCCTGCACTCCACAAGCGTTTATACAACTGCAAGCAACTCGTTTTCAAAGAGATCCTTTCCCTTCCAGCAAATGCAGGACAAGGGTTACAAATGAGATACATCTAAATAAGGTTAGATATGCCTTTGGTAATGTCATTTGTATCATGTGTCCATCCCTTCAAAACTTTGATGTGCTGAACTAGCACATATTTCTGCAATCGTTGGACAGGAATTTTTACTTTTAAGGTTTCTGAAACAAGTGTTTTACATTTTTGTTTGTATTGCACTAAGCAGTTTTTCAGACTGAATGTAAAGCAATATTGAGAGGTTGTACAATTGCATATCAAAGAAGCAAAGACACAAGTGAAATAATATGCAAATTCAACTTGAGAGGTGTGAATACATTTCCTTGGGAAAAATAATCGAAACATGGAGATCCTGGTACGTTTTGAGACCAGTCAGAGGCTAAGCTAACACCAACACAAAAACAGCAAAAACAGCCGTGGTTGGTGTGGGGGAAACTTCTGAAGCAATTGGAGTCAGGACTTAGAGAGACACGAGGAGAGCTGGAGCTTTAATGGCAAACACTGACGGTTTATTTGGAGCTTCGGCCGGAGAATTCACGAGACATGTCACGAGCCGGTCTGACCACACGGATGAGTTGCCACAATCAATACTGAAGAACCCTTCTGTATTTCCGCGTTTTAACTAGTTCAGAGTGTAATAATCAACATTCTTCAATAGATAGACTAAACAGCTGAGGGACACTGAATTACATTTGTTGTAGCTTATGGCTCGGGGTCATCTTCACCCGAGAAGGATGTGTTCCAGGTGTCCCACAACAATAACTATCTCTGACCGAGAGTTGCCCGGTCATAAACAATAACAAAATGCTAGGCAGCCCCTCCTTAAGGGAGATAGCATGCTGCCCTAGGCTGGGCATCTGCGTCAGAGGGCGAAAGAGGACCTGCAGGGCAAAATATTCCCTGACAGTTGGTTGGTTTGTAAGTTGCTAGCTAGCTACAGTATGTCTGTACAGTCAGTTCATTGTCTTTAGAGAGGGAATAAACACAGAAAGTGCAGCAGTCAAATCTGTATGGATAACAGGAGACGATTTTTGTCTGAACAAACCTTTAGACATGCACAGCACACAGCCACTGTGCTGCTTAATATGCTGCTACCTAGCATTTAGGTCAATGCACTGAGGTCTGCAAACAACTACTCTCCACCTGCTTTCACCACTACAGATGAGAAAGTCTCAGCCGTTCAATTACTCTGTCAGTAAAGAGGCAATGGCACAGGGGTGAAGGAGTAAAGGGCTGAGGAAGGGCCCTCCTCTTCAATGTCTGCGCGACTTCAAGCAGGGTGTCCTATATTCACTAGCAGCAGCAGCAGCCAGCAGCAGCAGCAGCAGCCAGCAGCAGCAGCAGCAGCCAGCAGCAGCGTGAATGTCAGAGAGAAGAAGAGATTAGCACAGTGTCAATCCTGACGGAGGTTAAAGCAGGAACGGGCCAACCATTTGTAATTCAAAAGAAGATTAATTACTGCTGGATTGTGCGTGTGTTAGCTTGAGAAGCAACTACTTTATTCACTTTGCTCGCTGTTTTTGCCGTGTTTGAACTTTGATCGAACATCCAGCTTCAATAGGGATCCTCTTTTGCTCTCCTCGCGCTTTCTTCCCTCTGTGCATTGCTTCCTAGCTCCTTGAATCAGCATCCAATGTATTTTCAGGTCTTAAGCCGATAGGACAGGCTATTTTATTGTAGTATTTCATTAGTGTTTCAGGTACAGGGACAAAGCAGATTGGAAACTCAAGCCAAAACACAACCACTCTGCATTGTAAACCCATTTCCAACATTTCCTGTCACAATCTATTGTGCTTTAATTCTGTATTGACCTGCGCAGCAGCACTAACCAAAATGCATCTCAGGTGAGGTCAAGGATTCATTTTTCAAGTGCCTTAGTGAGCAGTTCAACAACTGAGTATCCCGTAATGCAAGGCAGTTTTGCACACAAGGCTAAAAGTATTAAATGATTTATGAATGTCTTGAATCTCATCCATTCCTAATCTTTTCCATTTCATTCCACACCTAACTAACTAGCTGACTCGTTTCTAAGCTGTTAATGTGATTCACAAGCCACCATAACTGGAGAAGAAAGGGGAGTGAGAGCATTAAAGGGTGGAAATGCTGTGCCGGAGAGGTATTTTTAAAAGGCGACCTTCTACCAATTTAGCAAACTCCTGCTGCTTCCGAATAAAGAGAAGGCGAGATTTCCAGTACTGCTCAAAATTGGTAGCATTTAATATTTGTACTTGGGTAAAATACATGTTCACTGCATGGTGAAAATTGGCTTTGAAACGCTCTTTTTTGTTGTTATTCATTAGCTAAAAATTGGGTATGCTTCCTGGTACTTTTTTGTTTTTAACTCTGTTGAGGTTCTAGAGGAAGCTGAGGGGGTAGGACATCCTGTGACTGCATTTCTCCACTCTGAGAAATGGTCTTTACAGTCTCTATATACACAATCTTTCATATAATATTTGCCATTGCATATGAATTAGGCTTTTATTTCAGGGCCAAAGCTGTTCAAGGTCGTTTAGAGGACAGGAAGCTAAAGCTGGAACAGCAGATGAGAGACTCACTTTGTGGAGCAGGAATATATTATCTATCCTACTGCTAATATTTAAGACCAAATAAAAAATCCCAACCTTCCCAGATGAGCTGTAGCTAGAGTATTATCAAGGGAAATCAAGTGCTGGAGTGAATAACAGCTCACCATAACCTCAAGGTGCAATGCATTGTTCCAACCCTGCAACTTTAGCAGAGCAAAGATCTTGGTAGTAAAGTAATTTGCACCCTGTCACAAGCTGGTGTTCTCTGTCTTGTTTTATTCAGCACAGGATCTCTTCAACTGACTGATCCGACTGTGACACAGCTGAGTCACGTCTCACTGTTGAGGGATAAAGGGTACAGGATGGAGGAATCCACCATCGAAAGGTTTGCATGGGTGACAAACTTGAGAGAAAAAGGCTCAACAAGGCAGAAAAGGCTCAGGATGGGGCAGTAAGTTGAGCTCTGTCCCTGTGGTGACCCAGTCTGATGAGAACAACAACAGTGCTAACTATCCAATGATGCACTTAAACATAGTCTGTGTTTTCTTACAGAAAAAGGGACAACAACCTCTTCCACCTCCCTTCCCCTTGTGAATACCCACAGGCTTTATCTGTGGCTCTGCAGGTTATCCTGCCGTGATCCATCCTGCATTTAGTTGGTAATTGGTTAAGCTACTGTGGCAGCTAGAGTAATCACTTCTATCCACACATCCATTGTGATTTTCTGCCGTTAACATTAAGGAGTCGGCCTAAACCAGACTCCTTTTTACAGAATATTCTCATTTCAATTAAGTGTGCCAAATTGGTTTGATCTAGAATCAGATATGGCTGCTTTATAGCGCCGTGTGGGGATATAATTAAGGATCAGTGGGAGTTGCGGCCCGTGGAGGGAAGCAAGGTCTCTGCAGTCGGACTACAATCCCTGCCTTCACATGTGGCCTGCCTGGCTTTGTCTTTGCCAAAGTGAAATCTGAGCCTCCAGCAGGTGACTTTATTATCAGCAGCCTAATTGGAAAAACATGCTTTTCATTGGCTGGGTAATGACTGTGAATAGCTTTATAGCTCAACAGGGTATTTTCAATTACCTGCAAACCAAAGTGTTCGAATGCCATGAAATTGAGCATTGGAGGAGTTAAGAACTAAGCCTGCTGACATGCTTGAATCTGTTCATTTAGAAAATGGACCTACGGTACTGATTGCTATTTAATCACAAGTGAAAATGTAAAAGCCCGATGAGAAAAAAAGAGACTTTTCAAACACACCTGGATGTTTCTCTATATCCTTCTTTTTCCTTAATTGCATTTTCTTAAATATTTACACTTGTTGTTGCCTGCTTGAAAAATATAAAAGGGACTAATTGTATGAATTACTTATGTAATACTATCACATTATATAGGATAGTCATGGGCTGTAGTTGATGGGAATGTGCTAAATCACTTGTAATTTAGCAAGAAATTGAAGCGAAGCATATTTCTAGCTTGTATTCCAGCTTGTTTTGATGACCACAAGCAAGAACATGGTGTGATCTGTTTATATGGGGTTTAGAAAATGATTGTTAGAGTTTAAGGATGACATGCAGACTTCAGCTGGTCTGTCCTGACCCTCATGTCCCATCTCAATTCAAAGCCTTCTTGCCTGCCAGCACAGCTCCGAAAATAGATTTAGATTTGAGTTCTTAAGCCTGTTCTCTGCTCTCTTTCTCTCACTGCTGTTATTTTACGACTCGTCTAACTTCACTATGTCAACTTCCTCTTTACAACATTGTCTTTTCAGCTCCATGTATTCTGCGCTGATCAGCTATTTCTACTTGCTTCTGTGTTCCAGCTCTCTGCCCTCTGTCTCCATTTTCACTTCATCAACCCCTCATTTCTGTCTTGGCCGTGGTCTCTTCAGCTACATCACTTCCACCCCTTACGTATATGCTGTCTCTCCCCCGCTCCCAAGCTCATATCCTCTAGAGGCTGATTTGTTCTATTAATAGCACAGCAATGTAAGGAGTGGAGAAAAAAAGAGAGTTATTGAGAATGAAAAAGAGAGAGAAAGGAAAGTATGCACCACATGACACTATTTATAAGGCACAACATGGATGCCTGTTGCAGGGCGGGCAGTCATCCACAGTCTGAACACTACAGATCAAACTATTGCAAAGAACAGAGCCTTCTCATGCAGCTTCAACCCCTAAAGGCAGTCTATAGCACTCCTATTTGAACGGACCTGTGTGGGTTTAACAATGTGCACAATGGGGTTTAAAATCCAGGCATTACCTCTGGACATTGTGATTCACTGTCAGCTCGCAAATGCTTTTGCTTAAAATTCAAGCTTCAAGCTTAGATGTGTCTGTTTTTCAGTTATATAATACTCATGAAGAACATTAACAGAGGACGAAAGTAAAGCGGGACTAGATAAAAAAAACGTTATATTCAAAAACATAAACTAATTGGCAGCAATACATATACAGTATACTGTATATTCACTTTTGTGCATTTGTTGAGCGGTGACGTTACCTCATTAGACCTTTATCTCACATAAACAGACACAGTATTCTTATCCCTAGCTAGCATTTGCTTACAATGGAGAAGCCATCTAGAGAGTAAAGAGCACTGGAGTGAGTGTGGTTATGAAGGAGCAGACGGGCGAGACTGTGTCTTGAGGTCATCTCTACTGGGGAGTAGACTTATTCAATCACTTGGACACAGATCAAGAACATTGAGAGCCTGATTTCTAGCCCCTAAAATTAATTGGTTTCCTTTTCCATTCCCCCAAAAAGTAAGTAGCTGCCATGCGGCAGGAGTATGAGGGCCAAGGAAGAGGGCAATAGGGTTTATTTTCTTCCAATTACAGCAAGAGGGATATGTTTCTTGTAGAGAACAATGACAAATCCAGCAAAGAGGGTGTATCCCTAAAATAAAATATGAACAACTAGAGAATAAGGGCCATCGATCTGAGATTGTAATCACAGTATTGTAGGGCTTGAGGCATTACTAAATGCCCTATCTATCATAGGATAGTAGGAACAAGATCCTGTAAACTCACTTGAGAACAGAAAGTGTGTTTGTGCATCTTGATGGTATATATAAGCCAAACTAGGTGTTTCATGCAACACAAAAAGGCTTCTATTGGATGAATCAGAGTGATACATATGTTTTGAATTGTTATTAATGACTTGCACAATTGCTGTGGTATTAACTTCCATCTGTTTTCTTTAGTTCTGTGTTGTTATTGACTGGCATAACTTGTCATATGTATTCATTGTTGCTTTTATACGGCAATATATTAGTCCGGTTAAATTCTGTGTGACTGAATCTTCGACTCTCTTTGTTAAATAAATCAATGCAAAGGTGATGCGGCCAGAATGGCGGCAATTGCCCTTTTTCTCTTTAAATTGGATCTTTGGGCGGTTATATTACCTGCACCACAAAAGAGTCAAATCAAGGAGTTTAAGTTTTGCCTTTTATTCGGCTAATACAACACTTTGACCTAATCATCACTGAAGAAACATTGAATGACGATAAGATTGGTCTGCTTTTTTTTTGCTGCAACCAGCATGTAAAAACTCTATCATCGCATAGTCAGTATACACAAATGTCCTTACACTTTGTCGATCAAAGTTTTTGCACTGGCGGACTGAAATGTGGAGTTTGCGAAGTTGTGTGAGTCTAATGCATTAACATTTAGATTCAAGTAGGTCAAGTAGAGAAATAGCAGAATCATAAGCTTTTCTGTGTACACCACCTGGATGATTATCTTTGATTGCAGGGAAATAACTGTGCAAAGGCCATGCCATTACAAACCCTTTTAGCAGTCTGAGCCTGTGTCACATTCTGATTCTGAAATGACTTGTGAATTAAACATAAATATATGTGGTTGCTGACACACTTGAACCGAAAGTTTGAAAAAGTAGGAGAACAGAACAAAGTTTTCTGTAATGTATGTAAAGTACATCTGGGAGTCATTTGTCAATATTTTTTTTTCTATTTTTTTTTCTTTCATTTCTATTGCTGAAATCAAACATCTTTCTGCAGGTCTCGGTTTATGTTATTGTTGCTGCACCGCTGCCGTTTCTTATTAATATCAGTAATGATTGCATTGCTCTCTGCTCGACAGACTGTGCACTGACATCCCAGTACTCATGGCGACTCACAACCTTACCCTGTGTGTACTTCAAAGCCTATTAGTCAGCCCTGAGTCACAAAAGGCCAGGCATTCCCCACAGTCAACTGAATCTGCTATCACAGGTTTATTTCTCTTCTGCGCAACATTGTCTAGTCTCTAGCCTCTACAACTCACACAGGCCCACCACTTAGACTACAACATAATCGCCGACACAGATACACACAAACTCCAGGAGGAAAAGGCTATGGAGCTGTAATGTATCACCCCTGCTGGCATGGCCTTTTCACACAAGCTGTTCTGGGTCTCTTATCGCCCACATTTCTTTCATGTGCAATGGCAATATTTCTACACTGAATGGCCTGGATGTAACCATACATCAGTGGAAACTTTATGGCCCCTGTAGCAGCCAGGAGGACAGAGAAGTAAACAAGTTCAAGGCTTGCACGGCCGTCTCTCTCTTTGTTTTCCTGCCACCATGTTGCAAAGGAGAGGGTGAGTCAAGATGGGAGGAGAGGGTGCAGGGATTAACAGGGAAGGGGTGAGAGGCAATGCTTGATGTGTATTAGTGCAGAAGCATGCCTGATTAGACAGGAGAACAACAGCACTTTGTGGCTTTGTGTTTCTCATTACTTTCTCATTCAGTATCAATAACAAATTATACTGTCACACAGTCTGCAGTGCAGAGGTAGCAACTAACTTTGTACACACTCTATTTTACCTCCAGATGAAAGCACCTCTAGGAAGGCTACAGGTATCATGTTACAGCACAATTAAGGTGTGGTTAGACTTCAATTACTTTTACCTTTATTTCAACGAAGACACAATTGTGTAGCTCTTCAATGTCCAGCCTACTTTATAAAGTGGCCAGACTGACTTCTAATTACAGAAATATTGATTGTCCTTGTTAATACTTTGAACCTTCACTGCAAAATAATACATGCAGCAGGAGAGGAGAGACTCACTTGGCTGCAGTGCAAGGTTGATGTTTGAAGGTAATGACAATAAAGTGTTTTATAAGAAACTAAATTTCCAACATTTTGCAATACTATTGCTAGCCTGCTCTCAGCTGTTGTATAAATGTAGTTAAATGTTTGTTTCCTGGTAAGGCAGTCCTTGAAAACACTAAATTATGACTAAATGTTATCGTTGTGGTTATTGTTACTGAAATACATCTTACAAATAACTACTATTGGACTCCTTAGTTATTTTTAGCTACATTTGACGTAATTCTTTTTGAGTAATAATAGTAGTAAAAAAACGATAATAAGTACTACATTGTTCAAATACTCTGACCATTTTGTAGATTTTTTATTAAAATAAATATGTACACCATCTGTACGGAGCTGTGCCCTGTTTGGGTAACCTTTTATTGCATTTATTTGTCATTTCTTTTTCGACGACCCTGAGTTTTTCGAGAGACATGACAAAGACAAGGCTTGTTTGTTCCGCCTCAATGCCACTCTTCCTCTTTTAAATCAATCTTTGTCTGTTTACGCATCTGCCATGTTTCCTATCTAACACCCTTCTCCTTGAGGGTGGTCCAGACATGCCCAAATTGTGGATACCCTTTTCTCCTTCCTGGTATTCCTTGGTTGTCTGTGGCTGCAACACACGGCCTCCTGTGGCGCTATAGCCAGACATGGAGTCTGCTGCCATCTGTTCCCTCACGTCCTACAGGGTGAGTACCTCCTCACGGTCAACCAGGTAGTCCAGTGGAGCATGGGACTATCCACTGGTGGTGAAGCATTCTTATTTTCCTTATTATGTCGGCACCTGAACCACCTGCCACCTTTCAAAATCTCACTTAGCACCATCAGTTAAAATATTTTATTAAGGAAAATAAAATTATTCATCACTTCCAAAAGTCAATATAATGTTATATGTGAATTGGTAACCTAAATGCATACTCTATGCAATAAACTAAGCTTTGTTTTGTCCATAGAGTCAGCAGTTATATGAGATAATGCTCATGTGCCATGCTAAGATTCTAATGTGGCTTTATCAGTATTAGTAACGGACAGGGCCACCCCTCCCTACACGCAGATCACGCAGACTGCTTCGGGCCTCATCTTGCGGAGGGGGCCTCATCTAATGCTCAAAAACAATTATGAGCACCACAGTTTCCCCGCAGCGAGGCTCCGGCGCTAACAGTTTACGAGCGTGTTCACGAGCGTGCTCTACTAAGCGCTCAGGTGTGCGACGAGTTGTTTATGAACCTGGAGGGGGGGCCTCATGACAAAATCTTGCGTGGGGCCTAACGTCGGTCAGGGGCAGCCCTGGTAAAAGACAATGTTTGCTTGCGTAGGTTAATGACCTGGGATTACAAGCACCATAACACTGTTAAGTTGTTGAACTGTTTGTGTCCTTTTTAGATAAAGCACCTAAATGAAGAGTTATTGAACAATACATTGCTAGATATATATGGATTCACTGAAAAAACATCCCATTGTCCTAGAAGCATTATGTTTGATTCTGTTGCAGTGTTGCCTTTCACAAGAATCACTTGAAGTACTGGCCTTTACAAGAGGGAAATGTATACCAAAGACGTGGAAGACACCATACTTTTAAATATATTAAAATGTGTGGCCCAGTGACTGGACTTTGGATGGGAGAGTATTCTATTTTGAAGAATACCTTTCCAGTGACAGTGGTGGGAAAGACCGAATATCTCAACAGTAATCTGCTTCTCTGTGTCTGTTGTTCCGTTTCATTAAACACATGTTTACTGATAGTCATGATTAATAGCTGTTAAACCTAAGGTTAACTTTCATGATTGCAATGAGAACTGTACTTATAATAATTATAGGCAAATGTATTTTGTTCTATCATTACAAACACATGGCTACGTAAAAAAATGTTCTTTTATGAAGCCTATTAAGAGAGGGCTGTACTTAATAGAAACTAAATATTTGCTCAATAGGTTTTCTTTATCAGCCAGTAGTTATTATTGCAAATATATATACATAAATATTCTATCTGCTAAAGGAATATGCCCACTACACCAAAAGTAAATTAAATACAGCTTTGACATACAATGAAGAATATACTTCAATATTGCACCAAAAATCTATAAAATAAAATGTTTGCATTATATCTTGAACACATTTTGAGCTTAATCCAAAAAGAGTCAACACTGTAGTTCAAACCTTCAAACTGCACAGAAGGATTAAACCAAGGCCAGAATTCACTGCCTTAGATGCTGTCAATAGTGACATCTTGAAGAAATTAAACCACAAGAGTCACAGTGTTTCCCTTTGCAGACCTGCAATTGACACTGCACTTGATGATAGTCTTCATAGTAACAGATAAGTGCCATTCCTTTATTCATCAAGCAGCTTCCAGTAAAGTCCACCAGTGTGATAGATTTGGCTGTGAAGGGCACTCGATCTCACATATTCCACGACAGAGCCAACTGACCAGGCCATCTGGGGAAACTGCGACATGGGGCCGCTTGATGTTAGTGTCTCTCAGACTCTCACTGCCACCATTTTTGGTCGCACAAATATCCTGCCTGCTTTTGTTGCCAAAACGTTGAAAAAGCAGGTGGGTTATCATTTCATGAAGTCTTATAGAATTGTGAAACTCTGAGTTCAAATGGAAAATAAAAAACTTTTAAGCAGCCACTTTTGTTGAACTACACTGAAAAGTTGTACTTGAAACCCGAGGAAGTCATGAAAAGAACAGTACGTTTGCCCTGTGGTGCAGCGATGATATAGTCCAAACTCATCTGACAGAGCTGAATGTTTTTAATATTCTACCCAGTGCTATCCTGAAGATGATGGTTATGCTTGGTTTACTCCTCTCTGGAGGAACTTTCCCCACCATCATGTCTTGCAACACCTCACTTTTTATCTGTTTAGTGAAGAGGCACATTACAAAAATAGAAGGTGTTGCCAGATACAAAAGTGCACCTTGATAATGTGATGTCGACTCTGGAGTTCTTCCCAATGCCTGTTTAAAATGTATGTGTTGACTAGGGAAAAGTTAGGTTTACCCAATCTCCTCAGAGAGTTGACAACGAAAGGTTGTCAATTCAAACTGATAATATTTGTCTGTGACTTTGTTTATTTGTCACTATGGTGATTTTTTACCGGGTAGACCTCCCATTTGGGAACAAAAACTGGTCTATAATGGCACATTTCCACTGCAGCGGGGTAGCCCCGTTTAAGCGTCCCTAAGCGTCCTCGCTCAGGCCTCGGGCTGCCTCGCTGGCCGTCCGAGGCCGTGGCGCATTTCCATTACAGTTTAGGACCTGGGGCAGCAACGCAGTGTAGGCGGGGCATCTGTGCAGAGACATCCAGGAACACTTTCACATTTCGAGTTGTTCCGTCGAGCTCCCGCTGGATTTGATCATCCCCAATGAGATGTAGGAACGTCGTCACCTCCTCGGTCGACCACGGTGTGCTTTTCTTTGACGTTGCCATTTTTGTAGCTCCTCTGTTTACAAAAATGCTGTGTATAAAAATGCTGCAAGCTTGCTTCTAGATATATATGCAACGCTAGGGATGATCTCGTGCGCGATCTTGGGACGATTCTCTCCAATCAGCAGTCGAGAGTGTTGACGTCACTAGTTCAGCCCTGGCCCTGGCCTGATAGAACCACGATTTTATGGGGCCAGAAAAAGAGGGAAAAAGTACCCGCTAGCCAGTGCTACGCTACATGGAAAGGCCACTAAAAACTGGCCTTGCCGCTTGAGGACGATTAAGGACGCTTAAACGAGGCTACCCGCTGCAGTGGAAATGCGCCATAATAGGGGAACTACTGTATGTGTCTTCAAAAATAAATCCCTTTTTCAATAGGAAAATCAAAAAATCTCCAAACTTTCTGTGGCAATTGGCCAGGTGAGCCGGGGTGTAAAAGTAGGCTGCTTACTGTATGATCTTCTCTCAGACGCTCTATTTTATTATTCGCATAGCTACTGCAATCCCTTTTTTGACATACAACTGAATACAGTATAACACCATGCCTTACATTTCCCTTATTTTTTGTCATTTGTCAAGACTAAAACAACGCCAACGAGAAATAACGTTTTGATCGGAGGTAGGAAGTGATGGCGACAGGCTATTCATCTCACTTTCAAGTTTATTTAGTCCAAATAGATATACAGTATGCTTAGATCAGATGTTGGAAGGAACATCAGACACCTTTACCCCCTGTAGTGGGTCATTATTGTAATTTCCATGACAATTGGCCACTTTACACTGCAAAATGCCATTGCTATAAACACATTAAGTGGAACGACCGATGGACAAACACTGAAACAAACGGATGCTATTGATATTATGCACTCCAACCTCAGAAGGTTGGAGTGCATAATATCAATAGCAAATGTCGTTCCACTTAGTGGTTTTGAAGCGTACGATTAAAGTTTATGTGTAAGCCTTCATGTGAGGAAAGATCAAGTAATTAATGGGAAAACAATGCGAAATACAGTATCTTAACAAATATTTAAAGCAATTGTGTCTTTGTTTGTTTGGGTGGGGTGGTGGTGGGTGTGTTTTAGACTCTTTGAGGATCACTTGTTTTTCATTTCCAACAACATCCTTGAATGCAAGACCATTATGCGGTTTCGGATTAATAGCAATAACACATCAAGTAGTATCAGCACATTGTCAGTGAATTAAAACATAACTTGGTGCTGCAGTTAATGCTGTACTGAATAATATTTCCCTGCATCCCTGACCACCAGAATGCCATTAAGTATACATTAGGGAAGGCCTTGAGATTATAGTTGCGCTCTCTTCACGCTCTCTCACATGTCCTCCAGCCTTGTGAGTCTGCACAAAATCACCGTCAATGACCCAATATGCATTATATCACACAAAATTTAGGAATATTGGAGCAATTGTATATTATCGAAAAAGCATAAGCCTATCCACATACTGTATCACTTCTTCATTAGTGCCAATAAATGTTGTTCCACTACTTTCTAAATGACTGGTTGGACTGATCAGGAAGGACATGTTTATATGCCAGGAATTCTACACAAGTGAAATAATGTATTCTACAGGCTTTTCCTATTAAACCTGTCTCTCATGAGACATCAAAGTGTGTGCATTTTAAAATGCTATTATCCTCATAATAAGCCCGGGTTTACGACACTCACAATGGAGTGCTTTTTGATTGCGTTATTTTATTATTTCCCAGGGAAGCTCACATTTGCATGAGAGTAAACAATGAAAACAAGGAACAGCACAGGCGGAAGTCAAAGCAGTGAGACCTAATTCATCTTTCTCAACAAGATGCCATTTGTAGTTGAGCTTCATACACACAATTGCAATTTCAAACACGCACATGTTTGCTCATATTTGCTTTGTCTGAGAAACAGACACAGGCAAACAATAAGGGACACACATTCTGCTAGCCAACATATTACACCATGCAGGATATACCCCTTTGTCATTTCACCCACAAAAAAGTAGGAGGAAGAAGGATTAGGGAAGCGAGTGCAATGAATTCCAATACTAAACACACATATCTTTTTTTCCAGAAATATGACATTTAGTCAGTTATCAAAGCTGTCAAAACAAGTGATTTCTCCACTCTGCAAAGCGGAGTAGGTGATGGCGTGGGAGACAAATATGGAGAGTGGAAGTGAATATGTGGAGAAGAAGGAGCTAATTTCAGCCCAAAGTGGTAATCTGTGAGGTAAAGAGTAGCTTGAATGATATCCGAACCAAGATAAAAAAAAGGTCAAACTGCCTTTAAATTGCAGAGTGACTGAGTAGCCTAACAGAGAAACACTTAGCTCTGAAAACAAAGTCTCTCTTTTTCTGATTCTAATGTACAGACCTACAACATCTCGAACCCAAACCCATGTAAAATGACCTTCACTCCAACTTTCACATGATAAGGCCTATCTTTTCTGAACCGGGGTGATCACAGACTGCCTCACTGCGGACACATCCATCCCTGAAGGCATGCCCTGGGGAGGGGAGGCCTCTGGATTTCATTGTTGAGCTCTGATTTAGCTGGTCCTCTCATCCTCTTGTTGAGTATTCTCTGCTCCTGTCGGGTTGTGATTAGGTGCAGTCAGACAGCTTGTACCTACATTAACATGCTGATGGCAGCCAGCAGGAATAGATGCTATCAATATCGCTTTGAAAGATTACAACACATGCACGGACGTGTCTGAGATGCCTGTTGATTGTTATTCATTTGTAGTACTGAAGCCAGAGCAAGATGGAATGGATGATAGGACACAGATCAAAACGTTGTCAAACCTTTATCATATCCTGTTGCAAAGCCCTGCTGCTGCATCATGAGTAATGCAGGTGGATACACTTATGGCACATTTCCACTGCAGCGGGGTAGCCGCGTTTAAGCGTCCCTAAGCGTCCTCGCTCAGGCCTCGGGCTGCCTCGCTGGCCGTCCGAGGCCGTGGCGCATTTCCATTATAGTTTAGGACCTGGGGTAACGCAACGTAGTGTAGGCGGGGCGATCAGCTTTTTTTTGGCCAATGAGATGTAGGAACGTCGTCACCTCCTCGGTCGACCATGGTGTGCTTTTCTTTGAAGTTGCCATTATTGTAGCTCCTCCGTTTACAAAAATGCTGTGTATAAAAATGCTGCAAGCTTGCTTCTAGATATATATGCAACGCTAGGGATGATCTCGCGCGCGATGTTGTGACGATTCTCTCTGACCAATCAGCAGTCGAGAGTGTTGACGTCACTAGTTCAGCCCTGGCCCTGGATTGATAGAACCACGATTTTATGGGGCCGGAAAAAGAGGGAAAAAGTACCCGCTAGCCAGTGCTACGCTATATGGAAAGGCCACCAAAAACTGGCCTGGCCGCTTGAGGACGATTAAGGACGCTTAAACGGGGCTACCCGCTGCAGTGGAAATGCACCATTAGTACTGCACGGAGAGCCTTTCAATGCTTGTTCCAAAGGTGACTGTAGTTTCTTTAACAACCTGTTATCGTGAATCTGTTTTACACTCCTTCTCCTGGACAACCCTTAGTGCGCCCTCATTACCATACATTGATCGGGATAAAGAACTCCACTCTGAGTTGCTCTGGGTCCCACCAAATCCACCCACTGCCTCATTAAACTACTATTCATAATCCATGTGGCCTTTAATGCTAAATGTATCCCCTTTATGTTTTTTGTAAAAAACCTCCCATGACCCAACACTTGAAATATACTTAAAGGAAATGTCATTTCAACTTGCCGGAAGTGAATATAATAGCAGCATTTCTTCAGACTGAATATCAGCCCAGGCTTTTATCATTCACTGTTTTTGTATCTAGTACTGATATGTCAAAGTAATGATGATAATTTGTACACCTACTGTATAACCCATGTAATCAGATATGTAACCCACGTAATTGGGAGTCAGGATGGTCAACAAAGTATAAATAGTTAGTATAGTTGACAGATAGATAGATATGGGTATGGTAGATAATTGGGTTGAAACACACAGGACTTTCACCCAGGAGCCTTCTTTTTGTCCTGTGTGCAACCGAATTTTGCTACGATAGACCCACAATGGGTTTTCACGCTGGACTCTTTCTACTTTCAAATAAATATTATATTATAAAAATCCAGAGCAGCCAGTCAAATTTATAACAATTCTGAAAACCCTACAATTGAAGTTCAAGCACCTCTCTGAAATTAAATGCTATGACAGATATGTGCTTATCAATTTCATTGTGGGACAGAAGTATACAACCTAGCTAGCCAACGGCTTTATAAGCTTTAACACACAAACCTCCTTGCAGAATATTATCCTTTATATATTTTCATGGTTGTATCACAAAGTATTGCAGAGATTTTTGAGTTATGCCCATACATTACAAGCTCAACAAACCGTGAACATCCAGTTCAGCAAAAGTCCACCATCCAAAGTCTACCAGCAAAAACAGCAACCCGAAACATTACTTTGAAGGCAATTGGTTAGCCCTTAAGATTTCCAGGGGATGCATGTGTACTGGAAGTAGCTTGACTCTAGCTTAGCTATAGCTATGACTCCCCTCAACTATAGAAAGAGCTTATGTAGTCATCAATATCTCTCTTTCTCTCTCTCTCTCTCTCTCTCTCTCTCTCTCTCTTTCTCACTCCATATCTTGCTCTATCCATCTCTGTCTCTGAGGATACCTCTCATGTTTTCTACTCTGGCCTATTAGGGTGCACATCCAACCGTTGCCACATTAAAATCCCTCTAACCCATTGCTTGTGGATCCCTCTTTTTACTGAATAGTTTGATCCGTCTCAGACAGCAAACACTACATTAATATTCTCCCACAGATCAGAGACAATAGAGCCCCAGACCCATGTGCTGTACTGACTGGTGTGTCATCTGTGCATCATCCAGAAAGTGAGAAGGGAAGAGAGAGGGGATGAAGCGGGATACTCAAATATATGGTAACGCTGCATGAATATTTCATCTGCCAGCAGCTGTTTTCGTAACCTTTTCTCAGGGCAGCCACTGTGGTTTCTGCAGTGCCACAGAGTCATTGGAACGTCAAGCTTGACAGTCATGGGAATCTGAAGGAGCGCAAAAAACAGAAGAGGTGGGGTCGGTGGCCATGGTGGCAGGTCAGCTGTGGGGGGACAAATGTATTGGTCTCTTGGGTCTTTGAGGACACAACGGGCATGTGTGTTGTGGTGAAAGGAAATCCCTGGCAGCTTTCCCTTAGAGGGAGTCAGGCAAGAGACAGGATGCTTATCCCTAGAGAAACTGCCCAACCCTCTGTGCCAATTTTGGTCCTGCTGCTGGTGCATGATGGGAAAGAAAAATATCCCTCCTTCCCTTTTCCCTCCCCTGTGAAAAGCCTCCTGACCTGAATACAGATGCAGACGAATAATACTCGCTCTGTAGACGAGGGCAGACACAAGTTTTTGTGTATTCATCATCTAAAATCCCCCTCTCTTACCCCTTCAAGGTGAGGCTTTGGGCGTGAGGACTGCAGCATCAGGCTCCGGCTTGTGAACCATGTGAAAATGCACAAGAAGAGGAGTGTGAGAAGCAAGAAAAACAAGCAAATGTGTCTGCGCAGTTGAGAGCTGCAGCCCTAGATTCAAAATCATACTGGGAATCACAACACTTTTTAATAATTCAGGATGAATCGAGGAGAACAAATTCTGCAGCAAGCTAGTAAGCCAAATAAATTATAGTAAGGGAAAGAATACAACAACACTCTGTAGGGCTGCTCGATTATGGCAAAAATCATAATCTTGATTATTTGGGTCAATAATTGATATCACGATTATTAAAAACGATTATCCATTTACTTTGAAAACACCCATTTAATGAAAAAAAGATTTGAACAGTATGTTTTTAACAGTTGTTTACCCTGAACTTTGAGTATATTTAAACTGAAAAACCAAAAAGAAAAAGTTTTATTTTGATTAGGTTGTTTTCATAATTGTTGCAAGCCAACATCGTAATTGCGATTAAAATATGATTAATTGAGCAGCCCTAACACTGTACAAAAGTCTGAATGACTGCTATACAGTAGGGTTACGCTATACATCAGTCTATAGAGAATTCTTTAGGCATACTGTAGCATATTGCTGTGCTGCTTGTTTTTTGTTTTTTTTGGCTCACTCGCACACAGTAGGAACAGTAAACCTCACCATAATGTTTCATTTAATGTGTACTAATGCATAGAACATTGAACCTATTTTTTTTTTTCGGGGGAATACTCTCTTCCTCTAACTGGGCTGACTTTTCTACTGCCAAACAAAATTTAAAATGAACAGTGTTCCATTTTTTCCGTTGTTTTTCCTGTTCAGTCTCTCAAACAATTCTTTCCTCCTAGCGTGGCGTTAAATTCTAATTAATTTGGTCTCAAATGAGTCAATTCATTAGTGTTTTTTTACTTCACACCGACCCTGGCTCAAACCACATCTCATTATGTTCCACTATTTTTAATTTCTTACCACTTGCATCAAGGTAGTGATTGTAAAAAAACATTTGCCAATTAGTAGTCCGAGCCCTTGTGATTTTGCCACTCTTGCTAACAATTCCAATTTACATTAATTATTCATGTTGAGGCCGTGCACACAGTTGTCCCTGCCAGTAAGGCTTGAAAGAGAGGAAGTGCTGCGGTGAGATCTAATCCTTTGTGTTGACGCTGTTGTGTTTCAAATACCACGATTTAGCATGTCTGTCATCGTGTTTTTCTTATGTCGGATTATTCTATGTGGATAATGTTCTGTAGGCGTCATGTTGAAATCTATGATGTATACCATCAAATGGGATCACAATATCTTCAATACGTATCAAATACATTCTTGGATATGTGGAAATGCCACTTGTCTGTCTGCAGAATGTGTTTATGTCAGTTTATATTCCAGATGCTGCTTGGGATAATATATTTCTTTGCCCTTTGTCGCATGTTTATTATGTCCTCTTGATTCAAAATGAAAGAGTGCCATTCACCTCACAGCTTGTTACTGCAAGATGCGGCGGACTAGACAGAAAAAACCCTTGGCTTATTGTTCATACATCTTTCACAACAATGTCTTTTTTACTATTGTGACTGGAGATAAGCTTGAGCACTGTGAGTGTTTACTGGGCTGCAGGGGTTGGGCATGCTGAGCTTGGGAGTCACAGGACTGGTGCTGGGAGGTCATGGCCTTTATGTTCAGAGATACTCTTCTGGGAACACTGCTTTCTTTGCCCAATGCAAGTCTTAACACACATACACACGTCTGATATGTGTCCTATTAAAAAAGGGGGGAACACTGGAATACCTGCACAGCAGCTTGAGTGCAGGCCGAGGGAGCAGACCTGGCTGTGAATCAGCACCAACCCAGACAGATGTTGCACACGTGTTGCTCCTCCAGACAGGAGACTCATTTGCACTAATAGTGGTGGAAGAGGTCCATCAGTAATTAATACCAAACGTTTTTATAATCAGGAGACATTTTCTTACATGCATTGTTGAATCAGATTTTCTGGGATTAGAACTTTGAAATATGACAAAGTAAGACTAATGTGGTTTTATTTATGCTTAGCTAGACATATAGAAATATCTTTTTAAAAAGTGTGAGTATTCGAGATGTTTGTGCTCGAGGAATATGATTTCCGAAAAATAGTAAAAGCATTTTCTTGAGTTTATGTATAATAGAAATGGCCCCCTCCTTGTGCATTTTTCGTAAGCCCTTAAAGTTTCCATATATTTAATATTAGATAAACTTCAACTCGATATCCTGTAACTCTTACACTACATTATCTCACAACTCACACCTTGTTTGCTATTTATTTTTCTTTCAGAGCTTTCTATTGTGAAGGCCTATTTATATATTTTGACACCTGCCATGTCTCTCATTTTTCTGCCGTGTCAACTTGTTTTATTTTGGCCCTGAAACATTTGTGAAGACAGAGGTACCGGACGCTGCTACCCCTCCCAAGGCTAGATCACAAAACAATCATGGATACATTCTGACAGACGTTTTCTGCAAACGTGCATATTTTCTGATGTGACACAAACCGCAGTGACATGGCAGAACGCTGAAGGGATTGTCTTAATACGACTAGCCATCTTACTCAGTCAGCACATTGTCAACTCAGAAAATGACCTCTATGTTCTGTTGTCAGGATGTGCAACAAATGTTACAGATCAAAACTCCCTGCTCGTTAGAGTGCAACTGTTGGCTCAACAACTACCAGCAGGCCAACAGTAGAAACTTCAATATGAGTTGTCACATAAACAAGACCACATTTATACTGAAAGTAGTGCTTTTACAGTTGATGCTCATCATTACTTAACACAACAACGTGGTGTACAAACTGTTTTATTTCACACGTGTATATAATTTAACATTATTCAGGAAGACAATGTGGGCCATGGTGAGTAGATGAGTAGTGTATGGAGAGTGAAAGCCGAGGCCTTTTATTTCTATAGAAGTGCTTACACCTGCTAGGTGGGAGGTAGAGAGCTGCAGGGGGCTCAACACCGAGGTAACCAGAATGGTGTGAATCTCCAAAGGGGAGTCTGTGTGTGTGTGTGTGTGTGTGTGTGTGTGTGTGTGTGTGTGCGTGCGTGCGTGCGTGCGTGCGTGCGTGCGTGCGTGCGTGCGTGCGTGCGTGCGTGCGTGTGTGCACCTGCAACCAGATCGCCCCAGCTGCTCCCACGCAGCGCCAAGAGCTTTTCCGATCAGCAGCATAATAGTGTCATCATTGCATGTTTTCGTAAGCCGGGGTACTCCATACAGGGACAGGAAACTCAGTGAATGTATGCAATCCAACAGATAGATGCAAACCAGTGTGTGTGTGTGTGTGTGTGTGTGTGTGTGTGTGTGTGTGTGTGTGTGTGTGTGTGTGTGCGTGTGCGTGCGCGTGCGCGTGCACGTGCGTGTGCGTGTGCGTGTGTGTGTGTGTGTGCATGCGTGTGTGTGTGTGTGAGCGTGTATGGGTTGTGCCTGCTGTGAGGGGCCCTGACAGATTGAGCTCTAGGCGCGCCTTCCTTTCTGCCACATCATGTAACTTGTACAGTACAAGTTGTACTGTGCGGAGACTTTGGGAAAAGGAGGTTGTTTACATCATAGACATGGTCTGAAATTTGGAAATAAACATTTGAATAATTTGTTTCTCTCTCTTTTCTGGAGGAATCATCTTTTACCAACTGAGAAACAGAATTGTTTAACATCCAAACTTTAAAGTTATCTTCCTCCGAAAAAAGTTATTTCAGCGGTGTCTATATCAAACTTTAAAAAAAATGTCCTTCCTTTCTGCAGCGGTCAGACTTTACAACCAGCACTGCCCCTAGTAGACCCTCCTACACACACCACAACACAGACTATAACACCCCCTTGCTGCTAAATACAAACCAACTTTGTGCAATATGTGCTATATGTGCAATATATATATGCCATTAATAACTTTGTAATTTATACCTGGCCACTAAATCAATCAATATATATATGCCATTAATAACTGTGTAATTTATACCTGGCCACTAAATCAATCAATATATAAATGCCATTAATAACTGTGTAATTTATACCTGGCCACTAAATCAATCAATATATATATGCCATTAATAACTGTGTAATTTATACCTGGCTGCTAAACCCTTGTTACTGTTACAAGGTATGTATCTTGTATTTTGTAGATTGTGTAACTTGCTGCTGTTAAATACCGTCAAACTATGTGCAATATGTGCTTTATGTGCAATATATACTTTATATACATATGCATCTTTAATAACTGTAATATATACCGGGCTGCTAAATCCTAAGAACTGCTACAGGATTTGATTTGTAGATTTGATTTGTTTTTGATCTGTATTTTTGAAAATTATGTAATTTTTTTAGTTTTTATCTTTTTTTAGCATATTGTTTATTATATTATAACTTAGTACTTTTTTTGCATATTGTTGTATTGTTTGTTTATTATACACTGAGCAAAAATATAAACACAACACTTTTGTTTTTGCTCCCATTTTTCATGAGATAAACTCAAAAATCTAAAACATTTTTTACATACACAAAATAACCATCTCTCTCAAATATTGTTCACAAATCTTAAAAAATCTGTGATAGTGAGCACTTCTCCTTTGCCGAGATAATCCATCCCACCTCACAGGTGTGGCATATCAAGATGCTGATTAGACAGCATGATTATTGCACAGGTGTGCCTTAGGCTGGCCACAATAAAAGGCCACTCTGAAACGTGCAGTTTTGCTTTATTGGGGGGGTCTGAGGGGGTCCGAAAACCAGTCAGGTTTATCCCTAACCCTAACCCTAACCCTAACCCTAGCATGTCACCCATTGAGCATGTTTGGGATGCTCTGGATCGGCGTATACGACAGCGTGTTCCAGTTCCTGCCAATATCCAGCAACTTCGCACAGCCATTGAAGAGGAGTGGACCAACATTCCACAATCAACAACCTGATCAACTCTATGCGAAGGAGATGGGTGACATGTTAGGGTTAGGGTTTAACCCTAGGGTTTTCGGACCCCCCCAGACCCCCCCAATAAAGCATGTCGAATATGAAAATCGAATATGTAATATTGAAATCTGTTCTCTGTCCCTCTATGTTGTGAAGTGTAACCAAGCGTAACACCTTTATCTCCGTGCCGTGGTTAACAAGCATGCTGGCATGTCTATGTGTGTGTGATAGTGTGTGTGTTAATATCCTGTTCTAATGATCATCCTCATACGCAAATGGAAAGCCTTATAGGTTGAAAACAACATACTGTACATGACATTATATTCAAAGTTATGAAGCATCATTACTTGGTTGGTTAGGCTTAGGTCTTTTGGGTTTAAATAAGTACCGGATGTAGTCATGTATAATTAGATGTGGTTACATTATAGCATATTGCAGTAATGTTAGAATGACAACGTTTTGACTTCTAGTTTCACATTGGCAAACTCCGCTCTCGTGGGAGAAAGTCCTGTGTTCGTCTGACACATCAAACAGACCCTTTAACAGAGCATTTATAAACATGTGTGCTTATAATAATTATCTGCTTGTTCCTGACAAATGTAAATAGCTTCATCCATGCTGGTCCATGGAAACGGGCAGCAGTCTATAGGTTTAGAGTAGAAGGCTTTTAATGTCAATGACACCATCTGAGGCGCAGACATTTAGTCCCTCAGACATCATTACAGCCCACTTATTCCCTTCATAGCAGTCCTCCATCCTCCTTTATCATTTTTTCTCCTTTTACCTTCTATTACTTTGAACAAATCTTTGTACTTTTTTCAATGTTGACAATGTCAGTGAATTTATGAACTTCCCTTTGACCACTGCATCACGGGCTCTCCCTCTGCAACCATTCTGTGTTTAGAGAGACATCCAGTTAAATACCGTGCAGACTTTTACAATATACATATTTGGCCTACTTTGAGGTCTCTCAAAGAGAATGTCTAACATTCCCTGGAGAGTGTAAATCAAATATATAAAGGGATGTAAGTAGAGTAAACAACGCAGCCTGCCAAATATAGCCACATCAAAATGTCAAAGCATACTATTGTGACAATGCGGCCAGATTTTAGTTTGTTATCAAAAGGCAGGGAAGATGGGTTACAAGTCAGATTCAGATCGGTTATATGACTTATCATTAGCTACAGGAGCTCTCCGTTTAGTGGCTCTAGATGTTGTGCACTCGGCCTCCTAACTTACAGTGACTGTTAACCTCCTCATCCATCAGTGGGGAGAGCAGTCGTGACACAAAAAACCTGCTTCTTCCATTAGAGCCCTGACATACCCTAATGCCTGTCCTTGTGCTCTCTTTGGCACTGTATCTCTCTGTTGCATTTATGAAGTCTTCTGCCTCTTTCTGCCTCTATGAAGTGAGCAACTAAACAAGTTTTAATTATAATTTGTGTTACCTTATCTTCAGTGCCTGTCTGTTTTCCCTTGATACCCTTTTCTTTGAGGGAAGAAGGGACTCGGGACTCACGTTGGCAATAGTGTGAATTAGCACGCGGACGCAAAGGGATGAAAGACCAGTTCTTATTATGGCCTAAACGCATGAGAATACTTCTGGGAATAGAGATGTGTAAATGAGCTCCACACACCAAGTGCAGTCTTTTCTGGGCTGTTGTTTTGCTCTTTTGAATAATTGACAACGCTGTGCTTGTAAAGACAGGGACAAATCTGCTGAGTTAATGTCCCAGCCAGAGGAGTTTTAGCACCAAACACCATCAATCCCCCCCACATACAATTGTTACTGTCGTGGCAGTTCATAAATCTTATGTAACCGCAGCTCAGCAATATATAAAGTCAGTATTCCACCGCCATGTTCTGTTTATTGTTTCGCTGGAGAGCTGGCAGCGGAAGACATCTGCTATATTTACCCTCTAGATTACGTTCCATTTTCCAAACAACACTTTAATGTCAGGCAGGTCCCAGCATTGGGGCTGGGGGCATATTAGCGTGATTGCTTAGGGCAAACTGTAGGCTGTTCGAGGCCATCTGGGGAATAAAGAGACTTGTAGTTTTTGTCAGAGTTAGAGCTGTCAGGGGTGCACACATGGCTAAGAGAGTGATTTTATATTGGGGTGTGGAGCAGAGCCTTGGCAGTGTTCACTGTCAGACTGTGGCATCTCTGTCTTCCTCGGCCTCCCATAGGAATTGAGCAGTATTTGATTGAGGCCTTGAATAAGAGCAGCAGCTACCAAGAACCATGACATGGTTGTGACTATGTATTAGCCTGACTTTTTTTTTTCTTGCATCTTTTTGTCTTTTTTTGACTGCAGGCAAGGCCGGATGCAGCTTTCTCTTCAAGGGCCCTTGCCAATGACGGCAGATGGGTGGAAACCTCTCCTCGGAATAAAAACAGCTCTGAGCTTTCCCCTTTTACTCACCATTAAAATAAAAACTACCCCTACACTGCCAAGCGAAAAAAAACATATCTGATGGTGTTTTCATACACACTGGACTTTCTCTCTCTTTAGACCACTCTGTTGTGACATCTGTCCCTATGTTTTTCCAAAATGTGCCGCCAAGAACAAAATGACAAAGTGTTTTGAGAGTAATTTGTTTTCGGAACCGTTCTCAACCTAAACAAAAAGGCACCTGGGTTTTAGCCGTGCAAAGGAAAGTGCTTCATTAGGATGCACAACTGAAACCCTGCAAGATCAAGGTGATTGGAATGTAAAACAACCGGCTACCGGCTTCACAACAGTCTCTACGCATTCTTCCCAAAGCAGGGTCTCCCTAGCCACACCCAATGTCAGAAAAAAAAGGAAAGGCATTGCAACATCAGTAAAGGAGGCAGAGGATTTGATGTAGAACAATATACTAACATGCATAAAAGGGTCTTACCACATGCACCATGTGTCACAATCCACCTCAGCAACTCATTTGAGTCCAGCATGGCTCTGTACTCTTACCCAAGTACTGGAATAATTTTGTTATCTCTGGCACGCAACGCAGCACCTTGCATCTCTATTGCGTGTTTCAAACCCAGTGTTTCTGATGCAACTTCTAAATGGCTTGAATGGTTTTCATGAGCAAGGGCCAATGCTGTAGAGAAAAGCCTGTAGTGAAAACAGGCAAGCGTCAAGGACTTCACTCTCATTCACAGCAGTAAAATACATAAGGAGAGAGTGTGGCTTAGAACCTTTCTGCAGCAGAAACACAGCATTTGAAATTGACATTTAGAGAGATATAGAGGGTAAATTGAATTGGTAATTCCAATCAATGCTTAGCCCCATTCTTTAATAAGGTCAACACATGATTATGCTTCTATCAAATACATTTAGGACCATTCAAAGACAATTGTCAGGGATTTGAATATAAAAAGTGGTGTGATCGTAGAAAATACCTTTATTTTGAAAAGACCTATATTTTGTGATTACTACAACTCCATCTGACTCTCAGTCCTGCCCTTTAAAAAAAGACTCATCCATCCTCTCCTCAACGATCTGTTTGATCGTAGAGTGTCCTCCTCTAGCCATTATACAAGACAACATCTGGTGCAAGCCTGTATCCCCATGATTCCCTCTTGAAATATTAAATGCTACCTTCAAGGAATTGTTGAATATACATCATGCCTTAGTTGGTTACTTAGATTATTTTAATAGGAAGTCCACACACTTTGTTTAAGGAGAGCCCGAGATTGCAATGGCACCTCAAATTAGCCTTATCTCCCTGAAATAGGTTAGAGAGAGACTGGTTTTTAAGTGGTTCTGCAGTTGCAGTATCACAGACCACAGCGTGCATTATCATAGCAGGACAGAATTAATCCTAACAGGCTGCACCAATTACCTGAGCCCTGACTGTTCCCAAAAGTCAATCTGAGCCGTGACAGAGGTATGAGCACAGATAACATTTGCCAGAACAGACACGGCAGATATTACAAGCACTAAGCTCAGATGTGACTGTGACACTAGCCTGCCTCATTAAAGCCACAGGCTAGGAGGCCGGCTATCCTTGGAGCTGTGGAGCAGGAGATGAGAGTGACAAAGCCTTGGAAAATAGAATGAAAGATGATTGTTGCTCCTTTCTCTTCATCACATTCCCCTCTGAGTGTTTTAATTTCACTCAGCAGCCAGAGCAGAAACTTTCATTTGGAAGCCTCTTTAAGCCTGCATACTCCAGAGACCGAATTAGCCATTGTTTTCACGTCAAACCTCTTGAAATAAATGAGTTCTGACTGTGACATGGATGGAGCTTGAGATTAATCTGATGCATAATAAACAAGATGAATCAATGCCAGGACTCAGATCAGTTCAGACTTAATGTCACACAGACGGGTATGCATGCCAGTGTGTACATATCTAATACATGCCTAAGCTCACATAAGTCTAAATTCCACTACATGCTCCACTCAACCCGACTTGACACACTTTTGGTGCCAGGCACCTTTAGACATTTTTTTTTTTCAATATAGATGATAACCTCGGTGTAAGCGGGAGATCAGCTGTTAGCGGTAGCACCATCGCTTGAAAGTTCCATGACAACATGAGACTTGATACATTCTTTAAATTGGCAACTGAACATAGTAACGTCTGCACTTAAAATGGCAGTCAGGTACAGTACAGCCACTGTTTTATATTAACAGTACAGCATAGTTTTGCAGAATGACATTTTTTATTTATTTTTTTTAGCAATAAAAAAAGGGCAAAAAATGAACATGCAGAGTTGGGTTTGTGCAAAATGCCAATGACACGCTAATGACAATTCTCGCACTAATCAGTGGCCTGCAGTGTTTTAACCTTACCTTATAGTATATTTTCAGCTCGATTGAAGGTGGTATTGAATAGGACAGGGGTGCCCAATATGTCAATCGCGATCGACCGGTTGATCGCAAAGGTAGTGTGGGTAGATCGCATGGCATTGAAAAAAAGAAGAAAGTTAGCCTATCATCCATCCTTACTATGGCATTTGCCATTTGATTGACGTACAGGTAAGCCAGTCTGAGATCTCATCTTTTCTAACACGCAGTTCACCATGCATGCACGGTCAACCACGCCAGCTGCAAATCACCGGCGAGCAGATTACCTATAGCCTTCCAATTTATACAATTCTACTAAAGAAAGGGTATAAAATTGATGTAATGACCAAAAATATACTGAGCTGTATTGTGCCATACGGGTTCATGCAGTTATGCAAGGTACACCAACATAAGGTATACTCAGTATGTATATATAAATAAATATATATATATATATGTTTAGCATTTTTAATGTAGGTAGATCATTTTGACTGGGTCATTTTAAAAGTAGCTCCCAAGCTGAAAAAGTGTGGGCACCCCTGGAATAGGGTATCAGGTACAGTGCAAAACTTTTTCTATGGAAACCAAAAAAGAGCGAGTCGAGTCGAAAGGAACAGTACCGAGCAGTGAAAAAACCAACTACCAATCTGTCTCTCTCTTGCTTGATAATAAGGATGCCAATGTTCATGACAGATGTTCCCTTCTCCCTTTTTCTTGACCTCTGCTCTATCTTGCAATGATATGCCACTCCATCCTGAAGCTTTTCTAACTCTCAATGCCAAAAGGGCAGGTGCCCAGGTGTTGGCATAGCTGAATTGCTGTCCTCAGCACACAAAGGCAATGTCGCCTGGGGAGGATGGCTCAGGAAGGGGGAGAGCTGTCAAAGTAACTGGAGAGCACCTGGGATTACTGTCAACAGTCTCCTGGACAGTCTCCCTCTGCCCCTCCCCCACCCCCCTCTTGTCTTCTAATATCCATGGCATTCTCATTGACATTGACCTTTAAACTCCAATTAGCCACTTAATCAGAAATTAATTATTAATATTACAAAAACCAACAGGGCTTAGGCTGTTTGTCTCTTTCACCTCATTATCATCCGCTAATGACCATCCATGAATCCAATTTCCACAACAAAGGCGGAGGAGATGGCGTTCGCACAAGAATCAGGTGATTTTTTTAAAGGGCAAATGGAGATGGACAGATTTTTTCCCATTCATTTGCTGTAATTTTCACCCCTGACTCCCTTTCCAAGTCGGAATGTCCTGTGGATTTAATCACTCAGATGTCTCTTCAGACTGCATAAATAAGAGAGTCCTCAGCTGCATAAGAGCACTGCACCCACTTCTAAACTCCGAGCCCTCATGCAGTAATTCAGTGTGAAATGGTTGACAAGGACGAGTGAAAAATGACTCCCAGAAACAGTTAATGAAAAAAAATAGTGACATGCACACCAGTCAGTGATGTCTTATCCATTTAGACACACGCACACGTCACACACTGTTGTTAATTATTTGTCATCTTCTGTTTTGTGTCGTGTGCTGAAACTGTGCCAGTGGCTTCCATGGAAACACTTCTGAGTATTGGCCACTAAATAAATGGCTTTTGGATTGGAACAGTGTCCGTTGGCTAAATGAGATGTTTGGAATGCACTGACAGAGCCAGGGGTGCATTGTTTGGCAGTAACAAATGTGATTCTGCTTCCAATAATTGGTCATATTATTCTGTCAATTACTCTGGATGCCTTGAGTCAACAGACTACCAATGGGTCAATTTTCAGTTGTTTGTTTCCTTATAATTTTAACATTAAAGTGTATGCTTGTAAATCTAATTTCCATGGATACTTGATTCTTCCATTTTCAAACTGAAAAAGGTATTTGTTATAAACAAGTGACCGACAGGAGTAGAAATGTTGTCCTCCTCTCAGATATGCTTTCTATTTTTCATGCGGCTTAGATAGATTTAGGGGATCAGTTTGAGGTTTATATTTTTGCTCCTCTCTACATTATCCTCTTCACTTCTCTTCAAACCTTCTCTCCTCTAAACCCTCAGTCATCAGTCCACACTGCCTCTCACACTCACGGAAACACAAGCCCGACTGTAAAGTACAACAATGCAGAGTTGACAAGGAGTGATAGCAGTGGGCTGACACTGTGAGAGGATTAGGAAGATGATCATTTGAGCGGGGAATCTTTTTTCTTTAAATAGAACTCTCTCTGGGCCTCAATGATTGCTCAAACTTTGCAACATACTACAGGGATAGTTGGCCATTAATTGCACTTAATTGTCATATACAATTACCAGTATGGGGTTTGCTTTGAGGTGAATCCTGTGTCTTCAGAAATACCTGTTTGTGATTAGGTCAGAAAAAGTACCTTTTCTATATATTTCTTTGGTTTATAGTTATCCACATAGCACTCAATGTCTGTGAGTCATATCATCATTTGGTTAAAAACATCTCCCTGACAGAAGAGAGGAACCCCTTGACATGTGCAGTCATTAGATATTGTGGAAAAGCAGAATTAGAGCCGTGTTGGCTGTAGGGCTGCTCTGACGCCGCCATGAGATAAAGCAGAGAAAGGAAGCTGAAGAGCAGAGGCCACAGGTGTACGCTGCTTTCTTCATGCTGAACTCATTTATGGAATATCCTGCAAACCTGTCTGCTTGTACTAATAACCTCATGAGCAATGTGCTACTTTAGAATTGGTGCGTGTGATTGCAGTTGATTTACTAAATATGCTTTTGAAGGCTACAACATTTCATAATCACTACAAGTAATTATCTCAGTGTATTGTCAATCAACCGAGTGAACATGGAAGACTAAGCAACCGACCGTGTTGCTTTATTTAAAGGACATCTTTATGCCAGAATGTGAAAAAAGTGAATTAATTAGTGTTCATAGGAATGCTGATGCGTTTGCGTGTGTGCAAAATCATAAAGCTTGTATGACCTGTTGTTACAAAGCACCTTGTTTTCTTTGCGCTAAATTCCACTAAATGCAAATGGATTGAGTTATGGCATTAAAGCTGCTTACTAGTGTTTTGCATGTTTTAGCATGTTAAGTATGATGTATGTGTTACATTACAGCCAAAGCATACCAGTTTTTCAGAGCATGACATACATTTCTAGTACAGGATGAAGATTTACTTGTAGAGAAACGTTTTTGTTGTAAGTAATCCATTGCATGTTTATTTAGCTGCCTACATTTTGAGAGTCACCGGTCACATTGTCCCTGTGTAAAGTATATGTATAATGTGAAATTGTTTTGTTTCATATTCAAAGGATTGCGTTCAAAGGTCTGAAATGTCAAATGTATTGGGACATGTTCCTAAAAGCACCAAAGAAATTGATTTTTTAAAATAGTTTCATCCTGTTATAATAACATGCACCCTGCGTAAAGGATTAGAAACATGGGAGTATTCATTTTGTGAGGGATAATCTCAAGCATGTTTCTAATCTTTGCAAATTGATTTTCATGCTGTTCTTAGTTAATATGAAACAGTGGCTGCCCATGGGAGTGAGAACATCTATGATATTAAGGTCACCAACATATTCGTAGTAAAAGGCCTACAACATGCAAAATCAATAGTGTATGAAAGAAATGTCCTTAGAAAGATTGAAGTAGACAGTAGTATAAGTATGCTCATCTTTTGGTTTTAGGGTCAAGCACATTGACACAAGTGTTGCCTGCCTGTCTGTCTCTGCTTGTCTGAATGGATCATTTGTTATGTGCCTTACACTGCGCACGCCAATAGGTGGCATAAAGCAGAAAAAACCCTCAGCTTAGCCCTTCCAATAATCCTGAATAACATGTAGCAGGAATTACAGCACGTAACAGCACGGTATGTTCAGTGGACATCTCGGAGCTGTTCTGACAGATCATCCCTTGTGCCCACTCTATGGCTGACCGACTTTTGAAGGAAAAGAGAGATTGTGAAAGGGAGACAGCGAGATGGACAGAAAAGCCGTTACAAAAATGGAGTGACAAGTATACTTAGCACGGCTACATAAATATACACATGTAACCAGCGACCCACTCACTCACACACATCGTTCTAAAATCCATCGAAAAGACACACAATCAGGATCACAAACACCATTCTTACTGTTCAAACAGAGATATGAAGACTCTGTTGTCTCACCTGCAGTTGAATACACACCATAACTAATGTACATGTTTAGTCATATTTGTGGATGACATGGACATGATCCCACCTTGTCGCAACATTGATCCACCTGTACAAACTCACGATGAAGAGATCAGCAGCCGGAGATTGTCAGACAACGTGTGAATCAGAAGGACATCATAAAATCGACATGGCAATAACATGGTAATTAGGCACAACAGTAAAACCATGTGAAGTTATCTTGGGCGGTGCTGCCAGTGTGTGTGAGCTGGATCACTTTTTTTATATGTGGATGTTGAATAGTGGATCTGTCACAGATGCTGTGCCCGGTGCTTCAGCCAGGCTCCATAGAATGTGTTATTTCAGGTGCAAACAAATTCAAATTCACTAGAGAACCTCTGCACTGTTCCTGCCAAAGCTGACGCATCCCTGTCTCACTATTGTAGACTCAGACATGCTGGCATACCACTTTTGGCAGACTGGTGAAATCTGTGCTTTGAAGTCCTTTGTCGTGAATGAAGTGATTTTCTGTCCGGTACTGAGCAGCAGTAGGACAGCTGATTCACATACATAAACCTTTTACAGAGCAGGGATGGAGCATGTTCTGAGTACAAAATAATCAAATGCCAATCACTTCTGTTTTCTCCCATTTAACCCTCAACATAAATGGAAGATGATTGTGTGTGGTAGGAAATCGCTTCCTTAAGGAACTGTTGATAATAATGACACGTTGTCAAGAGTAATAGGGTTTACCAGCATGCCCATTAGTTTGACATAAAAAGAGAGACAGACATGTTTGCTCACACATTAAACAGTAAAGAGCTCATTCTGGAACCACACTGTGACTCATGGTAGTTCACACTCCTTATGAATGATGAAAGAGATTGGTTATGAGAATGCAGGTTTAAACAATAGGCGTTTACTCAATGCTGTTATAGATAGCACTCATCACCATGGTGTGTTTCATGTCGACTATTGGAACAGCAATAATAGATCTAACGGCAGTAAAGAGAACATGTTGTTTTTCTCTGCCCCTGAGGCTCACAACAGAAATGCACACAGTCTAAAAAGATGGGGTACTTTTCACAAGATACTACTACATATTGTGCAAACATAACACCGACTGATTGTTGTATGATGACTCCCACCAAGCATTTATCTGTGTTTGTGTATGTGTGAGAGATTGTTATTTTGCTATATATAAACTGCATGCAAATAACAAAACAGAGCAAGCTTTTTGTAACCCATGACATGCTAGTGATATGCAAGGCTTGGTCTAATGCAGTGGTTCTTTAAGTGGGATCTTGGGACCTCCCAATCTCCCCGAGGTGCTCCAAAGGCTCTAGCAAAATGAGGAACAGTTTAATTTCACTATTATTTAACTCCCTCGATATTGGCTCAATGGGAGCATGTATTACTCTGAAATCTATTCTCATTAGAGATTCAAGTTTTTTCCTTCCCACTGTTGTCGGACACCCAGTGCAGATAGTTTTGCAGCTGTATGGCCAATGAAGGACTATAAAAAGAAAGAAAAGGTCCATGGGACAAAAGATCAGTTTGTTGTCTAATTTGTATCATGGTGTCTTTTGATATTAAAGGTTTAGGAGCTCTCCCCTTTCATTTGAGGGTCTTGAGTATTAGTGTGTGGCCAGTGGAGAATAACCTTGTGAACTGCGGTTTGATCCATCACATCTAGATATACTGACACACAGCAAATAATAAGGCTTCAGCAGAGTGTAATGCTCGGAGAGATAGCCTTGTGACCCGGGCGCAACTCATAAACTGCAGTGCGGCATCGGCCGTATAAATATCACATACTTGTCCCCATGTTTCCTTTCAAAAATGAATATTTAATTCCCAGAAATATTCCGTGCAAATTAAAGATGCTCTTCAAATGGCGCATCGTCTTTAATAACACATCTGCGGGGCAACGCGGTGTATTATGAATGTGTCATATTTAAACATGGTGTTTCATAACCGTATAATGTAGCATTAAATCGGTAGACATTATAAAGGCACAACTCGCATTATGGCTGCGTTAGAAAATAGCCACAATCGCGTAATTGATTTCGGGGCTAAAGTTAAGACTTACTCACCCCTTTTGAACATTGTGTAGGCCTATGTGTATTTCGTCTTCTTTCCTCTGAGAATCATCTATTCTTATATTCCAGACTTTAAACTTGCGCGCTTCAGTTTTAAAGTTGATCCGGAGCTTTCTCGGTTTGCCGTGTGAATGTCAGTTGTCACTCCTCAAGATTTTCTCGCAGTCCACTGTAGTGAGTTGCAATGCAGACTGCACTGATAACAAACAACAATCTCCTTTTCCACAAAGTCTGGCAGACCGTAGACGGACCTTGGAAATTAGGCGACAATCGTTAAAAAACGACCCCTCTGAATGTATCCCCTCGCTCCGAAATAATGGTAACTCCAGCAGGCTATCTGTGAAGAGCACAAACGCACAGTCCAAAAAAACCTCTGATAGCCAACTCCTTTTTGGACTCAAATAACCGAACAGGCTGCCAATCAGTTCTGTTGGCAAGTGGACGATGAACAGCAATCCTCGAAAAAAACCACTTATTTCATTTCATTTCTTCGCGAGGTGCTTCAGAGCCGTTCTAATCGCATATTCGTTAACATCTCTAATTAACATAAGTTTTGTGGATTCACATCCTCCTCTAATGTCGGATTATAAACGCAGACTCCTCGAATCCTCCTTTAAAATAAGACTTCGGTCTCTTCAAAATCGCCTATTTTTTCAGCACTCCTTTCCACTCGAAATTGTAACATTTCTCTGATCTCGACTGTGAATGTCTCTCTGCTTCCCTACTATGGATCAGAGCTCGTTGATGCGATCAAGGAGGGAGAAAGTGTGTTGTACTGCCTCAGCCCCTCCACCGGGCAGCATCCTGCTCCATCCCTCTCTGTCCCTGCCTGCGCCGGGCTGACTGATCCCTGACACCAGAGGTCTTGAAGAAAATGTGAAATGAAACAATAAGCATTACACCTAGCCTACATGTAACAACAATTTATTAAGCAGTAGAAATCAGGGGAAATGGTCTCAGATACTGAGCTGATTTTGCAGAGGGAGACAGCTTTCATAACAAAAAAACAACGTAGCCTATTTGCTGATCAAATAGCCCCCACCCTAATACATTAGGCTACTTATAGATAAGTTAACGGACTAATGCACTGGAATCCAGATAGTGCACCGGATAAACTCTCTCTCTCTCTCTCTCTCTCTCTCTCTCTCTCTCTCTCTCTCTCTCTCTCTCTCTCTCTCTCTCTCTCTCTCTCTCTCACTCACACACATACACACACACACACACACACACACACACACACACACACACACACACACACACACACACACACACACACACACACACACACACACACACACACACACACACCCCACACACACATCACACTAAAAGTTAATTAAAAAAAGACTACGAAATTAACTTTGATGTGCATTTTTATATTACATTTACGTGTACTCTAAGCATAACCGAATTAATTGTGTGATGTAAAGTGGACATTATCTTCCCTCTTTCACTTGGTATTTTGTTTTATTTTCATAACAATTTTCACCTTTTTTGTCCTATAAAAAAGAACACTAAATAAGTATAAACCCTGAGATACTATACAGCTCTCAATGGTAAACATTTGGCCCCGCAATATTTTATTTAAGCTGTATCCTATTGTATTAGTTTGTTGTTTTGCATTAATTTTGCTTTATTATCAAACCCATTCTTTTGTGAAGTGAAATTGTGAAGCATCATGTGTACTAATAGGTCTTTGTACAATTTAAGTATTTACATTCTTATTTCAATGATTGTATTACTGCCGATGTTGACGATCCAAGTAAACTTTCGCGTCTATCGGTATGATCCTTTCACCCTGTCCCGTCCACCGACATCGATAACATCGGTGCTCGACTTCTCTCCACTGACCTCTTCACTCGATTGGTTTCGCCTTTCCATTGCTCACATGTTTCATGTTTTGGTGAGAAAACATGGCAGCGCTCACGAATGAAGTTCAGATTGTTCCTGCCAAAAAGCCCACAGGTAAATATTAACATTGAACATGTAACATTTAATACTGGATAAAGGCACATATGTAACTGCGATTGTTAGAAAGGCACATCGTTTCCACGCCGATTTGGTGTAGCGTAAGATTCACACGTAGGCTGCTTACCGAGCTCTTTGTAGCATTCTGGGTTATCAATGCAAACCACAAATTGTGTAAAGGTAACCACACGTCTGGTGATCACGGTGTTAACTTGTTATCCAGCTATGTTTAATACAAACAGTGTTTGTCTCGTAGTTAGCTTCTGTGAGACTGACAGCTTCCGACGAGCGTTTAGTGTTTTGTCTTACCAGACTTCATGGGGCTAACAGACAGATGAGTTGTGTATCCTATTTATGGTGTTTATTAAGCATGGTAGGTTTTATTGTCACCAAGAAAATCCAATTAATACGTGACATTTCTCTGATTGCATATATATCTTACTGTTAAACATAACATGATTTCATACGACTACATCGTGGTAAAATCACGTTTTCAATCAATCTGCACTTAAAACTGTGTTTCAGCTAAATACTTTCAAGACATAAAGTATGAAAAAACATAGTTTTGGGTGTGGTGATATACATTTTCTGCTTATAGAAAACACTGTGATATCTTGAACGTCTTGCAGTCAGTTAGCTGATATTTCAAAAGATAAACAAGGGGCACGTGGAGGCCAAATGTTTTAAACTGTTGGTCCTTTTCTCTCTGACCAGCAAAAGTCTGCAGGTTATCTCTATCAAATCTATATTTCCAAACATACATTATTGTCTGGCAGAGTAGTATTCGTTCACTGGCTGCAGTAATTACGACAACTGCTGTCTTGACTCTGTATCAAGTTGTTTTATTTTTGAAAAAGTAATAATCTTACAAATGAAACACAATACAACTTTGATTAAAGTTATTTATTAATCTCAAAACAGTGCCAGCCATTTAAGATAAAACGGTACAAACTAAAATAATGGTATCTATGCCTATGAAGCCTATGAAAAATTATCCATAATGTTAAAATATGAATGTTACCCTAAAAATGCTGCATGGCATGAGAGTGTAACCAAAAAAATTAAATGTCTAGCTGTAATGTACTTGAGAGAACTACATCAAGCTCAAACTCTGCCTGTAAAATCAGAGCTATATATCAACTTTCCCATTTTACCTAGAATTTCAAGCTACCCAGTAGCTTCTTAAAAGTTATTAAGATGCTGACATCCACAGATGTGTGTTGCTCTCCAATTCCACATCCCTCATACCTTTTTGAAGGTGTCATGTAGAGCAGGGAGACACATTTGTACGATTTTGATGTGGAAAAAAAGTTTCCTCAACTGTATTACCCACCTTCACAGTTCCAATCTAACTTGCAGGACATGTCTGACGCCTGTTTTAAAGCATGAGTTTAGCTTTATTTCTGATTACTTTAACATTATTGCCTTAAGGTTACTTTTTGCGCAATAATCTCAGTTAGGTCTGATTTAAGTGTCCTTGCTTAAACCTTTTGATTAGAGCGCTACTTTCACAACTTTCTCCTCAGTCCGTGGACCTCGGCGGGTAGCCAATCAAATTCCAGATGAAATCCTGCAGGACGCTGAGTTACAGGAGGCGATCAAAGCCTTGCCTGCAAATTACAACTTTGAGATCCACAAGACGGTTTGGCGAGTGAGACAAGCAAAATCTACCAGAGGTGAGCTAAATTCTTGCAGTTGTAGAATGTTTAATTGCAGAGCTGGAATGGTGTATGGATGGTCTTGATTTCTAGATACAAATTTAGGTTTATAAGGACATTATGGCCACGTTTACACTGAGACGAAAACAAACAGATGCCGATAAAAAAAAAAAAGTATTCCGTCCACACGGAATTGGGTCAAGGTGTGTATGTGTGTATGTGTGTGTGTGTGTGTGTGTGTGTGTGTGTGTGTGTGTGTGTGTGTGTGTGTGTGTGTGTGTGTGTGTGTGTGTGTGTGTGTGTGTGTGTGTGTGTGTGTGTGTGTGTGTGTGTGTGTGTGTGTGTGTGTGTGTGTGTGTGTGTGTGTGTGTGTGTGTGTGTGTGTGTGACAAGAGCTATATTCAGAGCTCTGCTGCCTTCATGCGCTTGTATGATTGGTGTTTAGCTACGGTATTTAACGTCCACAGCACCTCCGCTTTTAGGGTTGACGCAGACCCCCGATGTTGTTGCGGGAGCTGCTGCACTAGGTAACACTGCACTAGCTAACGCTGCATTAGCAAAACAAACGCACATTTTGTTTGCAAATTTTGTTTGCAAAAGGTGCAGCAGGCTTCAAACACGTTCCCCTCCACTGGTTTCAACCAAGCACTAAATTCGATGTTTTCCGACCAAATACGGTTGAACTTACACTTCCCCATATTTATTTGTAAGTAGATTTGAAGATACCTGAGTTTCTGACTGCCGCTAGCTGAAGCTTGGTTGGTTGCTAGGTTACTAGCTGGGTGTTCTCAGATAAGGGGCCAGGGGAAACAAAGTTAGTGATTACTGGTTCCATGTTGATTTATTTCAATACAAATTGTTGGGGGGAACTGAAAGGCTATTACCGTACTGGTTACTTTGCAGCCCGGACATTTCCCCGCAGGAACCCAGCCTTCTGTTTATTTTCCGGGGTGGATTTAGTAACATGTAGTTCATGTAGTCCTCCTTGTCCACTTGTTGCTGATGATTGTGGTAGAGGAGCTGTAGATTTTGCACTAACATCTGTAGCATGGTCAGTAGCGTCTGGAGCACGAAAGCAACCCTGTGATCCGCCATTGTTGTTGTTGGCGAAACACATCAGCGGTGACGCGGGGGTGAGCAGCAGAGGTGGGGAGAGGATCGTATAGGACGTACACACGGAGCCGTTTGGTCCCCCAGAGCATTTCGTCCGCAGATCTACCCACCTTGGGAGCCGTTATCATTTGAGGGCTCCGTTTCTGCGGTTCCGTTACGGCCTCGTGTGGACGAACCGTCCATACGATAGAGAACTGTAGCGGATATAACCCGTTTTGTATCCGTGTGAACGTGGTCTATGTAAAGCAGAGCCGACCATGCTTGGAGTCTAACCAGGCCCTAAAATCTAAAGTAATTGTGCTTTTAAACTGATTTCTGAAATCAGTTGCATGGATGTCAAAGATCTGCAATACATATTGTCTTTTACAAGGGAATAGCTCTAACTTATAGTAATAATAATTAGAAGAGATGGAGCACAATCTAAATTTTTCGAAGGAGCCTCTGTCCCCAAACCTGACTCTGACAACAATTTTATTTGGACAACCATACTCTTTGTCTTCTTGATTTAAAAATGTATTTTTGTATGTTTTATGTCCATTTATGTCACAACAAAACACAACTAGTAGTATATTTACTCACACCTCATTAACAACTACTATGCAAAATCAGCAGAACAGAGTGAATGTCTAAATGCAGGGGGTGCACAGCGTTAAGATTTTCATGTGTTCGAGCATCCATTCAAAATGCCATCCATGAATGCATCTGTGCTTTGACCTACTTTTCCAACTTTATTGTACAATCTGTAACCTGCAAGGTACACACAGGTTTATCCAGTGTTGTAACAAATCTTAATATACCCAATTTTTTTTAAATGCCATGTAGGTCATCTCAGACTGACTATGCCTTTTAAAAATTGCATCACCAACCAAGTACTCAATATTCATCAACAGCAAAAACAAGAAATGGATAAATACTTGAGATGGTTTGCATTTAGGCTTGTGGTGATTCAGAAAAAAAAAACATTTGGATTTTTATGCTTTGCATGTGTTGTTGAGAGAGGCTTTTCAGAAACACTTCCATTTTCCAGTGTCTTTTGGAGTCAGTACACACCAGTGTTGTAGTCAAGTCACCAATTCACGAGTCCAAGTCACTCTCTAGTCACCTCTCTTCGAGTCCGAGTCACCAAGGGAGAGTCGTAGTCGAGTCCAAGTCACCCAAGGAGTGTCCGAGTCGAGTCCGAGTCATCCTTACCTGTGTCCGAGTCCAAGTCCGAGTCACCCAAGGAGAGTCGTAGTCGAGTCCAAATCACCCAAGGAGTGTCCGAGTCGAGTCCGAGTCATCATTACCTGTGTTCGAGTCCAAGTCCGAGTCACCTAGGGAGAGTCGTAGTCAAGTCCAAGTCCGAGTCACCCAAGGAGTGTCCGAGTCGAGTCCGAGTCATCATTACCTGTGTTCGAGTCCAAGTCCGAGTCACCCAAAGAGTGTCCGAGTCGAGTCCGAGTCATCATTACCTGTGTTCGAGTCCGAGTCCAAGTCCGAGTCACCTAAGAAGAGTCCAAGTCAAGTCCGAGTCACAAGTCTTCATGTATTAATCTTTGTGGATAAACAGTGGGGCAAAAAAGTATTTAGTCAGCCACCAATTGTGCAAGTTCTCCCACTTAAAAAGATAAGAGACGCCTGTAATCTTCATCCTAGGTATACCTCAACTATGAGAGACAAAATGAGAAAAAAAAATCCAGAAAATCACATTGTCTGATTTTTAAAGAATTTATTTGCAAATGATGGTGGAAAATAAGTATTTGGTCACCTACAAACAAACAAGATTTCTGGCTCTCACAGACCTGTAACTTCTTCTTTAAGAGCCTCCTCTGTCCTCCACTTGTTAACTGTATTAATGGCACCTGTTTGAACTCGTTATCAGTATAAAAGACACCTGTCCACAACCTCAAACAGTCACACTCCAAACTCCACTATGGCCAAGACCAAAGAGCTATCAAAGGACACCAGAAACAAAATTGTAGACCTGCACCAGGCTGGGAAGACTGAATCTGCAATAGGTAAGCAGCTTGGTGTGAAGAAATCAAATGTGGGAGCAATTATTAGAAAATGGAAGACATACAAGACCACTGATAATCTCCCTCGATCTGGGGCTCCACGCAAGATCTCACCCCGTGGGGTCAAAAATGATCACAAGAACGGAGAGCAAAAATCCCAGAACCACACGGGGGGATCTAGTCAATGACCTGCAGAGAGCTGGGACCAAAGTAACAAAGGCTACCATTAGTAACACACTACGCCGCCAGGGACTCAAATCCTGCAGTGCCAGACGTGTCCCCCTGCTTAAGCCAGTACATGTCCAGGCCGTCTGAGGTTTGCTAGAGAGCATTTAGATGATCCAGAAGAGTATTGGGAGAATGTCATATGGTCAGATAAAACCAAAATATAACTTTTTGGTAAAAACTCAACTAGACGTGTTTGGAGGAGAAAGAATGCTGAGTTGCATCCGAAGAACACCATACCTACTGTGAAACATGGGGGTGGAAACATCATGCTTTGGGGCTGTTTTTCTGCAAAGGGACACGGACGAGTGATCCGTGTAAAGGAAAGAATGAATGGGGCCATGTATCGTGAGATTTTGAGTGACAACCTCCTTCCATCAGCAAGGGCATTGAAGATGAAACGTGGCTGGGTCTTTCAGCATGACAATGATCCCAAACACACCGCCCGGGCAACGAAGGAGTGGCTTCGTAAGAAGCATTTCAAGGTCCTGGAGTGGCCTAGCCAGTCTCCAGGTCTAAACCCCATAGAAAATCTTTGGAGGGAGTTGAAAGTCCGTGTTGCCCAGCGACAGCCCCCAAAACATCACTGCTCTAGAGGAGATCTGCATGGAGGAATGGGCCAAAATACCAGCAACAGTGTGTGAAAACCTTGTGAAGACTTACAGAAAACGTTTGACCTCTGTCATTGCCAACAAAGGGTATATGACAAAGTATTGAGATGAACTTTAGTTATTGACCAAATACTTATTTTCCACCATAATTAGCAAATAAAGTCTTTAAAAATCAGACAATGTGATTTTCTGGATTTTTTTTTTCTCATTTTGTCTCTCATAGTTGAGGTATACCTAGGATGGAAATTATAGGCCTCTCATCTTTTTAAGTGGGAGAACTTGCACAATTGGTTGCTTTTTGCCCCACTGTATGTGTTGAAATGTAGCTGCTCCTCTACATTGCTTTCATCCTGTCATGTTATACTAATCTGTCTATTGAACTGCTGTGAAGCGAGTTTGGCTACAATTATTGTAATAGGTGCTATACAAATATAACGCTTATTACTAATATTATTATTATTATTATTATATATAAATAAACTATATTTAAAATGAGTTACCTTTTAGAGAAGTGATTATATTTGTATGCCAATATTTTCCTATGGTAAAGTTTTCGTTTTGCACTTTTATTTTGATTGTAATAAGATCGGGACTCTTATTTTGAAGGAACTTTTACCGGTTAAATCGGTTTACTGATAAAGATTTAGCCCCAGAAAGCACACGGCTACTTAGCATTCAAAATGACTCATTCTGCATGTTAAGTAGCCATGTGCTTGTGGCTGAATCTTTATTTAATGATTAGATCACGTTACTCTGATGATAGTGTTCAAGACAGCCTATATGTCTGAACTCGATCCTGAGAGTAATGTGTTACAGAGCCTTCTCTTTAATATTGTTTCCACATAACGAGTGGATAATTTTGCGCTGCTCTTTTCCAATGTGGAAGCAGAATGTGTGAAAGCATACAGAAGGATGCGGGGTGTGTCTCTAGACATCTTTAGACTGGAATAGCGGGGCCCAGTACGTGAACTCGCCTCGCAGGTGCACATGCCAGGATAGAGGACATCAGACTCCAGAGAAAATGTGCTCGAGTCCAAATCGGAGCGTCAATGTACAAGTCGAGTCCGAGTCATCGTGGGGGGGGAAATTCACGAGTCCAAGTCAGCGTATGCGATAATTCACGAGTCCGAGTCCAAGTCATCGTGCACGAGAATTCACGAGTCCAAGTCCGAGTCGCATCAATCAGTGCGCGAGTCCGAGTCGAGTCACGAGTCCCAAAAATCGGCACTCGAGTACTCCATCTCTGGTACACACTGAATGGTTGAGGGGGGCTTTTAGCCTTATTTGATATTCAGGGGGGAAGGGCATTTCCTCTATTACCTCATTCACAGCAACGGTGTTTCAAGCTCCGGGTTTTCCTGTTCACACCGCAGCGGAGCAGCCCCTTAGCTCCAGAATCCGGTTCGTTTCAAGCACCCAAAAATCCGGCTGGAGCAAAAGCACTGCATACGTCACGCTTACGTCAAGGCGGGGGCAGGTGCGGGATCAACTCCTGAACAACAACAAAAAGCCTGCGTTTTATCCAGTTTGTACACAACGATGGAGAAACTTAACAAGCAGCAGTGGTCCACTGAAGAGACCAGCTACCTATTGGGAATCTGGTCTTCCGAAGAGGTACAGAGGAAGCTGGAGCACAATCGGCCATTGTTGTTGTTGTCGGTGTGAGCTGTCAGGGGTTTCCGCGCGGTTTGACTTTATGAAGCAGGCACGCAAACGGTTACGTCATGACGCAAACGATGACGCAATGATGCAGCACCAGTCGGACTCTGGGCAGTGTGAAAAGAGCCGGAGCTAAACCGAAGAACCGGTTCTGAACCTGAAAAGCTCTAGCACGGAGCTTGAACCAGAGTTGCGTTGGTGTGAATGAGGTATACTGTAAGAGTTTTTCTAATGTGTAATTGACAGAGTTAGAAAGCTACACTCTACTCAGCTAATAGTGCTCAAACACAGATGTCTTCTCACCATCCGTTCAACCCGCATGTTTTTGTAAAGTGTAACTACAAACAAATAGAATACGTTGTATATATTTTTTTTACCCATTTTGCATTCTATTCATTCACTACAAAACTAGGCATCAGTGTCATTTACCTCTCTGTTCAGACATCATATCTTGTGTTGAGATGTATTGTGTTTTTTGGATTGAATTCAGGATGAGATATGGATATAAAGTGTATATAGTCAAAGGGAATAATTTGATCTTTGCAAAAATCTTAAAGAAATCTACAGCAACAAAAGGCCTTGAGTGGGAATGTAGCCTCCGGACTCACTGAGTGTGGGCACAGCGGGGGGCCCACTGACAAAACTGTTCTTTATTCTGTGGTCTATTGCAACAAGAAAAGCAATTTAGTTGCTCTAGAACTGCCTTCAGTAACCGTTGATGATAGTGTTACATTGTTTTATAGTCTTAACCAGTTCGATTAGCAAAGTTAACAACCTTCTTCCATTATTAGGTAATCATAAAACATGTCAATTCCTCCAGGAAGCTTTGAAGAGCTCAAGTCAGTCCCATAATAATTTAGCACTATCAATATAGAGCAGTCAAAATGACATAATCACAAAGCATACAAGGATCATGAAAAATAGGACTGTTGTGGAAGAAGCATACTTGACTTTGACTATCTATTTGCGGAAGTAGTGTACATTAGGTAACACAGGGTTACAATCTTGTATTTCTTCAAAATGAAAGAAATCTCTTCAAATTATCAGAGTTTCCGCAGATAGTTCCTTAACTGAAATCCTTAAAAGGCATTAATAGTCTGGCAGCCAAGGCCCTAACCTCGTTTTGGTTGTTAAAGTTTTTTTTATTGCTGATTATTAATCACTTATATGTATATAATGATACCCAATTGGGTGTGGAGTTCTCACCTTTGGGGAAATTGAGATAATTGAGAAAATCCAAGATGGCCGCCACCGAACGCTTAAAATCCAGATTTGTTAATATCTCCATGACTATAGAAGGGACAATAATGACCAATATGTCGTTTTATATGTTTTCAGATACAAGGAATCAGATGAAACCATCATTGTAATGATACAAACAACATAAAACTTGTTTTTTGCAATATGCGACAAAAATTGAATATAATATTTGATGTTCTGAATGGCATATAATTCGGCAAGTAGTCGACATGCATCTGGCACATATAATTCAAAATAGCAGTTTCTGTGATATACATCTATATATTTTGCAGTTCGTCTTCACATAAAAATGAGACACAAACGGTCCCATCCAATCATTAATACATGCATAGTTATGTAACCTTTATGTTTAACTGCTACAATATATTTCAAACATATACATTTATGCATGTAATACAAGTGCGGGTAGACATAGTAACATATATATATTATAGAACATATGATACAGACATAATAACAAGCTTAGTATGTTACGATTGTTGGGTTTCAGTCGTCTGCATCGTCCACAACATCTTGGTGATCATTCTGGCAAGTACCTCCACCCTGGCAAGAACAGAACTCAGTACACGCCATACTTGCTTTTTTGCAACTACACCGTTGTGTACTGCATGGATTTTGGCTGTGGCATGTGCACTTGATGAGAGATAGCAGCTCTGGTGGGACAAGCGGGGTGTTAACAGGCACCATAGTTGGTACAAGTGCTCCGGATGCGACGTCGCGTGACCATCCATGAGCAGTGGGGTCAATTGCTGCTGGGCAGGCTTCCAGAGAACGTCGCCAAACACCAACTTGAAGATGCGCTCTGGCTACATTTGCTTTAAATGCCTCGGCAGTCGGTGGAAGTGAGCAGAGTTTTGGAGCTGTGGCTTTGCTTCTACCAATCTTTGAGGACCATGCTTTTTGTCGTGCTTCTGTGAGAGACTTGCAATTGGGCTGACCGTAACATGCCAACATGAACTTTGTTGATTGGTCTATTACATCTGTAACCTCTGATTCCATGTTGCCCACCAAATCAAGTTTATATTTGCCGGTTCTTAGAGCCTTGAGTGCAACTGCCTTGCCGATACCGAAGTAAGACGCGACTGTGTCACAGCCTGTTAGACCGTGAGCAGCCAGTAAATCAGGGATGATGCTCTTGTGTTTTTCCACTGCGGCGTTGACATCCAAAACAGTTCGGCCATGGATTGGGGAAACCATCAGAACATGCGAGGTTATCTTGCCCAGGTGGCAGAAGTGCAACAAGAGAACAAAGATGTCTGTGTCATCTGCAACTACCAGGACAGTGCCAGTCTGCACACGTGATACCTGTTGTATGATCAGGGTATCACCCTCCTCCTGTGTAGTGGTCATGTCTGGCCGTTTGTTCATTTGTCCACCTTCGATCTCAAGTGGCACCGGATCACTGCCAGTGACAACCAGTTTATGAGTTTGGAAGTCTATTTTGTGCGATACTATGTCCTCGACAATCAGGTCAATTAATTGCGCTTTATTGGAAGTGACGGTGAGCACAACTTTTTGTGGTGGTAGTCGGGCTGTGCAACGCAGCGTGTAGGTTCTACTGGCTCCTTTGTCGCGTCCGCGGCGTGTCGACTCCTTCGTACTACCCTCAATGTATCTGAAATATCAATACAATCGAATCATTAACATCGGGTCAATGCGAATATTTCATAACTGCAAACATACATGTATGTGTACTGATGTTGTGAATTTTGATCAATATAGCTAGTGTTATGCTAGACTCTAAAGCAATATGTATTTAATACATTGCCTACCTGTCTAGATAGACATCACTGGTCGTCAAGTGTGTGCGCAGATACTTTCGGAACAGGTCGAGGTAGTCTTGTACAGTTCCAGATGTTGGCCATGGCACTACCCAAAGGATAGCACATCCATCGAGGAATGTTGTGTGCACATCCTGTTCTGCGAGCCTTCGTGATACGTCTACCTTTAGGGCGTTTTTAAGGTTTGATTTTGTTTTAGCATCTCTCATGTTTCCTTGCTGATCGAACATAGCTGTTGGAACAGGCGCCAGTTCATGACACATGAGTGTGTCTGTGTCTAGATCCCGTGAACTACGTTGCAAGCCCATGGCCCGTGCATATATGACCTCTGTGTCAAACACGTTCGTGTCTCCTACTTTAATGTGTTTACGAGACAATGACATGGTGGTAACTAGTTTGGGTATGGTGGCATGGAATCCTGCAGGCCAGCTCTCCTCAAACGACTGCATCTGGGTATGACCTATTGCTGCTGCAGTGTCCACATTGATTGATTGGTGGGTCAAAATTTGTCCGGTAACAATATTCAGTAAGCCTTTGGGATGCTTGGGATCGAGTGGATCTGTACATAGTTCAAGTTTGTCACGCAGAGCTTGTCTGTCTTTAAGATCACCCTTGATTCTTCCTGGTGTTTCTTCCTTATGCTGAGTTTGGCTCTGTGAGTGATCTCGTTCTCTCATTTCGCTCAAGTCACGAATCACACTGTGACATGTGTGCAAGCTATACGCCCATGTCTTGAGGGTCAAAGCTTTGTTGTTCTACTCTGAGAAGCGAGGTCGTCCAAGATGTCGGTAAGATCAGCCATGCATTCTAGTTGGTGATTGGTGAAGATGGACCGAAGTAGTTCCTCAACTAGCATTCTGAGAGCTCTAACATTTTGTGGGAATTTTTTGCCACTCAGCATCTTCAGAACGCCACCAAACACAGGGCTAAGTATTTCAACAATGCCTGTGTCAGCCATAAGGGTGCCAATGGAACCACAATAACTCATTAATAAGTGCATTCCACCAAGACGAAGGTGGATATTTCCAAGTTGAATCGGATTTTCCCATTGGACATGTAAAGCTATGCGATAGAGTTGCAAGTCGGCTGTGAACACCACATACTCTTGTCCGACTTTATGCGATAGTTGCTGTGCTTTCTTCATTGCTGCCATCATTGTTGACGGATATGCTGGCGGCATGTCTATCAGAGGTAGATATACAATGTTGGTTTTTGGCTTGAGGGTGTGACCTTGCTCTCGACACAACCGGGTGTTGTAACCATTGAACTCTGGGCAGCCTACCCGTGTAACGACATCATTGAAAAATGCAAAGTCATTCTCGGCTGCTCTTTTCCGTGATACATCCATCATCACTTGGAGTTCTGATGAAAGTGAAGCAGTAGGTATGCTGGGCATCTCTGGTTTCTTTTGCCCATAGTATACAACAAATGAGTCGTTGTCGTCTGGTATTGGTTGGCACACTTCTTCCTTTTTGATTCGCCTGATGGTGTCAGGTCCTTGTACGTCTTCATAATGTGTTGATGGTTGCATGATAATCATGGCTAGAGAATGTGTGGATGCCTTGCCATTGGGGGTCGAAATATCTGTGTCGAAATTATCGGACACCACCTGCACCAAGCCTTGCTGTGCATCAGATATTCCTTGCTCAGTGAGATCATGTGCTACCGCAAGTGCAGCGGACTTCTTGAAACGCTGGATTTCATCGTAGCTGCATGTAACACGATAGTCATACATATGAGTCAGTAATTCCTTGGAGTCGCGCATCAATATGCCCAGTGCTACTTGAAGATCTGTTGCTCGATTAGTTACAATGCTTGTAATGATGTTTCCAATCAGCAGAGCTGGCAATGATGTTTCCAATTTGGGAGAAATAGCTGTCAGCAGATCTTGCAAAGTGTCTGAAACCGACTGGCTGGCTATATGTTTATCAATGTGTTTGTTGTATGAAGACTTATCGTGCTCCACGGCCTTGCATTCTCGCACAACTTGTTTGCTGACTTTGGCAATACTTCGTGAGATGTCATCCTCTTCATCATCTTTCACTAGTTTGAGCGTTTTGGCAGTATTTTCTGTGAATGTGACTATGCTTGCAAAGCCTGGGGCGGATAGGACAAGAAGTTCACTGCCAAAATGCTGCCGCAGCTCTTCGAGAAGTCTTCGCCTACTAAGTGTCCTGCCAGAGTTGCTTGAGTATTCATGGAATAATTTGAGTGAGTTCCATATCCGATGTTTGTCAGCTTTCAGCTCCTTCAAAGTATGATCCAGGCCTATGTCAATGATCGCTCCAGTTGCTTGTTCAAGGTGATCATGTTGTGATAGATATTTGTTGGTGAAAAAGCGACTCATACAATCTCTGTGATAGCGTGCCTCCACTGCATGCAAGTCACTCAACGCACCTTGCACTCGATGCCTGACATCATTGGCCCAACTGTCTGCCCTGGAATCGCATTTCTCAAGTAAATACACCTTATATGGCTCTCCACTATGCTCCGAATGAGTAGAACGACAGAGGTACGCAGGTCGCCATCGTTCTGGATGTCGTTCATTCTTGTTTAGTTCACATAGCTGCCCGCAATACAGACAGTGGTGCATAAAGTCAAAGACGCTTGACGAACGGCGAAGGCGTTTTGTAGACGGTCCGGCTTCTTCATCAGTGTCAGCTTTCAAATATTTTGCCAAATTAGTTTTTGATGTGTACCGTGAAACACAATTTTTGTGATAGAACACACTCAGGTCTGGATCGGTGCTGAACTGAGTTTCCAGCTCAGTGAACAAACTGTCTTTGTACGTCTGGCTTGCTTGTATGATTGAGATTATCCGGGACGATCCGGCACTTTTAGAACATGGCTGCCTGTCATCACATTGGTCTCCGTATTTCGACTTGAATATGCACTGTTCATCCATCACTTCTGCAAAGAGACAAAGAACTATCATTACAATAATGGTTTCATCTGATTCCTTGTATCTGAAAACATATAAAACGACATATTGGTCATTATTGTCCCTTCTATAGTCATGGAGATATTAACACATCTGGATTTTAAGCGTTCGGTGGCGGCCATCTTGGATTTTCTCGATTTTCTCAATTTCCCCAAAGGTGAGAACTCCACACCCACCTGGATATCATTATATACATATAAATGATTAATAATCAGCAATAAAAAAAACTTTAACAGTCAAAACGAGGCTAGGCCAAATAATCCACTTTGGCTGCCGGACTATAAATAATGTTATCCAAAGATGCGCCCTTAACTGGCATATAAAATGATGTAAATCATCATCTTGGGAAGTTGGGTTTCAAGAATAGTTTTTTCTTATCTAAAATTATATTAATTAAAAATCTCAAAATCATTTGTGTCATTTTCATCATGCCACATAGTTCCTGTTATACATAATTTGCACGTTTTCATTAAAGGTAGGGTAGTTAATTCACTTCAGAAACACTTTTTGTTATATTCCATGGAATGCTCTTAACATACTGATAGCAATGAATACATTCAATTCTTTGACAATAAATACATACAAATATTTCTTCTGTGGAAGCCGTGGCGCTGTAAAAAGCAAGTCCAATGATCTGACTCGGCCCGCGGTAGATAATTGGATGGCCAACCTGCCTGTCAGCCTTCCATCTGTGCACAAACCTATCTCGCCTCATTGCTCATGTGCGCGTTCGTGTGTGTTGGAGGAGCGGCTCTGTAAGGAAGTCTGAAGGAAGGGGCAGTTTTTCTTCGGTTGTGTATTTTCAAATTCTAGCGCACTCGAGCGGGTTTCTCCATTCTTACCTACCCTACCTTTAATTGAGTTTTAGATTATAAAAACACAGGACTAATCAGGCAATGCGAATGTTTGCAATTCAGTATGTGTTATGAGCCTTATTAAGAAAAAAGTGTCTCTTTTTGAGGTGTTGATTGATCATTTTGAACCACACATCCAAGCATGGCTGCTTTTCATTTTTTTTTTTTTAAATGATACCCGTAGTGTAACCCATTGAAGAATATCTATAATAATGCCACCCATGTTAATACGATTTTTTCCCTTAATTTAAGCTTATTGCTAGTTTGGGATTTTTTGAGAAGTGTAATTGAAGTGCTTATACTTTTTTCACTGGGCTCAGATTTGATCCTACTAAAATTGTACTGACTAGCCCACATGTAGATGGCAAAGGTTGCTGAAGTTTTTCAGTTTTTTTAATATCCACAACATTAAAACACCACATAACAGAGATCTCTCAATTTTAGAACATGCAAAAACTGTTATACGTTTGAGAGATATTTGCTCTGTTTCATGTGATATTTTTTAATTTTATTTTGTGTTGTTTATTTTTTCTTGAGTTAGTTCAAAGATAATATTCCTGACTCTGCTGGACAATACGTTTATTGTATAAATCCTTCCTCCTGTCCAATAAGAGGCCAAATACCTCCCTAAGCAATATCAGTTTGACTGATTGCCAACTCAACCTTTTTTTAAATGGGCATGTGACTACTGGTTTAAAATGTGCCTTTGAAAATGTAAACATATCCTTTATTAGCATATGTACTTAAATTCCTGCCCTCCTGCTACAAAGTTACACTTGGTATATGTTGGTGTTTGCAATGAAACAGGGCACGGGGTAGTGTCACAAAAGTGGCCTACAGCCTAAGAAGAAAAAGTCCTTTATTAATGTAAATGTCAAAATGTTTAGTCCTTCAGTTGCTCCGGCCTTAGGTAGAAATATGCAAATTACATTAAGAGAAGATGACATCATTCTTTCGGTGTCCCTGAGGGGAACGTGTGGTGTAGCGCAGTTTGCTGGCTTTGCTTTTCTGTTGTGTGATGTTTTCTTTTCTTTTTTTTGTCAGAGCTCATCCTCCTCTCCCTCTCTCTTTGTGTAAACTCAGAGCGCATAACTCACCTCATCACCCCTGTCTCTCTCTGTTCCTCTGAGTGTCCATCTGCTTCTTTGTCAGCCTTGGAACTCCTTCAGGCTCCCACACTGTGATTTTGAAATAGAGGACTGAGGAAGTTGCTGTAGAAATGTATTTTAGCTGTCCAGCCTCTTCTCTTAGAGTTTAAAATAGTACAAATCTTTGTGTTGTGTTGCCTAATTGTTTCTAAAAGTTATGATTTAATCTGTTGCACATCTCAGCTCTTTACAAGAGCAGTTTAATTGTTTGTCCAACTCCTGTTGGCTCTCCGTTGTCTTTATTACCACCGCACATTCAGTAAATATAAGTAAAACAAAATTATAATTGAAAGGTGATGATAATTAGCTGACTTGAGTCTAGTGTTTTGTTTACGCAGAAGCAATTGTTTGAATGAAGCCTGGAATAGATCTATAGAAAACCAAACAAGCGGGATTGAGGCTATCTAAGCTTTAGCCATTCTCAGGAAATATGATATTTGTTTATTTTGGTGAAAATATAGCTGATGTTTAAAATGATCATGATTCTGAATGTTAGGATTCCCACTTTCCACCGCTGGTTTGTGTTTATTAAATTTAACCTAAATTTGTTTACAGTTAATTACATGAGACTCTTGGTGCTCAATTTAAAGTAACCTAAGACCTTACCCTTAATGTTTATAAATTACAGGCATGTTAATTTGTAAGCCTTAGTTATTATAACTTTTTCTAGACCAATTATGTATTTTAGTTAGGAAGATCGTGCTATTTGAAATTAAAACAAATGTCATTTTTAACATATTGAAAGTTTAATTTGACATGAAAATAAAGTTATATAGGTCATCGTCATATAGCCAAACATATGTACATAAATTCATTTGAATGATTTGAGATATTTTTCACGTTCATTCTTGCCATTTTAAAATGACCTTTGTCTTATAACACTTGTTCAGCCTTGCACACAACAACTAAATCTTATTTAGAAAAATAGAAGATTTAGACAAGACATGGAGATAAAGCAAAAAGCAGTACGGCCTTAAGCGTCTTGGGGGACCTTAAATTCATGAAAGAGTTCCCCGGCGGGGATTGTGAAATGCCCGGGGAGTTGTTCTGTTCTCTAAGTCTTCTCACAACTGAACTAAGGACATTTCAAAAGATGATCGCATTTGACAGCCTATCGTTATGTCTCCTTGAGCTTAAAGACAATAAGCAACAAGTGGAGCACTTATTTTCTGCTTTTAGTTTCTGCAGTTTATTCCCCATGTAACAGTTACTGTTGAGAATGCAGGTCGAAGGGAGATAAGAGAACAAATTGATAATGTTGTAATGATTGAATTGAGGATTGCAGGTGTTAAAGGTTCCATGTCATGCTTTTCCGGTTATTACCCGTCCCCTTGTGTGTTATGTAGCTTTTTTTGCATGTAAACGGTCTGCAGAGTCACACACCCTCAAAGTACACCCTGTAGCGAGTACAACTCTAACACAGGAAAGACCTGTCTATGCTGCCCCAGAACGCCTCGTTGGAGATTTCTCTTTTTCTTTCTGGTACTAAGTGACGTAACGACGACCCAAATGGACGACCCATTACGTCCGCGGAGCCGTCACGCAAAGGCCCAATCCGCGGACTTCCTCACACACACACACACTCAATCTTTTCTCAGCTGCAGCTCCGGGGATTTCTCAAGATGGCGGGACGCGGCAAGGCTGTGAGTGTGTGTGTGAGCACATACAGACTCACAGCCTCGCCGCGTCCCGCTAGGCTGCGGGTATGTGTGTGTGCTCGGGCTGGGTTTCGCTGTGTCTCGTTGTTTCGCAGACCCCACGCAGCAACCAGGAAACCACACCAGTTAGGCAGCTCACACTGTCCGCTCCTCGCAGCAGCGAGCCTCGCAACGTCCTGCCAACACAGCACCCAGACCCCACACAGCATTCTCATCTGTTTGTCAATACTGGTGTCATTTTCTGGTTGCTAACAAACGCCATTGTAACACATAATCACTGATGTTCCGCTGTAACGGTGGTGGACTCATCAGAACAGAGTGGGCGAGCTGACCAATCAGAGCACAGTGGGCTCACAGGGAGGGGAGGGGGGTGCAGGAGCTCCAACAAGCCGTTTAGGACAGAGTACAAATACAAATACTATACAGAGATGCTGTATGAGAAACTAATGTGAGTTGGGAAAATTGCACAATTTAAATCTATTCTAGTAGACCTCAACAATGGAATTATGATCAGTAGAAATGGCCATGTCATGGGACCTTTAACTACAATCCAGCGATGCATCCCTGGTAAACAGAACACAGGCAAACAAGTGGCTGGTGACTTGTTTTTCTTAATATGTAAATAATCTCTTTGTGCATCCCCTAATAAAGAAGCTCCAGTTTTCATTCATCTCCAAATAGATAACGACTTTCCAGTAGGCACTCCAAGTGGCCTTTTATCCTCTTGTCTGAACAGCGTGTTCCTTTATAGAAAACATGTCAGAGGACAGAGAGCTCGCTGCCAGTGGAAAGTTCAGGCAGAAATGAGTCAGAAGTATTTACAGACTGGACATGCACATGTGGATGAATGTGTTTGCTGAATTTAGCCTTATTAATGGAAAATACACATTGTTACGAAATGCTTGTGTGACTTGCATTAACTTTTAGTTCAAATGTAAATTCATGTTTATTTATGTAAATACATGCTTTAAAGATTACAACATTTGAATTCATAATATTAAGTCTCAATGTGTGTGGGGCAATTTGAAAGGTTGGTTAGTCATTTTGGATTGGTCATTCTTGATATATTATATATATAAAGGTTCATGTAATACTGCAGTCTGTGGCCTCCAATATGACAAAGTTAGAGCTCTTTTGAAATAGTTACAACTAAAAATGAACATTACAAGCCTAATATTGCTAAGATGAGTTATTTTAGCTAGGTGTACTAAAAAACTGGCATCTGACTTACTTGGATGTGTTACTGATTATTATTTTGTCCATTTTTTATATCTTGATTGTAGGCGTACAGTATGTGAACACAGAAAAGAGAAATACATTACCATGTGCATAAAAAAAAACCAAATGTTATTTACTACAGGATAAACCCTGCATATAGCCCTATTCTAATCTTCCTAGCCATAACCCCCTTTAAAAAAATTCAGAGTAATCCGTTAGCTTTGTACGTTCAGTCTACTGTTCAAATTGATCTTACTTTCTGTCTTTGATTGTTAAAATCATCCCACATGTAGCTTTCTTTCTACCTCCCGGAGTGTTACAACTGTGCTGTAGGTATTTTATAAAACAATATCATTAGATAATTGACAGTTCATGTAAACAAGACGTTTTTGTCACTGCACATTCAGAAATCTACATTTATGTAACAGTGGTTGATAAGTGTCATGTTTCTAAGAATAAGAAAACTCCCATTTTGTTTATTTGAGTTGTTAGCGGTATGAACATGTGAAGCAGTTAGATGAACTCTTCTTGTCAAATTGTATTTATGCGTGGTTTAGGTTCTCCATTTAGTGGGGGCAGGAGTGCTCTTCCAAAGGTAGAAGCAGCTCATCATTCTTGCGTGAAAACTCAAACATGCATTAAAACAGCCAGCCCAACCTCCAGCCTATAACTCACATTTAGCCAGGGGCAACAGATGGAGAGAGCTCTTTGCTTCTGTCAGCTCTGGCAGAGGTGTGCTCTGAAACCTTTCTGTGTTAATAAACTCGCCCTTTTCTAGATAATGACCTGTCTTTCTCTGTCTGCATGAGCGCTTGGTGATCCCTTAACCTTTCATCAGTAAAAAGTTCTCTCGCTCCTCCTCTTCCCACCACCCCATCTATCACTCCATCTCATGGCCATCCACCCTCAACCTTTTGTCTGTCCCAGCTTTTAATGTTTAATGCTGTCTGGCCCTGAAGTCTTACATTTGTTTCAGGCCTAGTCATGTGAAAACACTGCGCTGAATTCAGTGTCTGTCGTATTTGTAAGTGTCTACTGAGACATTGATGGATTCATTGAAGTAAGGTGCAGCAGAATTGGACCGGGAGAAAATGTGATGGATGATTGAAACAAAGCCGGTAGCTCGCTCCATGTGTCTGACACGGTGGCTGGGACTTCACACTGAACTGGGGGACAACTTGTGAATGCATGTTTGTAAAATCTCATAACTTCATGAAACCTCATATTACAAAACTGAATTTCTATGTTTCAAAAGCCACATTTTTTATATTAGAAAGCAGTTTTATTTTAATTATTTGAATGGCTGACAGATATTGAGAGATGGACAGGGAAAGAGGTGATGGAGTGCATGAGACTGGCGGAACATCAGGGGGTGTGGAGACGTTCGGTGATGTCATCAAAGTGCCCCAACGTCCCTCGGGCTACGGGAGTGAACTGACCTGACAATTTTTATTGAAACTGTCAATGAATGAATCAATTAATTAACGGAAATAAATTTCGACGTATTTTTATAATTTATTAAAGTTGACCAAATAATATTAACAAACATTACAGTTCTAGATCATGGATGTCCAAACTGCGGCCCGCGGGCCATTTTGAATCGGCCCTGAGCAAATTCAAAAAGTATAATGTGGCCAACACATGAAACGTGTGCTTTTCTTATATTGTACTTCTTAAATATATATGTAAAAAATATATAACACAGTAGTGTTCATGTGTTAATAAGCCAATAAATTCAGTCAATTAAAGTTGAAAACATGTTCTAACAAATCTTAGTTGATAAAAAAAAAGCCAAATAACTTTTTACATAACAAGCTTGAAATAGACCCTTCATATTTCATCCTATTATAATCACTCTGAGGCTTTTGTTTTAAGGGGTGAGCTGCCAACAAGATAAATGAAACCCTATAGAAAACTGTGATGAAGGCTGTTTTTTTCTTAAAGCTTATTCATGTATCAGGCCTAATTTACCTACATTTAGCTAACTTATAACTTAACTTACGAGGCAATATACCTCACCTCTAGTGAGTGGCCCAGTCCTTCATATATTTTTCTGTATGTGGCCCTCAGTGAAAAAAGTTTGGACACCCCTGTTCTTGATTCTCCAGTGTGAGAATTATTTTTCTCTTCAACTTCCCTTGAAATTGAGTCTCTGAGTTTACATGGTTGGCCATTGGTTACATCGGCCTCTGGGAAATATGTATGTCTATTTTCTGATAATCCATAGATCATGTGAATAATCAATTAATTGAGATGCAACTCTGAACAGATTAATGGACAATGAGATACAAATGATTTACAGTAAGAATCGTATACAAAACGTCACTCTGCATTTTCATTATAGTATTTGCTTTCCTTATTAATCTCCACTCTGTCACCCGTCTTTTCCATCGTTTATTTGATGATCAGATGACAGGACTAATGTATGCTAAATCATGGATTCTTGATCTACCAAATTATATAGGATCTTTACTGCAAAACCACAAGAGATACTATATCTCTTAAGTAATTCCCAATGGGCATTACGATTTCCATCCATATTGAATTCCAATAAAAAGAAAACATAATATTATGCTGACAGGAACGCTTAAAAGGTGCAGTTCAGTTGGTCTGAGATGAGGATGCTGAAACCTTTTCGATTGGTTTTGAGGTCTTTATTTGGCCATGTCAAACTGAAACAATTTTCAATATTTATAGACATGTTAAATGAAAGCCTTTCTCAAAGCACTGTACTTTTTACTACGAATGATATAGGAAGCAAGGCTGCGAGAGAGACTTGCGAATCACTATTGATGACCTACGAGCAGAAACTGTGGATCCATGCTTGAGAGATATGTATCTGTAATCAGATCTCATTTACTTAATTAGGAATTATAGATTGTTTACATTTAACGCCGCCTCTGAGACCGAGAGCCCGGTTAATGTTCTGATTGTGTTTGAAGCTCCAAAAGCTGCTGATCTTTGTGGATGAACTCTGTGCTACTGTATATCTGATCTTTTCAATAAAGTTGGATATTATGTTCTGTTGCTTGGTCTTCTAGACACTTATTTCGTGTTACATATCTTTGGTGTTGTGGTTAGTAATGGTTGGGGATGGATATGCTGCCCACCATGTTTATCTATATATTTTGTTAACTTAATTTTTATTTGTTGTTATTTCTAAAAATATAATAGGTATATTTTTTTTAATAAAAATACAAAAGTTCCCAAGAAAACATGTTAGATACATTTTCTTTGTCTGAAACAACATTTCTGCAACTGCTTTTGAAGTTGGAAAGTATTGCATGCAATACCGATCACTGTATTAACATTAGCATTAAATCCAACAATCTCACATGACATCTCCAGACATCAAGCTGTTAAAAAGCTTCTGGGCCTTTCTGCCTTTTTAATTAAAAAACATGGCAGTCTCTTGGTGCAGAGTGAGTCTGAAACTAAGCAAAAGTAACCAAGTGAATCCCTACCTAGGAGTTGTTTCCACTGGTTAATTTCAATTGGTGGCACACATCAGTAGATTAGTAATTCTCCTGTTGACAGCGCACAGCACCATCAGCAAGAGTCAGACCAATGGTTGTTAATTAATTTAGCTTATAGCAGAAGTTTTTCCATATACATTCTAGCTTTGACTTTGTATAGCTGGTGATGGGATGAGGTTTATTTGATTCACTAGCGTGAGTCAAAGTGAAAGAGACGGGCATCAGAGAGAGTTTATTGGCTCTGTATAAGTCTTGGGGTGGACAGATAGACCTGTGCGGATTGGTTTCGACTTTATTTCAAACATACCATCACTTGTTGAGCTAAACCAACAGTACTTCTGACAGAGACTGGAAATGAACCTGAATTGACTATATACTGTCAGTGGATAACTTCCAAGCTGTAGCACAGACTATCTATACGCTTTCCAGGAAGTAAGTTCATACTTTTTTTTTTGCCTTCTTCTCTCCAGTTGCTCTGCAGCTTCCAGAGGGCCTGCAGATGTTTGCGTGTGTCATCGCTGACATCATCGAGAGGTAAGATGGCAATTTGATTGCTTAAGATATTTGAGAGTCAATAGAGGTTTCTCAATTCTTAAATGTCCCCTCCTCGACTCCTATGCTCAAGACTTAGTCCCGCCCACAGGAGATGCGAGCAGAGGACTGAGGAGGGGGAAACGAGGAGAGAGGCAGGGAAGCAGCAGGCGGTTAGAGAAATGAGAACTCCCCCCTCTGAGCGGTCATTTTAAAGAGACGTCCATTAATGATGACACGAGGCACAGCAGCCCTCTTTCTGATGGACAGATGTGTTCATGATGACTTATATATTTACTTTGATTCATTGACAGTGTGGTATAATGAGACAATAACAGGCTACAGATGCGGACACACACACACACATATATTTATATGAATATATACAATTTCAGAATCAAACAAGTATGAGAGCACTCTCATAATAACGTAATACAATCAGAGACTGGATATACCTTCCCCCCCCCCCCCCCCCCCCTCTCTGGTCGCTGAAATGGAGAATTGAAATTACGGGCCAAAAGTTGTATTTACAAGTTTTAGAAGTAAGCAGAGGACACCAAACCAACTGAGACCCGTCTGTCTGCCGCATCTACGCATTGTACAACACACACATCTACACACTGTCCCACGCACACACCTACACACTGTACCACACACACACCTACACACTGTACCACACACACCTACAGCTCCTAAAGCATAATCAGGCTACAGCCGTTGTGTGTTTTATTATGTGAAGCACTAAATGGTCTTAGAAAAATATTGACTCTTTGTTTGTAGTTAACTAAAGCAAATAAAGAGAGTAGGCCTGTTATACTGAGTGATATATATTATACACACTGCTCTGCTTTCTGCGCGGACCTCACAGCTGTTCTCTCTGGAAAGATTGCAACGCAATGAAAGCAGTTTCTAAAATAATATCCAGGGGATGCATGCAGAGCTGTCATTGGCTGAGATAAGTCCGGCCGTGTGTCAGGCCTCCACCGTTCCCGGAAATGCATCCGCGGTGGAGCCGTGGAGGAACCATCAGTGTATCCCCGGTTAGAGCTCCTCCAGACATCCTCCTCGACGCTCGACCCTCGGTCCTCGAAGTGCATTTAGAGAAATTAGATGTCCTTCAAAATGGTGCGCTGAAATTCATTTCCGGGTCACTACCAGAGGACCGAGGAGTCGAGGAGGGGAAATTGGAGTATTGAGAAACCTCTAATGAGTGAAAAGCAGGTGTACAAGTATAGCCAGCAGAGTCCAATCTTTAACTACCATTTATACTTGGTACTCATTTGGAGAGTGAGAGCTTTATTGTCATTCCACTTCTTGGACTCAATCAGGGATTCAGCTGAAAATGATACACGATTACACTGTTTTAAGATAGAGCTGATATCACTTGCTCACAGTTGGAGGAGGAAAGAGATATTTCTTGTGAATTGCATTTCATTTCATTTTGCATATGCCCTATTGCACACCATCCCCCTGACACACATCACAAGTTGTTTTTCATCCTTTTGTGAGAAGTCCTTTAACATCAATGTGCTCTTGTATACTTTGGTGTGGCATACCTTGTGAACATGGTTACACAGAACCTCACACTCTAATAACCTTTTATGCTTAAGGTGCTGTGAAGCACAAGAAAAAGTCTTATTTTGTGTGTTTTGCACCTTCAGTTGGCCTCTGTTTCTCAGGAGCACTGCCCACTAGGTGTGTTCTAAAAGAAAATGGCTGCTGTCATTGAACACCCAGAGTGGATTATTTTCATAGGTGTTTAGTCGATATTTACTAGATTACGAGATGGAGAAGATGAAGAACGGGTGGCTGAGGTGCCATAAACTCATCAGGGTGGGGGGATATATGATTTCAAAAAGGAAACCTGGATCATTGCATTACATGTTACTTGTTAGACGCTTTTATCCAAAGCGACGTACATACTCATTACTGTGGGCAATCCCCACAGGAGCAATTTGGGGTGAAGTATCTTGCCCAGGGACACAACGACATGCTGACTGCACAGTGTTTGAACCTGTGACCCCCTGATCCCAACACCAAGGCTCTATCCACTGCGCCAGGGCTGGGGAACAATAGTCTTGCAAGGGGGGGGAAGAAAGGAGAGAAAAAGATGAGAAAAAACGATTCTCTTGCTCCCTGTTCCCCTTCTGTAGCATGTAAAAGTCTTTATATACAGAAGTACTTTAATAAAGACCAACAACGTATGCGTTTGTTGACTAATAACACTTGTGTTATGCAGTTAACTATTAACACATTTCTATTAAATGTTATATATTTCCAATAAATATTAAGTAAGATGTATCTACTTCTTTCAAGTTTATTACATACAATTATTATTAGTTTCTTTATCAGGGATAGTTTTGAAGTACCCAATATGGACCTGCTCATGGTTTGTGTGCTGTGGATAAATAATTAAATGTAACCATTACATTTAATATGAACTAGGAAGGTATTGGCGTTATAATGTATTTCTTTTAACAAACAAAGAGAAAACCTATAGAAATTCTAAACATAGCACTCCACTCAATTATTGGACAGTCGCTTACTTGATAGAACCAAACCTGTATTTTAAAGTAGTTCAACTTAATAAAATGTAAAACAACCCATAAAAGTAACAAAGGTGCAGTATAACAAAATAACTCTCTAAATTAGTTTTAACATAAAATAAACATTATCATAAACTTAATAAAATATATACATATCATATATATATAAATAAATATCAAACTATACACCAAACTTTATACATAAATAAGTGTCCAGTGTCCATGCCTCTGGTAGGGGGGATATACATTTTGTTATGTCCTCCAACCATTGCTCCTTTGGCACAATGTAGTTCACTACTCCCTGTACTGGCAGTGTCCAGTGTCCGCTGTCCCAAACCTCCCACACCTTCACACGTGTTGGGCAGTACTTTGCGGCTCAGTGTTTGGCTGTATGGAGCAGGACTAGGAGCAGGAAAAGCAGAGAGAGGCTGGCATTCAGAGCCTGTGGAGCAGCGACCAGGACAGGAAACTGTGAGCTCACTGGTGTATATATCATGGAGCCCAAAGGTGGAGCACGGAAGAGCTGCAACACCACATGAGGACCTGAGAGTGGATCAGGAAAAAGCTGCAACACCACCTGAGGAGCTGAGGGTGGATCAGGAAAGAGCTGCAACACCACCTGAGGAGCTGAGGGTGGATCAGGAAAGAGCTGCAACACCACCTGAGGAGCTGAGGGTGGAGCAGGGAAGAGCTGCATCTCCACCTTGCTTTGATGCTTTGTGATCTGGAATGTGACAACAGCGAAGTTGAGGCATTTATTAGAAATGATCTATAGCAGTTCATGTTTCCAGATTTATAACCGAGGCTGGGCTCTGGGGGCTCCTGGCAGACCACAGGGAGGAGGCTGGGCTCTGGGGGTAACTACTGGGGGTGTGATATATGCATGAGGCATTTCTTAATCTGAAACTATCATCATTATGTTTTAGTCTGGAGTGAGTCACTCAGTGTAAATCATTTGATTGATAATATTTGCACCAGTAAATTGTAAATGTTCAGTAATATACTTATCAAATGTGAATAATAAGTAATAGCTACATATGTTTCTATACTTTACCTTCTGACAGAGGTCACGTCACTTCCGTTTCCTTGGAGCGGGTTTATCCCTCCTGAAGGCCAAAGCCCGTCCATTCCGCATCTCCCATTTCTTTATGGCTTATAGGTTTAGTGATCATCTAAACTTGAAGTAAAATAACAATGCAAGTGTTAGAGAGAACTACACTGCAAAGCGAACAACACTGACACCATGTTAACCATTATTTATACAGGTTATCTACACATTCATGTATAAACACACATCATGTTCATAAACGGTGAAGTTATCCTTTTAGCCATAAATGATTGATGTATGTAATGTATATTGAATTACAATTGATGTAATGTTATATACAGTATATAGCTATCTTGAATATATATTCAACAATATACTGTATCCTTCCTGGAGCATATAACACACTTTATCATATCATAGTGAGCAACGATCCCTTATCTCACATAAAGATATTTATATCATATAATATATGATATACTTTAGGTGTCTATATGAACAAATAAACTGATAAATATAAACTCATGAAACGCCACCGGTAACCAATAGGCATCTTAACCAAATATGTAAAGTAACTAAGGGTAAGCTATTAAACACATGTAGTGGAGTAAAAGTGCACCATTTACCTCTGAATTGTAGTGGAGTAGAAGTACAGAGTAGAAAAATATGGAAACACTCAAGTGAAGTACAAGTATCTCAAAATTCTACTAAGTACAGTACTTGAGTAAATGTTCTTAGTTACTTCCCACCTCTGTGTATATAGTATATATGCTGTATGACTTCTGTACCACTGCTCACAGAAGTGTAGTTACTAATTACAACATGCCCATTCATACAAGAGTCGTTTAACAACGTATTTAAATTACTGTTGTCAATCGGATGTATAACACATGGCTGTTGACATTGATTAATATAATAACGTGTATTTAACCTAGACAAGATAGCATTAGCAATGCTGGCTTGCTAACTTTATGCAGACTGAAGTTGCAGACTGTATACAGTAATGTAAAAGTTGACGCCAAAACGACGGTTGTAAAAATAGGTTTTATGACTGTAAACGGGAAAATAAAAACATGTAGTGTTGTTACTTACTCTGAATACCACTGATACGCCTCGCCACTGTCAACCAAAGCGTGAGGGGGGCGGGTTCGGGGAGAAGCCGTGCAATGAGTGGCTCTTTCCATTGTGATGCCGTGACGTGATTGGCTCCGTCCATTGTGAACTCGCGTCGTGATTGGTTTAGGTCCAATCTCACAATGGACAGCGAGTATCATGATTGGGTGATAGATTGGATTTTTAACAGACGGTCCTGCGCCATCTAGCGCCACACGCCTCCCTTGAGGATCACATGAGTTGTCTATATTATTGTGCTATTCATACTACCATAAGACTTATATGACTGTGCCAAGACACATTTATTTGCCATATTAATGATAAAACCTCTTGCCCAATGAAATGTTGAGGCAAGGGAGATAGACAATTCCCTTGCCTCAACTATTTATCGATCTATCTCTATTATCTATCTTTCACTTTTTACTCCATCATTCTGTTCAGTTTCCTCCAGCTGTTTATCATTTTATCTTAAAAAGTCATTTCTACCTTATATCTATCGCAAAGATGATAGAGAGAGTTGTATTGAAGATAAAGTCTGGTCTTATCAGCCCTGCTGCTATCATACAGAGCTACCAGCTGCATGGCTTTTAAACTGCACAGACATGCAGCCCATATTTATATATTTGAATAGTCAATGTCCATCATGGAGTCCGGTATCAGCCCCATCTCTTCTAATGAGAGCAATTAGCAACACTAATTGCTTTTCTCACTGTCTTCATACCCCATCCTATATCGCTCGGGGTGCTGTATTTTTCCCCATCCAATCAATTTCCCCGCTAGACTGCAACTAGGAGATGGTTCTCACACTTTCTCTTTATTAGCTCCTGCTATAAAGTTTCCCCCAAGCTATTTTGCTTCTGTGTGTGCTGTCTTACTAAGAAATGTCTTTGCCATTTTAGTCTTTCCAGATTTAACAGATGGGTTCTTTGAATCCTGGATAAACATCAGAGCCTCAGTGAAGTACTAAGTTTCTTCCATCTTATACAAAGACAGGTTGTGTTGTATAATATGAATGACGTTGGCTGAGTTTGGCTCATCTTATAAAACAAAAGTCTAGACAAACTCAACGATGGACCAACATGTTGGTCACCTAGGAACCAGCAAACACAGTTTCCTCCTAACCGGACATTTCAATTTGAGTACAACCTTTGAAATATCTTTGAAGCTTTGGCCCTTCTTATTGGTTATGATGACATTTAACTGATCAAAGTCAGTGAAAAGAGTCGCCTGGCAATCAGACTGATTGAAAACAAGACGTTGGGCAGATTATCTAATTCACTTTATTCTGAGAGTAAACGGTGAGTGATATCTCATGAAAAGTTCCTTGATTCAAAGGAAAATGATCTGTGCTCACATCTACGGCTGTAGATCTTTTGTACTGTGTTGATCAAGTGTAGGTCAAAGCTGATCAACAAAGTCGGTATGTTAAATCTGGAATGTTTACAGTCAGTTTGGGTAACAGCTATAGATGTCTCAATGTAAGTATTTTTGCACAATTATCCGAGTTCTTTTAATATTGGGTAAATCAGATACAGACTTAATACTTACCCTAATGTTGATTCAATGTGTGTCTGACAAATTGATATGAATGTGTAGCCTTCTTAATTTATTACACCTTTTTTCACAAACTACATAATGCAACACTGAAAAAATATTAAATGTATAAGCTTTAATTATTAATGAATGATATATACACTGAAGAATGTTATGCCTAATGTCACATTATCAGTTAGAGAGAAAATGTATCCCTCTGATAATGTATTTTTTCTTTAAGATCTGTTAATCTCTGCCACTGGTAGGAATTATGGCCCAAACTATAAAAAAATAAGACCTACATTTAAATAAACAACAATGAAGCCTTAACTTCATTTTGGTTTTATCTCTCACTTGACCAGCAATTGTGGATTAGAGCAGGTTAGCATTAATATGTGTACATACAGTACCTCTGAAAACACAGCACATAGTCTTGTTAAAGTCTACCCGCATAGGACTGGAAGTTGCAGCCTATGGTGAAGCCCATAAGATTGTATTTAATGGCACCACAAAATCCAGTAGTTTTGGACTGAATACAATTTACCAAAAATCTTCTTCATGCTCTGCTTATGTGACCGCCACAAGAATGGCAGTTTTAACTTGACAGACTTGTCTTTGGGTTTGTCATGAACATTTGAGAATAACACAATCTGGTGGATTGTCACTGTATTATCTTTGATCCTGTTGTGGTGGTGAAATTGCAACATTTGTAAGGAGGAACTATGTGATAGGGTTCTATTTGTCCGTTCGAAACATAGACTTAGTCGGTTGTTTTAAGCTCCAAAACTTTATTTTTAACAGCAACAAAAAAAAATATATACTGTTTGACAAAAAGGGAACAGTAGAACTTAAATAAACAAAATAAAAGTCACCAAAACAGGCCGTCCATCACTCATGGAGAGTAAACATGCTCTGGCTGTTGCCTTCACTGCAACAATCTCCCGAACACGTCCCAGCTGTTGCCTTCACTGCAATATTCTCCCGAGTTCCTCCTCCAGGGCCAACACCGTCCCTTTTTAACTCATAGCCCCTCCCCCCAGGCTTACCGTCAACAGGTTACACAAATGACATCCTATTTAAATCACGGAAGTGATGCGCCTCCGTCTTTTCGACATTCCCTTTGCTGGGGAGACGGCGGCTGCACGACGAACGGAAGAAATCGGTGTGTATCGGCGTCGGCTGTCAGTGGCGGAGTCAGTCACTCTGTGATCCGCTCCGTCACAAACTAAATCAACTAAAGGTATTAGTTCAAGCCTGTTTATATTTCATACGGTTAATGGATAGTGCCCTGTAAGTCAGAGTTTTCTTAATAAAGAGAGCTCAGAATTTGGCTGATCCCTAGTTGAAGGCTGTGTGTTTCTGGTTGTTTTATTGAACTACTGAGAAGCCTGTCAACTGCTCTGTTTACCAAAAAAATAAATAACTCCCTGCATAGGTAACGGAAAAGAGAGTGAAAAAATATTAAAAGACACTTTGCAGTGGCCACCATTTCATAGCACTTTATATCCGGTAACAACCAAGCACACCATTGCGTTGATCTGAAAGTAGCAAATGGGCATTCCAATCCTAATGTGGATATAGCATAGGGTTGGAGGGTGGTATTTGGAGAGAGTGAGTGGCAGTAACCTTTGTTGGCGCAGCAGGCAGCTGACCTTATGTCGCTCAGCTTATGTTGAGGGTAACCAAAGGTCCCTGGAGTTGGGCGGCTCTGCCATCACCATCACAGCCCTGGTACTCGCGAGACAGGGCTGAGGTCCATATCAAAATGGGGATAAAAGGGCTAAGCTGCCCTCAGAGTAAGGCGCTTCGGTGGGAGGGACCGCTAAGTCTTAATGAGGACAAGCTGCTCTGAATTATGGCTATGCGGCAGTTTGCACTTAGCCAAAACACACATCCTTTACATATGCACACTTTTACAGTCACAGTGCACCATGCTTAATGTGATACATTTCTCTGCCAAGCACAATCTGGCTACCTTCTACCTAGTCTTCCTCCTTTTACCCTGTTTTTGAACAACCAGTGAAAAGATGTGATATTACATTCCTAAGAAAACTGCAAAGCTTCCAAAAGACCTTAGTTTTAAAATTAACACATTCTCAGACAATACAGAGATGCAAACATGTGTGAGATAGCTTAAAGGCATGACTCATGACCTTGATTTTAACTTTTTTTTTACTCACCATCAAATGTTTTGGTCAAAATAATTTATATATTTCATTAGTTTTCCATGGACACACGCAGGCTACCAAAATCTGAGCCATTTCAGATGGAAGCCCACTTGATACTTTATCTGTTCACTTAACTCCTTAAATACCTGCCCTCTATATATCCGTGTAACAATACAGTATGTAAAGCAGTAGTCATTTATTGCACTCTGTGCCATTGCATTTCATTCTTTACTCCCTCTGTGTTGACAATGTCAAAATAATTCAAAGAGTTATGAACTCTTCTTTCACAAGTAAACAAAAGAGAAAGCTTTCAGCATAAAAGAAAGAATTGGTAGCTTTTGCCGGCAGGCAATGATGCATGTGCTGTCACTGTACCATATGTTTTATTGCCTTTGATGGTATGCCACCTGTCTCGTCCTAGCTTTGAAAGATTCTTTATCAACTTACTTCCCTATTCACTGCTGCTACTTTTGTGACAGTGAGGGAATATAAAGAGAGTAGAAGAAACAAAGCTGTGGGGTTGTCGCTGTGATTGAGATGTTGGCTTGGAACCTAATCCCAGGTATTGTTCTTTGATGCTTTGTTGTTAAACCACCAATTTGCTAATGGAGGGGAAATTAAACATTCCTTTCTCTGACTGAAAAGATGTCCTCTTACTATACATCATAGATCAGAAGAGTGCAATTGAACAAACATCTTCAGAAAATTAGGTAAATTGATAGAAAATCAATGTTAATTTACTGCGAAAATCCCACTCTTATAATTATAAACATCAAACAAAGCAGACATTTTATGTAGAAGAAAAGCAATAGCATAACAGAGGGAAGCTGAGATAGGTCCATTAAGGTGTATGAGTAATGTATACCGAAAGCCTCAACCGTCATCAGAATAATTACTTCCCGTAGATCTGGCAGTTGCCTTAAACCCACTCACAGTTGCAAATTCATTTTGTTTTAAGTTTCTTCTGCAAAAAAAACAGTCAGCAAAAATACACTAGGTCTTCAGACTACAGTATAATGAGGCCCACATTGCTGATAAATATAGAAACAAGACTAGGAAGGAAGCTTACCCAAAATTGGCCTTTATGAATAATGATAGTTTAGTGACTAAACCTACGCATTGTCAGAGAAGGCCAACCAGCCTGCCATCGAGTAAACAGTGATGAGTAAGTGGTTTGCAATTTGTAACAATCTCAAAGCACCACCATATTCTCACATATATATCCCAATTACACTCAGCTGCAGTTGTATAACAAGATACATCAGTTTCAGAGTTATCAGGACTCTCAGAATGTGTGTTAAGCAGGTGTTTGACACTCTGGCACTCTTGAATAAAAAAAAAAGGGTAAAGACCAGTTTGTGTCCAGCAGTAAAACGACCGCCAGAACGAAAGTAAGATCAGATCAAAAAGTAGAGAGAGCATGAAGGCAGTTAGATGAGGTTCCTGTTGTTGAGCTTTCTGAAGGAGTTGTGTGCTTGTATGTATGATTCAACAACACATGTGACTGAAGACAGTCACTTAGGGATCCCAGTGACATATCGTACCTGTGATCTGCCCATGTTCTGAGAACTGTCAACATAGGCCCTTGATGGCTCAAGTAACTGTCATGTCAGATGCAGTGTGTTACAGTATGCACATACAGCCCCCAGACATCTCCAGGCCCTTCATTATAGCCGGCCTCATCCATCAGGATGGATTCCTCTATATTACGTTCGGCAGGTTGAATCATCTCTATGGGAGCAGCCGTCACAGCCCACTGCCTCCTGGGGTAAATGTCATCTCTAACATTAGGAAGGAGACTGGTAGGAGCCTCCAACACCTTCTTGCACTCACATCATCACAGTCGTCGCGTCGCCCACAGCGCAGCTGAGCTGTAGAAACTGATCGGGGTGTAAGTGAGAGAGTGAATGTGTCGTAGCGCCAACATATATCTATGTGTGTCTTTGTGCCTACGTGCATTTTGGTCGTGTGTCTGTGCTAACGGCTGTCTATCTGCGGTTATATGAAATCCTTATAAATGAGATAATCATATATGAACTTGCTGCTCACACATGGAGCAATGTGCTCTCTAATGAGCCCTCCTGCCAGGCACACCCTTACAGCTCACCCGAAGCTTGTGTTGAACTCCAACAATATGATTTCATCAGGGATGGACTGAACTCCTTAGAGAAAGTCAGGGTTTCTGTTCCCCCTTTGTCCCCTCCTACCATCTGCCAAGATTGAAGAAAAGACCTGGAGACATGTTTGAAGACTAAATAAAAGAGGTGAAAGGTTAAAATGGCTGCTCTGTATCCCTTGCCAAAGTTTTATTCGAAAGTAAGCAATTATGTTAATTCTTTTTTTTACAAATAAAGCTTTTATGCTTTACATTTGCTTATAGGGCAAACCCAGCAGGTGTCTATCTGTCTAACACACTCATTATTATCCTTAAAGAGAAGGAGTGAGGATCATTTTGGTGGATCAAAATGACCTTATTTTCTGATATGAGACATAGAAAGAGAAAGGAGACAAACACAGAATTGGGACTAACTCTGGTGGGAGGGGGGACCTCAAAACGGACATCGTGCCTGGGCCGACCGGAAATTCTTATAGGTGCTGACACTGTGTAATATGATATCTCGGCAGATAGCACCTTGCCTGAGCTGTCTTGAAAGTACAATTGATTCTTCATATAGATACAGTACAAATAATAAAATGTTGCTTTGACCGTAACTTGGACAAGACTGGGCAAGCCAGCTGGAGTTATAGGCATTGTCTTTGACTTGCAATTAAAAGGTTTAAAACAATTGGGTGATGGCTGTAGTTGTTCATTCCACCGGTGAAGACACCAATGGTGTTATCTTGGACTGGAGACTGTAAATTATGAAGAATTTATGTAAACACATTTTCCCTCTTCTCAGCAGTGTGCAGAAGAGATACGCAGTGCTTAGTGCTGAAGGTTAGAGTCCCTCTTTTCCTCTCTGTACTGCCTCCAGCACACCCAGTCAGACCGACCATAATCACTGTCATTTTGGTTGGCACAGTCCCAGGCACATGTCCATGTAATTGCTCACAGAGAGAATTGTGTAATATTATGCAGAGCCTGGAAAGAATATACTGTAAGAATATTACATATGCTTTTCAAATGCTGGCAATACTGGCAGCTGAAGGACACACATTGGGGTTGCTCAATCTGGAAATTGGAAATTGGAAAAAATGAAAACAAAAAAGCATAGTTTGGACCCCTGCTCTATGGGTGCATTTAGTGTCCCACTTTCATATGAAACCGAATGTACGTAGAAAAAGCAGGAATGTTTCCTAATCCAACATAACACAGCTACTTTTCAATATCGAAACATGGACATGTCTTTTGTATATTTATCATGTTTTGCCCTTCTATGCTTATAATTCTGCAAATGTCTAGATAAACAGTATGTACCAAAGTGAAAGCACCTTAGTAACCATAGTTGAGTATTGGAAAAGACTGTATAACTCACATAAAGGGATTACTCAAGATTAATGTTACTATACTTCCTTTAAAATGGTTAGGGGATATAGAGAACAGCAGCTAATATGAGAATGTCCTTTTTCTTAGGGGATAATTGAAGGACAACTCAATCACTGGGGCCCACCTTGATTTGTCAAGCTTTCTAAAAATCCCTAATGAGTAGGCGTTCCCAGAAATTAAGTGAAAGAGGTAATGATAGACAGCAGCTCAGAGAAGTGATGACAAGGAGCATATGAAGAGAGGACAGCAGTCAAGAAACTTGAAAAAGTGAAGAGAGACTGTGAAATGACTTTAGGGATCTGAGTGATAGACAATGGAGGGAAACCTTAGGGACAAATAAAAGAGGAAATATTAAGATCTGACCACATTAATTGCTAAACAAAGCTTTTGTAATCCTTATTTTTAACATTTTTTGTCATTAGGATTGGGTTAAAACAACTGATATTCTCTGGTAAATGTTTTTTTCAAACTGGAATGTGCAGATGTGGCTTCTACATTTTCATAGGTCTTAATCTTTGTTTTAAATAGTTTTTACCTGCCTTATGGGAAACACTGACACATTATCACCTTACCAGCTCGTTACCATACATTTATCAATTTGCACATCAGATGCAGTGCCATATCATAATTAGTTTGGGTTGTAGTTAAACTGATCACTCGGCTTCAGGGGAACAACAGTAAAAAAATATATTAAATTACTTGTTTTTATTTTCAGGAAGGAAGAACCTTTTTCGAACTTTGATCCATTGTAGTTCGATTATTGCTTGAGACACCTGAATATTTAATGTTGTTAAGAAATTGGTCATATTTAAAGCCCATATTTTTGATAAGCTTAAAGGTAAGGTAGGTAATTCACTTCAGAAACACTTTTTGTTTTATTCCATGGAATACTCCTAACATCCCGATAGCAATGAATACATTAAATGCTTTGACAATAAATATATACAAATATTTCATCTGTGGAAGCCGTGGCGCTGTAAAAAGCAAGTCCTGCCCCGGCCCGCGGCAGATCATTTGATGGCCTACCTGCCTGTCAGCCTTCCATCTCGTGCACAAACTTATCTCGTGCCCTCATTGGTCATGTGCGCGTTCGTTTGTGTTGGAGGAGGGGCAGATTTTTTTCGGTTGTGTATTTTCAAATTCTAGCGCACTCGAGCTGGTTTCTCCATTCTTACCTACCCTAACTTTAAAATAATCCTTAAATCAGTATTCAAAGATGGGCTTTCCATAACCCCATGTGGTATGATTAATTTACCTACGGCTAAACAAGAGGAAAATGAATATTTCCAGCCAACAACCAGAAGCTTTAGTGTTCTCTTCCTTTAGAAGCACAGCATCACATAATAACCCCATTATCTGTCCTTTTTGCTCCCTTATCCTGATTCCTGTCTTGATACCCTCACAGATCTGATAACCACCGTGTCAAACTCAATTTAGTTTTCAGTATTATGTTTTTAGAGCTCCTCAGAGATTAGATCTCCTGCTGGTTGGAGGCCTGGCCCCTTGTTTTCTCCTCCTAGAGCACTATCTGCACCGCAGTCCCCTGTAATAACTGTTTGTTGTGTGATCGCTTTGTTTCTGTAAATTGGATTGCAGCTCTTTTAAGCGTGCTCTGCTATGTTGTGTAGTTTGGGGTTCTATCCTGATAAAGCTGTAAGCTTTTTTATAATGACCTGTGGCTCAGGCTTTTGAATAAATGCCATGATAAATAGATTAGATACTCTAGCAGAAATAGCAGTAATGATCTTGTTTTTCAGGGAGTTAAAGGATTATCTAATGGTATTAGGGTACTGAAAACATCTGTGTAAGCATCAGCCCGTACATGCTGCCTCATGTCTCTCTATTTACTCATTCCTGGCAGATGTTCAATGACTGCAGTTAAACTGTTATATTTCACTGGGGGGATCGGCTCCTATTTGCTCTGTGCAAAACATGCAACACAGTGTTCCTGTGTCACTATGACATAGAAGTATGGTGAAAAAAGTAGGGGTCATCAAATGGAAGATGTACACAATGATATAATCGCTGGAGGTCATTGAATCCTTCTTTGCAGTGCCCCTTGCCAGGGGAGCAATCTGTGTGGATATTTTTATGTTATGTTTGCACAAAGCAGATTATCAATATCAGATTTGCTAATATTAAAAACCCAGCCCCAAACAGCTCATCCGTCTGCCCTCTACTCCTTGACATTACTGTATGTCTTCTTCTTTTCTACCTTTTTATTTCTGTAGAAAGCACTTTTCATGCTCTCTTTCAAATCACTTCTCTTATTTTACCTCTGTATAATCTCCCCCTCAACACGATCTCTTCCATTGAACTTTAATTGTCCTCCTTTCTTTCTGATTGAATCATTTCTCTCCTCATTTACCTTAACTGAATGAATTTAAGGAAGAAATAATGACGTTCATCTCAGCTGCTGAGCTGCCCTACCAGCTGTGGGAGAAGCCTCTTTTCCTGGGCCAATCTGCTGTGACCTGTGCCAATGCCCACTCACAGACAGACTGATGGGGGCAGATGTTTGAAATGTATTGGAATACAAGATGAGCCTTTGCCAGTGTAGGAAATGATTCATACATGTATTTTATGTACAGGGAAAGGTGAGATTGTGTCCTTCACTGAGTGTGCTTGTGTGAGTGCATAGTTAGACTTTAATGATACGTCTGCCCACAGTGTGTGAGAGTGGCCACAGAGAACAGGGATGCTGCACCTGTGCCTGCACTGCTGACAAGCATGTCACTTTGTTTCCGATGAGAACAGTCTGCTGCCTCTGTTTTTATTAGATTTTAGATGTAGAATCATCACTGGCCCATGGATAGACTTCCTATCTTCTAATCTAGTGTACTGCAATCGTTCTCTTAGACAAGGTAACAACACAGACTTTTGCGATAAGAATAGACCCTCTGGACTAGTTTAGTTCTTATGGCCAGTATATTCAGTCGGTTGAGTCAAGGTACATTACTCTCCTGCTGCACAATGATTATTCACATCATTCAAATGCTTTCACATTAACATGCACACAGGTTGTATAAGTATGTATACTTGTGCTGCATCTCTGTTATGGCTTACAACTGCACAGTTATGTTCCTACATTAATCAGCATGAAATGTATTACAACTTGTAATTGTTGACTTTGCCTTGATCATTTCAATACTATATTCCAGCTCAATTGAAAGCAGTATTTAAAGCGTTTTTCTTTCATTATGAGGAACGGTTAAGAAGTTATACATTCTTTTAAAGAGGAACCAACTGGAACAGACCAGTCTTTTTTAGATATTTCATGTTTCACAAATAAGCACAGGAGCAACTACAAATATAATCTAACTATGCCCAAACCAGTTTGGCACATCCAATTCTCTTTATTTGTGGTGATCAAAAAGCTCAAATCAGCTAAAATGCAAAAGTGGAGTGAGGATCTCTAAGGACCCTCTATGTAACAACAGTTCAAAGCCAACATGTGGCCAAATGTAATGGTACAAAGCTACAGCATTAAGAATCCTGTTTATGACTACCTTCACAATAATTTTTAGTTTGCTTATTGACTAAATAAAAGCACTACTGGTTTAGCAAGTTGTGGATATCCTACTCATATGGAAATGCAACTGCGAGTCCTTCAACAGAAATATAGAGAAACTCATATGAATTAGGGAACAACTGCTTTTAGCTGATTCCAAATAACTTTTTTTTTTGTAAATACAAAAGTCAAATAACCAGCAACCTCACAAAACATGTGTTTTGACATGTGTTTTGGGCCAATATTTTGGAATCTAAATTTAAATTGATAAAAGTATGAAGTGAAGAAATGTTGGACATACATGGATGTAAACTGCAGCTTGACTTTTTGGCATATAACACCAGGTGGTAATGGTTTAAACTTTATAGAGCTTAATTTAAAAACCCTTCTTGGATGCTAGGTTTGTCTTTGCCATAGCTTCTGCCCATATTCCTCGCTGCGGCTATATTGCTATTGTCTCTGCCACCTTCATCTCTGGATGGTTGGCATGAAACAAAGTTGACACAGACACACAACATCACAATTCCCGTAAACTGCAAAATACAGAGGGCTTTCCCTGTTGTGATAGAATTAATCAGCATTGTGTGAACTTGTTTGGCATGACTTGAATTGAACAGATGTTCATTTATATGTAAAAGTCCCGCTCTGCAGCTTTAAAGCAACAAACAAAAATAAGTATATCAAACCCAGATGTCAATCGTATTAATGTGAAATGAAATCTCAGACCACACTGTTTACAGCAAATTTTAGCTAGTTCTCTACCATATGCTTTCCTGTAAGATGCCTTATTATAATATGCTTGAGGAAGATCCTGAACCCTCTTGCTGATATGCAGAAAAGTCTGTTATACATATTTTTATCATTTAATCTTAAACATTTACCATATATCAATGTATGTGAGCCAAGATCCAGCATGGATGGCCTGACATGTAAACAAACACATGGCACTGCCGTTTATTGTAAAATACAATATTGAGGATGCTAAGATATTCTGGAGATCTTCCCAGCATGCACTCAGTGAGAGGCGGTGAAACAGTCTGGATAGATTTCCAATCCATCGGGGTCAACATATTCACGATCTTCTTTGGCAATTTAGAGACAGAAAACCATTTGCATGTGAGCCCCTGGAGGAAACCCACAAACCCACGGGGAAAACGTGCGGTCTTAAAATAGAAAGAGCTTTGGCTGAAGATTAAAACCAGAACTATCTTTTGTGAGAGGACAGTGATGACTACCAAGCTGCTGCCAGAAAAACACTTGGTTGGTTTCTGGTTTTCCCTGTAATAACTTTACATAATTTATGACTTAATTAGATGGAAAATGCTAATCAGGTTTGAAAATTACACTTAGGTAGCATAAAAGTACTGTGATGACCCCAAGTGATGCAGACCTTGGAACCTGGATAGCTTAACAAAGCTCTAGTCATTTTCTCACCCAGATTGCACTTGGCCAATAAAATAAACAGTGCCAAAAAATCACATCAGCAGGGAAATAAAGAAGCCTCCAATGTGCCAATTGGATCGGCCCACCTAATGATGGCAGATGGAAAGTTTAACTGTCGCCAGTTTTTATTTAATTGTTCAAGCTTGTGGAGCATTCACAGGCCCTCCAAGCAAATGCATGTCAAGCAACACTAAAGCAGCTTGTTGTTCTTCTTAAATGGGTTTGATTGCACCCCACCTATCATAATAGTGAAGCATCAGAATCATTAGAGTGTGTTAACACTGCAGTGCTTCCCTAACATTAGGAGACCAGAAGGGAAACATTCAGGTTCGGAAATCCAGCATGACACTTAATTTCCCATTCTGCCTTGTCCTTGAGCAAAGCACTTAACATAGTCTCTGGGTCACTTGGGATGGGGAAGGACAAGAAAAAAAGCATATAAGAACCAAAGCCTAAAAAACATTATGCCCATTGTAGTGCTATTCAATATGTACAAAATCAAATATCACAATATTATTTATATTGATGTCTTACAGTGTTTACATGTTTATGACTTTAGATGTGTGTTTTTATGCAGAATTGTATCTACTGTAACTAAGTCAATAAGTCATCTTACTTTCATTTTGTGTCACTGTAAACTTTAGGATCTTTGGTCATTATTATTACCTATGATTTGTTTGTCATAACAATTCTAGCTACAGTTTTAGATACAGCTAATGTTGATGGTTAAGAAAATAAAAAACAATGACTTGCAATTATACATCTTGAGGGCATTTCCACTTACACAATGACAAAGATATGCCATTTGAAATAAACTGCTTCAAACATAACTAACAAGATATACACATTGTTTTTTGAAACATGAATAGTTTCTTGGCAAATTAATACGCGTTTAGCTTTGACATAGCTCCATTTGTTTGACCTTGGGAATATCTGACAAAATAATGTTTGAGTTATGGATCATTAATGTAGATCTTAATGTTTCAAATGTGAATGACTGTTTGTTGTAATTCAGTCTTTCCACTTACCTGAAGAAATCATCTTAAACTAGCATTAATGTCCCCCCCAACCTAATACGCTGACTCTCAAAAACACAACTGGACATTTCTATGCAGAAAAATAGAACAATAAAAACTTGTAAAACTCATCATCTATTGTATTGTTCAGCCAGACAAAGAGTTACAGAGAATACTGTTTTCCAGGTTAAGGATCATTATAAGAACCTTTTTTGAACTGTCCTTTTTTACATATATTGATAGACCCAAGAGAAAACCTGCTCCTCAACTAGTGTTTGCAGCATGGCAGGACAGTGGTCTTAAAGCAGAGATTCTGATCGGTTGGCAGTTTCTCACACATATTGAGCTATATGCTAAAGAGGTCATTAACTAGCGCTGTTATGGAGTTCACAAGCTTCTCTGACATCTTAATTAGATCTTAATGACGTTTCAGTTGGAATGGCTGAACTGAGTACCCTGAGATGAGGCAAACCCAGCGCTGATACACTGAAGGAATCCAGAAAGTGACTTACACCAGAGATTAGTGCGAGCTGGAAAGGGGCGAAAAGGAAGAGCAGTAGAGGAGATGTAGAGAGGAATGAATGGGAAGCTACTGGAGGGAACGTACGCTCTACCAACCAATCGGATGGTATTTCTAAGGAGATGCGTAGCTTGTGCTTTTAGAAAAGACTGATACACTTTTCATTCTATAATTCTCTCTCATACGACCTTTCATTCTGTCTTCCCTCTTTTCCTCTCTCCCAGTGGGATATAGGTCTATACGTTGCCCAGTAATTACTCTGCCGATGTCCCAGTAGCATCACATGTCTCTTGTGGGCTTTTTAATCGGATCCTTAGCATTTATTACCATGAAATCTCAGAGTTCTCACCCTGAGAATTGCTGGATATGAACTGCAGTGCCAATAGAGATCCATTGATAACGTTATTTCTGGCCGATAGCTGGCTGATTAGATACAATCATTTTCAGTGTTGTGTTTTGCATTGTAGATGCTCTGCTGTGGATTGCATGGAATAACCTCTCTTTTTTCGTTGTGGGCAGGCTGTATATTTTTAGCTGAAATGTTCGTGCACGTTTATGCAACTCCAAACAAAATCAGTGGAATGTGATGAAAGAACAATGGACTGCGGGGAATGAGCAAACTAGTGCACCAATACACAATCCTCAAACACCTCGTGTGATTATATCATTTTTACTAACCCATAATTACCTTCCTGCTGCCGGCTGCATTCGCATGTGTACGCAGTACAAAGAGACACACACTGACGGCATTAAAACCTTGACAAGAGAGAGGGTAATTGATTCAAATCTTCAAATATTTATTTACCACACGAGTTGCCCTGTCTATGTTTCCCTGGGCTCAGCTGGCCTGCACTACCCTTCACTGAAGCACAGCGAGTAGAGGAGAAGGGACAGGGAACTAGAGATGGAGAAACCAAATGCCAAATGTGGGGACGATGATGTGGAGGCCAGAGAGAGTTCAAACCAGAGATTACATCAGAGCAAATAAAGGAGGAGAGGCTAAATAGAAAACTCTGTCTGAAGCCCCTTGCGAGGAGCAGACTGAGGAATAAACAGAGAGAGTGGATGTCCGTTGAAAGATTGGGCAGCAGGAGACACATTACTATGAGTCTGTTGATTGTTCTGTGTGCAGTCATGTCTTTTTATCACTTTGCTCCTCTCCTCAAGTCCTCTGTCTCATCTTTATTTGACCCCTTCTGTCTAGCCTAAATCTGTCAGAAGACAGCCACAAAATGTTGCAACAACCACCCCCTCGTCAACCCATATTCCCCCCCTACAATGCCTCAAGCTTCTGTTCATTTGCACATCCTCCCTGTAACTCTCAGCCTTTATTCATTTTACTCAGCTTTTAAGGGTTTACTTAGCATTTGATTCGCCCATAAAGGGCAATAAAAGAAATAACTTGTTTTTCTGTAGTGGGATCGGCAACTCATTCTAACAGATCTGGGTCCACAGATGCAAGTGTAATTTGGTAGTTTCCTTCTCAAGAAGGCCATGAAAAAAAGATTCTATTACAGCCGCAAAGTGGAACATTAGGCTCGCACGGGAAGTGTTACGCTCTCGCAACCTACTTGTGGCATAAAGCATCTACTATTTTATTTTAATGTGGCAAACACTAACTGGTGCATGTTTCTCTAGTTCCCTGGCAGGTGTGCAGTAAATCAATGCCACAGATAGTGTAAGCCAAGGCCCATATTAGGGCCCAATCCCAAACCACCCCCTACACCCTACCCCTACACACTACCCCTCCGTTTGCGCGTTCACGCGGAGGGTCCGCCACATTAAGTGCTGTTCCAAAGCAACGAGTGTGGAGCGGTGTGGAGGGGGAGTGGGCTATCAAGCCCTCAAACAGTGAGTCTGCAGCAGTGCTGACTTGAGACCGGTCTCTACCTGACCAGAGTCACGCTGTGTGTGTCCGTCAGGAAACAAGCTGTTAACAAATAGTTCCAGCAAACATCCACTGATAAACTGCGATGTTAACAACCTCATGATAACCTCATATGTTTTAACTTAGGATCATACCTGTGTTTAGTCTAGAAAAAGGTAAATGTGTGCATTTTATTATAAAGTTGTGTATATTTACAGACTGTTGCAAAAACTAAGAAGCTTATAAAAATCAGGTTTAAAACTAAAAGAGTTTTACAAAAAAGTAACACAATTAAAGATGTTTGGAGTTTATTTTAATTATTAATTTACATTTTTTGTCTAAGAGCTGCTGATTTGAAACCGTTGTTACATACAGTTACGGCATTTCCTGTTTCTGCTGGAGAGAGGGGAGGCCGTCCCAAAGCTTGCCGCTGTATTTACTCCCTCCATCTGACAGGAGGGAGCCTCATTGAGCTGCGAGTGTCACTCCACGGAGTTCACTACGTCACAGAGGGGGAGTGTGTAGGTGTAGGGCGTGGTTTGGGATTGGGCCAAACTCTAATCTGCCTTTGTGCACCAGTCATTCCCTTCCTACTGCTTCTTCCTTTTGTGTAGCCTCCTTTCTGTGGTCAGGCTGTCTAGTAAAGCACTGCCAGGCGAGGGTTAATAGGTCATCAGACAGCTTGTGCCGCACTCGGGCCTTTGGCTGCCGGTCATGAGGAGCAGAGGAATAGCAGTGTGTCACTCTGATAAGCTGTGAGTCACTCATTGACTGACAACGCTGTCAGATTCCATAAAGTGTACTCTATCTGAAGCAAGTGAATAGGGATCGATCTCATTCAGCTCTCTCGTAATCACACTGTGCCGGGCATGCTATGGTATTGATCGCCATGGTAACGAACAACAGGATGTGCATATGGTCCGTGACTGCAACGATTAGTGTCTCCATGTGTGTACTTCCCAGGTTTACGGAGGCAGATACCATCGTGATGGGGGACGTCACATACGGGGCCTGCTGTGTGGACGACTTCACCGCCAGAGCGCTGGGAGCCGATTTCATGGTGCACTACGGCCACAGTTGTCTAAGTGAGTCCCTTTACCTGCCTGTGTGCATGTTTGTCTGTCTCTCCGTCACTCTGCATGTAGGATTATACCACCCAGAGGAACAAGCACCAAGGACTCCCAGCTCCTTGGTGTGGGCTGCACCACAAAGAAGTCAGATACAGGCCGAGCTATCGATCAAAGGAAAACGTAACTAGTTAGTGAAGCCCGCCTAGCTCTAGCATAGGAGGCATATCAGACCTTTGGAGCCCGGACATCACATTTACCCTGCGGATCAATAGGGAACATGCATTAGTGCCGTCCTTTGAAAACCTCAAGCAGTTCTTGAGGACCTTCAAACCCTGCAGTCTGTCTCTTGCGTAACATGGGAGGAAATGCTAAATCAATAGTTTTGATATATCCCTGCCAGAACAATCTCCCCTCTCCCAAATACCAGAACTGACCAACAGAATGTTAAATCACCGAAACACTGTGTTCTCTTTGTGTTGGTGTCTGTGTTTCTGTTTGTTTTATTTGTTTGCTTGTTTGTCTGTAAGTGTGTGCACTTTCGCTTCTTGATATTTGTGAAAGAATGATTTGATTGAATTGTTGTAAGTCTACAAAAGAGATAATATGTGTACACATTCTCATTTACACCAAACCAGCAGCGATGAAGGCACCAAAGATCAATTCATCTTGAATTCAGATATTAATTGATAGAAGAGATTTTCAAAGGAATGTCGTGACCTGCCGATTGTCAGTGTTTGGTGTGTATGGGTTTGTGTGTGAGTGTGTTCCTGACCTTCATCATTCAATCATGAGGACATCATCTGCACTGTTGCTAGAGATGTCAGATACCTGTGAGAGATTAAATACACAGTGTTCTGAGCAACTCACAGTGAACTCCTGCACCTTTTCATTTCTTCTGCAGTATCTGCTTTTGTGAATATTGGTGCAATCTCATATTTTGTCCTCATAAAGCTCCTCCATCTACTGCAGGGCAATATGGACAACATCATAAAACCATGCTCTTTTTTTTTTTTTAAAGTAATAGAAATGCTTGCTGATATGAATGATGGGAATTGTATTCAACATTATTAAAATGTACATTTTTAAAAACATATTGTTTTACAACATTTCTGACAGAACAAAAAACAGAAAAAAAGTGATGGCTAGCGAGGGAGGAGAAACTATTAAATTACACTTGTTTTGTGTATATTTACTGGATTGGAAAAAGTGCCTGGAGATGAAGAAGCCCTTTTCAGAAGCCAGGCTGGCTGCCATACATGTTAGCATAACTAAACCATCTTACACATCAAAAGCAGGTGCTCACTATTTTAGTGGCATGAGTCATTCAAATATAGCTTCAAGGCAACACTTATCCAAGGTGGCAACATTTGTTAGAGATGTGTACTAGCATGACGCTAAGATATAACAGGCAAGGTAACACTTCCCTTATGACCAATCATCATGGGGCTTAAAGACCTGTTTTTTAACCACATAGCAACCATAATAAAACAACACTTTTTTTGATTCAGTGCAAACAGAAATATTTGCATTAGAGTGAAGTATAAGCAGAATTTGGATACGTCAAAGGTAGTACTTCCACAGATTGGACATAAATCAGTTCAGACACCAACTTGCTGTATTATTCATAAAGTTGTCCACTAGTAGAATATAAAATGAAAGATGTTTGTACATATTGATCTGTTAACAATCCACTTGTAAATAAGCTACTATCCCATTATGTCCAACCTTTTCTTACTTGCTAAGAATCTACTTGCATATTTGTTTACATGGGTGCTAATAAGCTGCTGTGCTGAGTGACCTTATGGCTATAACACACAGATGAACAAGACCACTAGGGTGACGATAGGGCAAGTGAGTCCTGTCAATCTCATTGATCGAGTCTCTTAATTGGATAGCCTAAGTGCTCTCGGCCTACCATGCTAATGTGAGCACAGATCGATGTCCCTTTTCTTTGCCCTTTACGCTTTCAGAGTGCCTATAAACAAGCAACAGACAGTTGTTAGTTTCAGTCTGTTTTTTTACTCCACTCCTCCAGTCCTTTTAAGTCTCATGATATATTTAACTCCTTGGTTTCTCACCAAACATGTGGCCTGCAGCAAAGCGCACCTTTTTAAATCCCTTCCTTCCATCTCTGCTGAGCACATTCATCACTTCTCTTGCCAGCTAATTGACAACCCACCCCCCATCTCCTTCAAACACGCACACAGTATCCTGTTACTTTTTCCTCTCCTCTATCCATGCCCTATCTTTTGGAATGTATACACTAAGTTATTAGATGTACTACCCCCTCTCACAAATTGAATTTCAGGGTTTTCCAGCTTACTATCAATGGCATTTCCCAATCCCCCTCCTGGTTTCCATCCAATCTACCTTCAATCTTTTGTACGTACGTATATCTCACAGATCTGCTGCCGCTCCCTGTCCTCCCATTTCTATTCACCCTCTTTTTCTTCTTTGCTTCACCATCTCTCGCTCTAATGTTGCTTTAATCGAGGCCATCAAGTGAGCTGCACTCACTCGTAAAACATTTGCACCATAATGGGCCATTTGCTTAATCATAACAAAAAAAGTCCCCTTGCCCCTGATCTGCAAATGAAATGTAACACAAGAGGAAGAATAATTAAGATGATCAACGTAGAGGATAATTCTTAGTCCTTTCCCCCCATTATCTTGGACTGTCGCCTACTTTTTTCAGCATCTAACTCGACACGTCTCCAGTTACCTCTCGGAGGCCCGGGGGGCGTAGTAAATGGCCTGTGAAATTAATGGCATTAATAGTAATTGCATGTGTCCCTCTCCTTCCCTAAATAATTGAGGCATTTGCATCAGTTCTTGCGTGTGCTGGAGACTCATGCAGAATAAGTTTCAGTTATATCACACCTGCTGAGATCTATATATGTGCCTTTACTGTGTTTTTGTACAGCTGTATCACTGGACATGTACTGCGTGTTAATGTTTGAACCACCATCAATAGTGTATATACCGCAGGCTTACCTGACATAACGGACTCAATTATTCATCTGTCTTTCTTTTGTCTTCTTTCCCCTACAGTCCCCATAGACTCCACAGCAGGTATTAAGATGCTGTATGTGTTTGTGGATATCCAGATGGACAATGCGCACTTCATGGACACGGTCAAGTTCAACTTCCCTCCCGGAAAATCTCTGGCACTCGTCAGCACTATTCAGTTTGTGGCAGCACTGCAGGTGATCAAGCACAGGCTCCTGATTGTGTGTATGTGTTCATGATTGTGTCACACAGCTAAAGTATAGGAATTCTTACCTGATGTGATGGTAATAAATAGCTTGTGTGTATTTTCATTCCCCCCCCCATGTATTTTTGTATGTACAGGATAGGAACACCTTCTGTGCATTTGTACAGCATCCTTTATATGTTACATGGCCTTTATGAACAAGCTTGCAATCCACACTTAAGCTCAGTTCAAGTGTGGGTTTGAGAAACCCGGCATCAGTTATTTTGGATTGAAAGGAGGCAATGAACTCGGAAGGCTCTCAGTTCAGCGTCGTGCTCAGCTCTGCTCTTTACATAAGCAGTGGCAGCAGCTATAGTATTAAGCTTGAACATCTATTCTCCAGGCCCGCTGCCACTCTCTTCTATAATGCATTCTGCTGCGTTCCTTCGTTGTGTTGAACCAACACCACTTTCACCAATGTAATCACCGTTATTTTTACACCACGTTCTGCCCATGTGGGTTATATTATATGTTGGGGTGCTTGAGTGCATCCATGCGTACATATACAATATATCTCAGTGTTTGTGTATTGTATGCATTTGAGCCTCCATCTTACTTGTGTGTGTGTGTGTGTGTGTGTGTGTGTGTGTGTGTGTGTGTGTGTGTGTGTGTGTGTGTGTGTGTGTGTGTGTGTGTGTGTGTGTGTGTGTGTGTGTGTGTGTGTGTGTGTGTGTGTGTGTGTGTGTGTGTGTGTGTGTGTGTGTGTGTGTGTGTGTGTGTGTGTGTGTGTGCTTGTTGAGGTCTCACAGTTTGGGCGGGAGAAGATGGGAGGTCACCCGTATTCCCTGTAGACTTTCTTAAATTAGCCTTCTATCGATTCATTTGTCTTTCCACCTCCATGCACACTAACTCGTGTTTTTCATGTTATTGTTTGTTCTCTTACCCACGTTGCTGAAACTAATCTTTTATGTTTGGAAAATGAATGTGCTCTCTATTCACTTACATTGTTGATTTTGTTTTTGTATGATATGCCATACATTAGGGTAAATGTGCGGTTTAACTGAAACAAGACAAATCTAATTCCTCATTAATCCAATTCTTCATGCTATTAAGTGCCTGTATTTATGCACATATATATAGCATATTCAATTGTATAATGTTCCTGCATTTGATGACTCTTTCAATTTGTGCCATAAGATGAAAAAGAAAAACTGATTAGGCTATAAACACTTTTGACTGGTCTTATTGCGTGGTTTCTGTTTAACTATTAACTTCGAATGATGTGTAAGAGTCATGAATGGTTTGAGTCTTTACCTAATGGCTCTAATTTTGAAAAGGCTTTCAAACCTCTACATCTCTAAATATCCTTTCCTCTCCTTGTTTTATTCTGCAGGCTGTGAGTGCAGCCCTCAAACCAGAGTATGATGTGCTGGTCCCACAGTGTCGACCTCTGTCACCGGGAGAAATTCTGGGCTGTACGTCCCCTCGCTTGGACCGTCAAGTCAATGCCATAATGTAAGCAACTTCTCTTCCTGTCTCCCGCCTCAGAGTTTCAGCCAAGTCCTGTCCCTTCTTACCACTAGTTAGCAGAAATATCCAGATAATCAAAGACATCCATCCCCCGGAAAACCCTCCCCACCTTCTGGTGCCATAAATACCCCTGCACACCTAAGTGACATGAGAGGTAATTAGTATCACACCAGCCACAGCAGACATAGGTTCATGTGACATCTAGCTGTTTCTGAGTGCTTCAGATCAGGCTTCTATTATATCCAGCCAGAAACAGCCAGGTGCTGATCCAGAACGGCAGGGCTAAAAATACCCTCACGCTGTGCAAAGCATTGAATTGTGTAAAGCCAGAAAGACAAGGCCACTTTTGGCTCTTTCAAACCAACTGCAGCGCCTCCGCACCCTAGCCAATTTTCTGAGTTTGAAAGGAATGTTTTCACAGAGTAGGCCACCTACTGTGGCAAGTTCATGGCGAGAATTGATAAACCATGCAACATGTCCTCATTTGTCAACATGTTTTTCAGTTTTTTGGATTGCCAGTTTAAACATCCTCTCCATTTCCTCTAAAGGGGAAGAAGATAAGGCTTCTAATAGACTAGCTCTTTAGTCTTTTTGCATCAACATAAACTCCATGCATATGAGAGATGTCAAAGTGATGCTTATCCTCCCAGTACTGCAAACAGGAGAGTGCTCTGGCAAAGCAACATGTTCAGAAAACAACACCTCCGCAGCCACTTTGTCTTTGCATCTGGTGCAGCTCAACAGTAGAGAGAATCCTCTGCCTTGTGGTGCACAGTGAGTTGAAGTAACTCCCCGGGTAAAATAAGGTCTCGGTGCATCACCCGGTATGTCTTATCTGCACACATCTGGTGTCAGTCCATGTGATTAAAGCCTCCCAGTGCATAAGATTAAAATGGCTACACAAGGACAAGCGTTGCTATATGCATAAGCCTGGCCCTATGGGAGACAAAAGTGGTGTGTGTGTCTTTCTTTGTGTGTGTGAAAGAAGTGGACGGGTTAGGGTTTCCACCTCCTGATCCCAAGTGGTTTGTCTTTGATGTGTGAGTAGTGGTGTGTAGTGGTTTGCTGCTAAGGAGAATCAGTTAAACTGAGAGTTGATTCATTTTTTTTGTCTCAATCTCTTTTGATTTGACATTTGTTGGCATTATGGATCAAACATGTTCCCGCATCAAATAGTTACATGTATATAATAGAATATAAACGACATGAATTTAAAAGAAAAGTATTAAAAAAACTATAAAACGCAACCTAAACCTGGAAGACATGTTTTATTAAGCTGTGAAAATGCATCCAAATCTTAATTACTGTCTAATAGTGTGCTATTAACAAGCTTCCTTTCACCTTAATAGATCACTATTAAGGTATTGACATCATTGATTATGCACTGTCTCTAAGAACAGCAGCAGAGAACAAGGTTTGGTTTATCACCTTTAATGGTACCCTAACCTCTTATTTAACATCGTTTTTTTACATACATTAATTAGGTGTAAGTGCTCAAAGAAAATGTCGAGCTACTTCACCATTATGCAGATCGAGTTGGTGTTCTAGTGTCTGAGGCCAATCTTCAAGCTCTAAAGTTTAGTCTGTTCTTTTCTATAATGAATAAATGTATACTATTTTCAGAAGCTGTTTTGAAACGAGCCATGATCAGTCTAACGTTTATATTTGCTGCCTCTGCTGTAGCTCTCATTCGTAATATAATAATATATAGATGCGATTGTGAGGATACAGTGTTGCATAATGCATTACCATTAGAGAGCACTTTTGCAAAGAATAATAGAATATGGACGGTGATCGTAGGGAGAGCGAGAGTTGAGTACACCAGCCTCTTAAAGCTACAGGAAGCTGAGGACAACCTTGGCTATAGTGCACCAGATTCATTGTGTACTTATCTATAACAAGTGCCTTGGATGTTGCTCAGCAAAGGACAAGAAAAAGGCTATTTTCGAGGTCATTGTTGTGACACGCACCGTGAGACATACATGTGGGCTTTCTCACAAACACATTTGAAAGTCAAGTCTTGGATAGAAATGTCTCCAGGTAGGCTGCATGGCAAACCACCCACAGCTTCATGCTGCTCTAAACGCTGACCAATTAGTGGATTTAATTGCATATCCTGTTCCATTAGGCCAACTGAGACTGACAAGTACAGCTATGAGTTCAACCCGAGCCCTCTCACAGTATCAGCAGGATTCTTCTCAATCTGACCCTGAGAGGGATGAATATATGAGTGTTTTGCCTGAGCTTGTGTTTTCAGCATCCTGCATGCCTCCGGTTTGTGAACTCTGCTTCTGCTCGGGCTCTGGTGAATCCCCAGCACCAGACCCTGGGTTAATTGGAGGGGCTTGCATTCTCTTTAAACAGCATGCTCCCATCGTTGGGGTCATGTCCCAGTAGAGCAGAGATGGGCAGGACCTCCACCCCAGCCTCAGGCCCTCTGCCTGGTAACACTTTGGTCTTCAGTTAAAAGGCTGCAGAATGGATGGAATGAATTTTAAAAGAGCGCAAGAGAGAAAGCTAGAAAGAGAGAATGGGAATGAAAGGCCAGTATTTATTCTGGTTGTGCATTGCATGTTATTGTCTACATGGGGTCTTTTACACAAATAACGTCTCTTACCTCCAACACCGATTTGCTCTTTTTTTTTCTATAGTTATCTTGGCGATGGAAGATTTCACCTGGAGTCAATTATGATCGCCAACCCAGAAATCCCTGCCTACAGGTATAAACAAACTTAAATAACTTTTGCTCAATATTTGTTATTTCACTGCAAAAATATTGTACAAAATGTTCATTGTGGTCAATTTGCATTACAGCTAATAAGTAATCTAACAGCAAAGGTGGTAAACTAAGGAGAAAGCTTGGCCATTCCACAAGTAAAATAATGTGATCACCTCCTTAGATCCCCGTAAAATATGTTATGCATAGAAAAGGATTGTTCACATTAAATAATCCTTTGTATTCAGGATCACTCAGCTTTTCGCAGTGTCATGATAACATTTGGTGAGGATTACATTCATTTTTTGATGAGGTCTTGTTTGTATGCAAAGCTTGATTGTGCCGTTATAGACATACGCACTGCTGCAAAGATCACAGGTCTCTCTCATAAACAAGATTCTAATCTCAAGTCTACTCCTTGTACCGGAGAGAAGGAGATTAGATGCTCAGAAATACCTCCATTTCTCCTAAGATACACTAACTCTGGTCATACTTGATGGCTTTTCATGATTGGATTTTTTCATCTTTTTTTGCATTCCTATCCTCAGGATAGATAAATGAAGAACAGTTCTTAATGGCTATGATATGGTTTGTCTGTTTATGCTTCTACACATCTTCCATTTACTTTAGTGTCTTTGCCTTTTCTTGTCTGTGTTTGTCCGTAGATATGACCCCTACAGTAAAGTATTTTCCAGGGAGTACTATGACCACGAAGCCATGCGTGCCTTAAGGCTCCAGGCTATTGATAAGGCTAGATCGGCCCAGAGATGGGGCTTGATCATGGGCACGCTGGGGCGGCAGGGCAGCCCTAAAGTCATGGAGGTAAGCATCTGCATTTTCATTTTGACTCTCTGCATGTACTGAGGCTACTTTTATATCAAAGTCAGTTTCTCTGACAAGTCGTTGGGAATCATGAAATACTGAAAGGACAAGCAGTCTTCACACTCAGAGCCTGTTATTTACACATTCAGAACAATGCAGCCAGACAGCCATAGCAAAGCCTATCATTGTTCTCACTGTTGGCCTCTTTGGCTGTATTGAAGTGTTAATCCCAGGGATTTAGATTTTAAGCATATTTTATTATCGATTTAGCAGTGATAATGAAAAATAATCATAAGTCAATGTTTAAAAGGTTAACAAATATTGTATAAAATCTGTTCATTAGTGGAAGTTGTGGTTCTTTTAATTGACGTTGTTTTCCTTGCACAATTCTAGTACATTAGAAATTCAAATCAAAAATTAATTAGTTTGACTCCAAATTGCTAATCCTGATTTGAAAGTGCCAATCAGAACAATGTGTGGACGCTGATGCTGGTCCATTATTGTGTTGAGTGAAAAACTGAAAAAACTCTATATAACAATTTTTCCTTTCTTACATTCCCACTTTAGCTCTTATGTTATTTGTGTTGTACTGTTGTAGATTCAACTTTGATATTAACTATGCCTTTCTTATATTTATGTTTTTATTTATTCATAAAATACATACATATTCTATTTTGTATTAGTTTATTTAGCCGTGAATCAATGAACATTGAGTTGGCCAAGGGGCTTCTTTGTTTTTTATCTTAGTTCATCTTAAAAACATAATCCTGTCTCTATGCTTGGTTAGTTGCACGGACATCGTAGATATAACAGTTTTTAAAACAAATCCACAACAAGGTTTTGTCACTCAGCACACGTTCTTAGACCTATTGATGCATGTCTCCTGATAGTAAATATTCAGACTTCAGACTTTAAGTTAACATTGGTGTACAGTAAAACTATATGGCCAATAGAGAGTGAAACATTTGATTTTAGGGTGGAAGGAGAGGATAGATTGAAAAAATCTACTAAAATGAATAAAAATACCCACCAACTCTTCCATAGCGATCTGTTGAGATGAAATAATACAGTGTCAGATAATCTCTCAAGTAAAGAGACAGAGCTATCTCTGATAAGAGCACAGTTGTAGAAATGGCTCATGATACTCCCAAGGACAGTGGATATCAGCAAATCCCATACCTTTATCTCAGCAATGGAACATTTATGAGATTTCTTCACTTGGTTTGGCTGCAACTCTGAACAACACCTCATTCCAAGTACCAATACCCACAACTTTATAGGCAGCAACAGCAAGGCAGGAGAGTTCCTTGAACAGGATCATCTGTTTCATATATTGATATGTTATATAACGCATACTGTCTGGGCTTCTACACAAGGGGCACGATTAAACTCAATCTGAGGAAGTCAAGTGGGACCAGATCCACATGGGCCTACTGTCTGTGGTGTAAGGTCTGGGGTGAGGAGATTTAACATCTGTAAGGTACTCTGGAAAGAGCCCGTTGAGGTAGTTGCGCCTACTAAAGCAGACTATTCCAAAATTGGAAGGAGGTAGACCAAGAATTTTCTCGACGGCTTACATTTTGAAGATAAATCGATTGACATGGATGAGGAAAACAATATTTCTGCTACAGTAGCTTGCTTATTTTGCTATCACCAACCAGTAAACTGTGTCAGAAAACAGAAGGATTGACATATGAAGCTTAGTAGGCGGACGTCATGGGCTTTGTGATCTGTGACATATAATTTGATTTTCTTTAGTTTAAAACCCTTGATAGAATTATGTTTCTTGTTTGTTTTGCAAACCTAATCATTGGCCCTTTTATCTAATTTCTTGTTCTTCTTAGCATCTGGAGTCAAAGCTCGAATCCTTGGGAAAGCCCTTCACTCGAGTGCTCCTGTCTGAGATTTTCCCGGGAAAGCTGGATCTGATGCAAGATATAGATGCGTGAGTATTAAGATGCACATATACTTCAACAATAATACAATACTAGGTGGCAGAAGCCAGACATTTAGGTATTTTCTCTGACAACACTTACAGCGCTTTTGAGTGTTGTTGTTAAAACAATTGAAGAACCGTTGATACAGTGTATTAGTTTTTTGTTTTCCTTTTTTACATACCATAGCCTTCACCAGCCTGAATGTGTGGATTACTTGTATTGTCTTCCTCCCATTACTTCTTGTTCGTGCACAGCACTTCTCCCTTTGGCTCATTGTTATCATGATTTGCAATTTCTTAACAATGGCTGTGTTTCTTTGTTTTAAACAATGAATCATTTATCTTTCAAATCACTGACGCTGGCAGAGCTGTTATGATCAGTAGTCACCTCGAAGTTGCAATCAACAACTTTTGAAATGTATTCTTTATGCATCATTGCACACATAACTTGGGATTCAGCATCATTTGCAAGTCCACACTGTTACAAGGAGCTGACACAAAGAAGTCTGGAGTTTATGCCTTCATAAACACTATTTGCATTCAAGTCTTGCTGAGGTTCCATTGTTTTAACTTTGTAACAAAACCAAAGAGTTCGGCATGATTCACTTGGATGCTTGATACAAATTGTCAGTTTTGACACAGGGGGCAAAGAGAGCAGAGTTTAATACTTAAATAATGCGCTTAGTGAACACTTTGAACTTATTTAGGTTCAAGGTGCAAGGCTTTTATTAGTCATACGTACATAGCTACAGTGTAGTTATGACGATGAACATCTTAGGTCACAGGCTCCTCCAACAGTGCAGCACAATAACAGAAAAACAGCAAATAGTGAAATAAGAAAAATAGTGAAATAAGAAAAATAGTGAAATAAGAAAAATAGTATAGTCTGTAATAACTGTAAACATGCGTTTGTCCGTTTTCTTTAGCTTGAGACTCTAAATTGTTTTATTTCAAACACCTTACCATGACTCCGAAAATATGTAAAAATTCTGGACCCAAGGAAATTGTGAACCCATCACAAATAATTAACACAATATTTAATTATTACTTTGAGATGTGCTACATGAAGGGGTAATGTGGAAGATATGGGCAGATTTTTTGTTTAAAACGCGCAAAAAATGTACTAACATTATTAACAGAATGTGATGGGTGTATAGTGCTGTCAAAGCAATTTACGAGTTCTGTCGAAGAGAAAATCTACTAAATGAGCATGCTTAACAATCTGTTCTGTCTTGTAATACCACTTGTACTAGGGCTGCACGATATTGAAAAAAACTGACATTGCGATATATTTTTTCCCCCTGCGATATATATTGCGTTTTTTTAACTATATTTAGCCGGATGAAGGATCTTAGTCACGGACGTCTGGATCTTAACTGGTTGACTCATCATACCTTAAGTCATGATCTAACATGTCATGATAATGCATGTTGCTTACCCTCAAATAAGGGGGTTCATCTGTGAATGAAGAAGAGAAGAACCTTTTTGTATCCAAAATAGTTCCAGATGGCAGATGTTGCTTTTCTTTTTGGAAGTGAATCTTCATTCTCGCCGGTATTGTCCTCCTGTGCCTCGCTCATTTTTCACCGGTGTTTTGATGGTCTGCAAAGTAGCAGGGCGGGGCCTGCTGTGATCTGATCCAGAATTATTGTGATTGGTGGTCTGTCACTCACTCAAGTACCCCTGACATGAGAGCCGCGCAAGTTTCCCTTTTGTAGCAAGCAGCAAAATAATTGTA